>NW_027480424.1:6875000-7500000 GCF_051401765.1 Calliopsis andreniformis
GGAACAACGGCCTAGGATGAGGCCTAGGTTGCCCGGAACGTAGAAATAACCATAACTTTTACACTGGTAGCAATTATTCGTTTTATACTATGGAAAAACTGTTCTATTTATTTTGTATTTACTGCTTCGGGCGTTGGCTTCTAAGGCCCTAACTGTTTGATCTGGTGGAGCAACGCCCTAGAGTGAAACCTAGGTTGTCCGGAACGTAGAAATGACCATAACTTTCACACAGGTTCCTATTATTCGTTTTATACGATGGAAAAACTGTTATATTTATATTGTATTTTATGCTTCTGGCGTTGACTTCTTAGACCCTAACTATTCGATCTGGTGGAACAACGCCCTAGAATGAAGCCTAGGTTGCCTGGAACGTAGAATTGGCCATCACTTTCAAACTGGTTGCAATTATTCCTGATATATGATGGAAACACTGTTGTATTTTTTTTGCATTTTATGGTTCGGGCGTTGACTTCTAAGGCCCTAACTATTCAATCTGTTGGAGCAACGCCCTAGGGTGAAGCCGAGGTTGCTCGGAAAGCAGAAATGACCATAAGTTTCATACTGGTTGCAATTATTCGTTTTATACGATGGAAAAACTGTTGTATTTATATTGTATTTTATGTTTCTGGCGTTGACTTCTAAGGCACTATCTATTCGATCTGGTGGAGCAACGCCCTAGAGCGAACCCTAGGTTGCCCGGAACGTAGAATTGGCCATCAATTTCAAACTGGTTGCAATTATACCTGTTATATGATGGAAACACTGCTGTATTTTTTTTGCATTTTATGGTTCGGGCGTTGACTTCTAAGGCCCTAACTATTCAATCCGTTGGAGCAACGCCCTAGGGTGAAGCCTAGGTTGCTCGGAAAGTAGAAATGACCATAAGTTTCATACTGGTTGCAATTATTCGTTTTATACGATGGAAAAACTGTTGTATTTATATTGTATTTTATGCTTCTGGCGTTGACTTCTAAGGCACTAACTATTCGATCTGGTGGAGCAACGCCCTAGAGTGAAGCCTAGGTTGCCCGGAACGTAGAATTGGCCATCACTTTCAAACTGGTTGCAATTATTCCTGTTATATGATGGAAAAACTGTAGTATTTTTATTGCATTTTATGCTTCGGGCATTGACTTCTAAGGCCCTAACTATTCAATCTGTTGGAGCAACGCCCTAGGGTGAAACCTAGGTTGCCCGGAAAGTAGAAATGACCATAGCTTTCATACTTGTTGCAATTAGTCGTTTTATATGATGGAAAAAATGTTGTATTTATATTGTATTTTATGCTTCTGGCGTTCCCTTCTTAGGCCCTAACTATTCGATCTGGTGGAACAATGGCCTAGGGTGAAGCCTAGGTTGCCTGGAACGTAGAAATAACCATAACTTTTACACTGGTAGCAATTATTCGTTTTATACTATGGAAAAACTGTTCGATTTATTTTGTATTCAATGCTTCGGGCGTTGGCTTCTAAGGCCCTGCCTGTTTGATCTGGTGGAGCAACGCCCTAGAGTGAAACCTAGGTTGCCCGGAACGTAGAAATGACCATAACTTTCACACTGGTTGCTATTATTCGTTTTATACGATGGAAAAACTGTTATATCTATATTGTATTTTATGTTTCTGGCGTTGACTTGTTAGGCCCTAACTATTCGATCTGGTGTAACAACGCCCTAGAGTGAAGCCTAGGTTGCCCGGAACGTAGAAGTGGCCATCACTTTCAAACTGGTTGCAATTATTCCTGTTATATGATGGAAACACTGTGGTATTTTTTTTGCATTTTATGGTTCGGGCGTTGATTTCTAAGGCCCTAACTATTCAATCTGTTGGACCAACGCCCTAGGGTGAAGCCTAGCTTGCTCGGAAAGTAGAAATGACCATAAGTTTCATACTGGTTGCAATTATTCGTTTTATACGATGGAAAAGCTGTTGTACTTATATCGTATTTTATGCTTCTGGCGTTGACTTCTTAGGCCGTAACTATTAGGTCAGGTGGAGCAACGCCCTGGAGTGAAACCTAGGTAGCCCGGAACGTAGAATTGGCCATCACTTTCAAACTGGTTGCAATTATTCCTGATATATGTTGGAAAGACTGTTGCATTTTATTTGCATTTTATGCTTCGGGCGTAGACTTCTAAGGCCCTAACTATTCAATCTGTTGGACCAACGCCCTAGGGTGAAGCCTAGCTTGCTCGGAAAGTAGAAATGACCATAAGTTTCATACTGGTTGCAATTATTCGTTTTATACGATGGAAAAGGTGTTGTATTTATATCGTATTTTATGCTTGTGGCGTTGACTTCTTAGGCCGTAACTATTCGGTCCGGTGGAGCAACGCCCTGGAGTGAAACCTAGGTTGCCCGGAACGTAGAATTGGCCATCACTTTCAAACTGGTTGCAATTATTCCTGATATATGATGGAAACACTGTTGTATTTTATTTGCATTTTATGGTTCGGGCGTTGACTTCTAAGGCCCTAACTATTCAATCTGTTGGAGCAACGCCCTAGGGTGAAGCCTAGGTTGCTCGGAAAGTAGAAATGTCCATAAGTTGCATACTGGTTGCAATTATTCGTTTTATACGATGGAAAAACTGTTGTATTTATACTGTATTTTATGCTTCTGGCGTTGACTTGTATGGCACTAACTATTCGATCTGGTGGAGCAACGCCCTAGAGTGAAGCCTAGGTTGCCCGGAACGTACAAGTGGCCATCACTTTCAAACTGGTTGCAATTATTCCTGTTATATGATGGATACACTGTTGTATTCTTATGGCATTTTATGCTTCGGGCGTTGACTTCTAAGGCCCTAACTGTTCAATCTGTTGGAGCAACGCCCTAGGGTGAAGCCTAGCTTGCTCGGAAAGTAGAAATGACCATAAGATTCATACTTGTTGCAATTATTCGTTTTATACGATGGAAAAACTGTTATATTTATATTGTATTTTATGCTTCTGCCGTTGACTTCTTAGACCCTAACTATTCGATCTGGTGGAACAACGCCCTAGAGTGAAGCCTAGGTTGCCTGGAACGTAGAATTGGCCATCACTTTCAAACTGGTTGCAATTATTCCTGATATATGATGGAAACACTGTTGTATTTTTTTTGCATTTTATGGTTCGGGCGTTGACTTCTAAGGCCCTAACTATTCAATCTGTTGGAGCAACGCCCTAGGGTGAAGCCGAGGTTGCTCGGAAAGTAGAAATGACCATAAGTTTCATACTGGTTGCAATTATTCGTTTTATACGATGGAAAAACTGTTGTATTTATATTGTATTTTATGCTTCTGGCGTTGACTTCTAAGGCACTATCTATTCGATCTGGTGGAGCAATGCCCTAGAGCGAACCCTAGGTTGCCCGGAACGTAGAATTGGCCATCAATTTCAAACTGGTTGCAATTATACCTGTTATATGATGGAAACACTGCTGTATTTTTTTTGCATTTTATGGTTCGGGCGTTGACTTCTAAGGCCCTAACTATTCAATCCGTTGGAGCAACGCCCTAGGGTGAAGCCTAGGTTGCTCGGAAAGTAGAAATGACCATAAGTTTCATACTGGTTGCAATTATTCGTTTAATACGATGGAAAAACTGTTGTATTTATATTGTATTTTATGCTTCTGGCGTTGACTTCTAAGGCACTAACTATTCGATCTGGTGGAGCAACGCCCTAGAGTGAAGCCTAGGTTGCCCGGAACGTAGAATTGGCCATCACTTTCAAACTGGTTGCAATTATTCCTGTTATATGATGGAAAAACTGTAGTATTTTTATTGCATTTTATGCTTCGGGCATTGACTTCTAAGGCCCTAACTATTCAATCTGTTGGAGCAACGCCCTAGGGTGAAACCTAGGTTGCCCGGAAAGTAGAAATGACCATAGCTATCATACTTGTTGCAATTAGTCGTTTTATATGATGGAAAAAATGTTGTATTTATATTGTATTTTATGCTTCTGGCGTTCCCTTCTTAGGCCCTAACTATTCGATCTGGTGGAACAATGGCCTAGGGTGAAGCCTAGGTTGCCTGGAACGTAGAAATAACCATAACTTTTACACTGGTAGCAATTATTCGTTTTATACTATGGAAAAACTGTTCGATTTATTTTGTACTTAATGCTTCGGGCGTTGGCTTCTAAGGCCCTAACTGTTTGATCTGGTGGAGCAACGCCCTAGAGTGAAACCTAGGTTACCCGGAACGTAGAAATGACCATAACTTTCACACTGGTTGCTATTATTCGTTTTATACGATGGAAAAACTGTTATATCTATATTGTATTTTATGTTTCTGGCGTTGACTTGTTAGGCCCTAACTATTCGATCTGGTGTAACAACGCCCTAGAGTGAAGCCTAGGTTGCCCGGAACGTAGAAGTGGCCATCACTTTCAAAGTGGTTGCAATTATTCCTGTTATATGATGGAAACACTGCTGTATTTTTTTTGCATTTTATGGTTCGGGCGCTGACTTCTAAGGCCCTAACTATTCAATCTGTTGGAGCAACGCCCTAGGGCGAAGCCTAGCTTGCTCGGAAAGTAGAAATGACCATAAGTTTCATACTGGTTGCAATTATTCGTTATATACAATGGAAAAACTGTAGTATTTTTATTGCACTTTATGCTTCGGGCATTGACTTCTAAGGCCCTAACTATTCAATCTCTTGGAGCAACGCCCTTGGGTGAAGCCTAGCTTGCTCGGAAAGTAGAAATGACCATAAGTTTCATAATGGTTGCAATTATTCGTTTTATACGATGGAAAAACTGTTGTATTTATATCGTATTTTATGCTTCTGGCGTTGACTTCTTAGGCCGTAACTATTCGGTCTGGAGGAGCAACGCCCTGGAGTGAAACCTAGGTTGCCCGAAACGTAGAATTGGCCATCACTTTCAAACTGGTTGCAATTATGCCTGATATATGATTGAAACACTGTTGTATTTTTTTTGCATTTTATGGTTCGGGCGTTGACTTCTATGGCCCTAACTATTCAATCTGTTGGACCAACGCCCTAGGGTGAAGCCTAGCTTGCTCGGAAAGTAGAAATGACCATAAGTTTCATACTGGTTGCAATTATTCGTTTTATACGATGGAAAAGGTGTTGTATTTATATCGTATTTTATGCTTCTGGCGTTGACTTCTTAGGCCGTAACTATTCAATCTGTTGGAGCAACGCCCTGGAGTGAAACCTAGGTTGCCCGGAACGTAGAATTGGTCATCACTTTCAAACTGGTTGCAATTATTCCTGATATATGATGGAAACACTGTTGTATTTTATTTGCATTTTATGGTTCGGGCGTTGACTTCCAAGGCCCTAACTATTCAATCTGTTGGAGCAACGCCCTAGGGTGAAGCCTAGGTTGCTCGGAAAGTAGAAATGTCCATAAGTTGCATACTGGTTGCAATTATTCGTTTTATACGATGGAAAAACTGTTGTATTTATACTGTATTTTATGCTTCTGGCGTTGACTTCTAAGGCACTAACTATTCGATCTGGTGGAGCAACGCAATAGAGTGAAGCCTAGGTTGCCCGGAACGTAGAATTGGCCATCACTTTCAAACTGGTTGCAATTATTCCTGTAAATATGATGGAAACACTGTGCTATTTTTTTTGCATTTTATGCTTCGGGCGTTGACTTCTAAGGCCCTAACTATTCAATCTGTTGGACCAACGCCCTAGGGTGAAGCCTAGCTTGCTCGGAAGGTAGAAATGACCATAAGTTTCATACTGGTTGCAATTATTCGTTTTATACGATGGAAAAACTGTTGTATTTATATTGTATTTTATGCTTCTGGCGTTGACTTCTAAGGCACTAACTATTCGATCTGGTGGAGCAACGCCCTAGAGTGAAGCCTAGGTTGCCCGGAACGTAGAATTGGCCATCACTTTCAAACTGGTTGCAATTATTCCTGTTATATGATGGATACACTGTTGTATTCTTATGGCATTTTATGCTTCGGGAGTTGACTTCTAAGGCCCTAACGATTCAATCTGTTGGAGCAACGCCCTAGGGTGAAGCCTAGCTTGCTCGGAAAGTAGAAATGACCATAAGTTTCATACTTGTTGCAATTATTCGTTTTATACGATGGAAAAGCTGTTGTATTTATATCGTATTTTATGCTTCTGGCGTTGACTTCTTAGGCCGTAACTATTCGGTCTGGTGGAGCAACGACCTGGAGTGAAACCTAGGTTGCCCGGAACGTAGAATTGGCCATCATTTTCAAACTGTTTGCAATTATTCCTGATATATGATGGAAACACTGTTGTATTTTTCTTGCATTTTATGTTTCGGGCGTTGACTTCTAGGGCCCTAACTGTTCAATCTGTTGGAGCAACATCCTAGGGTGAAGCCTAGGTTGCTCGGAAAGTAGAAATGTCCATAAGTTTCATACTGGTTGCAATTATTCGTTTTATATGATGGAAAAACTGTTGTATTTATATTGTATTTTATGCTTCTGGCGTTGACTTCTAAGGCACTAACTATTCGATCTTGTGGAGCAACGCAATAGAGTGAAGCCTAGGTTGCCCGGAACGTAGAATTGGCCATCACTTTCAAACTGGTTGCAATTATTCTTGTTATATGATGGAAACACTGTGGTATTTTTTTTGCATTTTATGGTTCGGGCGTTGACTTCTAAGGCCCTGACTATTCAATCTGTTGGAGCAACGCCCTAGGGTGAAGCCTAGGTTGCTCGGAAAGTAGAAATGACCATAAGTTTCATACTGGTTGCAATTATTCGTTTTATACGATGGAAAAACTGTTGTATTTATATTGTATTTTATGCTTCTGGCGTTGACTTCTAAGGCACTAACTATTCGATCTGGTGGAGCAACGCCCTGGAGTGAAGCCTAGGTTGCCCGGAACGTAGAATTGGCCATCGCTTTCAAACTGGTTGCAATTATTCCTGTTATATGATGGATACACTGTTGTATTTTTATTGAATTTTATGCTTCGGGCGTTGACTTCTAAGGCCCTAACTATTCAATATGTTGGACAAACGCCCTAGGGTGAAGCCTAGCTTGCTCGGAAAGTAGAAATGACCATAAGTTTCATACTGGTTGCAATTATTCGTTTTATACGATGGAAAAGCTGTTGTATTTATATCGTATTTTATGCTTCTGGCGTTGACTTCTTAGGCCGTAACTATTCGGTCTGGTGGAGCAACGCAATAGAGTGAAGCCTAGGTTGCCCGGAACGTAGAATTGGCCATCACTTTCAAACTGGTTGCAATTATTCTTGTTATATGATGGAAACACTGTGGTATTTTTTTTGCATTTTATGGTTCGGGCGTTGACTTCTAAGGCCCTAACTATTCAATCTGTTGGAGCAACGCCCTAGGGTGAAGCCTAGGTTGCTCGGAAAGTAGAAATGAGCATAAGTTTCATACTGGTTGCAATTATTCGTTTTATACGATGGAAAAACTGTTGTATTTATATTGTATTTTATGCTTCTGGCGTTGACTTCTAAGGCACCAACTATTCGATCTGGTGGAGCAACGCCCTGGAGTGAAGCCTAGGTTGCCCGGAACGTAGAATTGGCCATCGCTTTCAAACTGGTTGCAATTATTCCTGTTATATGATGGATACACTGTTGTATTTTTATTGAATTTTATGCTTCGGGCGTTGACTTCTAAGGCCCTAACTATTCAATATGTTGGACAAACGCCCTAGGGTGAAGCCTAGCTTGCTCGGAAAGTAGAAATGACCATAAGTTTCATACTGGTTGCAATTATTCGTTTTATACGATGGAAAAGCTGTTGTATTTATATCGCATTTTATGCTTCTGGCGTTGACTTCTTAGGCTGTAACTATTCGGTCTGGTGGAGCAACGCCCTGGAGTGAAACCTAGGTTGCCCGGAACGTTGAATTGGCCATCACTTTCAAACTGGTTGCAATTATTCCTGATATATGATGGAAACACTGTTGTATTTTATTTGCATTGTATGGTTCGGGCGTTGACTTCTAAGGCCCTAACTATTCAATCTGTTGGAGCAACGCCCTAGGGTGAAGCCTAGGTTGCTCGGAAAGTAGAAATGTCCATAAGTTTCATACTGGTTGCAATTATTCATTTTATACGATGGAAAAACTGTTGTATTTATATTGTATTTTATGCTTCTGGCGTTGACTTCTAAGGCCCTAGCTATTCGATCTAGTGGAGCAACGCCCTAGGGAGAATCCTAGGTTGCCCGGAACGTAGAATTGGCCATCACTTTCAAACTGGTTGCAATTATTCCTGTTATATGATGGAAACACTGTGGTATTTTTTTTCCATTTTATGGTTCGGGCGTTGACTTCTAATGCCCTAACTATTCAATTTGTTGGAGCAACGCCCTAGGGTGAAGCCTAGCTTGCTCGGAAAGTAGAAATGACCATAAGTTTCATACTGGTTGCAATTATTCGTTTTATACAATGGAAAAGCTGTTATATTTATATCGTATTTTATGCTTTTGGCGTTGTCTTCTTAGGCACTAACTATTCGATCTGGTGGAGCAACGCCCTAGAGTGAAGCCTAGGTTGCCCGGAACGTAGAATTGGCCATCGCCTTCAAACTGGTTGCAATTATTCCTGTTATATGATGGAAACTCTGTTGTATTTTTATTGCATTTTATGCTTCGGGCGTTGACTTCTAAGGCCCTAACTACTCAATCTGTTGGAGCAACGCCCTAGGGTGAAGCCTAGGTGGCCCGGAAAGTAGAAATGATGTTAGCCTTCATACTGGTTGCAATTATTCGTTTTATACGATGGAAAAACTGTTGTATTTATATTGTATTTTATACATCTGGCGTTGACTTCTAAGGTACTAACTATTCGATCTAGTGGAGCACCGCCCTATAGTGAAGCCTATGCTGCCCGAACGTAGAAATGACCATCACTTTCAAACTGGTTGCAATTATTCCTGTTATATGATGGAAACACTGTTGTATTTTTTTTGCATTTTATGGTTCGGGCGCTGACTTCTAAGGCCCTAACTATTCAATCTGTTGGAGCAACGCCCTAGGGCGAAGCCTAGCTTGCTCGGAAAGTAGAAATGACCATAAGTTTCATACTGGTTGCAATTACTCGTTATATACAATGGAAAAACTGTAGTATTTTTATTGTACTTTATGCTTCGGGCATTGACTTCTAAGGCCCTAACTATTCAATCTCTTGGAGCAACGCCCTTGGGTGAAGCCTAGCTTGCTCGGAAAGTAGAAATGACCATAAGTTTCATAATCGTTGCAATTATTCGTTTTATACGATGGAAAAACTGTTGTATTTATATCGTATTTTATGCTTCTGGCGTTGACTTCTTAGGCCGTAACTATTCGGTCTGGTGGAGCAACGCCCTCGAGTGAAACCTAGGTTGCCCGAAACGTAGAATTGGCCATCACTTTCAAACTGGTTGCAATTATGCCTGATATATGATTGAAACACTGTTGTATTTTTTTTGCATTTTATGGTTCGGGCGTTGACTTCTATGGCCCTAACTATTCAATCTGTTGGAGCAACGCCCTAGGGTGAAGCCTAGGTTGCTCGGAAAGTAGAAATGGCCATAAGTTTCATACTGGTTGCAATTATTCGTTTTATACGATGGAAAAACTGTTGTATTTATATTGTATTTTATGCTTCTGGCGTTGACTTCCAAGGCACTAACTATTCGATCTGGTGGAGCAACGCAATAGAGTGATGCCGAGGTTGCCCGGAACGTAGAATTGGCCGTCAATTTGAAACTGGTTGCAATTATACCTGTTATACGATGGATACACTGTTGTATTTTTATTGCATGTTATGCTTCGGGCGTTGACTTCTAAGGCCCTAACTATTCAATCTGTTGAATCAACGCCCTAGGGTGAAGCCTAGGTTGCTCGGAAAGTAGAAATGACCATAAGCTTCATACTGGTTGCAATTATTCGTTTTATACGATGGAAAAGCTGTTGTATTTATATCGTATTTTATGCTTCTGGCGTTGACTTCTTAGGCCGTAACTATTCGGTCTGGTGGAGCAACGCCCTGGAGTGAAACCTAGGTTGCCCGGAACGTAGTATTGGCCATCACTTTCAAACTGGTTGCAATTATTCCTGATATATGATGGAAACACTGTTGTATTTTTTTTGCATTTTATGGTTCGGGCGTTGACTTCTAAGGTCCTAACTATTCAATCTGTTGGAGCAACGCCCTAGGGTGAAGCCTAGGTTGATCGGAAAGTAGAAATGACCATAAGTTTCATACTGGGTGAAATTATTCGTTTTATACGATGGAAAAACTGTTGTATTTATATTGTATTTTATGCTTCTGGCGTTGACTTCTAAGGCACTAACTATTCGATCTGGTGGAACAACGCCCTAGAGTGAAGCCTAGGTTGCCCGGAACGTAGAATTGGCATTCACTTTCAAACTGCTTGATATTATTCCTGTTATATGATGGATACACTGTTGTATTCTTATTGCATTTTATGCTTCGGGCGTTGACTTCTAAGGCCCTAACTATTCAATCCGTTGGGGCAACGCCCTAGGGTGAAGCCTAGGTTTCTCGGAAAGTAGAAATGACCATAAGTTTCATACTGGTTGCAATTATTCGTTTTATACGATAGAAAAACTGTTGTATATATATTGTATTTTATGCTTCTGGCGTTGTCTTCTAAGGCACTAACTATTCGATCTGTGGATCAACGCCCTAGAGTGACGCCTAGGTTGCCCGGAACGTAGAATTGGCCATCACTTTCAAACTGGTTGCAATTATTCCTTATATATGATGGAAACACTGTTGTATTTTTTTTGCATTTTATTGTTCGGGCGTTGACTTCTAAGGCCCTAACTATTCAATCTGTTGGAGCAACGCCCTAGGGTGAAGCCTAGCTTGCTCGGAAAGTAGAAATGACCATAAGTTTCATACTGGTTGCAATTATTCGTTTTATACGATGGAAAAGCTGTTATATTTATATCGTATTTTATGCTTTTGGCGTTGTCTTCTTAGGCACTAACTATTCGATCTGGTGGAGCAACGCCCTAGAGTGAAGCCTAGGTTGCCCGGAACGTAGAATTGGCCATCGCCTTCAAACTGGTTGCAATTATTCCTGTTATATGATGGAAACACTGTTGTATTTTTATTGCATTTTATGCTTCGGGCGTTGACTTCTAAGGCCCTAACTATTCAATCTGTTGGAGCAACGCCCTAGGGTGAAGCCTAGGTTGCTCGGAAAGTAGAAATGTCCATAAGTTTCATACTGGTTGCAATTATTCGTTTTATACGATGGAAAAACTGTTGTATTTATACTGTATTTTATGCTTCTGGCGTTGACTTCTAAGGCACTAACTATTCGATCTGGTGGAGCAACGCAATAGAGTGAAGCCTAGGTTGCCCGGAACGTAGAATTGGCCATCACTTTCAAACTGGTTGCAATTATTCCTGTTATATGATGGAAACACTGTGGTATTTTTTTTCCATTTTATGGTTCGGGCGTTGACTTCTAAGGCCCTAACTATTCAATTTGTTGGAGCAACGCCCTAGGGTGAAGCCTAGCTTGCTCGGAAAGTAGAAATGACCATAAGTTTCATACTGGTTGCAATTATTCGTTTTATACGATGGAAAAGCTGTTATATTTATATCGTATTTTATGCTTTTGGCGTTGTCTTCTTAGGCACTAACTATTCGATCTGGTGGAGCAACGCCCTAGAGTGAAGCCTAGGTTGCCCGGAACGTAGAATTGGCCATCGCCTTCAAACTGGTTGCAATTATTCCTGTTATATGATGGAAACACTGTTGTATTTTTATTGCATTTTATGCTTCGGGCGTTGACTTCTAAGGCCCTAACTATTCAATCTGTTGGAGCAACGCCCTAGGGTGATGCCTAGCTTGCTCGGAAAGTAGAAATGTCCATAAGTTTCATACTGGTTGCAATTATTCGTTTTATACGATGGAAAAACTGTTGTATTTATATTGTATTTTATGCTTCTGGCGTTGACTTCTAAGGCCCTAACTATTCGATCTAGTGGAGCAACGCCCTAGGGAGAATCCTAGGTTGCCCGGAACGTAGAATTGGCCATCACTTTCAAACTGGTTGCAAATATTCCTGTTATATGATGGATACACTGTTGTATTTTTATTGCATTTTATGCTTCGGGCGTTGACTTCTAAGGCCCTAACTACTCAATCTGTTGGAGCAACGCCCTAGGGTGAAGCCTAGGTTGCCCGGAAAGTAGAAATGATGTTAGCCTTCATACTGGTTGCAATTATTCGTTTTATACGATGGAAAAACTGTTGTATTTATATTGTATTTTATACATCTGGCGTTGACTTCTAAGGTACTAACTATTCGATCTAGTGGAGCACCGCCCTATAGTGAAGCCTATGCTGCCCGAACGTAGAAATGACCATCACTTTCAAACTGGTTGCAATTATTCCTGTTATATGATGGAAAAACTGTTGTATTTTTGTTGCATTTTATGCTTCGGGCATGGACTTCTAAGGCCCTAACTATTCAATCTGTTGGAGCAACGCCCTAGGGTGAAGCCTAGGTTGCCCGGAAAGTAGAAATGACCATAACTTTCATACTGGTTGCAATTATTCGTTTTATAGGATGGAAAAACTGTTGTATTTATATTGTATTTTATGCTTCTGGCGTTCCCTTCTTAGGCCCTAACTATTCGATCTGGTGGAACAACGGCCTAGGATGAGGCCTAGGTTGCCCGGAACGTAGAAATAACCATAACTTTTACACTGGTAGCAATTATTCGTTTTATACTATGGAAAAACTGTTCTATTTATTTTGTATTTACTGCATCGGGCGTTGGCTTCTAAGGCCCTAACTGTTTGATCTGGTGGAGCAACGCCCTAGAGTGAAACCTAGGTGGCCCGGAACGTAGAAATGACCATTACTTTCACACTGGTTGCTATGATTCGGTTTATACGATGGAAAAACTGTTATATTTATATTGTATTTTATGCTTCTGAGGTTGACTTCTTAGACCCTAACTATTCGATCTGGTGGAACAACGCCCTAGAGCGAACCCTAGGTTGCCCGGAACGTAGAATTGGCCATCACTTTCAAGCTGGTTGCAATTATTCCTGTTATATGATGGAAACACTGTTGTATTTTTTTTGCATTTTATGGTTCGGGCGCTGACTTCTAAGGCCCTAACTATTCAATCTGTTGGAGCAACGCCCTAGGGCGAAGCCTAGCTTGCTCGGAAAGTAGAAATGACCATAAGTTTCATACTGGTTGCAATTATTCGTTATATACAATGGAAAAACTGTAGTATTTTTATTGCACTTTATGCTTCGGGCATTGACTTCTAAGGCCCTAACTATTAAATCTCTTGGAGCAACGCCCTTGGGTGAAGCCTAGCTTGCTCGGAAAGTAGAAATGACCATAAGTTTCATACTGGTTGCAATTATTCGTTTTATACGATGGAAAAGCTTTTGTATTTATATTGTATTTTATGCTTCTGGCGTTGACTTCTAAGGCCCTAGCTATTCGATCTAGTGGAGCAACGCCCTAGAGAGAATCCTAGGTTGCCCGGAACGTAGAATTGGCCATCACTTTCAAACTGGTTGCAATTATTCCTGTTATATGATGGATACACTGTTGTATTTTTATTGCATTTTATGCTTCGGGCGTTGACTTCTAAGGCCCTAACTACTCAATCTGTTGGAGCAACGCCCTAGGGTGAAGCCTAGGTTGCCCGGAAAGTAGAAATGATGTTAACCTTCATACTGGTTGCAATTATTCGTTTTATACGATGGAAAAACTGTTGTATTTATATTGTATTTTATACATCTGGCGTTGACTTCTAAGGTACTAACTATTCGATCTAGTGGAGCACCGCCCTATAGTGAAGCCTATGTTGCCCGAACGTAGAAATGACCATCACTTTCAAACTGGTTGCAATTATTCCTGTTATATGATGGAAAAACTGTTGTATTTTTGTTGCATTTTATGCTTCGGGCATCGACTTCTAAGGCCCTAACTATTCAATCTGTTGGAGCAAGGCCCTAGGGTGAAGCCTAGGTTGCCCGGAAAGTAGAAATGACCATAACTTTCATACTGGTTGCAATTATTCGTTTTATAGGATGGAAAAACTGTTGTATTTATATTGTATTTTATGCTTCTGGCGTTCCCTTCTTAGGCCCTAACTATTCGATCTGGTGGAACAACGGCCTAGGATGAGGCCAAGGTTGCCCGGAACGTAGAAATAACCATAACTTTTACACTGGTAGCAATTATTCGTTTTATACTATGGAAAAACTGTTCTATTTATTTTGTATTTACTGCTTCGGGCGTTGGCTTCTAAGGCCCTAACTGTTTGATCTGGTGGAGCAACGCCCTAGAGCGAAACCTAGGTGGCCCGGAACGTAGAAATGACCATTACTTTCACACTGGTTGCTATGATTCGGTTTATACGATGGAAAAACTGTTATATTTATATTGTATTTTATGCTTCTGGCGTTGACTTCTTAGACCCTAACTATTCGATCTGGTGGAAGAACGCCCTAGAGCGAACCCTAGGTTGCCCGGAACGTAGAATTGGCCATCACTTTCAAGCTGGTTGCAATTATTCCTGTTATATGATGGAAACACTGTTGTATTTCTTTTGCATTTTATGGTTCGGGCGCTGACTTCTAAGGCCCTAACTATTCAAGCTGTTGGAGCAACGCCCTAGGGTGAAGCCTAGGTTGCCCGGAAAGTAGAAATGATGTTAGCCTTCATACTGGTTGCAATTATTCGTTTTATACGATGGAAAAACTGTTGTATTTATATTGTATTTTATACATCTGGCGTTGACTTCTAAGGTACTAACTATTCGATCTAGTGGAGCACCGCCCTATAGTGAAGCCTATGCTGCCCGAACGTAGAAATGACCATCACTTTCAAACTGGTTGCAATTATTCCTGTTATATGATGGAAACACTGTTGTATTTTTATTGCATTTTATGCTTCGGGCGTTGACTTCTAAGGCCCTAACTATTCAATCTGTTGGAGCAACGCCCTAGGGTGATGCCTAGCTTGCTCGGAAAGTAGAAATGTCCATAAGTTTCATACTGGTTGCAATTATTCGTTTTATAGGATGGAAAAACTGTTGTATTTATATTGTATTTTATGCTTCTGGCGTTCCCTTCTTAGGCCCTAACTATTCGATCTGGTGGAACAACGGCCTAGGATGAGGCCAAGGTTGCCCGGAACGTAGAAATAACCATAACTTTTACACTGGTAGCAATTATTCGTTTTATACTATGGAAAAACTGTTCTATTTATTTTGTATTTACTGCTTCGGGCGTTGGCTTCTAAGGCCCTAACTGTTTGATCTGGTGGAGCAACGCCCTAGAGCGAAACCTAGGTGGCCCGGAACGTAGAAATGACCATTACTTTCACACTGGTTGCTATGATTCGGTTTATACGATGGAAAAACTGTTATATTTATATTGTATTTTATGCTTCTGGCGTTGACTTCTTAGACCCTAACTATTCGATCTGGTGGAACAACGCCCTAGAGCGAACCCTAGGTTGCCCGGAACGTAGAATTGGCCATCACTTTCAAGCTGGTTGCAATTATTCCTGTTATATGATGGAAACACTGTTGTATTTCTTTTGCATTTTATGGTTCGGGCGCTGACTTCTAAGGCCCTAACTATTCAAGCTGTTGGAGCAACGCCCTAGGGCGAAGCCTAGCTTGCTCGGAAAGTAGAAATGACCATAAGTTTCATACTGGTTGCAATTACTCGTTATATACAATGGAAAAACTGTAGTATTTTTATTGCACTTTATGCTTCGGGCATTGACTTCTAAGGCCCTAACTATTCAATCTCTTGGAGCAACGCCCTTGGGTGAAGCCTAGCTTGCTCGGAAAGTAGAAATGACCATAAGTTTCATAATCGTTGCAATTATTCGTTTTATACGATGGAAAAACTGTTGTATTTATATCGTATTTTATGCTTCTGGCGTTGACTTCTTAGGCCGTAACTATTCGGTCTGGTGGAGCAACGCCCTGGAGTGAAACCTAGGTTGCCCGAAACGTAGAATTGGCCATCACTTTCAAACTGGTTGCAATTATGCCTGATATATGATTGAAACACTGTTGTATTTTTTTTGCATTTTATGGTTCGGGCGTTGACTTCTAAGGCCCTAACTACTCAATCTGTTGGAGCAACGCCCTAGGGTGAAGCCTAGGTTGCCCGGAAAGTAGAAATGATGTTAGCCTTCATACTGGTTGCAATTATTCGTTTTATACGATGGAAAAACTGTTGTATTTATATTGTATTTTATACATCTGGCGTTGACTTCTAAGGTACTAACTATTCGATCTAGTGGAGCATCGCCCTATAGTGAAGCCTATGCTGCCCGAACGTAGAAATGACCATCACTTTCAAACTGGTTGCAATTATTCCTGTTATATGATGGAAAAACTGTTGTATTTTTGTTGCATTTTATGCTTCGGGCATGGACTTCTAAGGCCCTAACTATTCAATCTGTTGGAGCAACGCCCTAGGGTGAAGCCTAGGTTGCCCGGAAAGTAGAAATGACCATAACTTTCATACTGGTTGCAATTATTCGTTTTATAGGATGGAAAAACTGTTGTATTTATATTGTATTTTATGCTTCTGGCGTTCCCTTCTTAGGCCCTAACTATTCGATCTGGTGGAACAACGGCCTAGGATGAGGCCTAGGTTGCCCGGAACGTAGAAATAACCATAACTTTTACACTGGTAGCAATTATTCGTTTTATACGATGGAAAAACTGTTGTATTTATATTGTATTTTATGCTTCTGGCGTTGACTTCTAAGTCACTAACTATTCGATCTGGTGGAACAACGCCCTAGAGCGAACCCTAGGTTGCCCGGAACGTAGAATTGGCCATCACTTTCAAGCTGGTTGCAATTATTCCTGTTATATGATGGAAACACTGTTGTATTTTTTTTGCATTTTATGGTTCGGGCGTTGACTTCTAAGGTCCTAACTATTCAATCTGTTGGAGCAACGCCCTAGGGTGAAGCCTAGGTTGATCGGAAAGTAGAAATGACCATAAGCTTCATACTGGTTGCAATTATTCGTTTTATACGATGGAAAAGCTGTTGTATTTATATTGTATTTTATGCTCCTGGCGTTGACTTCTAAGGCACTAACTATTCGATCTGGTGGAACAACGCCCTAGAGTGAAGCCTAGGTTGCCCGGAACGTAGAATTGGCCTTCGCTTTCAAACTGCTTGATATTATTCCTGTTATATGATGGATACACTGTTGTATTCTTATTGCATTTTATGCTTCGGGCGTTGACTTCTAAGGCCCTAACTATTCAATCCGTTGGGGCAACGCCCTAGGGTGAAGCCTAGGTTTCTCGGAAAGTAGAAATGACCATAAGTTTCATACTGGTTGCAATTATTCGTTTTATACGATAGAAAAACTGTTGTATATATATTGTATTTTATGCTTCTGGCGTTGTCTTCTAAGGCACTAACTATTCGATCTGTGGATCAACGCCCTAGAGTGACGCCTAGGTTGCCCGGAACGTAGAATTGGCCATCACTTTCAAACTGGTTGCAATTATTCGTTTTATAGGATGGAAAAACTGTTGTATTTATATTGTATTTTATGCTTCTGGCGTTCCCTTCTTAGGCCCTAACTATTCGATCTGGTGGAACAACGGCCTAGGATGAGGCCTAGGTTGCCCGGAACGTAGAAATAACCATAACTTTTACACTGGTAGCAATTATTCGTTTTATACTATGGAAAAACTGTTCTATTTATTTTGTATTTACTGCTTCGGGCGTTGGCTTCTAAGGCCCTAACTGTTTGATCTGGTGGAGCAACGCCCTAGAGTGAAACCTAGGTGGCCCGGAACGTAGAAATGACCATTACTTTCACACTGGTTGCTATGATTCGGTTTATACGATGGAAAAACTGTTATATTTATATTGTATTTTATGCTTCTGGCGTTGACTTCTTAGACCCTAACTATTCGATCTGGTGGAACAACGCCCTAGAGCGAACCCTAGGTTGCCCGGAACGTAGAATTGGCCATCACTTTCAAGCTGGTTGCAATTATTCCTGTTATATGATGGAAACACTGTTGTATTTTTTTTGCATTTTATGGTTCGGGCGCTGACTTCTAAGGCCCTAACTATTCAATCTGTTGGAGCAACGCCCTAGGGCGAAGCCTAGCTTGCTCGGAAAGTAGAAATGACCATAAGTTTCATACTGGTTGCAATTATTCGTTATATACAATGGAAAAACTGTAGTATTTTTATTGCACTTTATGCTTCGGGCATTGACTTCTAAGGCCCTAACTATTCAATCTCTTGGAGCAACGCCCTTCGGTGAAGCCTAGCTTGCTCGGAAAGTAGAAATGACCATAAGTTTCATACTGGTTGCAATTATTCGTTTTATACGATGGAAAAGCTGTTGTATTTATATCGTATTTTATGCTTCTGGCGTTGACTTCTTAGGCCGTAACTATTCGGTCTGGTGGAGCAACGACCTGGAGTGAAACCTAGGTTGCCCGGAACGTAGAATTGGCCATCATTTTCAAACTGGTTGCAATTATTCCTGATATATGATGGAAACACTGTTGTATTTTATTTGCATTGTATGGTTCGGGCGTTGACTTCTAAGGCCCTAACTATTCAATCTGTTGGAGCAACGCCCTAGGGTGAAGCCTAGGTTGCTCGGAAAGTAGAAATGTCCATAAGTTTCATACTGGTTGCAATTATTCGTTTTATACGATGGAAAAACTGTTGTATTTATATTGTATTTTATGCTTCTGGCGTTGACTTCTAAGTCACTAACTATTCGATCTTGTGGAGCAACGCAATAGAGTGAAGCCTAGGTTGCCCGGAACGTAGAATTGGCCATCACTTTCAAACTGGTTGCAATTATTCTTGTTATATGATGGAAACACTGTGGTATTTTTTTTGCATTTTATGGTTCGGGCGTTGACTTCTAAGGCCCTAACTATTCAATCTGTTGGAGCAACGCCCTAGGGTGAAGCCTAGGTTGCTCGGAAAGTAGAAATGAGCATAAGTTTCATACTGGTTGCAATTATTCGTTTTATACGATGGAAAAACTGTTGTATTTATATTGTATTTTATGCTTCTGGCGTTGACTTCTAAGGCACTAACTATTCGATCTGGTGGAGCAACGCCCTGGAGTGAAGCCTAGGTTGCCCGGAACGTAGAATTGGCCATCGCTTTCAAACTGGTTGCAATTATTCCTGTTATATGATGGATACACTGTTGTATTTTTATTGAATTTTATGCTTCGGGCGTTGACTTCTAAGGCCCTAACTATTCAATATGTTGGACAAACGCCCTAGGGTGAAGCCTAGCTTGCTCGGAAAGTAGAAATGACCATAAGTTTCATACTGGTTGCAATTATTCGTTTTATACGATGGAAAAGCTGTTGTATTTATATCGCATTTTATGCTTCTGGCGTTGACTTCTAAGGCACTAACTATTCGATCTGGTGGAGCAACGCCCTGGAGTGAAGCCTAGGTTGCCCGGAACGTAGAATTGGCCATCGCTTTCAAACTGGTTGCAATTATTCCTGTTATATGATGGATACACTGTTGTATTTTTATTGCATTTTATGCTTCGGGCGTTGACTTCTAAGGCCCTAACTATTCAATCTGTTGGAGCAACGCCCTAGGGTGAAGCCTAGGTTGCCCGGAAAGTAGAAATGACCATAACTTTCATACTGGTTGCAATTATTCGTTTTATAGGATGGAAAAACTGTTGTATTTATATTGTATTTTATGCTTCTGGCGTTCCCTTCTTAGGCCCTAACTATTCGATCTGGTGGAACAACGGCCTAGGATGAGGCCTAGGTTGCCCGGAACGTAGAAATAACCATAACTTTTACACTGGTAGCAATTATTCGTTTTATACTATGGAAAAACTGTTCTATTTATTTTGTATTTACTGCTTCGGGCGTTGGCTTCTAAGGCCCTAACTGTTTGATCTGGTGGAGCAACGCCCTAGAGTGAAACCTAGGTGGCCCGGAACGTAGAAATGACCATTACTTTCACACTGGTTGCTATGATTCGGTTTATACGATGGAAAAACTGTTATATTTATATTGTATTTTATGCTTCTGGCGTTGACTTCTTAGACCCTAACTATTCGATCTGGTGGAACAACGCCCTAGAGCGAACCCTAGGTTGCCCGGAACGTAGAATTGGCCATCACTTTCAAGCTGGTTGCAATTATTCCTGTTATATGATGGAAACACTGTTGTATTTTTTTTGCATTTTATGGTTCGGGCGCTGACTTCTAAGGCCCTAACTATTCAATCTGTTGGAGCAACGCCCTAGGGCGAAGCCTAGCTTGCTCGGAAAGTAGAAATGACCATAAGTTTCATACTGGTTGCAATTATTCGTTATATACAATGGAAAAACTGTAGTATTTTTATTGCACTTTATACTTCGGGCATTGACTTCTAAGGCCCTAACTATTCAATCTCTTGGAGCAACGCCCTTGGGTGAAGCCTAGCTTGCTCGGAAAGTAGAAATGACCATAAGTTTCATACTGGTTGCAATTATTCGTTTTATACGATGGAAAAGCTGTTGTATTTATATCGTATTTTATGCTTCTGGCGTTGACTTCTTAGGCCGTAACTATTCGGTCTGGTGGAGCAACGACCTGGAGTGAAACCTAGGTTGCCCGGAACGTAGAATTGGCCATCATTTTCAAACTGGTTGCAATTATTCCTGATATATGATGGAAACACTGTTGTATTTTATTTGCATTGTATGGTTCGGGCGTTGACTTCTAAGGCCCTAACTATTCAATCTGTTGGAGCAACGCCCTAGGGTGAAGCCTAGGTTGCTCGGAAAGTAGAAATGTCCATAAGTTTCATACTGGTTGCAATTATTCGTTTTATACGATGGAAAAACTGTTGTATTTATATTGTATTTTATGCTTCTGGCGTTGACTTCTAAGGCACTAACTATTCGATCTGGTGGAGCAACGCCCTGGAGTGAAGCCTAGGTTGCCCGGAACGTAGAATTGGCCATCGCTTTCAAACTGGTTGCAATTATTCCTGTTATATGATGGATACACTGTTGTATTTTTATTGAATTTTATGCTTCGGGCGTTGACTTCTAAGGCCCTAACTATTCAATATGTTGGACAAACGCCCTAGGGTGAAGCCTAGCTTGCTCGGAAAGTAGAAATGACCATAAGTTTCATACTGGTTGCAATTATTCGTTTTATACGATGGAAAAGCTGTTGTATTTATATCGCATTTTATGCTTCTGGCGTTGACTTCTAAGGCACTAACTATTCGATCTGGTGGAGCAACGCCCTGGAGTGAAGCCTAGGTTGCCCGGAACGTAGAATTGGCCATCGCTTTCAAACTGGTTGCAATTATTCCTGTTATATGATGGATACACTGTTGTATTTTTATTGCATTTTATGCTTCGGGCGTTGACTTCTAAGGCCCTAACTATTCAATCTGTTGGAGCAACGCCCTAGGGTGAAGCCTAGGTTGCCCGGAAAGTAGAAATGACCATAACTTTCATACTGGTTGCAATTATTCGTTTTATAGGATGGAAAAACTGTTGTATTTATATTGTATTTTATGCTTCTGGCGTTCCCTTCTTAGGCCCTAACTATTCGATCTGGTGGAACAACGGCCTAGGATGAGGCCTAGGTTGCCCGGAACGTAGAAATAACCATAACTTTTACACTGGTGGCAATTATTCGTTTTATACTATGGAAAAACTGTTCTATTTATTTTGTATTTACTGCTTCGGGCGTTGGCTTCTAAGGCCCTAACTGTTTGATCTGGTGGAGCAACGCCCTAGAGTGAAACCTAGGTGGCCCGGAACGTAGAAATGACCATTACTTTCACACTGGTTGCTATGATTCGGTTTATACGATGGAAAAACTGTTATATTTATATTGTATTTTATGCTTCTGGCGTTGACTTCTTAGACCCTAACTATTCGATCTGGTGGAACAACGCCCTAGAGCGAACCCTAGGTTGCCCGGAACGTAGAATTGGCCATCACTTTCAAGCTGGTTGCAATTATTCCTGTTATATGATGGAAACACTGTTGTATTTTTTTTGCATTTTATGGTTCGGGCGCTGACTTCTAAGGCCCTAACTATTCAATCTGTTGGAGCAACGCCCTAGGGCGAAGCCTAGCTTGCTCGGAAAGTAGAAATGACCATAAGTTTCATACTGGTTGCAATTATTCGTTATATACAATGGAAAAACTGTAGTATTTTTATTGCACTTTATACTTCGGGCATTGACTTCTAAGGCCCTAACTATTCAATCTCTTGGAGCAACGCCCTTGGGTGAAGCCTAGCTTGCTCGGAAAGTAGAAATGACCATAAGTTTCATACTGGTTGCAATTATTCGTTTTATACGATGGAAAAGCTGTTGTATTTATATCGTATTTTATGCTTCTGGCGTTGACTTCTTAGGCCGTAACTATTCGGTCTGGTGGAGCAACGACCTGGAGTGAAACCTAGGTTGCCCGGAACGTAGAATTGGCCATCATTTTCAAACTGGTTGCAATTATTCCTGATATATGATGGAAACACTGTTGTATTTTATTTGCATTGTATGGTTCGGGCGTTGACTTCTAAGGCCCTAACTATTCAATCTGTTGGAGCAACGCCCTAGGGTGAAGCCTAGGTTGCTCGGAAAGTAGAAATGTCCATAAGTTTCATACTGGTTGCAATTATTCGTTTTATACGATGGAAAAACTGTTGTATTTATATTGTATTTTATGCTTCTGGCGTTGACTTCTAAGTCACTAACTATTCGATCTTGTGGAGCAACGCAATAGAGTGAAGCCTAGGTTACCCGGAACGTAGAATTGGCCATCACTTTCAAACTGGTTGCAATTATTCTTGTTATATGATGGAAACACTGTGGTATTTTTTTTGCATTTTATGGTTCGGGCGTTGACTTCTAAGGCCCTAACTATTCAATCTGTTGGAGCAACGCCCTAGGGTGAAGCCTAGGTTGCTCGGAAAGTAGAAATGAGCATAAGTTTCATACTGGTTGCAATTATTCGTTTTATACGATGGAAAAACTGTTGTATTTATATTGTATTTTATGCTTCTGGCGTTGACTTCTTAGGCTGTAACTATTCGGTCTGGTGGAGCAACGCCCTGGAGTGAAACCTAGGTTGCCCGGAACGTTGAATTGGCCATCACTTTCAAACTGGTTGCAATTATTCCTGATATATGATGGAAACACTGTTGTATTTTATTTGCATTGTATGGTTCGGGCGTTGACTTCTAAGGCCCTAACTATTCAATCTGTTGGAGCAACGCCCTAGGGTGAAGCCTAGGTTGCTCGGAAAGTAGAAATGTCCATAAGTTTCATACTGGTTGCAATTATTCATTTTATACGATGGAAAAACTGTTGTATTTATACTGTATTTTATGCTTCTGGCGTTGACTTCTAAGGCACTAACTATTCGATCTGGTGGAGCAACGCAATAGAGTGAAGCCTAGGTTGCCCGGAACGTAGAATTGGCCATCACTTTCAAACTGGTTGCAATTATTCCTGTTATATGATGGAAACACTGTGGTATTTTTTTTCCATTTTATGGTTCGGGCGTTGACTTCTAAGGCCCTAACTATTCAATTTGTTGGATCAACGCCCTAGGGTGAAGCCTAGCTTGCTCGGAAAGTAGAAATGACCATAAGTTTCATACTGGTTGCAATTATTCGTTTTATACAATGGAAAAGCTGTTATATTTATATCGTATTTTATGCTTTTGGCGTTGTCTTCTTAGGCACTAACTATTCGATCTGGTGGAGCAACGCCCTAGAGTGAAGCCTAGGTTGCCCGGAACGTAGAATTGGCCATCGCCTTCAAACTGGTTGCAATTATTCCTGTTATATGATGGAAACTCTGTTGTATTTTTATTGCATTTTATGCTTCGGGCGTTGACTTCTAAGGCCCTAACTACTCAATCTGTTGGAGCAACGCCCTAGGGTGAAGCCTAGGTTGCCCGGAAAGTAGAAATGATGTTAGCCTTCATACTGGTTGCAATTATTCGTTTTATACGATGGAAAAACTGTTGTATTTATATTGTATTTTATGCTTCTGGCGTTCCCTTCTTAGGCCCTAACTATTCGATCTGGTGGAACAACGGCCTAGGATGAGGCCAAGGTTGCCCGGAAAGTAGAAATGACCATAACTTTCATACTGGTTGCAATTATTCGTTTTATAGGATGGAAAAACTGTTGTATTTATATTGTATTTTATGCTTCTGGCGTTCCCTTCTTAGGCCCTAACTATTCGATCTGGTGGAACAACGCCCTAGAGTGAAGCCTAGGTTGCCCGGAACGTAGAATTGGCCTTCACTTTCAAACTGCTTGATATTATTCCTGTTATATGATGGATACACTGTTGTATTCTTATTGCATTTTATGCTTCGGGCGTTGACTTCTAAGGCCCTAACTATTCAATCCGTTGGGGCAACGCCCTAGGGTGAAGCCTAGGTTTCTCGGAAAGTAGAAATGACCATAAGTTTCATACTGGTTGCAATTATTCGTTTTATACGATAGAAAAACTGTTGTATATATATTGTATTTTATGCTTCTGGCGTTGTCTTCTAAGGCACTAACTATTCGATCTGTGGATCAACGCCCTAGAGTGACGCCTAGGTTGCCCGGAACGTAGAATTGGCCATCACTTTCAAACTGGTTGCAATTATTCCTTATATATGATGGAAACACTGTTGTATTTTTTTTGCATTTTATTGTTCGGGCGTTGACTTCTAAGGCCCTAACTATTCAATCTGTTGGAGCAACGCCCTAGGGTGAAGCCTAGCTTGCTCGGAAAGTAGAAATGACCATAAGTTTCATACTGGTTGCAATTATTCGTTTTATACGATGGAAAAGCTGTTATATTTATATTGTATTTTATGCTTCTGGCGTTGACTTCTAAGACCCTAACTATTCGATCTGGTGGAACAACGCCCTAGAGCGAACCCTAGGTTGCCCGGAACGTAGAATTGGCCATCACTTTCAAGCTGGTTGCAATTATTCCTGTTATATGATGGAAGCACTGTTGTATTTTTTTTGCATTTTATGGTTCGGGCGCTGACTTCTAAGGCCCTAACTATTCAATCTGTTGGAGCAACGCCCTAGGGCGAAGCCTAGCTTGCTCGGAAAGTAGAAATGACCATAAGTTTCATACTGGTTGCAATTACTCGTTATATACAATGGAAAAACTGTAGTATTTTTATTGTACTTTATGCTTCGGGCATTGACTTCTAAGGCCCTAACTATTCAATCTCTTGGAGCAACGCCCTTGGGTGAAGCCTAGCTTGCTCGGAAAGTAGAAATGACCATAAGTTTCATAATCGTTGCAATTATTCGTTTTATACGATGGAAAAACTGTTGTATTTATATCGTATTTTATGCTTCTGGCGTTGACTTCTTAGGCCGTAACTATTCGGTCTGGTGGAGCAACGCCCTGGAGTGAAACCTAGGTTGCCCGAAACGTAGAATTGGCCATCACTTTCAAACTGGTTGCAATTATGCCTGATATATGATTGAAACACTGTTGTATTTTTTTTGCATTTTATGGTTCGGGCGTTGACTTCTATGGCCCTAACTATTCAATCTGTTGGAGCAACGCCCTAGGGTGAAGCCTAGGTTGCTCGGAAAGTAGAAATGGCCATAAGTTTCATACTGGTTGCAATTATTCGTTTTATACGATGGAAAAACTGTTGTATTTATATTGTATTTTATGCTTCTGGCGTTGACTTCCAAGGCACTAACTATTCGATCTGGTGGAGCAACGCAATAGAGTGATGCCGAGGTTGCCCGCAACGTAGAATTGGCCGTCAATTTGAAACTGGTTGCAATTATACCTGTTATACGATGGATACACTGTTGTATTTTTATTGCATGTTATGCTTCGGGCGTTGACTTCTAAGGCCCTAACTATTCAATCTGTTGAATCAACGCCCTAGGGTGAAGCCTAGGTTGCTCGGAAAGTAGAAATGACCATAAGCTTCATACTGGTTGCAATTATTCGTTTTATACGATGGAAAAGCTGTTGTATTTATATCGTATTTTATGCTTCTGGCGTTGACTTCTTAGGCCGTAACTATTCGGTCTGGTGGAGCAACGCCCTGGAGTGAAACCTAGGTTGCCCGGAACGTAGTATTGGCCATCACTTTCAAACTGGTTGCAATTATTCCTGATATATGATGGAAACACTGTTGTATTTTTTTTGCATTTTATGGTTCGGGCGTTGACTTCTAAGGTCCTAACTATTCAATCTGTTGGAGCAACGCCCTAGGGTGAAGCCTAGGTTGATCGGAAAGTAGAAATGACCATAAGTTTCATACTGGGTGAAATTATTCGTTTTATACGATGGAAAAACTGTTGTATTTATATTGTATTTTATGCTTCTGGCGTTGACTTCTAAGGCACTAACTATTCGATCTGGTGGAACAACGCCCTAGAGTGAAGCCTAGGTTGCCCGGAACGTAGAATTGGCCTTCACTTTCAAACTGCTTGATATTATTCCTGTTATATGATGGATACACTGTTGTATTCTTATTGCATTTTATGCTTCGGGCGTTGACTTCTAAGGCCCTAACTATTCAATCCGTTGGGGCAACGCCCTAGGGTGAAGCCTAGGTTTCTCGGAAAGTAGAAATGACCATAAGTTTCATACTGGTTGCAATTATTCGTTTTATACGATAGAAAAACTGTTGTATATATATTGTATTTTATGCTTCTGGCGTTGTCTTCTAAGGCACTAACTATTCGATCTGTGGATCAACGCCCTAGAGTGACGCCTAGGTTGCCCGGAACGTAGAATTGGCCATCACTTTCAAACTGGTTGCAATTATTCCTTATATATGATGGAAACACTGTTGTATTTTTTTTGCATTTTATTGTTCGGGCGTTGACTTCTAAGGCCCTAACTATTCAATCTGTTGGAGCAACGCCCTAGGGTGAAGCCTAGCTTGCTCGGAAAGTAGAAATGACCATAAGTTTCATACTGGTTGCAATTATTCGTTTTATACGATGGAAAAGCTGTTATATTTATATCGTATTTTATGCTTTTGGCGTTGTCTTCTTAGGCACTAACTATTCGATCTGGTGGAGCAACGCCCTAGAGTGAAGCCTAGGTTGCCCGGAACGTAGAATTGGCCATCGCCTTCAAACTGGTTGCAATTATTCCTGTTATATGATGGAAACACTGTTGTATTTTTATTGCATTTTATGCTTCGGGCGTTGACTTCTAAGGCCCTAACTATTCAATCTGTTGGAGCAACGCCCTAGGGTGAAGCCTAGGTTGCTCGGAAAGTAGAAATGTCCATAAGTTTCATACTGGTTGCAATTATTCGTTTTATACGATGGAAAAACTGTTGTATTTATACTGTATTTTATGCTTCTGGCGTTGACTTCTAAGGCACTAACTATTCGATCTGGTGGAGCAACGCAATAGAGTGAAGCCTAGGTTGCCCGGAACGTAGAATTGGCCATCACTTTCAAACTGGTTGCAATTATTCCTGTTATATGATGGAAACACTGTGGTATTTTTTTTCCATTTTATGGTTCGGGCGTTGACTTCTAAGGCCCTAACTATTCAATTTGTTGGAGCAACGCCCTAGGGTGAAGCCTAGCTTGCTCGGAAAGTAGAAATGACCATAAGTTTCATACTGGTTGCAATTATTCGTTTTATACGATGGAAAAGCTGTTATATTTATATCGTATTTTATGCTTTTGGCGTTGTCTTCTTAGGCACTAACTATTCGATCTGGTGGAGCAACGCCCTAGAGTGAAGCCTAGGTTGCCCGGAACGTAGAATTGGCCATCGCCTTCAAACTGGTTGCAATTATTCCTGTTATATGATGGAAACACTGTTGTATTTTTATTGCATTTTATGCTTCGGGCGTTGACTTCTAAGGCCCTAACTATTCAATCTGTTGGAGCAACGCCCTAGGGTGATGCCTAGCTTGCTCGGAAAGTAGAAATGTCCATAAGTTTCATACTGGTTGCAATTATTCGTTTTATACGATGGAAAAACTGTTGTATTTATATTGTATTTTATGCTTCTGGCGTTGACTTCTAAGGCCCTAGCTATTCGATCTAGTGGAGCAACGCCCTAGGGAGAATCCTAGGTTGCCCGGAACGTAGAATTGGCCATCACTTTCAAACTGGTTGCAAATATTCCTGTTATATGATGGATACACTGTTGTATTTTTATTGCATTTTATGCTTCGGGCGTTGACTTCTAAGGCCCTAACTACTCAATCTGTTGGAGCAACGCCCTAGGGTGAAGCCTAGGTTGCCCGGAAAGTAGAAATGATGTTAGCCTTCATACTGGTTGCAATTATTCGTTTTATACGATGGAAAAACTGTTGTATTTATATTGTATTTTATACATCTGGCGTTGACTTCTAAGGTACTAACTATTCGATCTAGTGGAGCACCGCCCTATAGTGAAGCCTATGCTGCCCGAACGTAGAAATGACCATCACTTTCAAACTGGTTGCAATTATTCCTGTTATATGATGGAAAAACTGTTGTATTTTTGTTGCATTTTATGCTTCGGGCATGGACTTCTAAGGCCCTAACTATTCAATCTGTTGGAGCAACGCCCTAGGGTGAAGCCTAGGTTGCCCGGAAAGTAGAAATGACCATAACTTTCATACTGGTTGCAATTATTCGTTTTATAGGATGGAAAAACTGTTGTATTTATATTGTATTTTATGCTTCTGGCGTTCCCTTCTTAGGCCCTAACTATTCGATCTGGTGGAACAACGGCCTAGGATGAGGCCTATGCTGCCCGAACGTAGAAATGACCATCACTTTCAAACTGGTTGCAATTATTCCTGTTATATGATGGAAAAACTGTTGTATTTTTGTTGCATTTTATGCTTCGGGCATGGACTTCTAAGGCCCTAACTATTCAATCTGTTGGAGCAACGCCCTAGGGTGAAGCCTAGGTTGATCGGAAAGTAGAAATGACCATAAGTTTCATACTGGGTGAAATTATTCGTTTTATACGATGGAAAAACTGTTGTATTTATATTGTATTTTATGCTCCTGGCGTTGACTTCTAAGGCACTAACTATTCGATCTGGTGGAACAACGCCCTAGAGTGAAGCCTAGGTTGCCCGGAACGTAGAATTGGCCTTCGCTTTCAAACTGCTTGATATTATTCCTGTTATATGATGGATACACTGTTGTATTCTTATTGCATTTTATGCTTCGGGCGTTGACTTCTAAGGCCCTAACTATTCAATCCGTTGGGGCAACGCCCTAGGGTGAAGCCTAGGTTTCTCGGAAAGTAGAAATGACCATAAGTTTCATACTGGTTGCAATTATTCGTTTTATACGATGGAAGAACTGTTGTATTTATATTGTATTTTATGCTTCTGACGTTGTCTTCTAAGGCACTAACTATTCGATCTGTGGATCAACGCCCTAGAGTGACGCCTAGGTTGCGCGGAACGTAGAATTGGCCATCACTTTCAAACTGGTTGCAATTATTCCTTATATATGATGGAAACACTGTTGTATTTTTTTTGCATTTTATTGTTCGGGCGTTGAATTCTAAGGCCCTAACTATTCAATCTGTTGGAGCAACGCCCTAGGGTGAAGCCTAGATTGCAGGGAAAGTAGAAATGTCCATAAGTTTCATACTGGTTGCAATTATTCGTTTTATACGATGGAAAAACTGTTGTATTTATATTGTATTTTATGCTTCTGGCGTTGACATCCAAGGCACTAACTATTCGATCTGGTGGAGCAACGCAATAGAGTGATGCCTAGGTTGCCCGGAACGTAGAATTGGCCATCACTTTCAAACTGGCTGCAATTATTACTGTTATATGATGGATACACTGTTGTATTTTTATTGCAATTTTTTGCTTCGGGCGTTGACTTCTAAGGCCCTAACTATTCAATCTGTTGGAGCAACGCCCTAGGGTGAAGCCTAGGTTGCTCGGAACGTAGAAATGACCATTACTTTCACACTGGTTGCTATGATTCGGTTTATACGATGGAAAAACTGTTATATTTATATTGTATTTTATGCTTCTGGCGTTGACTTCTTAGACCCTAACTATTCGATCTGGTGGAACAACGCCCTAGAGCGAAACCTAGGTTGCCCGGAACGTAGAATTGGCCATCACTTTCAAGCTGGTTGCAATTATTCCTGTTATATGATGGAAACACTGTTGTATTTTTTTTGCATTTTATGGTTCGGGCGCTGACTTCTAAGGCCCTAACTATTCAATCTGTTGGAGCAACGCCCTAGGGCGAAGCCTAGCTTGCTCGGAAAGTAGAAATGACCATAAGTTTCATACTGGTTGCAATTATTCGTTATATACAATGGAAAAACTGTAGTATTTTTATTGCACTTTATGCTTCGGGCATTGACTTCTAAGGCCCTAACTATTCAATCTCTTGGAGCAACGCCCTTGGGTGAAGCCTAGCTTGCTCGGAAAGTAGAAATGACCATAAGTTTCATACTGGTTGCAATTATTCGTTTTATACGATGGAAAAGCTTTTGTATTTATATTGTATTTTATGCTTCTGGCGTTGACTTCTAAGGCCCTAGCTATTCGATCTAGTGGAGCAACGCCCTAGAGAGAATCCTAGGTTGCCCGGAACGTAGAATTGGCCATCACTTTCAAACTGGTTGCAATTATTCCTGTTATATGATGGATACACTGTTGTATTTTTATTGCATTTTATGCTTCGGGCGTTGACTTCTAAGGCCCTAACTACTCAATCTGTTGGAGCAACGCCCTAGGGTGAAGCCTAGGTTGCCCGGAAAGTAGAAATGATGTTAACCTTCATACTGGTTTCAATTATTCGTTTTATACGATGGAAAAACTGTTGTATTTATATTGTATTTTATACATCTGGCGTTGACTTCTAAGGTACTAACTATTCGATCTAGTGGAGCACCGCCCTATAGTGAAGCCTATGTTGCCCGAACGTAGAAATGACCATCACTTTCAAACTGGTTGCAATTATTCCTGTTATATGATGGAAAAACTGTTGTATTTTTGTTGCATTTTATGCTTCGGGCATCGACTTCTAAGGCCCTAACTATTCAATCTGTTGGAGCAACGTCCTAGGGTGAAGCCTAGGTTGCCCGGAAAGTAGAAATGACCATAACTTTCATACTGGTTGCAATTATTCGTTTTATAGGATGGAAAAACTGTTGTATTTATATTGTATTTTATGCTTCTGGCGTTCCCTTCTTAGGCCCTAACTATTCGATCTGGTGGAACAACGGCCTAGGATGAGGCCAAGGTTGCCCGGAACGTAGAAATAACCATAACTTTTACACTGGTAGCAATTATTCGTTTTATACTATGGAAAAACTGTTCTATTTATTTTGTATTTACTGCTTCGGGCGTTGGCTTCTAAGGCCCTAACTGTTTGATCTGGTGGAGCAACGCCCTAGAGCGAAACCTAGGTGGCCCGGAACGTAGAAATGACCATTACTTTCACACTGGTTGCTATGATTCGGTTTATACGATGGAAAAACTGTTATATTTATATTGTATTTTATGCTTCTGGCGTTGACTTCTTAGACCCTAACTATTCGATCTGGTGGAACAACGCCCTAGAGCGAACCCTAGGTTGCCCGGAACGTAGAATTGGCCATCACTTTCAAGCTGGTTGCAATTATTCCTGTTATATGATGGAAACACTGTTGTATTTTTTTTGCATTTTATGGTTCGGGCGCTGACTTCTAAGGCCCTAACTATTCAATCTGTTGGAGCAACGCCCTAGGGCGAAGCCTAGCTTGCTCGGAAAGTAGAAATGACCATAAGTTTCATACTGGTTGCAATTACTCGTTATATACAATGGAAAAACTGTAGTATTTTTATTGCACTTTATGCTTCGGGCATTGACTTCTAAGGCCCTAACTATTCAATCTCTTGGAGCAACGCCCTTGGGTGAAGCCTAGCTTGCTCGGAAAGTAGAAATGACCATAAGTTTCATAATCGTTGCAATTATTCGTTTTATACGATGGAAAAACTGTTGTATTTATATCGTATTTTATGCTTCTGGCGTTGGCTTCTTAGGCCGTAACTATTCGGTCTGGTGGAGCAACGCCCTGGAGTGAAACCTAGGTTGCCCGAAACGTAGAATTGGCCATCACTTTCAAACTGGTTGCAATTATGCCTGATATATGATTGAAACACTGTTGTATTTTTTTTGCATTTTATGGTTCGGGCGTTGACTTCTATGGCCCTAACTATTCAATCCGTTGGAGCAACGCCCTAGGGTGAAGCCTAGGTTGCTCGGAAAGTAGAAATGGCCATAAGTTTCATACTGGTTGCAATTATTCGTTTTATACGATGGAAAAACTGTTGTATTTATATTGTATTTTATGCTTCTGGCGTTGACTTCCAAGGCACTAACTATTCGATCTGGTGGAGCAACGCAATAGAGTGATGCCGAGGTTGCCCGGAACGTAGAATTGGCCATCAATTTGAAACTGGTTGCAATTATACCTGTTATACGATGGATACACTGTTGTATTTTTATTGCATGTTATGCTTCGGGCGTTGACTTCTAAGGCCCTAACTATTCAATCTGTTGAATCAACGCCCTAGGGTGAAGCCTAGGTTGCTCGGAAAGTAGAAATGACCATAAGCTTCATACTGGTTGCAATTATTCGTTTTATACGATGGAAAAGCTGTTGTATTTATATCGTATTTTATGCTTCTGGCGTTGACTTCTTAGGCCGTAACTATTCGATCTGGTGGAACAACGCCCTAGAGTGAAGCCTAGGTTGCCCGGAACGTAGAATTGGCCTTCACTTTCAAACTGCTTGATATTATTCCTGTTATATGATGGATACACTGTTGTATTCTTATTGCATTTTATGCTTCGGGCGTTGACTTCTAAGGCCCTAACTATTCAATCCGTTGGGGCAACGCCCTAGGGTGAAGCCTAGGTTTCTCGGAAAGTAGAAATGACCATAAGTTTCATACTGGTTGCAATTATTCGTTTTATACGATAGAAAAACTGTTGTATATATATTGTATTTTATGCTTCTGGCGTTGTCTTCTAAGGCACTAACTATTCGATCTGTGGATCAACGCCCTAGAGTGACGCCTAGGTTGCCCGGAACGTAGAATTGGCCATCACTTTCAAACTGGTTGCAATTATTCCTTATATATGATGGAAACACTGTTGTATTTTTTTTGCATTTTATTGTTCGGGCGTTGAATTCTAAGGCCCTAACTATTCAATCTGTTGGAGCAACGCCCTAGGGTGAAGCCTAGATTGCAGGGAAAGTAGAAATGTCCATAAGTTTCATACTGGTTGCAATTATTCGTTTTATACGATGGAAAAACTGTTGTATTTATATTGTATTTTATGCTTCTGGCGTTGACATCCAAGGCACTAACTATTCGATCTGGTGGAGCAACGCAATAGAGTGATGCCTAGGTTGCCCGGAACGTAGAATTGGCCATCACTTTCAAACTGGCTGCAATTATTACTGTTATATGATGGATACACTGTTGTATTTTTATTGCAATTTTTTGCTTCGGGCGTTGACTTCTAAGGCCCTAACTATTCAATCTGTTGGAGCAACGCCCTAGGGTGAAGCCTAGGTTGCTCGGAACGTAGAAATGACCATTACTTTCACACTGGTTGCTATGATTCGGTTTATACGATGGAAAAACTGTTATATTTATATTGTATTTTATGCTTCTGGCGTTGACTTCTTAGACCCTAACTATTCGATCTGGTGGAACAACGCCCTAGAGCGAAACCTAGGTTGCCCGGAACGTAGAATTGGCCATCACTTTCAAGCTGGTTGCAATTATTCCTGTTATATGATGGAAACACTGTTGTATTTTTTTTGCATTTTATGGTTCGGGCGCTGACTTCTAAGGCCCTAACTATTCAATCTGTTGGAGCAACGCCCTAGGGCGAAGCCTAGCTTGCTCGGAAAGCAGAAATGACCATAAGTTTCATACTGGTTGCAATTATTCGTTATATACAATGGAAAAACTGTAGTATTTTTATTGCACTTTATGCTTCGGGCATTGACTTCTAAGGCCCTAACTATTCAATCTCTTGGAGCAACGCCCTTGGGTGAAGCCTAGCTTGCTCGGAAAGTAGAAATGACCATAAGTTTCATACTGGTTGCAATTATTCGTTTTATACGATGGAAAAGCTTTTGTATTTATATTGTATTTTATGCTTCTGGCGTTGACTTCTAAGGCCCTAGCTATTCGATCTAGTGGAGCAACGCCCTAGAGAGAATCCTAGGTTGCCCGGAACGTAGAATTGGCCATCACTTTCAAACTGGTTGCAATTATTCCTGTTATATGATGGATACACTGTTGTATTTTTATTGCATTTTATGCTTCGGGCGTTGACTTCTAAGGCCCTAACTACTCAATCTGTTGGAGCAACGCCCTAGGGTGAAGCCTAGGTTGCCCGGAAAGTAGAAATGATGTTAACCTTCATACTGGTTTCAATTATTCGTTTTATACGATGGAAAAACTGTTGTATTTATATTGTATTTTATACATCTGGCGTTGACTTCTAAGGTACTAACTATTCGATCTAGTGGAGCACCGCCCTATAGTGAAGCCTATGTTGCCCGAACGTAGAAATGACCATCACTTTCAAACTGGTTGCAATTATTCCTGTTATATGATGGAAAAACTGTTGTATTTTTGTTGCATTTTATGCTTCGGGCATCGACTTCTAAGGCCCTAACTATTCAATCTGTTGGAGCAACGTCCTAGGGTGAAGCCTAGGTTGCCCGGAAAGTAGAAATGACCATAACTTTCATACTGGTTGCAATTATTCGTTTTATAGGATGGAAAAACTGTTGTATTTATATTGTATTTTATGCTTCTGGCGTTCCCTTCTTAGGCCCTAACTATTCGATCTGGTGGAACAACGGCCTAGGATGAGGCCAAGGTTGCCCGGAACGTAGAAATAACCATAACTTTTACACTGGTAGCAATTATTCGTTTTATACTATGGAAAAACTGTTCTATTTATTTTGTATTTACTGCTTCGGGCGTTGGCTTCTAAGGCCCTAACTGTTTGATCTGGTGGAGCAACGCCCTAGAGCGAAACCTAGGTGGCCCGGAACGTAGAAATGACCATTACTTTCACACTGGTTGCTATGATTCGGTTTATACGATGGAAAAACTGTTATATTTATATTGTATTTTATGCTTCTGGCGTTGACTTCTTAGACCCTAACTATTCGATCTGGTGGAACAACGCCCTAGAGCGAACCCTAGGTTGCCCGGAACGTAGAATTGGCCATCACTTTCAAGCTGGTTGCAATTATTCCTGTTATATGATGGAAACACTGTTGTATTTTTTTTGCATTTTATGGTTCGGGCGCTGACTTCTAAGGCCCTAACTATTCAATCTGTTGGAGCAACGCCCTAGGGCGAAGCCTAGCTTGCTCGGAAAGTAGAAATGACCATAAGTTTCATACTGGTTGCAATTACTCGTTATATACAATGGAAAAACTGTAGTATTTTTATTGCACTTTATGCTTCGGGCATTGACTTCTAAGGCCCTAACTATTCAATCTCTTGGAGCAACGCCCTTGGGTGAAGCCTAGCTTGCTCGGAAAGTAGAAATGACCATAAGTTTCATAATCGTTGCAATTATTCGTTTTATACGATGGAAAAACTGTTGTATTTATATCGTATTTTATGCTTCTGGCGTTGGCTTCTTAGGCCGTAACTATTCGGTCTGGTGGAGCAACGCCCTGGAGTGAAACCTAGGTTGCCCGAAACGTAGAATTGGCCATCACTTTCAAACTGGTTGCAATTATGCCTGATATATGATTGAAACACTGTTGTATTTTTTTTGCATTTTATGGTTCGGGCGTTGACTTCTATGGCCCTAACTATTCAATCCGTTGGAGCAACGCCCTAGGGTGAAGCCTAGGTTGCTCGGAAAGTAGAAATGGCCATAAGTTTCATACTGGTTGCAATTATTCGTTTTATACGATGGAAAAACTGTTGTATTTATATTGTATTTTATGCTTCTGGCGTTGACTTCCAAGGCACTAACTATTCGATCTGGTGGAGCAACGCAATAGAGTGATGCCGAGGTTGCCCGGAACGTAGAATTGGCCATCAATTTGAAACTGGTTGCAATTATACCTGTTATACGATGGATACACTGTTGTATTTTTATTGCATGTTATGCTTCGGGCGTTGACTTCTAAGGCCCTAACTATTCAATCTGTTGAATCAACGCCCTAGGGTGAAGCCTAGGTTGCTCGGAAAGTAGAAATGACCATAAGCTTCATACTGGTTGCAATTATTCGTTTTATACGATGGAAAAGCTGTTGTATTTATATCGTATTTTATGCTTCTGGCGTTGACTTCTTAGGCCGTAACTATTCGATCTGGTGGAACAACGCCCTAGAGTGAAGCCTAGGTTGCCCGGAACGTAGAATTGGCCTTCACTTTCAAACTGCTTGATATTATTCCTGTTATATGATGGATACACTGTTGTATTCTTATTGCATTTTATGCTTCGGGCGTTGACTTCTAAGGCCCTAACTATTCAATCCGTTGGGGCAACGCCCTAGGGTGAAGCCTAGGTTTCTCGGAAAGTAGAAATGACCATAAGTTTCATACTGGTTGCAATTATTCGTTTTATACGATAGAAAAACTGTTGTATATATATTGTATTTTATGCTTCTGGCGTTGTCTTCTAAGGCACTAACTATTCGATCTGTGGATCAACGCCCTAGAGTGACGCCTAGGTTGCCCGGAACGTAGAATTGGCCATCACTTTCAAACTGGTTGCAATTATTCCTTATATATGATGGAAACACTGTTGTATTTTTTTTGCATTTTATTGTTCGGGCGTTGAATTCTAAGGCCCTAACTATTCAATCTGTTGGAGCAACGCCCTAGGGTGAAGCCTAGATTGCAGGGAAAGTAGAAATGTCCATAAGTTTCATACTGGTTGCAATTATTCGTTTTATACGATGGAAAAACTGTTGTATTTATATTGTATTTTATGCTTCTGGCGTTGACATCCAAGGCACTAACTATTCGATCTGGTGGAGCAACGCAATAGAGTGATGCCTAGGTTGCCCGGAACGTAGAATTGGCCATCACTTTCAAACTGGCTGCAATTATTACTGTTATATGATGGATACACTGTTGTATTTTTATTGCAATTTTTTGCTTCGGGCGTTGACTTCTAAGGCCCTAACTATTCAATCTGTTGGAGCAACGCCCTAGGGTGAAGCCCAGGTTGCTCGGAAAGTAGAAATGAGCATAAGTTTCATACTGGTTGCAATTATTCGTTTTATACGATGGAAAAACTGTTGTATTTATATTGTATTTTATGCTTCTGGCGTTGACTTCTAAGGCACTAACTATTCGATCTGGTGGAGCAACGCCCTGGAGTGAAGCCTAGGTTGCCCGGAACGTAGAATTGGCCATCGCTTTCAAACTGGTTGCAATTATTCCTGTTATATGATGGATACACTGTTGTATTTTTATTGAATTTTATGCTTCGGGCGTTGACTTCTAAGGCCCTAACTATTCAATATGTTGGACAAACGCCCTAGGGTGAAGCCTAGCTTGCTCGGAAAGTAGAAATGACCATAAGTTTCATACTGGTTGCAATTATTCGTTTTATACGATGGAAAAGCTGTTGTATTTATATCGCATTTTATGCTTCTGGCGTTGACTTCTTAGGCTGTAACTATTCGGTCTGGTGGAGCAACGCCCAGGAGTGAAACCTAGGTTGCCCGGAACGTTGAATTGGCCATCACTTTCAAACTGGTTGCAATTATTCCTGATATATGATGGAAACACTGTTGTATTTTATTTGCATTGTATGGTTCGGGCGTTGACTTCTAAGGCCCTAACTATTCAATCTGTTGGAGCAACGCCCTAGGGTGAAGCCTAGGTTGCTCGGAAAGTAGAAATGTCCATAAGTTTCATACTGGTTGCAATTATTCGTTTTATACGATGGAAAAACTGTTGTATTTATACTGTATTTTATGCTTCTGGCGTTGACTTCTAAGGCACTAACTATTCGATCTGGTGGAGCAACGCAATAGAGTGAAGCCTAGGTTGCCCGGAACGTAGAATTGGCCATCACTTTCAAACTGGTTGCAATTATTCCTGTTATATGATGGAAACACTGTGGTATTTTTTTTCCATTTTATGGTTCGGGCGTTGACTTCTAAGGCCCTAACTATTCAATTTGTTGGAGCAACGCCCTAGGGTGAAGCCTAGCTTGCTCGGAAAGTAGAAATGACCATAAGTTTCATACTGGTTGCAATTATTCGTTTTATACGATGGAAAAGCTGTTATATTTATATCGTATTTTATGCTTTTGGCGTTGTCTTCTTAGGCACTAACTATTCGATCTGGTGGAGCAACGCCCTAGGGTGAAGCCTAGGTTTCTCGGAAAGTAGAAATGACCATAAGTTTCATACTGGTTGCAATTATTCGTTTTATACGATAGAAAAACTGTTGTATATATATTGTATTTTATGCTTCTGGCGTTGTCTTCTAAGGCACTAACTATTCGATCTGTGGATCAACGCCCTAGAGTGACGCCTAGGTTGCCCGGAACGTAGAATTGGCCATCACTTTCAAACTGGTTGCAATTATTCCTTATATATGATGGAAACACTGTTGTATTTTTTTTGCATTTTATTGTTCGGGCGTTGAATTCTAAGGCCCTAACTACTCAATCTGTTGGAGCAACGCCCTAGGGTGAAGCCTAGATTGCAGGGAAAGTAGAAATGTCCATAACTTTCATACTGGTTGCAATTATTCGTTTTATACGATGGAAAAACTGTTGTATTTATATTGTATTTTATGCTTCTGGCGTTGACATCCAAGGCACTAACTATTCGATCTGGTGGAGCAACGCAATAGAGTGATGCCTAGGTTGCCCGGAACGTAGAATTGGCCATCACTTTCAAACTGGTTGCAATTATTCCTGTTATATGATGGAAACACTGTGGTATTTTTTTTCCATTTTATGGTTCGGGCGTTGACTTCTAAGGCCCTAACTATTCAATTTGTTGGAGCAACGCCCTAGGGTGAAGCCTAGCTTGCTCGGAAAGTAGAAATGACCATAAGTTTCATACTGGTTGCAATTATTCGTTTTATACGATGGAAAAGCTGTTATATTTATATCGTATTTTATGCTTTTGGCGTTGTCTTCTTAGGCACTAACTATTCGATCTGGTGGAGCAACGCCCTAGAGTGAAGCCTAGGTTGCCCGGAACGTAGAATTGGCCATCGCCTTCAAACTGGTTGCAATTATTCCTGTTATATGATGGATACACTGTTGTATTTTTATTGCATTTTATGCTTCGGGCGTTGACTTCTAAGGCCCTAACTATTCAATCCGCTGGAGCAACGCCCTAGGGTGAAGCCTAGGTTGCTCGGAAAGTAGAAATAACCATAAGTTTCATACTGGTTGCAATTATTCGTTTTATACGATGGAAGGCTGTTGTATTTATATTGTATTTTATGCTTCTGGCGTTGACTTCTAAGGCACTAACTATTCGATCTGGTGGAGCAACGCCCTAGAGTGAAGCCTAGGTTGCCCGGAACGTAGAATTGGCCATCACTTTCAAACTGGTTGCAATTATTCCCGATATATGATGGAAACACTGTTGTATTTTTTTTGCATTTTATTGTTCGGGCGTTGACTTCTAAGGCACTAACTATTCGATCTGGTGGAGCAACGCCCTAGAGTGAAGCCTAGGTTGCCCGGAACGTAGAATTGGCCATCACTTTCAAATTGGTTGCAATTATTCCTGTTATATGATGGAAACACTGTTGTATTTATATTGCATTTTATGCTTCGGGCGTTGACTTCTAAGGCCCTAACTATTCCATCTGTTGGGGCAACGCCCTAGGGTGAAGCCTAGGTTGCTCGGAAAGTAGAAATGGCCATAAGTTTCATACTGGTTGCAATTATTCGTTTTATACGATGAAAAAACTGTTGTATTTATATTGTATTTTATGCTTCTGGCGTTGACTTCTAAGGCCCTAGCTGTTCGATCTAGTGGAGCAACGCCCTAGAATGAAGCCCAGGTTGCCCGGAAAGGAGAAATGACCATCACTTTCTAACTGGTTGCAATTAATCCTTCTATACGATGGAAAAGCTGTTGTATTTATATTGTATTTTATGCTTCTGGCGTTGACTTCTAAGGCACTAACTATTCGATCTGGTGGAGCAAGGCCCTAGAGTGAAGCCTAGGTTGCCCGGAACGTAGAATTGGCCATCACTTTCAAACTGGTTGCAATTATACCTGATATATGATGTAAACACTGTTGTATTTTTTTTTCATTTTATGGTTCGGGCGTTGACTTCTAAGGCCCTAGCTTTTCAATCTGTTGGACCAACGCCATAGGGTGAAGCCTAGGTTGCTCGGAAAGTAGAAATGACCATAAGCTTCATACTGGTTGCAATTATTCGTTTTATACGATGGAAAGCTGTTGTATTTATATCGTATTTTATGCATCTGGCGTTGACTTCTTATGCCGTAACTATTCGGTCTGGTGGAGCAACGCCCTGGAGTGAAGCCTAGGTTGCCCGGAACGTAGAATTGGCCATCACTTTCAAACTGGTTGCAATTATTCCCGATATATGATGGAAACACTGTTGTATTTTTTTTGCATTTTATGGTTCGGGCGTTGACTTCTAAGGCCCTAGCTATGCAATCTGTTGGAGCAACGCCCTAGGGTGAAGCCTAGGTTGCTCGGAAAGTAGAAATGACCATAAGCTTCATACTGGTTGCAATTATTCGTTTTATACGATGGAAAAGCTGTTGTATTTATATCGTATTTATGCATCTGGCGTTGACTTCTTAGGCCGTAACTATTCGGTCTGGTGGAGCAACGGCCTGGAGTGAAACCTAGGTTGCCCGGAACGTAGAATTGGCCATCACTTTCAAACTGGTTGCAATTATTCCCGATATATGATGGAAACACTGCTGTATTTTTTTTGCATTTTATGCTTCGGGCGTTGACTTCTAAGGCCCTAGCTATTCAATCTGTTGGACCAACGCCCTAGGGTGAAGCCTAGGTTGCTCGGAAAGTAGAAATGACCATAAGTTTCATACTGGTTGCAATTATTCGTTTTGTACGATGGAAAAACTGTTGTATTTATATTGTATTTTATGCTTCTGGCGTTGACTTCTAAGGCAGTAACTATTCGATCTGGTGGAGCAACGCCCTAGAGTGAAGCCTAGGTTGCCCGGAACGTAGAATTGGCCATCACTTTCAAACTGGTTGCAATTATTCCCGATATATGATGGAAACACTGTTGTATTTTTTTTGCATTTTATGGTTCGGGCGTTGACTTCTAAGGCCCTAACTATTCAATCTGTTGGAGCAACGCCCTAGGGTGAAGCCTAGGTTGCCCGGAAAGTAGAAATGACCATAAGTTTCATAGTGGTTGCAATTATTCGTTTTATACGATGGAAAAGCTGTTGTATTTATATTGTATTTTATGCTTCTGGCGTTGACTTCTAAGGCACTAACTACTCGATCTGGTGGAGCAACGCCCTAGAGTGAAGCCTATGTTGCCCGGAACGTAGAATTGGCCATCACTTTCAAACTGGTTGCAATTATTCCTGTTATATGATGGATACACTGTTGTATTTTTATTGCATTTTATGCTTCGGGCGTTGACTTCTAAGGCCCTAACTATTCAATCTGTAGGACCAACGTCCTAGGGTGAAGCCTAGCTTGCTCGGAAAGCAGAAATGACCATAAGTTTCGTACTGGTTGCAATTATTTGTTTTATACGATGGAAAAGCTGTTGTATTTATATCGTATTTTATGCTTCTGGCGTTGACTTCTTAGGCCGTAACTATTCGGTCTGGTGGAGCAACGCCATGGAGTGAAACCTAGGTTGCCCGGAACGTAGAATTGGCCACCACTTTCAAACTGGTTGCAATTATACCTGATATATGATGGAAACACTGTTGTATTTTTTTTGCATTTTATGGTTCGGGCGTTGACTTCCAAGGCCCTAACTATTCAATCTGTTGGAGCAACGCCCTAGGGTGAAGCCTAGGTTGCTCGGAAAGTAGAAATGACCATAAGTTTCATACTGGTTGCAATTATTCGTTTTATACGATGGAAAAGCTGTTGTATTTATATTGTATTTTATGCTTCTGGCGTTGACTTCTAAGGCACTAACTATTCGATCTGGTGGAGCAACGCCCTAGAGTGAAGCCTATGTTGCCCGGAACGTAGAATTGGCCATCACTTTCAAACTGGTTGCAATTATTCCTGTTATATGATGGATACACTGTTGTATTTTTATTGCATTTTATGCTTCGGGCGTTGACTTCTAAGGCCCTAACTATTCAATCTGTAGGACCAACGTCCTAGGGTGAAGCCTAGCTTGCTCGGAAAGCAGAAATGACCATAAGTTTCGTACTGGTTGCAATTATTTGTTTTATACGATGGAAAAGCTGTTGTATTTATATCGTATTTTATGCTTCTGGCGTTGACTTCTTAGGCCGTAACTATTCGGTCTGGTGGAGCAACGCCATGGAGTGAAACCTAGGTTGCCCGGAACGTAGAATTGGCCACCACTTTCAAACTGGTTGCAATTATACCTGATATATGATGTAAACACTGTTGTATTTTTTTTGCATTTTATGGTTCGGGCGTTGACTTCTAAGGCCCTAGCTATACAATCTGTTGGAGCAACGCCCTAGGGTGAAGCCTAGGTTGCTCGGAAAGTAGAAATGACCATAAGCTTCATACTGGTTGCAATTATTCGTTTTATACGATGGAAAAGCTGTTGTATTTATATCGTATTTATGCATCTGGCGTTGACTTCTTAGGCCGTAACTATTCGGTCTGGTGGAGCAACGCCCTGGAGTGAAACCTAGGTTGCCCGGAACGTAGAATTGGCCATCACTTTCAAACTGGTTGCAATTATTCCCGATATATGATGGAAACACTGCTGTATTTTTTTTGCATTTTATGCTTCTGGCGTTGACTTCTAAGGCACTAACTATTCGATCTGGTGGAGCAACGCCCTAGAGTGAAGCCTAGGTTGCCCGGAACGTAGAATTGGCCATCACTTTCAAACTGGTTGCAATTATTCCTGTTATATGATGGAAACACTGTTGTATTTATATTGCATTTTATGCTTCGGGCGTTGACTTCTAATGCCCTAACTATTCAATCTGTTGGGGCAACGCCCTAGGGTGAAGCCTAGGTTGCTCGGAAAGTAGAAATGGCCATAAGTTTCATACTGGTTGCAATTATTCGTTTTATACGATGAAAAAACTGTTGTATTTATATTGTATTTTATGCTTCTGGCGTTGACTTCTAAGGCCCTAGCTGTTCGATCTAGTGGAGCAACGCCCTAGAATGAAGCCCAGGTTGCCCGGAAAGGAGAAATGACCATCACTTTCAAACTGGTTGCAATTATTCCTGATATATGATGGAAACACTGTTGTATTTTTTTTGCATTTTATTGTTCGGGCGTTGACTTCTAAGGCCCTAACTATTCAATCTGTTGGAGCAACGCCCTAGGGTGAAGCCTAGGTTGCACGGAAAGTAGAAATATCCATAAGTTTCATACTGGTTGCAATTATTCGTTTTATACGATGGAAAAACTGTTGTATTTATATTGTATTTTATGCTTCTGGCGTTGACTTCTAAGGCACTAACTATTCGATCTGGTGGAGCAACGCCCTAGAGTGAAGCCTATTTTGCCCGGAACGTAGAATTCGCCATCACTTTCAAACTGGTTGCAATTATTCCTGTTATATGATGTAAACACTGTTGTATTTTTTTTTGCATTTTATGGTTCGGGCGTTGACTTCTAAGGCCCTAGCTATGCAATCTGTTGGAGCAACGCCCTAGGGTGAAGCCTAGGTTGCTCGGAAAGTAGAAATGACCATAAGCTTCATACTGGTTGCAATTATTCGTTTTATACGATGGAAAAGCTGTTGTATTTATATCGTATTTATGCATCTGGCGTTGACTTCTTAGGCCGTAACTATTCGGTCTGGTGGAGCAACGGCCTGGAGTGAAACCTAGGTTGCCCGGAACGTAGAATTGGCCATCACTTTCAAACTGGTTGCAATTATTCCCGATATATGATGGAAACACTGCTGTATTTTTTTTGCATTTTATGCTTCGGGCGTTGACTTCTAAGGCCCTAGCTATTCAATCTGTTGGACCAACGCCCTAGGGTGAAGCCTAGGTTGCTCGGAAAGTAGAAATGACCATAAGTTTCATACTGGTTGCAATTATTCGTTTTGTACGATGGAAAAACTGTTGTATTTATATTGTATTTTATGCTTCTGGCGTTGACTTCTAAGGCAGTAACTATTCGATCTGGTGGAGCAACACCCTAGAGTGAAGCCTAGGTTGCCCGGAACGTAGAATTGGCCATCACTTTCAAACTGGTTGCAATTATTCCCGATATATGATGGAAACACTGTTGTATTTTTTTTGCATTTTATGGTTCGGGCGTTGACTTCTAAGGCCCTAACTATTCAATCTGTTGGAGCAACGCCCTAGGGTGAAGCCTAGGTTGCTCGGAAAGTAGAAATGACCATAAGTTTCATACTGGTTGCAATTATTCGTTTTATACGATGGAAAAGCTGTTGTATTTATATTGTATTTTATGCTTCTGGCGTTGACTTCTAAGGCACTAACTATTCGATCTGGTGGAGCAACGCCCTAGAGTGAAGCCTATGTTGCCCGGAACGTAGAATTGGCCATCACTTTCAAACTGGTTGCAATTATTCCTGTTATATGATGGATACACTGTTGTATTTTTATTGCATTTTATGCTTCGGGCGTTGACTTCTAAGGCCCTAACTATTCAATCTGTAGGACCAACGTCCTAGGGTGAAGCCTAGCTTGCACGGAAAGCAGAAATGACCATAAGTTTCGTACTGGTTGCAATTATTTGTTTTATACGATGGAAAAGCTGTTGTATTTATATCGTATTTTATGCTTCTGGCGTTGACTTCTTAGGCCGTAACTATTCGGTCTGGTGGAGCAACGCCATGGAGTGAAACCTAGGTTGCCCGGAACGTAGAATTGGCCACCACTTTCAAACTGGTTGCAATTATACCTGATATATGATGTAAACACTGTTGTATTTTTTTTGCATTTTATGGTTCGGGCGTTGACTTCTAAGGCCCTAGCTATACAATCTGTTGGAGCAACGCCCTAGGGTGAAGCCTAGGTTGCTCGGAAAGTAGAAATGACCATAAGCTTCATACTGGTTGCAATTATTCGTTTTATACGATGGAAAAGCTGTTGTATTTATATCGTATTTATGCATCTGGCGTTGACTTCTTAGGCCGTAACTATTCGGTCTGGTGGAGCAACGCCCTGGAGTGAAACCTAGGTTGCCCGGAACGTAGAATTGGCCATCACTTTCAAACTGGTTGCAATTATTCCCGATATATGATGGAAACACTGCTGTATTTTTTTTGCATTTTATGCTTCTGGCGTTGACTTCTAAGGCACTAACTATTCGATCTGGTGGAGCAACGCCCTAGAGTGAAGCCTAGGTTGCCCGGAACGTAGAATTGGCCATCACTTTCAAACTGGTTGCAATTATTCCTGTTATATGATGGAAACACTGTTGTATTTATATTGCATTTTATGCTTCGGGCGTTGACTTCTAATGCCCTAACTATTCAATCTGTTGGGGCAACGCCCTAGGGTGAAGCCTAGGTTGCTCGGAAAGTAGAAATGGCCATAAGTTTCATACTGGTTGCAATTATTCGTTTTATACGATGAAAAAACTGTTGTATTTATATTGTATTTTATGCTTCTGGCGTTGACTTCTAAGGCCCTAGCTGTTCGATCTAGTGGAGCAACGCCCTAGAATGAAGCCCAGGTTGCCCGGAAAGGAGAAATGACCATCACTTTCAAACTGGTTGCAATTATTCCTGATATATGATGGAAACACTGTTGTATTTTTTTTGCATTTTATTGTTCGGGCGTTGACTTCTAAGGCCCTAACTATTCAATCTGTTGGAGCAACGCCCTAGGGTGAAGCCTAGGTTGCACGGAAAGTAGAAATATCCATAAGTTTCATACTGGTTGCAATTATTCGTTTTATACGATGGAAAAACTGTTGTATTTATATTGTATTTTATGCTTCTGGCGTTGACTTCTAAGGCACTAACTATTCGATCTGGTGGAGCAACGCCCTAGAGTGAAGCCTATTTTGCCCGGAACGTAGAATTCGCCATCACTTTCAAACTGGTTGCAATTATTCCTGTTATATGATGTAAACACTGTTGTATTTTTTTTTGCATTTTATGGTTCGGGCGTTGACTTCTAAGGCCCTAGCTATGCAATCTGTTGGAGCAACGCCCTAGGGTGAAGCCTAGGTTGCTCGGAAAGTAGAAATGACCATAAGCTTCATACTGGTTGCAATTATTCGTTTTATACGATGGAAAAGCTGTTGTATTTATATCGTATTTATGCATCTGGCGTTGACTTCTTAGGCCGTAACTATTCGGTCTGGTGGAGCAACGGCCTGGAGTGAAACCTAGGTTGCCCGGAACGTAGAATTGGCCATCACTTTCAAACTGGTTGCAATTATTCCCGATATATGATGGAAACACTGCTGTATTTTTTTTGCATTTTATGCTTCGGGCGTTGACTTCTAAGGCCCTAGCTATTCAATCTGTTGGACCAACGCCCTAGGGTGAAGCCTAGGTTGCTCGGAAAGTAGAAATGACCATAAGTTTCATACTGGTTGCAATTATTCGTTTTGTACGATGGAAAAACTGTTGTATTTATATTGTATTTTATGCTTCTGGCGTTGACTTCTAAGGCAGTAACTATTCGATCTGGTGGAGCAACACCCTAGAGTGAAGCCTAGGTTGCCCGGAACGTAGAATTGGCCATCACTTTCAAACTGGTTGCAATTATTCCCGATATATGATGGAAACACTGTTGTTTTTTTTTTGCATTTTATGGTTCGGGCGTTGACTTCTAAGGCCCTAACTATTCAATCTGTTGGAGCAACGCCCTAGGGTGAAGCCTAGGTTGCTCGGAAAGTAGAAATGACCATAAGTTTCATACTGGTTGCAATTATTCGTTTTATACGATGGAAAAGCTGTTGTATTTATATTGTATTTTATGCTTCTGGCGTTGACTTCTAAGGCACTAACTATTCGATCTGGTGGAGCAACGCCCTAGAGTGAAGCCTATGTTGCCCGGAACGTAGAATTGGCCATCACTTTCAAACTGGTTGCAATTATTCCTGTTATATGATGGATACACTGTTGTATTTTTATTGCATTTTATGCTTCGGGCGTTGACTTCTAAGGCCCTAACTATTCAATCTGTAGGACCAACGTCCTAGGGTGAAGCCTAGCTTGCACGGAAAGCAGAAATGACCATAAGTTTCGTACTGGTTGCAATTATTTGTTTTATACGATGGAAAAGCTGTTGTATTTATATCGTATTTTATGCTTCTGGCGTTGACTTCTTAGGCCGTAACTATTCGGTCTGGTGGAGCAACGCCATGGAGTGAAACCTAGGTTGCCCGGAACGTAGAATTGGCCACCACTTTCAAACTGGTTGCAATTATACCTGATATATGATGTAAACACTGTTGTATTTTTTTTGCATTTTATGGTTCGGGCGTTGACTTCTAAGGCCCTAGCTATACAATCTGTTGGAGCAACGCCCTAGGGTGAAGCCTAGGTTGCTCGGAAAGTAGAAATGACCATAAGCTTCATACTGGTTGCAATTATTCGTTTTATACGATGGAAAAGCTGTTGTATTTATATCGTATTTATGCATCTGGCGTTGACTTCTTAGGCCGTAACTATTCGGTCTGGTGGAGCAACGCCCTGGAGTGAAACCTAGGTTGCCCGGAACGTAGAATTGGCCATCACTTTCAAACTGGTTGCAATTATTCCCGATATATGATGGAAACACTGCTGTATTTTTTTTGCATTTTATGCTTCTGGCGTTGACTTCTAAGGCACTAACTATTCGATCTGGTGGAGCAACGCCCTAGAGTGAAGCCTAGGTTGCCCGGAACGTAGAATTGGCCATCACTTTCAAACTGGTTGCAATTATTCCTGTTATATGATGGAAACACTGTTGTATTTATATTGCATTTTATGCTTCGGGCGTTGACTTCTAATGCCCTAACTATTCAATCTGTTGGGGCAACGCCCTAGGGTGAAGCCTAGGTTGCTCGGAAAGTAGAAATGGCCATAAGTTTCATACTGGTTGCAATTATTCGTTTTATACGATGAAAAAACTGTTGTATTTATATTGTATTTTATGCTTCTGGCGTTGACTTCTAAGGCCCTAGCTGTTCGATCTAGTGGAGCAACGCCCTAGAATGAAGCCCAGGTTGCCCGGAAAGGAGAAATGACCATCACTTTCAAACTGGTTGCAATTATTCCTGATATATGATGGAAACACTGTTGTATTTTTTTTGCATTTTATTGTTCGGGCGTTGACTTCTAAGGCCCTAACTATTCAATCTGTTGGAGCAACGCCCTAGGGTGAAGCCTAGGTTGCACGGAAACTAGAAATATCCATAAGTTTCATACTGGTTGCAATTATTCGTTTTATACGATGGAAAAACTGTTGTATTTATATTGTATTTTATGCTTCTGGCGTTGACTTCTAAGGCACTAACTATTCGATCTGGTGGAGCAACGCCCTAGAGTGAAGCCTAGGTTGCCCGGAGCGTAGAATTGCCCATCACTTTCAAACTGGTTGCAATTATTCCTGTTATATGATGGAAACACTGTTGTATTTTTATTGCATTTTATTGTTCGGGCGTTGACTTCTAAGGCCCTAACTATTCAATCTGTTGGAGCAACGCCCTAGGGTGAAGCCTAGGTTGCACGGAAAGTAGAAATATCCATAAGTTTCATACTGGTTGCAATTATTCGTTTTATACGATGGAAAAACTGTTGTATTTATATTGCATTTTATGCTTCTGGCGTTGACTTCTAAGGCACTTACTATTCGATCTGGTGGAGCAACGCCCTAGAGTGAAGCCTAGGTTGCCCGGAGCGTAGAATTGCCCATCACTTTCAAACTGGTTGCAATTATTCCTGTTATATGATGGAAACACTGTTGTATTTTTATTGCATTTTATGCTTCGGGCGTTGACTTCTAAGGCCCTAACTATTCAATCTGTTGGGGCAACGCTCTAGGGTGAAGCCTAGGTTGCTCGGAAAGTAGAAATGACCATAAGTTTCATACTGGTTGCAATTATTCGTTTTATACGATGAAAAAACTGTTGTATTTATATTGTATTTTATGCTTCTGGCGTTGACTTCTAAGGCACTAACTATTCGATCTGGTGGAGCAACGCCCTAGAGTGAAGCCTAGGTTGCCCGGAACGTAGAATTGGCCATCACTTTCAAACTGGTTGCAATTATTCCCGATATATGATGGAAACACTGTTGTATTTTTTTTGCATTTTATGGTTCGGGCGTTGACTTCTAAGGCCCTAACTATTCAATCTGTTGGAGCAACGCCCTAGGGTGAAGCCTAGGTAGCTCGGAAAGTAGAAATGACCATAAGTTTCATACTGGTTGCAATTATTCGTTTTATACGATGGAAAAGCTGTTGTATTTATATTGTATTTTATGCTTCTGGCGTTGACTTCTAAGGCACTAACTATTCGATCTGGTGGAGCAACGCCCTAGAGTGAAGCCTATGTTGCCCGGAACGTAGAATTGGCCATCACTTTCAAACTGGTTGCAATTATTCCTGTTATATGATGGATACACTGTTGTATTTTTATTGCATTTTATGCTTCGGGCGTTGACTTCTAAGGCCCTAACTATTCAATCTGTAGGACCAACGCCCTAGGGTGAAGCCTAGCTTGCTCGGAAAGCAGAAATGACCATAAATTTCGTACTGGTTGCAATTATTTGTTTTATACGATGGAAAAGCTGTTGTATTTATATCGTATTTTATGCTTCTGGCGTTGACTTCTTAGGCCGTAACTATTCGGTCTGGTGGAGCAACGCCATGGAGTGAAACCTAGGTTGCCCGGAACGTAGAATTGGCCATCACTTTCAAACTGGTTGCAATTATTCCCGATATATGATGGAAACACTGTTGTATTTTTTTTGCATTTTATGGTTCGGGCGTTGACTTCTAAGGCCCTAACTATTCAATCTGTTGGAGCAACGCCCTAGGGTGAAGCCTAGGTTGCTCGGAAAGTAGAAATGACCATAAGCTTCATACTGGTTGCAATTATTCGTTTTATACGATGGAAAAACTGTTGTATTTATATTGTATTTTATGCTTCTGGCGTTGACTTCTAAGGCACTAACTATTCGATCTGGTGGAGCTACTCCCTAGAGTGAAGCCTAGGTTGCCCGGAACGTAGAATTGGCCATCACTTTCAAACTGGTTGCAATTATACCTGATATATGATGTAAACACTGTTGTATTTTTTTTGCATTTTATTGTTCGGGCGTTGACTTCTAAGGCCCTAACTATACAATCTGTTGGAGCAACGCCCTAGGGTGAAGCCTAGGTTGCTCGGAAAGTAGAATTGGCCATCACTTTCAAACTGCTTGCAATTATTCCTGTTATATGATGGATACACTGTTGTATTTTTATTGCATTTTATGCTTCGGGCGTTGACTTCTAAGGCCCTAACTATTCAATCCGTTGGAGCAACGCCCTAGGGTGAAGCCTAGGTTGCTCGGAAAGTAGAAATGAACATAAGTTTCATACTGGTTGCAATTATTTGTTTTATACGATGGAAAAACTGTTGTATTTATATTGTATTTTATGCATCTGGCGTTGACTTCTAAGGCACTAACTATTCGATCTGGTGGAGCAACGCCCTAGAGTGAAGCCTAGGTTGCCCGTAACGTAGAATTGGCCATCACCTTCATACTGGTTGCAATTATTCCTGATATATGATGGAAACACTGTTGTATTTTTTTTGCATTTTATGGTTCGGGCGTTGACTTCTAAGGCCCTAACTACTCAATCTGTAGGACCAACGCCCTAGGGTGAAGCCAAGCTTGCTCGGAAAGTAGAAATGACCATTAGTTTCGTACTGGTTGCAATTATTCGGTTTATACGATGGAAAAGCTGTTGTATTTATATCGTATTTTATGCATCTGGCGTTGACTTCTTAGGCCGTAACTATTCGGTCTGGTGGAGCAACGCCCTGGAGTGAAACCTAGGTTGCCCGGAACGTAGAATTGGCCATCACCTTCATACTGGTTGCAATTATTCCTGATATATGATGGAAACACTGTTGTATTTTTTTTGCATTTTATTGTTCGCGCGTTGACTTCTAAGGCCCTAACTATACAATCTGTTGGAGCAACGCCCTAGGGTGAAGCCTAGGTTGCTCGGAAAGTAGAATTGGCCATCACTTTCAAACTGCTTGCAATTATTCCTGTTATATGATGGATACACTGTTGTATTTTTATTGCATTTTATGCTTCGGGCGTTGACTTCTAAGGCCCTAACTATTCGATCTGGTAGAGCAACGCCCTAGAGTGAAGCCTAGGTTGCCCGGTACGTAGAAATGACCATAACTTTCACACTGGTTGTTATTATTCGTTTTATACGATGGAAAAACTGTTATATTTATATTGTATTTATGCTTCTGGCGTTGACTTCTAAGGCCCTAACGATTCGATCAGGTGGTGCAACGCCCTAGAGTGAAGCCTAGGTTGCTCGAAATGTAGAAATGACCATAACTTTTACACTGGCAGCAATTATTCGTTTTATACAATGGAAAAACCGTTCTATTTATTTTGTATTTTATGATTCGGGCGTTGACTTCTAATGCCCTATCTGTTTGATCTTGTGGAGCATCGCCGTAGAGTGAAGCCTAGGTTGCCCGGAACGTAGAATTGGCCATCACTTTCAAACTGGTTGCAATTATTCCTTATATATGATGGAAACACTGTTGTATTTTTTTTGCATTTTATGGTTCAGGCGTTGACTTCTAAGGCCCTAACTATTCAATCTGTTGGAGCAACGCCCTAGGGTGAAGCCTAGGTTGCTCGGAAAGTAGAAATGACCATAAGTTTCGTACTGGTTGCAATTATTCGTTTTATACGATGGAAAAACTGTTGTATTTATATTGTATTTTATGCTTCTGGCGTTGACTTCCAAGGCACTAACTATTCGATCTGGTGGTGCAACGCAATAGAGTGATGCCTAGGTTGCCCTGAACGTAGAATTGGCCATCAATTTGAAACTGGTTGCAATTATACCTGTTATACGATGGAAACACTGCTGTATTTTTTTTGCATTTTATGGTTCGGGCGTTGACTTCTAAGGCCCTAACTGTTCAATCGGTTGGAGCAACGCCATAGGGTGAAGCCTAGGTTGCTCGGAAAGTAGAAATGTCCATAAGTTTCATACTGGGTGCAATTATTCGTTTTATACAATGGAAAAACTGTTGTATTTATATTGTATTTTATGCTTCTGGCGTTGACTTCTAAGGCACTAACTATTCGATCTGGTGTATCAACGCCCTAGAGTGAAGCCTAGGTAGCCCGGAACGTAGAATTGGCCATCACTTTCAAACTGGTTGCAATTATTCCCGATATATGATGGAAACACTGTTGTATTTTTTTTGCATTTTATGCTTCTGGCGTTGACTTCTGAGGCCCTAGCTATTCAATCTGTTGGACCAACGCCCTAGGGTGAAGCCTAGGTTGCTCGGAAAGTAGAAATGAACATAAGTTTCATACTGGTTGCAATTATTCGTTTTATACGATGGAAAAACTGTTGTATTTATATTGTATTTTATGCTTCTGGCGTTGACTTCTAAGGCACTAACTATTCGATCTGGTGGAGCTACGCCCTAGAGTGAAGCCTAGGTTGCCCGGAACGTAGAATTGGCCATCACTTTCAAACTGGTTGCAATTATACCTGATATATGATGTAAACACTTTTGTATTTTTTTTGCATTTTATTGTTCGCGCGTTGACTTCTAAGGCCCTAACTATACAATCTGTTGGAGCAACGCCCTAGGGTGAAGCCTAGGTTGCTCGGAAAGTAGAATTGGCCATCACTTTCAAACTGCTTGCAATTATTCCTGTTATATGATGGATACACTGTTGTATTTTTATTGCATTTTATGCTTCGGGCGTTGACTTCTAAGGCCCTAACTATTCGATCTGGTAGAGCAACGCCCTAGAGTGAAGCCTAGGTTGCCCGGTACGTAGAAATGACCATAACTTTCACACTGGTTGTTATTATTCGTTTTATACGATGGAAAAACTGTTATATTTATATTGTATTTATGCTTCTGGCGTTGACTTCTAAGGCCCTAACGATTCGATCAGGTGGTGCAACGCCCTAGAGTGAAGCCTAGGTTGCTCGAAATGTAGAAATGACCATAACTTTTACACTGGCAGCAATTATTCGTTTTATACAATGGAAAAACCGTTCTATTTATTTTGTATTTTATGATTCGGGCGTTGACTTCTAATGCCCTATCTGTTTGATCTTGTGGAGCATCGCCGTAGAGTGAAGCCTAGGTTGCCCGGAACGTAGAATTGGCCATCACTTTCAAACTGGTTGCAATTATTCCTTATATATGATGGAAACACTGTTGTATTTTTTTTGCATTTTATGGTTCAGGCGTTGACTTCTAAGGCCCTAACTATTCAATCTGTTGGAGCAACGCCCTAGGGTGAAGCCTAGGTTGCTCGGAAAGTAGAAATGACCATAAGTTTCGTACTGGTTGCAATTATTCGTTTTATACGATGGAAAAACTGTTGTATTTATATTGTATTTTATGCTTCTGGCGTTGACTTCCAAGGCACTAACTATTCGATCTGGTGGTGCAACGCAATAGAGTGATGCCTAGGTTGCCCTGAACGTAGAATTGGCCATCAATTTGAAACTGGTTGCAGGTATACCTGTTATACGATGGAAACACTGCTGTATTTTTTTTGCATTTTATGGTTCGGGCGTTGACTTCTAAGGCCCTAACTGTTCAATCGGTTGGAGCAACGCCCTAGGGTGAAGCCTAGGTTGCTCGGAAAGTAGAAATGTCCATAAGTTTCATACTGGGTGCAATTATTCGTTTTATACAATGGAAAAACTGTTGTATTTATATTGTATTTTATGCTTCTGGCGTTGACTTCTAAGGCACTAACTATTCGATCTGGTGGAACAACGCCCTAGAGTGAAGCCTAGGTTGCCCTGAACGTAGAATTGGCAATCACTTTCAAACTGGTTGCAATTATTCCCGATATATGATGGAAACACTGTTGTATTTTTTTTGCATTTTATGCTTCTGGCGTTGACTTCTAAGGCCCTAGCTATTCAATCTGTTGGACCAACGCACCAGGGTGAAGCCTAGGTTGCTCGGAAAGTAGAAATGAACATAAGTTTCATACTGGTTGCAATTATTCGTTTTATACGATGGAAAAACTGTTGTATTTATATTGTATTTTATGCTTCTGGCGTTGACTTCTAAGGCACTAACTATTCGATCTGGTGGAGCAACGCCCTAGAGTGAAGCCTAGGTTGCCCGGAACGTAGAATTGGCCATCACTTTCAAACTGGTTGCAATTATACCTGATATATGATGTAAACACTGTTGTATTTTTTTTGCATTTTATTGTTCGGGCGTTGACTTCTAAGGCCCTAACTATACAATCTGCTGGAGCAACGCCCTAGGGTGAAGCCTAGGTTGCTCGGAAAGTAGAAATGACCATAAGCTTCATACTGGTTGCAATTATTCGTTTTATACGATGGAAAAGCTGTTGTATTTATATCGTATTTTATGCATCTGGCGTTGACTTCTTAGGCCGTAACTATTCGGTCTGGTGCAGCAACGCCCTGGAGTGAAACCTAGGTTGCCCGGAACGTAGAATTGGCCATCACTTTCAAACTGCTTGCAATTATTCCTGTTATATGATGGATACACTGTTGTATTTTTATTGCATTTTATGCTTCGGGCGTTGACTTCTAAGGCCCTAACTATTCAAACCGTTGGAGCAACGCCCTAGGGTGAAGCCTAGGTTGCTCGGAAAGTAGAAATGACCATAAGCTTCATACTGGTTGCAATTATTCGTTTTATACGATGGAAAAGCTGTTGTATTTATATCGTATTTATGCATCTGGCGTTGACTTCTTAGGCCGTAACTATTCGGTCTGGTGGAGCAACGCCCTGGAGTGAAACCTAGGTTGCTCGGAAAGTAGAAATGTCCATAAGTTTCATACTGGGTGCAATTATTCGTTTTATACAATGGAAAAACTGTTGTATTTATATTGTATTTTATGCTTCTGGCGTTGACTTCTAAGGCACTAACTATTCGATCTGGTGGAACAACGCCCTAGAGTGAAGCCTAGGTTGCCCTGAACGTAGAATTGGCAATCACTTTCAAACTGGTTGCAATTATTCCCGATATATGATGGAAACACTGTTGTATTTTTTTTGCATTTTATGCTTCTCGCGTTGACTTCTAAGGCCCTAGCTATTCAATCTGTTGGACCAACGCCCCAGGGTGAAGCCTAGGTTGCTCGGAAAGTAGAAATGAACATAAGTTTCATACTGGTTGCAATTGTTCGTTTTATACGATGGAAAAACAGTTGTATTGATATTGTATTTTATGCTTCTGGCGTTGACTTCTAAGGCACTAACTATTCGATCTGGTGGAGCAACGCCCTAGAGTGAAGCCTAGGTTGCCCGGAACGTAGAATTGGCCATCACTTTCAAACTGGTTGCAATTATACCTGATATATGATGTAAACACTGTTGTATTTTTTTTGCATTTTATTGTTCGGGCGTTGACTTCTAAGGCCCTAACTATACAATCTGTTGGAGCAACGCCCTAGGGTGAAGCCTAGGTTGCTCGGAAAGTAGAAATGACCATAAGCTTCATACTGGTTGCAATTATTCGTTTTATACGATGGAAAAGCTGTTGTATTTATATCGTATTTTATGCATCTGGTGTTGACTTCTTAGGCCGTAACTATTCGGTCTGGTGCAGCAACGCCCTGGAGTGAAACCTAGGTTGCCCGGAACGTAGAATTGGCCATCACTTTCAAACTGCTTGCAATTATTCCTGTTATATGATGGATACACTGTTGTATTTTTATTGCATTTTATGCTTCGGGCGTTGACTTCTAAGGCCCTAACTATTCAAACCGTTGGAGCAACGCCCTAGGGTGAAGCCTAGGTTGCTCGGAAAGTAGAAATGAACATAAGTTTCATACCGGTTGCAATTATTCGGTTTATACGATGGAAAAGCTGTTGTATTTATATCGTATTTTATGCATCTGGCGTTGACTTCTTAGGCCGTAACTATTCGGTCTGGTGGAGCAACGCCCTGGAGTGAAACCTAGGTTGTCCGGAACGTAGAATTGGCCATCACTTTCAAACTGCTTGCAATCATTCCTGTTATATGATGGATACACTGTTGTATTTTTATTGCATTTTATGCTTCGGGCGTTGACTTCTAAGGCCCTAACTATTCAATCTGTTGGGGCAACGCCCTAGGGTGAAGCCTAGGTTGCTCGGAAAGTAGAAATGGCCATAAGTTTCATACTGGTTGCAATTATTCGTTTTATACGATGAAAAAACTGTTGTATTTATATTGTATTTTATGCTTCTGGCGTTGACTTCTAAGGCCCTAGCTGTTCGATCTAGTGGAGCAACGCCCTAGAATGAAGCCCAGGTTGCCCGGAACGTAGAATTGGCCATCACTTTCAAACTGGTTGCAATTATTCCTGTTATATGATGGAAACACTGTTGTAATTATATTGCATTTTATGCTTCGGGCGTTGACGTCTAAGGCCCTAACTATTCAATCTGTTGGGGCAACGCCCAAGGGTGAAGCCTAGGTTGCTCGGAAAGTAGAAATGGCCATAAGTTTCATACTGTTTGCAATTATTCGTTTTATACGATGAAAAAACTGTTGTATTTATATTGTATTTTATGCTTCTGGCGTTGACTTCTAAGGCCCTAGCTGTTCGATCTAGTGGAGCAACGCCCTAGAATGAAGCCCAGGTTGCCCGGAAAGGAGAAATGACCATCACTTTCTAACTGGTTGCAATTAATCCTTCTATACGATGGAAAAGCTGTTGTATTTATATTGTATTTTATGCTTCTGGCGTTGACTTCTAAGGCACTAACTATTCGATCTGGTGGAGCAAGGCCCTAGAGTGAAGCCTAGGTTGCCCGGAACGTAGAATTGGCTATCACTTTCAGACTGGTTGCAATTATACCTGATATATGATGTAAACACTGTTGTATTTTTTTTTCATTTTATATTTCGGGCGTTGTCTTCTAAGGCCCTAGCTATTCAATCTGTTGTGCCAACGCCCTAGGGTGAAGCCTAGGTTGCTCGGAAAGTAGAAATGACCATAAGCTTCATACTGGTTGCAATTATTCGTTTTATACGATGGAAAAGCTGTTGTATTTATATCGTATTTTATGCATCTGGCGTTGACTTCTTAGGCCGTAACTATTCGGTCTGGTGGAGCAACGCCCTGGAGTGAAGCCTAGGTTGCCCGGAACGTAGAATTGGCCATCACTTTCAAACTGGTTGCAATTATTCCTGATATATGATGGAAACACTGTTGTATTTTTTTTGCATTTTATTGTTCGGGCGTTGACTTCTAAGGCCCTAACTATTCAATCTGTTGGAGCAACGCCCTAGGGTGAAGCCTAGGTTGCACGGAAAGTAGAAATATCCATAAGTTTCATACTGGTTGCAATTATTCGTTTTATACGATGGAAAAACTGTTGTATTTATATTGTATTTTATGCTTCTGGCGTTGACTTCTAAGGCCCTAGCTGTTCGATCTAGTGGAGCAACGCCCTAGAATGAAGCCCAGGTTGCCCGGAACGTAGAATTGGCCATCACTTTCAAACTGGTTGCAATTATTCCTGTTATATGATGGAAACACTGTTGTATTTATATTGCATTTTATGCTTCGGGCGTTGACTTCTAAGGCCCTAACTATTCAATCTGTTGGAGCAACGCCCTAGGGTGAAGCCTAGGTTGCACGGAAAGTAGAAATATCCATAAGTTTCATACTGGTTGCAATTATTCGTTTTATACGATGGAAAAACTGTTGTATTTATATTGTATTTTATGCTTCTGGCGTTGACTTCTAAGGCCCTAGCTGTTCGATCTAGTGGAGCAACGCCCTAGAATGAAGCCCAGGTTGCCCGGAAAGGAGAAATGACCTTCACTTTCTAACTGGTTGCAATTAATCCTTCTATACGATGGAAAAGCTGTTGTATTTATATTGTATTTTATGCTTCTGGCGTTGACTTCTAAGGCACTAACTATTCGATCTGGTGGAGCAACGCCCTAGAGTGAAGCCTAGGTTGCCCGGAACGTAGAATTGGCCATCACTTTCAAACTGGTTGCAATTATTCCCGATATATGATGGAAACACTGCTGTATTTTTTTTGCATTTTATGCTTCGTGCGTTGACTTCTAAGGCCCTAACTATTCGATCTGGTGGAGCAACGCCCTAGGGTGAAGCCTAGGTTGGCCGGAATGTAGAAATGTCCACAACATTCACACTGGTTGCAATTATTCGTTTTATACGATTGAAAAGCTGTTGTATTTATATCGTATTTTATGCATCTGGCGTTGACTTCTTAGGCCGTAACTATTCGGTCTGGTGGAGCAACGCCCTGGAGTGAAGCCTAGGTTGCCCGGAACGTAGAATTGGCCATCACTTTCAAACTGGTTGCAATTATTCCTGATATATGATGGAAACACTGTTGTATTTTTTTTGCATTTTATTGTTCGGGCGTTGACTTCTAAGGCCCTAACTATTCAATCTGTTGGAGCAACGCCCTAGGGTGAAGCCTAGGTTGCACGGAAAGTAGAAATATCCATAAGTTTCATACTGGTTGCAATGATTCGTTTTATACGATGGAAAAACTGTTGTATTTATATTGTATTTTATGCTTCTGGCGTTGACTTCTAAGGCACTAACTATTCGATCTGGTGGAGCAACGCCCTAGAGTGAAGCCTAGGTTGCCCGGAACGTAGAGTTGCCCATCACTTTCAAACTGGTTGCAATTATTCCTGTTATATGATGGAAACACTGTTGTATTTTTATTGCATTTTATGCTTCGGGCGTTGACTTCTAAGGCCCTAACTATTCAATCTGTTGGGGCAACGCCATAGGGTGAAGCCTAGGTTGCTCGGAAAGTAGAAATGACCATAAGTTTCATACTGGTTGCAATTATTCGTTTTATACGATGAAAAAACTGTTGTATTTATATTGTATTTTATGCTTCTGGCGTTGACTTCTAAGGCCCTAGCTGTTCGATCTAGTGGAGCAACGCCCTAGAATGAAGCCCAGGTTGCCCGGAAAGGAGAAATGACCATCACTTTCTAACTGGTTGCAATTAATCCTTCTATACGATGGAAAAGCTGTTGTATTTATATTGTATTTTATGCTTCTGGCGTTGACTTCTAAGGCACTAACTATTCCATCTGGTGGAGCAACGCCCTAGAGTGAAGCCTAGGTTGCCCGGAACGTAGAATTGGCCATCACTTTCAAACTGGTTGCAATTATTCCCGATATATGATGGAAACACTGTTGTATTTTTTTTGCATTTTATGCTTCGGGCGTTGACTTCTAAGGCCCTAGCTATTCAATCTGTTGGACCAACGCCCTAGGGTGAAGCCTAGGTTGCTCGGAAAGTAGAAATGACCATAAGTTTCATACTGGATGCAATTATTCGTTTTATACGATGGAAAAACTGTTGTATTTATATTGTATTTTATGCTTCTGGCGTTGACTTCTAAGGCACTAACTATTCGATCTGGTGGAGCAACGCCCTAGAGTGAAGCCTAGGTTGCCCGGAACGTAGAATTGGCCATCACTTTCAAACTGGTTGCAATTATTCCCGATATATGATGGAAACACTGTTGTATTTTTTTTGCATTTTATGGTTCGGGCGTTGACTTCTAAGGCCCTAACTATTCAATCTGTTGGGGCAACGCCCTAGGGTGAAGCCTAGGTTGCTCGGAAAGTAGAAATGGCCATAAGTTTCATACTGTTTGCAATTATTCGTTTTATACGATGAAAAAACTGTTGTATTTATATTGTATTTTATGCTTCTGGCGTTGACTTCTAAGGCCCTAGCTGTTCGATCTAGTGGAGCAACGCCCTAGAATGAAGCCCAGGTTGCCCGGAAAGGAGAAATGACCATCACTTTCTAACTGGTTGCAATTAATCCTTCTATACGATGGAAAAGCTGTTGTATTTATATTGTATTTTATGCTTCTGGCGTTGACTTCTAAGGCACTAACTATTCGATCTGGTGGAGCAAGGCCCTAGAGTGAAGCCTAGGTTGCCCGGAACGTAGAATTGGCTATCACTTTCAGACTGGTTGCAATTATACCTGATATATGATGTAAACACTGTTGTATTTTTTTTTCATTTTATATTTCGGGCGTTGTCTTCTAAGGCCCTAGCTATTCAATCTGTTGTGCCAACGCCCTAGGGTGAAGCCTAGGTTGCTCGGAAAGTAGAAATGACCATAAGCTTCATACTGGTTGCAATTATTCGTTTTATACGATGGAAAAGCTGTTGTATTTATATCGTATTTTATGCATCTGGCGTTGACTTCTTAGGCCGTAACTATTCGGTCTGGTGGAGCAACGCCCTGGAGTGAAGCCTAGGTTGCCCGGAACGTAGAATTGGCCATCACTTTCAAACTGGTTGCAATTATTCCTGATATATGATGGAAACACTGTTGTATTTTTTTTGCATTTTATTGTTCGGGCGTTGACTTCTAAGGCCCTAACTATTCAATCTGTTGGAGCAACGCCCTAGGGTGAAGCCTAGGTTGCACGGAAAGTAGAAATATCCATAAGTTTCATACTGGTTGCAATTATTCGTTTTATACGATGGAAAAACTGTTGTATTTATATTGTATTTTATGCTTCTGGCGTTGACTTCTAAGGCCCTAGCTGTTCGATCTAGTGGAGCAACGCCCTAGAATGAAGCCCAGGTTGCCCGGAACGTAGAATTGGCCATCACTTTCAAACTGGTTGCAATTATTCCTGTTATATGATGGAAACACTGTTGTATTTATATTGCATTTTATGCTTCGGGCGTTGACTTCTAAGGCCCTAACTATTCAATCTGTTGGAGCAACGCCCTAGGGTGAAGCCTAGGTTGCACGGAAAGTAGAAATATCCATAAGTTTCATACTGGTTGCAATTATTCGTTTTATACGATGGAAAAACTGTTGTATTTATATTGTATTTTATGCTTCTGGCGTTGACTTCTAAGGCCCTAGCTGTTCGATCTAGTGGAGCAACGCCCTAGAATGAAGCCCAGGTTGCCCGGAAAGGAGAAATGACCTTCACTTTCTAACTGGTTGCAATTAATCCTTCTATACGATGGAAAAGCTGTTGTATTTATATTGTATTTTATGCTTCTGGCGTTGACTTCTAAGGCACTAACTATTCGATCTGGTGGAGCAACGCCCTAGAGTGAAGCCTAGGTTGCCCGGAACGTAGAATTGGCCATCACTTTCAAACTGGTTGCAATTATTCCCGATATATGATGGAAACACTGCTGTATTTTTTTTGCATTTTATGCTTCGTGCGTTGACTTCTAAGGCCCTAACTATTCGATCTGGTGGAGCAACGCCCTAGGGTGAAGCCTAGGTTGGCCGGAATGTAGAAATGTCCACAACATTCACACTGGTTGCAATTATTCGTTTTATACGATTGAAAAGCTGTTGTATTTATATCGTATTTTATGCATCTGGCGTTGACTTCTTAGGCCGTAACTATTCGGTCTGGTGGAGCAACGCCCTGGAGTGAAGCCTAGGTTGCCCGGAACGTAGAATTGGCCATCACTTTCAAACTGGTTGCAATTATTCCTGATATATGATGGAAACACTGTTGTATTTTTTTTGCATTTTATTGTTCGGGCGTTGACTTCTAAGGCCCTAACTATTCAATCTGTTGGAGCAACGCCCTAGGGTGAAGCCTAGGTTGCACGGAAAGTAGAAATATCCATAAGTTTCATACTGGTTGCAATGATTCGTTTTATACGATGGAAAAACTGTTGTATTTATATTGTATTTTATGCTTCTGGCGTTGACTTCTAAGGCACTAACTATTCGATCTGGTGGAGCAACGCCCTAGAGTGAAGCCTAGGTTGCCCGGAACGTAGAGTTGCCCATCACTTTCAAACTGGTTGCAATTATTCCTGTTATATGATGGAAACACTGTTGTATTTTTATTGCATTTTATGCTTCGGGCGTTGACTTCTAAGGCCCTAACTATTCAATCTGTTGGGGCAACGCCATAGGGTGAAGCCTAGGTTGCTCGGAAAGTAGAAATGACCATAAGTTTCATACTGGTTGCAATTATTCGTTTTATACGATGAAAAAACTGTTGTATTTATATTGTATTTTATGCTTCTGGCGTTGACTTCTAAGGCCCTAGCTGTTCGATCTAGTGGAGCAACGCCCTAGAATGAAGCCCAGGTTGCCCGGAAAGGAGAAATGACCATCACTTTCTAACTGGTTGCAATTAATCCTTCTATACGATGGAAAAGCTGTTGTATTTATATTGTATTTTATGCTTCTGGCGTTGACTTCTAAGGCACTAACTATTCGATCTGGTGGAGCAACGCCCTAGAGTGAAGCCTAGGTTGCCCGGAACGTAGAATTGGCCATCACTTTCAAACTGGTTGCAATTATTCCCGATATATGATGGAAACACTGTTGTATTTTTTTTGCATTTTATGGTTCGGGCGTTGACTTCTAAGGCCCTAACTATTCAATCTGTTGGAGCAACGCCCTAGGGTGAAGCCTAGGTTGCTCGGAAAGTAGAAATGACCATAAGTTTCATACTGGTTGCAATTATTCGTTTTATACGATGGAAAAGCTGTTGTATTTATATTGTATTTTATGCTTCTGGCGTTGACTTCTAAGGCACTAACTATTCGATCTGGTGGAGCAACGCCCTAGAGTGAAGCCTATGTTGCCCGGAACGTAGAATTGGCCATCACTTTCAAACTGGTTGCAATTATTCCTGTTATATGATGGATACACTGTTGTATTTTTATTGCATTTTATGCTTCGGGCGTTGACTTCTAAGGCCCTAACTATTTAATCTGTAGGACCAGCGCCCTAGGGTGAAGCCTAGCTTGCTCGGAAAGCAGAAATGACCATAAGTTTCATACTGGTTGCAATTATTTGTTTTATACGATGGAAAAGCTGTTGTATTTATATCGTATTTTATGCTTCTGGCGTTGACTTCTTAGGCCGTAACTATTCGGTCTGGTGGAGCAACGCCATGGAGTGAAACCTAGGTTGCCCGGAACGTAGAATTGGCCATCACTTTCAAACTGGTTGCAATTATACCTGATATATGATGTAAACACTGTTGTATTTTTTTTGCATTTTATGGTTCGGGCGTTGACTTCTAAGGCCCTAGCTATACAATCTGTTGGAGCAACGCCCTAGGGTGAAGCCTAGGTTGCTCGGAAAGTAGAAATGACCATAAGCTTCATACTGGTTGCAATTATTCGTTTTATACGATGGAAAAGCTGTTGTATTTATATCGTATTTATGCATCTGGCGTTGACTTCTTAGGCCGTAACTATTCGGTCTGGTGGAGCAACGCCCTGGAGTGAAACCTAGGTTGCCCGGAACGTAGAATTGGCCATCACTTTCAAACTGGTTGCAATTATTCCTTATATATGATGGAAACACTGTTGTATTTTTTTTGCATTTTATGGTTCGGGCGTTGACTTCTAAGGCCCTAACTATTCAATCTGTAGGAGCAACGCCCTAGGGTGAAGCCTAGGTTGCTCGGAAAGTAGAAATGACCATAAATTTCATACTGGTTGCAATTATTCGTTTTATACGATGGAAAAACTGTTGTATTTATATTGTATTTTATGCTTCTGGCGTTGACTTCCAAGGCACTAACTATTCGATCTGGTGGTGCAACGCAATAGAGTGATGCCTAGGTTGCCCTGAACGTAGAATTGGCCATCAATTTGAAACTGGTTGCAATTATACCTGTTATATGATGGAAACACTGCTGTATTTTTTTTGCATTTTATGGTTCGGGCGTTGACATCTAAGGCCCTAACTGTTCAATCGGTTGGAGCAACGCCCTAGGGTGAAGCCTAGGTTGCTCGGAAAGTAGAAATGTCCATAAGTTTCATACTGGGTGCAATTATTCGTTTTATACAATGGAAAAACTGTTGTATTTATATTGTATTTTATGCTTCTGGCGTTGACTTCTAAGGCACTAACTATTCGATCTGGTGGAACAACGCCCTAGAGTGAAGCCTAGGTTGCCCGGAACGTAGAATTGGCCATCACTTTCAAACTGGTTGCAATTATTCCCGATATATGATGGAAACACTGTTGTATTTTTTTTGCATTTTATGCTTCTGGCGTTGACTTCTAAGGCCCTAGCTATTCAATCTGTTGGACCAACGCCCTAGGGTGAAGCCTAGGTTGCTCGGAAAGTAGAAATGAACATAAGTTTCATACTGGTTGCAATTATTCGTTTTATACGATGGAAAAACTGTTGTATTTATATTGTATTTTATGCTTCTGGCGTTGACTTCTAAGGCCCTAGCTGTTCGATCTAGTGGAGCAACGCCCTAGAATGAAGCCCAGGTTGCCAGGAACGTAGAATTGGCCATCACTTTCAAACTGGTTGCAATTATTCCTGTTATATGATGGAAACACTGTTGTATTTATATTGCATTTTATGCTTCGGGCGTTGACTTCTAAGGCCCTAACTATTCAATCTGTTGGAGCAACGCCCTAGGGTGAAGCCTAGGTTGCACGGAAAGTAGAAATATCCATAAGTTTCATACTGGTTGCAATTATTCGTTTCATACGATGGAAAAACTGTTGTATTTATATTGTATTTTATGCTTCTGGCGTTGACTTCTAAGGCCCTAGCTGTTCGATCTAGTGGAGCAACGCCCTAGAATGAAGCCCAGGTTGCCCGGAAAGGAGAAATGACCATCACTTTCTAACTGGTTGCAATTAATCCTTCTATACGATGGAAAAGCTGTTGTATTTATATTGTATTTTATGCTTCTGGCGTTGACTTCTAAGGCACTAACTATTCCATCTGGTGGAGCAACGCCCTAGAGTGAAGCCTAGGTTGCCCGGAACGTAGAATTGGCCATCACTTTCAAACTGGTTGCAATTATTCCCGATATATGATGGAAACACTGCTGTATTTTTTTTGCATTTTATGCTTCGGGCGTTGACTTCTAAGGCCCTAGCTATTCAATCTGTTGGACCAACGCCCTAGGGTGAAGCCTAGGTTGCTCGGAAAGTAGAAATGACCATAAGTTTCATACTGGATGCAATTATTCGTTTTATACGATGGAAAAACTGTTGTATTTATATTGTATTTTATGCTTCTGGCGTTGACTTCTAAGGCACTAACTATTCGATCTGGTGGAGCAACGCCCTAGAGTGAAGCCTAGGTTGCCCGGAACGTAGAATTGGCCATCACTTTCAAACTGGTTGCAATTATTCCCGATATATGATGGAAACACTGTTGTATTTTTTTTGCATTTTATGGTTCGGGCGTTGACTTCTAAGGCCCTAACTATTCAATCTGTTGGAGCAACGCCCTAGGGTGAAGCCTAGGTTGCTCGGAAAGTAGAAATGACCATAAGTTTCATACTGGTTGCAATTATTCGTTTTATACGATGGAAAAGCTGTTGTATTTATATTGTATTTTATGCTTCTGGCGTTGACTTCTAAGGCACTAACTATTCGATCTGGTGGAGCAACGCCCTAGAGTGAAGCCTATGTTGCCCGGAACGTAGAATTGGCCATCACTTTCAAACTGGTTGCAATTATTCCTGTTATATGATGGATACACTGTTGTATTTTTATTGCATTTTATGCTTCGGGCGTTGACTTCTAAGGCCCTAACTATTTAATCTGTAGGACCAACGCCCTAGGGTGAAGCCTAGCTTGCTCGGAAAGCAGAAATGACCATAAGTTTCGTACTGGTTGCAATTATTTGTTTTATACGATGGAAAAGCTGTTGTATTTATATTGTATTTTATGCTTTTGGCGTTGACTTCCAAGGCACTAACTATTCGATCTGGTGGTCCAACGCAATAGAGTGATGCCTAGGTTGCCCTGAACGTAGAATTGGCCATCAATTTGAAACTGGTTGCAATTATACCTGTTATATGATGGAAACACTGCTGTATTTTTTTTGCATTTTATGGTTCGGGCGTTGACTTCTAAGGCCCTAACTGTTCAATCGGTTGGAGCAACGCCCTAGGGTGAAGCCTAGGTTGCTCGGAAAGTAGAAATGTCCATAAGTTTCATACTGGGTGCAATTATTCGTTTTATACAATGGAAAAACTGTTGTATTTATATTGTATTTTATGCTTCTGGCGTTGACTTCTAAGGCACTAACTATTCGATCTGGTGGAACAACGCCCTAGAGTGAAGCCTAGGTTGCCCTGAACGTAGAATTGGCCATCACTTTCAAACTGGTTGCAATTATTCCCGATATATGATGGAAACACTGTTGTATTTTTTTTGCATTTTATGCTTCTGGCGTTGACTTCTGAGGCCCTAGCTATTCACTCTGTTGGACCAACGCCCTAGGGTGAAGCCTAGGTTGCTCGGAAAGTAGAAATGAACATAAGTTTCATACTGGTTGCAATTATTCGTTTTATACGATGGAAAAACTGTTGTATTTATATTGTATTTTATGCTTCTGGCGTTGACTTCTAAGGCACTAACTATTCGATCTGGTGGAGCTACGCCCTAGAGTGAAGCCTAGGTTGCCCGGAACGTAGAATTGGCCATCACTTTCAAACTGGTTGCAATTATACCTGATATATGATGTAAACACTGTTGTATTTTTTTTGCATTTTATTGTTCGGGCGTTGACTTCTAAGGCCCTAACTATACAATCTGTTGGAGCAACGCCCTAGGGTGAAGCCTAGGTTGCTCGGAAAGTAGAATTGGCCATCACTTTCAAACTGCTTGCAATTATTCCTGTTATATGATGGATACACTGTTGTATTTTTATTGCATTTTATGCTTCGGGCGTTGACTTCTAAGGCCCTAACTATTCAATCCGTTGGAGCAACGCCCTAGGGTGAAGCCTAGGTTGCTCGGAAAGTAGAAATGAACATAAGTTTCATACTGGTTGCAATTATTTGTTTTATACGATGGAAAAACTGTTGTATTTATATTGTATTTTATGCATCTGGCGTTGACTTCTTAGGCCGTAACTATTCGGTCTGGTGGAGCAGCGCCCTGGAGTGAAACCTAGGTTGCCCGGAACGTAGAATTGGCCATCACTTTCAAACTGCTTGCAATTATTCCTGTTATATGATGGATACACTGTTGTATTTTTATTGCATTTGATGCTTCGGGCGTTGACTTCTAAGGCCCTAACTATTCAATCCGTTGGAGAAACGCCCTAGGGTGAAGCCTAGGTTGCTCGGAAAGTACAAATGACCATAAGTTTCATACTGGTTGCAATTATTCGTTTTATACGATGGAAAAACTGTTGTATTTATATTGTATTTTATGCTTCTGGCGTTGACTTCTAAGGCACTAACTATTCGATCTGGTGTATCAACGCCCTAGAGTGAAGCCTAGGTAGCCCGGAACGTAGAATTGGCCATCACTTTCAAACTGGTTGCAATTATTCCCGATATATGATGGAAACACTGTTGTATTTTTTTTGCATTTTATGCTTCTGGCGTTGACTTCTGAGGCCCTAGCTATTCAATCTGTTGGACCAACGCCCTAGAGTGAAGCCTAGGTTGCTCGTAAAGTAGAAATGAACATAAGTTTCATACTGGTTGCAATTATTCGTTTTATACGATGGAAAAACTGTTGTATTTATATTGTATTTTATGCTTCTGGCGTTGACTTCTAAGGCACTAACTATTCGATCTGGTGGAGCTACGCCCTAGAGTGAAGCCTAGGTTGCCCGGAACGTAGAATTGGCCATCACTTTCAAACTGGTTGCAATTATACCTGATATATGATGTAAACACTGTTGTATTTTTTTTGCATTTTATTGTTCGGGCGTTGACTTCTAAGGCCCTAACTATACAATCTGTTGGAGCAACGCCCTAGGGTGAAGCCTAGGTTGCTCGGAAAGTAGAATTGGCCATCACTTTCAAACTGCTTGCAATTATTCCTGTTATATGATGGATACACTGTTGTATTTTTATTGCATTTTATGCTTCGGGCGTTGACTTCTAAGGCCCTAACTATTCAATCCGTTGGAGCAACGCCCTAGGGTGAAGCCTAGGTTGCTCGGAAAGTAGAAATGAACATAAGTTTCATACTGGTTGCAATTATTTGTTTTATACGATGGAAAAACTGTTGTATTTATATTGTATTTTATGCATCTGGCGTTGACTTCTAAGGCACTAACTATTCGATCTGGTGGAGCAACGCCCTAGAGTGAAGCCTAGGTTGCCCGGAACGTAGAATTGGCCATCACTTTCATACTGGTTGCAATTATTCCTGTTATATGATGGATACACTGTTGTATTTTTATTGCATTTGATGCTTCGGGCGTTGACTTCTAAGGCCCTAACTATTCAATCCGTTGGAGAAACGCCCTAGGGTGAAGCCTAGGTTGCTCGGAAAGTACAAATGACCATAAGTTTCATACTGGTTGCAATTATTCGTTTTATACGATGGAAAAACTGTTGTATTTATATTGTATTTTATGCTTCTGGCGTTGACTTCTAAGGCACTAACTATTCGATCTGGTGTATCAACGCCCTAGAGTGAAGCCTAGGTAGCCCGGAACGTAGAATTGGCCATCACTTTCAAACTGGTTGCAATTATTCCTTATATATGATGGAAACACTGTTGTATTTTTTTTGCATTTTATTGTTCGGGCGTTGACTTCTAAGGCCCTAACTATTCAATCTGTTGGAGCAACGCCCTAGGGTGAAGCCTAGGTTGCTCGGAAAGTACAAATGACCATAAGTTTCATACTGGTTGCAATTATTCGTTTTATACGATGGAAAAACTGTTGTATTTATATTGTATTTTATGCTTCTGGCGTTGACTTCCAAGGCACTAACTATTCGATCTGGTGGTGCAACGCAATAGAGTGATGCCTAGGTTGCCCTGAACGTAGAATTGGCCATCAATTTGAAACTGGTTGCAATTATACCTGTTATATGATGGAAACACTGCTGTATTTTTTTTGCATTTTATGGTTCGGGCGTTGACATCTAAGGCCCTAACTGTTCAATCGGTTGGAGCAACGCCCTAGGGTGAAGCCTAGGTTGCTCGGAAAGTAGAAATGTCCATAAGTTTCATACTGGGTGCAATTATTCGTTTTATACAATGGAAAAACTGTTGTATTTATATTGTATTTTATGCTTCTGGCGTTGACTTCTAAGGCACTAACTATTCGATCTGGTGGAACAACGCCCTAGAGTGAAGCCTAGGTTGCCCGGAACGTAGAATTGGCAATCACTTTCAAACTGGTTGCAATTATTCCCGATATATGATGGAAACACTGTTGTATTTTTTTTGCATTTTATGCTTCTGGCGTTGACTTCTAAGGCCCTAGCTATTCAATCTGTTGGACCAACGCCCTAGGGTGAAGCCTAGGTTGCTCGGAAAGTAGAAATGAACATAAGTTTCATACTGGTTGCAATTATTCGTTTTATACGATGGAAAAACTGTTGTATTTATATTGTATTTTATGCTTCTGGCGTTGACTTCTAAGGCACTAACTATTCGATCTGGTGGAGCAACGCCCTAGAGTGAAGCCTAGGTTGCCCGGAACGTAGAATTGGCCATCACTTTCAAACTGGTTGCAATTATTCCTGATATATGATGGAAACACTGTTGTATTTTTTTTGCATTTTATTGTTCGGGCGTTGACTTCTAAGGCCCTAACTATTCAATCTGTTGGAGCAACGCCCTAGGGTGAAGCCTAGGTTGCACGGAAAGTAGAAATATCCATAAGTTTCATACTGGTTGCAATTATTCGTTTTATACGATGGAAAAACTGTTGTATTTATATTGTATTTTATGCTTCTGGCGTTGACTTCTAAGGCCCTAGCTGTTCGATCTAGTGGAGCAACGCCCTAGAATGAAGCCCAGGTTGCCAGGAACGTAGAATTGGCCATCACTTTCAAACTGGTTGCAATTATTCCTGTTATATGATGGAAACACTGTTGTATTTATATTGCATTTTATGCTTCGGGCGTTGACTTCTAAGGCCCTAACTATTCAATCTGTTGGAGCAACGCCCTAGGGTGAAGCCTAGGTTGCACGGAAAGTAGAAATATCCATAAGTTTCATACTGGTTGCAATTATTCGTTTTATACGATGGAAAAACTGTTGTATTTATATTGTATTTTATGCTTCTGGCGTTGACTTCTAAGGCCCTAGCTGTTCGATCTAGTGGAGCAACGCCCTAGAATGAAGCCCAGGTTGCCCGCAAAGGAGAAATGACCATCACTTTCTAACTGGTTGCAATTAATCCTTCTATACGATGGAAAAGCTGTTGTATATATATTGTATTTTATGCTTCTGGCGTTGACTTCTAAGGCACTAACTATTCGATCTGGTGGAGCAACGCCCTAGAGTGAAGCCTAGGTTGCCCGGAACGTAGAATTGGCCATCACTTTCAAACTGGTTGCAATTATTCCCGATATATGATGGAAACACTGCTGTATTTTTTTTGCATTTTATGCTTCGTGCGTTGACTTCTAAGGCCCTAACTATTCGATCTGGTGGAGCAACGCCCTAGAGTGAAGCCTAAGTTGCCCGGAACGTAGAATTGGCCATCACTTTCAAACTGGTTGCAATTATTCCCGATATATGATGGAAACACTGTTGTATTTTTTTTGCATTTTATGGTTCGGGCGTTGACTTCTAAGGCCCTAACTATTCAATCCGTTGGAGCAACGCCCTAGGGTGAAGCCTAGGTTGCTCGGAAAGTAGAAATGAACATAAGTTTCATACTGGTTGCAATTATTTGTTTTATACGATGGAAAAACTGTTGTATTTATATTGTATTTTATGCATCTGGCGTTGACTTCTAAGGCACTAACTATTCGATCTGGTGGAGCAACGCCCTAGAGTGAAGCCTAGGTTGCCCGGAACGTAGAATTGGCCATCACTTTCATACTGGTTGCAATTATTCCTGATATATGATGGAAACACTGTTGTATTTTTTTTGCATTTTATGGTTCGGGCGTTGACTTCTAAGGCCCTAACTACTCAATCTGTAGGACCAACGCCCTAGGGTGAAGCCAAGCTTGCTCGGAAAGTAGAAATGACCATTAGTTTCGTACTGGTTGCAATTATTCGGTTTATACGATGGAAAAGCTGTTGTATTTATATCGTATTTTATGCATCTGGCGTTGACTTCTTAGGCCGTAACTATTCGGTCTGGTGGAGCAACGCCCTAGAGTCAAGCCTAGGTTGCCCGGAACGTAGAATTGGCCATCACTTTCAAACTGGTTGCAATTATTCCTGATATATGATGGAAACACTGTTGTATTTTTTTTGCATTTTATTGTTCGGGCGTTGACTTCTAAGGCCCTAACTATTCAATCTGTTGGAGCAACGCCCTAGGGTGAAGCCTAGGTTGCACGGAAAGTAGAAATATCCATAAGTTTCATACTGGTTGCAATTATTCGTTTTATACGATGGAAAAACTGTTGTATTTATATTGTATTTTATGCTTCTGGCGTTGACTTCTAAGGCCCTAGCTGTTCGATCTAGTGGAGCAACGCCCTAGAATGAAGCCCAGGTTGCCAGGAACGTAGAATTGGCCATCACTTCCAAACTGGTTGCAATTATTCCTGTTATATGATGGAAACACTGTTGTATTTATATTGCATTTTATGCTTCGGGCGTTGACTTCTAAGGCCCTAACTATTCAATCTGTTGGAGCAACGCCCTAGGGTGAAGCCTAGGTTGCACGGAAAGTAGAAATATCCATAAGTTTCATACTGGTTGCAATTATTCGTTTTATACGATGGAAAAACTGTTGTATTTATATTGTATTTTATGCTTCTGGCGTTGACTTCTAAGGCCCTAGCTGTTCGATCTAGTGGAGCAACGCCCTAGAATGAAGCCCAGGTTGCCCGCAAAGGAGAAATGACCATCACTTTCTAACTGGTTGCAATTAATCCTTCTATACGATGGAAAAGCTGTTGTATATATATTGTATTTTATGCTTCTGGCGTTGACTTCTAAGGCACTAACTATTCGATCTGGTGGAGCAACGCCCTAGAGTGAAGCCTAGGTTGCCCGGAACGTAGAATTGGCCATCACTTTCAAACTGGTTGCAATTATTCCCGATATATGATGGAAACACTGCTGTATTTTTTTTGCATTTTATGCTTCGTGCGTTGACTTCTAAGGCCCTAACTATTCGATCTGGTGGAGCAACGCCCTAGCGTGAAGCCTAGGTTGGCCGGAATGTAGAAATGTCCACAACATTCACACTGGTTGCAATTATTCGTTTTATACGATTGAAAAGCTGTTGTATTTATATCGTATTTTATGCATCTGGCGTTGACTTCTTAGGCCGTAACTATTCGGTCTGGTGGAGCAACGCCCTGGAGTGAAGCCTAGGTTGCCCGGAACGTAGAATTGGCCATCACTTTCAAACTGGTTGCAATTATTCCTGATATATGATGGAAACACTGTTGTATTTTTTTTGCATTTTATTGTTCGGGCGTTGACTTCTAAGGCCCTAACTATTCAATCTGTTGGAGCAACGCCCTAGGGTGAAGCCTAGGTTGCACGGAAAGTAGAAATATCCATAAGTTTCATACTGGTTGCAATGATTCGTTTTATACGATGGAAGAACTGTTGTATTTATATTGTATTTTATGCTTCTGGCGTTGACTTCTAAGGCACTAACTATTCGATCTGGTGGAGCAACGCCTTAGAGTGAAGCCTAGGTTGCCCGGAACGTAGAATTGCCCATCACTTTCAAACTGGTTGCAATTATTCCTGTTATATGATGGAAACACTGTTGTATTTTTATTGCATTTTATGCTTCGGGCGTTGACTTCTAAGGCCCTAACTATTCAATCTGTTGGGGCAACGCCATAGGCTGAAGCCTAGGTTGCTCGGAAAGTAGAAATGACCATAAGTTTCATACTGGTTGCAATTATTCGTTTTATACGATGAAAAAACTGTTGTATTTATATTGTATTTTATGCTTCTGGCGTTGACTTCTAAGGCCCTAGCTGTTCGATCTAGAGGAGCAACGCCCTAGAATGAAGCCCAGGTTGCCCGGAAAGGAGAAATGACCATCACTTTCTAACTGGTTGCAATTAATCCTTCTATACGATGGAAAAGCTGTTGTATTTATATTGTATTTTATGCTTCTGGCGTTGACTTCTAAGGCACTAACCATTCGATCTGGTGGAGCAACGCCCTAGAGTGAAGCCTAGGTTGCCCGGAACGTAGAATTGGCCATCACTTTCAAACTGGTTGCAATTATTCCCGATATATGATGGAAACACTGCTGTATTTTTTTTGCATTTTATGCTTCGGGCGTTGACTTCTAAGGCCCTAGCTATTCAATCTGTTGGACCAACGCCCTAGGGTGAAGCCTAGGTTGCTCGGAAAGTAGAAATGACCATAAGTTTCATACTGGATGCAATTATTCGTTTTATACGATGGAAAAACTGTTGTATTTATATTGTATTTTATGCTTCTGGCGTTGACTTCTAAGGCACTAACTATTCGATCTGGTGGAGCAACGCCCTAGAGTGAAGCCTAGGTTGCCCGGAACGTAGAATTGGCCATCACTTTCAAACTGGTTGCAATTATTCCCGATATATGATGGAAACACTGTTGTATTTTTTTTGCATTTTATGGTTCGGGCGTTGACTTCTAAGGCCCTAACTATTCAATCTGTTGGAGCAACGCCCTAGGGTGAAGCCTAGGTTGCTCGGAAAGTAGAATTGGCCATCACTTTCAAACTGCTTGCAATTATTCCTGTTATATGATGGATACACTGTTGTATTTTTATTGCATTTTATGCTTCGGGCGTTGACTTCTAAGGCCCTAACTATTCAATCCGTTGGAGCAACGCCCTAGGGTGAAGCCTAGGTTGCTCGGAAAGTAGAAATGAACATAAGTTTCATACTGGTTGCAATTATTTGTTTTATACGATGGAAAAACTGTTGTATTTATATTGTATTTTATGCATCTGGCGTTGACTTCTAAGGCACTAACTATTCGATCTGGTGGAGCAACGCCCTAGAGTGAAGCCTAGGTTGCCCGGAACGTAGAATTGGCCATCACTTTCATACTGGTTGCAATTATTCCTGATATATGATGGAAACACTGTTGTATTTTTTTTGCATTTTATGGTTCGGGCGTTGACTTCTAAGGCCCTAACTACTCAATCTGTAGGACCAACGCCCTAGGGTGAAGCCAAGCTTGCTCGGAAAGTAGAAATGACCATTAGTTTCGTACTGGTTGCAATTATTCGGTTTATACGATGGAAAAGCTGTTGTATTTATATCGTATTTTATGCATCTGGCGTTGACTTCTTAGGCCGTAACTATTCGGTCTGGTGGAGCAACGCCCTGGAGTGAAACCTAGGTTGCCCGGAACGTAGAATTGGCCATCACTTTCAAACTGCTTGCAATTATTCCTGTTATATGATGGATACACTGTTGTATTTTTATTGCATTTGATGCTTCGGGCGTTGACTTCTAAGGCCCTAACTATTCAATCCGTTGGAGAAACGCCCTAGGGTGAAGCCTAGGTTGCTCGGAAAGTACAAATGACCATAAGTTTCATACTGGTTGCAATTATTCGTTTTATACGATGGAAAAACTGTTGTATTTATATTGTATTTTATGCTTCTGGCGTTGACTTCTAAGGCACTAACTATTCGATCTGGTGTATCAACGCCCTAGAGTGAAGCCTAGGTAGCCCGGAACGTAGAATTGGCCATCACTTTCAAACTGGTTGCAATTATTCCTTATATATGATGGAAACACTGTTGTATTTTTTTTGCATTTTATTGTTCGGGCGTTGACTTCTAAGGCCCTAACTATTCAATCTGTTGGAGCAACGCCCTAGGGTGAAGCCTAGGTTGCTCGGAAAGTAGAAATGACCATAAGTTTCATACTAGTTGCAATTATTCGTTTTATACGATGGAAAAACTGTTGTATTTATATTGTATTTTATGCTTCTGGCGTTGACTTCCAAGGCACTAACTATTCGATCTGGTGGTGCAACGCAATAGAGTGATGCCTAGGTTGCCCTGAACGTAGAATTGGCCATCAATTTGAAACTGGTTGCAATTATACCTGTTATATGATGGAAACACTGCTGTATTTTTTTTGCATTTTATGGTTCGGGCGTTGACATCTAAGGCCCTAACTGTTCAATCGGTTGGAGCAACGCCCTAGGGTGAAGCCTAGGTTGCTCGGAAAGTAGAAATGTCCATAAGTTTCATACTGGGTGCAATTATTCGTTTTATACAATGGAAAAACTGTTGTATTTATATTGTATTTTATGCTTCTGGCGTTGACTTCTAAGGCACTAACTATTCGATCTGGTGGAACAACGCCCTAGAGTGAAGCGTAGGTTGCCCGGAACGTAGAATTGGCCATCACTTTCAAACTGGTTGCAATTATTCCCGATATATGATGGAAACACTGTTGTATTTTTTTTGCATTTTATGCTTCTGGCGTTGACTTCTAAGGCCCTAGCTATTCAATCTGTTGGACCAACGCCCTAGGGTGAAGCCTAGGTTGCTCGGAAAGTAGAAATGAACATAAGTTTCATACTGGTTGCAATTATTCGTTTTATACGATGGAAAAACTGTTGTATTTATATTGTATTTTATGCTTCTGGCGTTGACTTCTAAGGCACTAACTATTCGATCTGGTGGAGCAACGCCCTAGAGTGAAGCCTAGGTTGCCCGGAACGTAGAATTGGCCATCACTTTCAAACTGGTTGCAATTATTCCTGATATATGATGGAAACACTGTTGTATTTTTTTTGCATTTTATTGTTCGGGCGTTGACTTCTAAGGCCCTAACTATTCAATCTGTTGGAGCAACGCCCTAGGGTGAAGCCTAGGTTGCACGGAAAGTAGAAATATCCATAAGTTTCATACTGGTTGCAATTATTCGTTTTATACGATGGAAAAACTGTTGTATTTATATTGTATTTTATGCTTCTGGCGTTGACTTCTAAGGCCCTAGCTGTTCGATCTAGTGGAGCAACGCCCTAGAATGAAGCCCAGGTTGCCAGGAACGTAGAATTGGCCATCACTTTCAAACTGGTTGCAATTATTCCTGTTATATGATGGAAACACTGTTGTATTTATATTGCATTTTATGCTTCGGGCGTTGACTTCTAAGGCCCTAACTATTCAATCTGTTGGAGCAACGCCCTAGGGTGAAGCCTAGGTTGCACGGAAAGTAGAAATATCCATAAGTTTCATACTGGTTGCAATTATTCGTTTTATACGATGGAAAAACTGTTGTATTTATATTGTATTTTATGCTTCTGGCGTTGACTTCTAAGGCCCTAGCTGTTCGATCTAGTGGAGCAACGCCCTAGAATGAAGCCCAGGTTGCCCGGAAAGGAGAAATGACCATCACTTTCTAACTGGTTGCAATTAATCCTTCTATACGATGGAAAAGCTGTTGTATTTATATTGTATTTTATGCTTCTGGCGTTGACTTCTAAGGCACTAACTATTCGATCTGGTGGAGCAACGCCCTACAGTGAAGCCTAGGTTGCCCGGAACGTAGAATTGGCCATCACTTTCAAACTGGTTGCAATTATTCCCGATATATGATGGAAACACTGCTGTATTTTTTTTGCATTTTATGCTTCGTGCGTTGACTTCTAAGGCCCTAACTATTCGATCTGGTGGAGCAACGCCCTAGCGTGAAGCCCAGGTTGGCCGGAATGTAGAAATGTCCACAACATTCACACTGGTTGCAATTATTCGTTTTATACGATTGAAAAGCTGTTGTATTTATATCGTATTTTATGCATCTGGCGTTGACTTCTTAGGCCGTAACTATTCGGTCTGGTGGAGCAACGCCCTGGAGTGAAGCCTAGGTAGCCCGGAACGTAGAATTGGCCATCACTTTCAAACTGGTTGCAATTATTCCTGTTATATGATGGAAACACTGTTGTATTTTTATTGCATTTTATGCTTCGGGCGTTGACTTCTAAGGCCCTAACTATTCAATCTGTTGGGGCAACGCCATAGGGTGAAGCCTAGGTTGCTCGGAAAGTAGAAATGACCATAAGTTTCATACTGGTTGCAATTATTCGTTTTATACGATGAAAAAACTGTTGTATTTATATTGTATTTTATGCTTCTGGCGTTGACTTCTAAGGCCCTAGCTGTTCGATCTAGAGGAGCAACGCCCTAGAATGAAGCCCAGGTTGCCCGGAAAGGAGAAATGACCATCACTTTCTAACTGGTTGCAATTAATCCTTCTATACGATGGAAAAGCTGTTGTATTTATATTGTATTTTATGCTTCTGGCGTTGACTTCTAAGGCACTAACTATTCGATCTGGTGGAGCAACGCCCTAGAGTGAAGCCTAGGTAGCCCGGAACGTAGAATTGGCCATCACTTTCAAACTGGTTGCAATTATTCCCGATATATGATGGAAACACTGCTGTATTTTTTTTGCATTTTATGCTTCGGGCGTTGACTTCTAAGGCCCTAGCTATTCAATCTGTTGGACCAACGCCCTAGGGTGAAGCCTAGGTTGCTCGGAAAGTAGAAATGACCATAAGTTTCATACTGGATGCAATTATTCGTTTTATACGATGGAAAAACTGTTGTATTTATATTGTATTTTATGCTTCTGGCGTTGACTTCTAAGGCACTAACTATTCGATCTGGTGGAGCAACGCCCTAGAGTGAAGCCTAGGTTGCCCGGAACGTAGAATTGGCCATCACTTTCAAACTGGTTGCAATTATTCCCGATATATGATGGAAGCACTGTTGTATTTTTTTTGCATTTTATGGTTCGGGCGTTGACTTCTAAGGCCCTAACTATTCAATCTGTTGGAGCAACGCCCTAGGGTGAAGCCTAGGTTGCTCGGAAAGTAGAAATGACCATAAGTTTCATACTGGTTGCAATTATTCGTTTTATACGATGGAAAAGCTGTTGTATTTATATTGTATTTTATGCTTCTGGCGTTGACTTCTAAGGCACTAACTATTCGATCTGGTGGAGCAACGCCCTAGAGTGAAGCCTATGTTGCCCGGAACGTAGAATTGGCCATCACTTTCAAACTGGTTGCAATTATTCCTGTTATATGATGGATACACTGTTGTATTTTTATTGCATTTTATGCTTCGGGCGTTGACTTCTAAGGCCCTAACTACTTAATCTGTAGGACCAACGCCCTAGGGTGAAGCCTATCTTGCTCGGAAAGCAGAAATGAGCATAAGTTTCGTACTGGTTGCAATTATTTGTTTTATACGATGGAAAAGCTGTTGTATTTATATCGTATTTTATGCTTCTGGCGTTGACTTCTTAGGCCGTAACTATTCGGTCTGGTGGAGCAACGCCATGGAGTGAAACTTAGGTTGCCCGGAACGTAGAATTGGCCATCACTTTCAAACTGGTTGCAATTATACCTGATATATGATGTAAACACTGTTGTATTTTTTTTGCATTTTATGGTTCGGGCGTTGACTTCTAAGGCCCTAGCTATACAATCTGTTGGAGCAACGCCCTAGGGTGAAGCCTAGGTTGCTCGGAAAGTAGAAATGACCATAAGCTTCATACTGGTTGCAATTATTCGTTTTATACAATGGAAAAGCTGTTGTATTTATATCGTATTTATGCATCTGGCGTTGACTTCTTAGGCCGTAACTATTCGGTCTGGTGGAGCAACGCCCTGGAGTGAAACCTAGGTTGCCCGGAACGTAGAATTGGCCATCACTTTCAAACTGGTTGCAATTATTCCTTATATATGATGGAAACACTGTTGTATTTTTTTTGCATTTTATGGTTCGGGCGTTGACTTCTAAGGCCCTAACTATTCAATCTGTTGGAGCAACGCCCTAGGGTGAAGCCTAGGTTGCTCGGAAAGTAGAAAAGACCATAAGTTTCATACTGGTTGCAATTATTCGTTTTATACGATGGAAAAACTGTTGTATTTATATTGTATTTTATGCTTCTGGCGTTGACTTCCAAGGCACTAACTATTCGATCTGGTGGTCCAACGCAATAGAGTGATGCCTAGGTTGCCCTGAACGTAGAATTGGCCATCAATTTGAAACTGGTTGCAATTATACCTGTTATATGATGGAAACACTGCTGTATTTTTTTTGCATTTTATGGTTCGGGCGTTGACTTCTAAGGCCCTAACTGTTCAATCGGTTGGAGCAACGCCCTAGGGTGAAGCCTAGGTTGCTCGGAAAGTAGAAATGTCCATAAGTTTCATACTGGGTGCAATTATTCGTTTTATACAATGGAAAAACTGTTGTATTTATATTGTATTTTATGCTTCTGGCGTTGACTTCTAAGGCACTAACTATTCGATCTGGTGGAACAACGCCCTAGAGTGAAGCCTAGGTTGCCTGAACGTAGAATTGGCCATCACTTTCAAACTGGTTGCAATTATTCCCGATATATGATGGAAACACTGTTGTATTTTTTTTGCATTTTATGCTTCTGGCGTTGACTTCTGAGGCCCTAGCTATTCAATCTGTTGGACCAACGCCCTAGGGTGAAGCCTAGGTTGCTCGGAAAGTAGAAATGAACATAAGTTTCATACTGGTTGCAATTATTCGTTTTATACGATGGAAAAACTGTTGTATTTATATTGTATTTTATGCTTCTGGCGTTGACTTCTAAGGCACTAACTATTCGATCTGGTGGAGCTACGCCCTAGAGTGAAGCCTAGGTTGCCCGGAACGTAGAATTGGCCATCACTTTCAAACTGGTTGCAATTATACCTGATATATGATGTAAACACTGTTGTATTTTTTTTGCATTTTATTGTTCGGGCGTTGACTTCAAAGGCCCTAACTATACAATCTGTTGGAGCAACGCCCTAGGGTGAAGCCTAGGTTGCTCGGAAAGTAGAATTGGCCATCACTTTCAAACTGCTTGCAATTATTCCTGTTATATGATGGATACACTGTTGTATTTTTATTGCATTTTATGCTTCGGGCGTTGACTTCTAAGGCCCTAACTATTCAATCCGTTGGAGCAACGCCCTAGGGTGAAGCCTAGGTTGCTCGGAAAGTAGAAATGAACATAAGCTTCATACTGGTTGCAATTATTTGTTTTATACGATGGAAAAACTGTTGTATTTATATTGTATTTTATGCATCTGGCGTTGACTTCTAAGGCACTAACTATTCGATCTGGTGGAGCAACGCCCTAGAGTGAAGCCTAGGTTGCCCGGAACGTAGAATTGGCCATCACTTTCATACTGGTTGCAATTATTCCTGATATATGATGGAAACACTGTTGTATTTTTTTTGCATTTTATGGTTCGGGCGTTGACTTCTAAGGCCCTAACTACTCAATCTGTAGGACCAACGCCCTAGGGTGAAGCCAAGCTTGCTCGGAAAGTAGAAATGACCATAAGTTTCGTACTGGTTGCAATTATTCGGTTTATACGATGGAAAAGCTGTTGCATTTATATCGTATTTTATGCATCTGGCGTTGACTTCTTAGGCCGTAACTATTCGGTCTGGTGGAGCAACGCCCTGGAGTGAAACCTAGGTTGCCCGGAACGTAGAATTGGACATCACTTTCAAACTGCTTGCAATTATTCCTGTTATATGATGGATACACTGTTGTATTTTTATTGCATTTGATGCTTCGGGCGTTGACTTCTAAGGCCCTAACTATTCGATCTGGTGGAGCAACGCCCTAGGGTGAAGCCCAGGTTGGCCGGAATGTAGAAATGTCCACAACATTCATACTGGTTGCAATGATTCGTTTTATACGATGGAAAAACTGTTGTATTTATATTGTATTTTATGCTTCTGGCGTTGACTTCTAAGGCACTAACTATTCGATCTGGTGGAGCAACGCCCTAGAGTGAAGCCTAGGTTGCCCGGAACGTAGAATTGCCCATCACTTTCAAACTGGTTGCAATTATTCCTGTTATATGATGGAAACACTGTTGTATTTTTATTGCATTTTATGCTTCGGGCGTTGACTTCTAAGGCCCTAACTATTCAATCTGTTGGGGCAACGCCATAGGGTGAAGCCTAGGTTGCTCGGAAAGTAGAAATGACCATAAGTTTCATACTGGTTGCAATTATTCGTTTTATACGATGAAAAAACTGTTGTATTTATATTGTATTTTATGCTTCTGGCGTTGACTTCTAAGGCCCTAGCTGTTCGATCTAGAGGAGCAACGCCCTAGAATGAAGCCCAGGTTGCCCGGAAAGGAGAAATGACCATCACTTTCTAACTGGTTGCAATTAATCCTTCTATACGATGGAAAAGCTGTTGTATTTATATTGTATTTTATGCTTCTGGCGTTGACTTCTAAGGCACTAACTATTCGATCTGGTGGAGCAACGCCCTAGAGTGAAGCCTAGGTTGCCCGGAACGTAGAATTGGCCATCACTTTCAAACTGGTTGCAATTATTCCCGATATATGATGGAAACACTGCTGTATTTTTTTTGCATTTTATGCTTCGGGCGTTGACTTCTAAGGCCCTAGCTATTCAATCTGTTGGACCAACGCCCTAGGGTGAAGCCTAGGTTGCTCGGAAAGTAGAAATGACCATAAGTTTCATACTGGATGCAATTATTCGTTTTATACGATGGAAAAACTGTTGTATTTATATTGTATTTTATGCTTCTGGCGTTGACTTCTAAGGCACTAACTATTCGATCTGGTGGAGCAACGCCCTAGAGTGAAGCCTAGGTTGCCCGGAACGTAGAATTGGCCATCACTTTCAAACTGGTTGCAATTATTCCCGATATATGATGGAAGCACTGTTGTATTTTTTTTGCATTTTATGGTTCGGGCGTTGACTTCTAAGGCCCTAACTATTCAATCTGTTGGAGCAACGCCCTAGGGTGAAGCCTAGGTTGCTCGGAAAGTAGAAATGACCATAAGTTTCATACTGGTTGCAATTATTCGTTTTATACGATGGAAAAGCTGTTGTATTTATATTGTATTTTATGCTTCTGGCGTTGACTTCTAAGGCACTAACTATTCGATCTGGTGGAGCAACGCCCTAGAGTGAAGCCTATGTTGCCCGGAACGTAGAATTGGCCATCACTTTCAAACTGGTTGCAATTATTCCTGTTATATGATGGATACACTGTTGTATTTTTATTGCATTTTATGCTTTGGGCGTTGACTTCTAAGGCCCTAACTACTTACTCTGTAGGACCAACGCCCTAGGGTGAAGCCTAGCTTGCTCGGAAAGCAGAAATGAGCATAAGTTTCGTACTGGTTGCAATTATTTGTTTTATACGATGGAAAAGCTGTTGTATTTATATCGTATTTTATGCTTCTGGCGTTGACTTCTTAGGCCGTAACTATTCGGTCTGGTGGAGCAACGCCATGGAGTGAAACCTAGGTTGCCCGGAACGTAGAATTGGCCATCACTTTCAAACTGGTTGCAATTATACCTGATATATGATGTAAACACTGTTGTATTTTTTTTGCATTTTATGGTTCGGGCGTTGACTTCTAAGGCCCTAGCTATACAATCTGTTGGAGCAACGCCCTAGGGTGAAGCCTAGGTTGCTCGGAAAGTAGAAATGACCATAAGCTTCATACTGGTTGCAATTATTCGTTTTATACGATGGAAAAGCTGTTGTATTTATATCGTATTTATGCATCTGGCGTTGACTTCTTAGGCCGTAACTATTCGGTCTGGTGGAGCAACGCCCTGGAGTGAAACCTAGGTTGCCCGGAACGTAGAATTGGCCATCACTTTCAAACTGGTTGCAATTATTCCTTATATATGATGGAAACACTGTTGTATTTTTTTTGCATTTTATGGTTCGGGCGTTGACTTCTAAGGCCCTAACTATTCAATCTGTTGGAGCAACGCCCTAGGGTGAAGCCTAGGTTGCTCGGAAAGTAGAAATGACCATAAGTTTCATACTGGTTGCAATTATTCGTTTTATACGATGGAAAAACTGTTGTATTTATATTGTATTTTATGCTTCTGGCGTTGACTTCCAAGGCACTAACTATTCGATCTGGTGGTCCAACGCAATAGAGTGATGCCTAGGTTGCCCTGAACGTAGAATTGGCCATCAATTTGAAACTGGTTGCAATTATACCTGTTATATGATGGAAACACTGCTGTATTTTTTTTGCATTTTATGGTTCGGGCGTTGACTTCTAAGGCCCTAACTATTCAATCCGTTGGAGAAACGCCCTAGGGTGAAGCCTAGGCTGCTCGGAAAGTACAAATGACCATAAGTTTCATACTGGTTGCAATTATTCGTTTTATACGATGGAAAAACTGTTGTATTTATATTGTATTTTATGCTTCTGGCGTTGACTTCTAAGGCACTAACTATTCGATCTGGTGTATCAACGCCCTAGAGTGAAGCCTTGGTAGCCCGGAACGTAGAATTGGCCATCACTTTCAAACTGGTTGCAATTATTCCTTATATATGATGGAAACACTGTTGTATTTTTTTTGCATTTTATTGTTCGGGCGTTGACTTCTAAGGCCCTAACTATTCAATCTGTTGGAGCAACGCCCTAGGGTGAAGCCTAGGTTGCTCGGAAAGTAGAAATGACCATAAGTTTCATACTAGTTGCAATTATTCGTTTTATACGATGGAAAAACTGTTGTATTTATATTGTATTTTATGCTTCTGGCGTTGACTTCCAAGGCACTAACTATTCGATCTGGTGGTGCAACGCAATAGAGTGATGCCTAGGTTGCCCTGAACGTAGAATTGGCCATCAATTTGAAACTGGTTGCAATTATACCTGTCATATGATGGAAACACTGCTGTATTTTTTTTGCATTTTATGGTTCGGGCGTTGACATCTAAGGCCCTAACTGTTCAATCGGTTGGAGCAACGCCCTAGGGTGAAGCCTAGGTTGCTCGGAAAGTAGAAATGTCCATAAGTTTCATACTGGGTGCAATTATTCGTTTTATACAGTGGAAAAACTGTTGTATTTATATTGTATTTTATGCTTCTGCCGTTGACTTCTAAGGCACTAACTATTCGATCTGGTGGAGCAACGCCCTAGAGTGAAGCCTAGGTTGCCCGGAACGTAGAATTGGCCATCACTTTCAAACTGGTTGCAATTATTCCCGATATATGATGGAAGCACTGTTGTATTTTTTTTGCATTTTATGGTTCGGGCGTTGACTTCTAAGGCCCTAACCATTCAATCTGTTGGAGCAACGCCCTAGGGTGAAGCCTAGGTTGCTCGGAAAGTAGAAATGACCATAAGTTTCATACTGGTTGCAATTATTCGTTTTATACGATGGAAAAGCTGTTGTATTTATATTGTATTTTATGCTTCTGGCGTTGACTTCTAAGGCACTAACTATTCGATCTGGTGGAGCAACGCCCTAGAGTGAAGCCTATGTTGCCCGGAACGTAGAATTGGCCATCACTTTCAAACTGGTTGCAATTATTCCTGTTATATGATGGATACACTGTTGTATTTTTATTGCATTTTATGCTTCGGGCGTTGACTTCTAAGGCCCTAACTACTTAATCTGTAGGACCAACGCCCTAGGGTGAAGCCTAGCTTGCTCGGAAAGCAGAAATGAGCATAAGTTTCGTACTGGTTGCAATTATTTGTTTTATACGATGGAAAAGCTGTTGTATTTATATCGTATTTTATGCTTCTGGCGTTGACTTCTTAGGCCGTAACTATTCGGTCTGGTGGAGCAACGCCATGGAGTGAAACTTAGGTTGCCCGGAACGTAGAATTGGCCATCACTTTCAAACTGGTTGCAATTATACCTGATATATGATGTAAACACTGTTGTATTTTTTTTGCATTTTATGGTTCGGGCGTTGACTTCTAAGGCCCTAGCTATACAATCTGTTGGAGCAACGCCCTAGGGTGAAGCCTAGGTTGCTCGGAAAGTAGAAATGACCATAAGCTTCATACTGGTTGCAATTATTCGTTTTATACGATGGAAAAGCTGTTGTATTTATATCGTATTTATGCATCTGGCGTTGACTTCTTAGGCCGTAACTATTCGGTCTGGTGGAGCAACGCCCTGGAGTGAAACCTAGGTTGCCCGGAACGTAGAATTGGCCATCACTTTCAAACTGGTTGCAATTATTCCTTATATATGATGGAAACACTGTTGTATTTTTTTTGCATTTTATGGTTCGGGCGTTGACTTCTAAGGCCCTAACTATTCAATCTGTTGGAGCAACGCCCTAGGGTGAAGCCTAGGTTGCTCGGAAAGTAGAAATGACCATAAGTTTCATACTGGTTGCAATTATTCGTTTTATACGATGGAAAAACTGTTGTATTTATATTGTATTTTATGCTTCTGGCGTTGACTTCCAAGGCACTAACTATTCGATCTGGTGGTCCAACGCAATAGAGTGATGCCTAGGTTGCCCTGAACGTAGAATTGGCCATCAATTTGAAACTGGTTGCAATTATACCTGTTATATGATGGAAACACTGCTGTATTTTTTTTGCATTTTATGGTTCGGGCGTTGACTTCTAAGGCCCTAACTATTCAATCCGTTGGAGAAACGCCCTAGGGTGAAGCCTAGGCTGCTCGGAAAGTACAAATGACCATAAGTTTCATACTGGTTGCAATTATTCGTTTTATACGATGGAAAAACTGTTGTATTTATATTGTATTTTATGCTTCTGGCGTTGACTTCTAAGGCACTAACTATTCGATCTGGTGTATCAACGCCCTAGAGTGAAGCCTTGGTAGCCCGGAACGTAGAATTGGCCATCACTTTCAAACTGGTTGCAATTATTCCTTATATATGATGGAAACACTGTTGTATTTTTTTTGCATTTTATTGTTCGGGCGTTGACTTCTAAGGCCCTAACTATTCAATCTGTTGGAGCAACGCCCTAGGGTGAAGCCTAGGTTGCTCGGAAAGTAGAAATGACCATAAGTTTCATACTAGTTGCAATTATTCGTTTTATACGATGGAAAAACTGTTGTATTTATATTGTATTTTATGCTTCTGGCGTTGACTTCCAAGGCACTAACTATTCGATCTGGTGGTGCAACGCAATAGAGTGATGCCTAGGTTGCCCTGAACGTAGAATTGGCCATCAATTTGAAACTGGTTGCAATTATACCTGTCATATGATGGAAACACTGCTGTATTTTTTTTGCATTTTATGGTTCGGGCGTTGACATCTAAGGCCCTAACTGTTCAATCGGTTGGAGCAACGCCCTAGGGTGAAGCCTAGGTTGCTCGGAAAGTAGAAATGTCCATAAGTTTCATACTGGGTGCAATTATTCGTTTTATACGATGGAAAAGCTGTTGTATTTATATTGTATTTTATGCTTCTGGCGTTGACTTCTAAGGCACTAACTATTCGATCTGGTGGAGCAACGCCCTAGAGTGAAGCCTATGTTGCCCGGAACGTAGAATTGGCCATCACTTTCAAACTGGTTGCAATTATTCCTGTTATATGATGGATACACTGTTGTATTTTTATTGCATTTTATGCTTCGGGCGTTGACTTCTAAGGCCCTAACTACTTAATCTGTAGGACCAACGCCCTAGGGTGAAGCCTAGCTTGCTCGGAAAGCAGAAATGAGCATAAGTTTCGTACTGGTTGCAATTATTTGTTTTATACGATGGAAAAGCTGTTGTATTTATATCGTATTTTATGCTTCTGGCGTTGACTTCTTAGGCCGTAACTATTCGGTCTGGTGGAGCAACGCCATGGAGTGAAACTTAGGTTGCCCGGAACGTAGAATTGGCCATCACTTTCAAACTGGTTGCAATTATACCTGATATATGATGTAAACACTGTTGTATTTTTTTTGCATTTTATGGTTCGGGCGTTGACTTCTAAGGCCCTAGCTATACAATCTGTTGGAGCAACGCCCTAGGGTGAAGCCTAGGTTGCTCGGAAAGTAGAAATGACCATAAGCTTCATACTGGTTGCAATTATTCGTTTTATACGATGGAAAAGCTGTTGTATTTATATCGTATTTATGCATCTGGCGTTGACTTCTTAGGCCGTAACTATTCGGTCTGGTGGAGCAACGCCCTGGAGTGAAACCTAGGTTGCCCGGAACGTAGAATTGGCCATCACTTTCAAACTGGTTGCAATTATTCCTTATATATGATGGAAACACTGTTGTATTTTTTTTGCATTTTATGGTTCGGGCGTTGACTTCTAAGGCCCTAACTATTCAATCTGTTGGAGCAACGCCCTAGGGTGAAGCCTAGGTTGCTCGGAAAGTAGAAATGACCATAAGTTTCATACTGGTTGCAATTATTCGTTTTATACGATGGAAAAACTGTTGTATTTATATTGTATTTTATGCTTCTGGCGTTGACTTCCAAGGCACTAACTATTCGATCTGGTGGTCCAACGCAATAGAGTGATGCCTAGGTTGCCCTGAACGTAGAATTGGCCATCAATTTGAAACTGGTTGCAATTATACCTGTTATATGATGGAAACACTGCTGTATTTTTTTTGCATTTTATGGTTCGGGCGTTGACTTCTAAGGCCCTAACTGTTCAATCGGTTGGAGCAACGCCCTAGGGTGAAGCCTAGGTTGCTCGGAAAGTAGAAATGTCCATAAGTTTCATACTGGGTGCAATTATTCGTTTTATACAATGGAAAAACTGTTGTATTTATATTGTATTTTATGCTTCTGGCGTTGACTTCTAAGGCACTAACTATTCGATCTGGTGGAACAACGCCCTAGAGTGAAGCCTAGGTTGCCCTGAACGTAGAATTGGCCATCACTTTCAAACTGGTTGCAATTATTCCCGATATATGATGGAAACACTGTTGTATTTTTTTTGCATTTTATGCTTCTGGCGTTGACTTCTGAGGCCCTAGCTATTCAATCTGTTGGACCAACGCCCTAGGGTGAAGCCTAGGTTGCTCGGAAAGTAGAAATGAACATAAGTTTCATACTGGTTGCAATTATTCGTTTTATACGATGGAAAAACTGTTGTATTTATATTGTATTTTATGCTTCTGGCGTTGACTTCTAAGGCACTAACTATTCGATCTGGTGGAGCTACGCCCTAGAGTGAAGCCTAGGTTGCCCGGAACGTAGAATTGGCCATCACTTTCAAACTGGTTGCAATTATACCTGATATATGATGTAAACACTGTTGTATTTTTTTTGCATTTTATTGTTCGGGCGTTGACTTCAAAGGCCCTAACTATACAATCTGTTGGAGCAACGCCCTAGGGTGAAGCCTAGGTTGCTCGGAAAGTAGAATTGGCCATCACTTTCAAACTGCTTGCAATTATTCCTGTTATATGATGGATACACTGTTGTATTTTTATTGCATTTTATGCTTCGGGCGTTGACTTCTAAGGCCCTAACTATTCAATCCGTTGGAGCAACGCCCTAGGGTGAAGCCTAGGTTGCTCGGAAAGTAGAAATGAACATAAGCTTCATACTGGTTGCAATTATTTGTTTTATACGATGGAAAAACTGTTGTATTTATATTGTATTTTATGCATCTGGCGTTGACTTCTAAGGCACTAACTATTCGATCTGGTGGAGCAACGCCCTAGAGTGAAGCCTAGGTTGCCCGGAACGTAGAATTGGCCATCACTTTCATACTGGTTGCAATTATTCCTGATATATGATGGAAACACTGTTGTATTTTTTTTGCATTTTATGGTTCGGGCGTTGACTTCTAAGGCCCTAACTACTCAATCTGTAGGACCAACGCCCTAGGGTGAAGCCAAGCTTGCTCGGAAAGTAGAAATGACCATAAGTTTCGTACTGGTTGCAATTATTCGGTTTATACGATGGAAAAGCTGTTGCATTTATATCGTATTTTATGCATCTGGCGTTGACTTCTTAGGCCGTAACTATTCGGTCTGGTGGAGCAACGCCCTGGAGTGAAACCTAGGTTGCCCGGAACGTAGAATTGGCCATCACTTTCAAACTGCTTGCAATTATTCCTGTTATATGATGGATACACTGTTGTATTTTTATTGCATTTGATGCTTCGGGCGTTGACTTCTAAGGCCCTAACTATTCGATCTGGTGGAGCAACGCCCTAGGGTGAAGCCTAGGTTGGCCGGAATGTAGAAATGTCCACAACATTCACACTGGTTGCAATTATTCGTTTTATACGATTGAAAAGCTGTTGTATTTATATCGTATTTTATGCATCTGGCGTTGACTTCTTAGGCCGTAACTATTCGGTCTGGTGGAGCAACGCCCTGGAGTGAAGCCTAGGTTGCCCGGAACGTAGAATTGGCCATCACTTTCAAACTGGTTGCAATTATTCCTGATATATGATGGAAACACTGTTGTATTTTTTTTGCATTTTATTTTTCGGGCGTTGACTTCTAAGGCCCTAACTATTCAATCTGTTGGAGCAACGCCCTAGGGTGAAGCCTAGGTTGCACGGAAAGTAGAAATATGCATAAGTTTCATACTGGTTGCAATGATTCGTTTTATACGATGGAAAAACTGTTGTATTTATATTGTATTTTATGCTTCTGGCGTTGACTTCTAAGGCACTAACTATTCGATCTGGTGGAGCAACGCCCTAGAGTGAAGCCTAGGTTGCCCGGAACGTAGAATTGCCCATCACTTTCAAACTGGTTGCAATTATTCCTGTTATATGATGGAAACACTGTTGTATTTTTATTGCATTTTATGCTTCGGGCGTTGACTTCTAAGGCCCTAACTATTCAATCTGTTGGGGCAACGCCATAGGGTGAAGCCTAGGTTGCTCGGAAAGTAGAAATGACCATAAGTTTCATACTGGTTGCAATTATTCGTTTTATACGATGAAAAAACTGTTGTATTTATATTGTATTTTATGCTTCTGGCGTTGACTTCTAAGGCCCTAGCTGTTCGATCTAGAGGAGCAACGCCCTAGAATGAAGCCCAGGTTGCCCGGAAAGGAGAAATGACCATCACTTTCTAACTGGTTGCAATTAATCCTTCTATACGATGGAAAAGCTGTTGTATTTATATTGTATTTTATGCTTCTGGCGTTGACTTCTAAGGCACTAACTATTCGATCTGGTGGAGCAACGCCCTAGAGTGAAGCCTAGGTTGCCCGGAACGTAGAATTGGCCATCACTTTCAAACTGGTTGCAATTATTCCCGATATATGATGGAAACACTGCTGTATTTTTTTTGCATTTTATGCTTCGGGCGTTGACTTCTAAGGCCCTAGCTATTCAATCTGTTGGACCAACGCCCTAGGGTGAAGCCTAGGTTGCTCGGAAAGTAGAAATGACCATAAGTTTCATACTGGATGCAATTATTCGTTTTATACGATGGAAAAACTGTTGTATTTATATTGTATTTTATGCTTCTGGCGTTGACTTCTAAGGCACTAACTATTCGATCTGGTGGAGCAACGCCCTAGAGTGAAGCCTAGGTTGCCCGGAACGTAGAATTGGCCATCACTTTCAAACTGGTTGCAATTATTCCCGATATATGATGGAAGCACTGTTGTATTTTTTTTGCATTTTATGGTTCGGGCGTTGACTTCTAAGGCCCTAACTATTCAATCTGTTGGAGCAACGCCCTAGGGTGAAGCCTAGGTTGCTCGGAAAGTAGAAATGACCATAAGTTTCATACTGGTTGCAATTATTCGTTTTATACGATGGAAAAGCTGTTGTATTTATATTGTATTTTATGCTTCTGGCGTTGACTTCTAAGGCACTAACTATTCGATCTGGTGGAGCAACGCCCTAGAGTGAAGCCTATGTTGCCCGGAACGTAGAATTGGCCATCACTTTCAAACTGGTTGCAATTATTCCTTATATATGATGGAAACACTGTTGTATTTTTTTTGCATTTTATGGTTCGGGCGTTGACTTCTAAGGCCCTAACTATTCAATCTGTTGGAGCAACGCCCTAGGGTGAAGCCTAGGTTGCTCGGAAAGTAGAAATGACCATAAGTTTCATACTGGTTGCAATTATTCGTTTTATACGATGGAAAAACTGTTGTATTTATATTGTATTTTATGCTTCTGGCGTTGACTTCCAAGGCACTAACTATTCGATCTGGTGGTCCAACGCAATAGAGTGATGCCTAGGTTGCCCTGAACGTAGAATTGGCCATCAATTTGAAACTGGTTGCAATTATACCTGTTATATGATGGAAACACTGCTGTATTTTTTTTGCATTTTATGGTTCGGGCGTTGACTTCTAAGGCCCTAACTATTCAATCCGTTGGAGAAACGCCCTAGGGTGAAGCCTAGGCTGCTCGGAAAGTACAAATGACCATAAGTTTCATACTGGTTGCAATTATTCGTTTTATACGATGGAAAAACTGTTGTATTTATATTGTATTTTATGCTTCTGGCGTTGACTTCTAAGGCACTAACTATTCGATCTGGTGTATCAACGCCCTAGAGTGAAGCCTTGGTAGCCCGGAACGTAGAATTGGCCATCACTTTCAAACTGGTTGCAATTATTCCTTATATATGATGGAAACACTGTTGTATTTTTTTTGCATTTTATTGTTCGGGCGTTGACTTCTAAGGCCCTAACTATTCAATCTGTTGGAGCAACGCCCTAGGGTGAAGCCTAGGTTGCTCGGAAAGTAGAAATGACCATAAGTTTCATACTAGTTGCAATTATTCGTTTTATACGATGGAAAAACTGTTGTATTTATATTGTATTTTATGCTTCTGGCGTTGACTTCCAAGGCACTAACTATTCGATCTGGTGGTGCAACGCAATAGAGTGATGCCTAGGTTGCCCTGAACGTAGAATTGGCCATCAATTTGAAACTGGTTGCAATTATACCTGTTATATGATGGAAACACTGCTGTATTTTTTTTGCATTTTATGGTTCGGGCGTTGACATCTAAGGCCCTAACTGTTCAATCGGTTGGAGCAACGCCCTAGGGTGAAGCCTAGGTTGCTCGGAAAGTAGAAATGTCCATAAGTTTCATACTGGGTGCAATTATTCGTTTTATACAGTGGAAAAACTGTTGTATTTATATTGTATTTTATGCTTCTGCCGTTGACTTCTAAGGCACTAACTATTCGATCTGGTGGAACAACGCCCTAGAGTGAAGCCTAGGTTGCCCGGAACGTAGAATTGGCCATCAATTTCAAACTGGTTGCAATTATTCCCGATATATGATGGAAACACTGTTGTATTTTTTTTGCATTTTATGCTTCTGGCGTTGACTTCTAAGGCCCTAGCTATTCAATCTGTTGGACCAACGCCCTAGGGCGAAGCCTAGGTTGCTCGGAAAGTAGAAATGAACATAAGTTTCATACTGGTTGCAATTATTCGTTTTATACGATGGAAAAACTGTTGTATTTATATTGTATTTTATGCTTCTGGCGTTGACTTCTAAGGCACTAACTATTCGATCTGGTGGAGCAACGCCCTAGAGTGAAGCCAAGGTTGCCCGGAACGTAGAATTGGCCATCACTTTCAAACTGGTTGCAATTATACCTGATATATGATGTAAACACTGTTGTATTTTTTTTGCATTTTATTGTTCGGGCGTTGACTTCTAAGGCCCTAACTATACAATCTGTTGGAGCAACGCCCTAGGGTGAAGCCTAGGTTGCTCGGAAAGTAGAAATGACCATAAGCTTCATACTGGTTGCAATTATTCGTTTTATACGATGGAAAAGCTGTTGTATTTATATCGTATTTTATGCATCTGGCGTTGACTTCTAAGGCACTAACTATTCGATCTGGTGGAGCAACGCCCTAGAGTGAAGCCTAGGTTGCCCGGAACGTAGAATTGGCCATCACTTTCATACTGGTTGCAATTATTCCTGATATATGATGGAAACACTGTTGTATTTTTTTTGCATTTTATGGTTCGGGCGTTGACTTCTAAGGCCCTAACTATTCAATCTGTAGGACCAACGCCCTAGGGCGAAGCCTAGCTTGCTCGGAAAGTAGAAATGACCATAAGTTTCGTACTGGTTGCAATTATTCGTTTTATACGACGGAAAAGCTGTTGTATTTATATCGTATTTTATGCTTCTGGCGTTGACTTCTTAGGCCGTAACTATTCGGTCTGGTGGAGCAACGCCATGGAGTGAAACCTAGGTTGCCCGGAACGTAGAATTGGCCATCACTTTCAAACTGGTTGCAATTATACCTGATATATGATGTAAACACTGTTGTATTTTTTTTGCATTTTATGGTTCGGGCGTTGACTTCTAAGGCCCTAACTATACAATCTGTTGGAGCAACGCCCTAGGGTGAAGCCTAGGTTGCTCGGAAAGTAGAAATGACCATAAGCTTCATACTGGTTGCAATTATTCGTTTTATACGATGGAAAAGCTGTTGTATTTATATCGTATTTTATGCATCTGGCGTTGACTTCTAAGGCACTAACTATTCGATCTGGTGTATCAACGCCCTAGAGTGAAGCCTAGGTAGCCCGGAACGTAGAATTGGCCATCACTTTCGAACTGGTTGCAATTATTCCTTATATATGATGGAAACACTGTTGTATTTTTTTTGCATTTTATGGTTCGGGCGTTGACTTCTAAGGCCCTAACTATTCAATCTGTTGGAGCAACGCCCTAGGGTGAAGCCTAGGTTGCTCGGAAAGTAGAAATGACCATAAGTTTCATACTGGTTGCAATTATTCGTTTTATACGATGGAAAAACTGTTGTATTTATATTGTATTTTATGCTTCTGGCGTTGACTTCCAAGGCACTAACTATTCGATCTGGTGGTGCAACGCAATAGAGTGATGCCTAGGTTGCCCTGAACGTAGAATTGGCCATCAATTTGAAACTGGTTGCAATTATACCTGTTATATGATGGAAACACTGCTGTATTTTTTCTGCATTTTATGGTTCGGGCGTTGACTTCTAAGGCCCTAACTGTTCAATCGGTTGGAGCAACGCCCTAGTGTGAAGCCTATGTTGCTCGGACAGTAGAAATGTCCATAAGTTTCATACTGGGTGCAATTATTCGTTTTATACAATGGAAAAACTGTTGTATTTATATTGTATTTTATGCTTCTGGCGTTGACTTCTAAGGCACTAACTATTCGATCTGGTCGAACAACGCCCTAGAGTGAAGCCTAGGTTGCCCTGAACGTAGAATTGGCCATCACTTTCAAACTGGTTGCAATTATTCCCGATATATGATGGAAACACTGTTGTATTTTTTTTGCATTTTATGCTTCTGGCGTTGACTTCTAAGGCCCTAGCTATTCAATCTGTTGGACCAACGCCCTAGGGTGAAGCCTAGGTTGCCCAGAACGTAGAATTGGCCATCACTTTCATACTGGTTGCAATTATTCCTCATATATGATGGAAACACTGTTGTATTTTTTTTGCATTTTATGGTTCGGGCGTTGACTTCTAAGGCCCTAACTATTCAATCTGTAGGACCAACGCCCTAGGGTGAAGCCTAGCTTGCTCGGAAAGCAGAAATGACCATAAGTTTCGTACTGGTTGCAATTATTCGTTCTAAACGACGGAAAAGCTGTTGTATTTATATCGTATTTTATGCTTCTGGCGTTGACTTCTTAGGCCGTAACTATTCGGTCTGGTGGAGCAACGCCATGGAGTGAAACCTAGGTTGCCCGGAACGTAGAATTGGCCATCACTTTCAAACTGGTTGCAATTATACCTGATATATGATGTAAACACTGTTGTATTTTTTTTGCATTTTATGGTTCGGGCGTTGACTTCTAAGGCCCTAACTATTCAATCCGTTGGAGCAACGCCCTAGGGTGAAGCCTAGGTTGCTCGGAAAGTACAAATGACCATAAGTTTCATACTGGTTGCAATTATTCGTTTTATACGATGGAAAGACTGTTGTATTTATATTGTATTTTATGCTTCTGGCGTTGACTTCTAAGGCACTAACTATTCGATCTGGTGTATCAACGCCCTAGAGTGAAGCCTAGGTAGCCCGGAACGCAGAATTGGCCATCACTTTCAAACTGGTTGCAATTATTCGATTTATACAATGGAAAAACTGTTCTATTTATTTTGTGTTTTATGTTTCGCGCGTTGACTTCTAAGGCCCTAACTATTCGATCTGTTGGAGCAACGCCCTAGGGTGAAGCCTAGGTTCCTCGGAAAGTAGAAATGACCATAAGCTTCGTACTGGTTGCAATTATTCGTTTTATACGATGGAAAAGCTGTTGTATTTATATCGTATTTTATGCATCTGGCGTTGACTTCTAAGGCACTAACTATTCGATCTGGTGGAGCAACGCCCTAGAGTGAAGCCTAGGATGCCCGGAACGTAGAATTGGCCATCACTTTCATACTGGTTGCAATTATTCCTGATATATGATGGAAACACTGTTTTATTTTTTTTGCATTTTATGGTTCGGGCGTTGACTTCTAAGGCCCTAACTATTCAATCTGTAGGACCAACGCCCTAGGGTGAAGCCTAGCTTGCTCGGAAAGTAGAAATGACCATAAGTTTCATACTGGTTGCAATTATTCGTTTTATACGATGGAAAAACTGTTGTATTTATATTGTATTTTATGCTTCTGGCGTTGACTTCCAAGGCACTAACTATTCGATCTGGTGGTGCAACGCAATAGAGTGATGCCTAGGTTGCCCTGAACGTAGAATTGGCCATCAATTTGAAACTGGTTGCAATTATACCTGTTATATGATGGAAACACTGCTGTATTTTTTCTGCATTTTATGGTTCGGGCGTTGACTTCTAAGGCCCTAACTGTTCAATCGGTTGGAGCAACGCCCTAGTGTGAAGCCTATGTTGCTCGGACAGTAGAAATGTCCATAAGTTTCATACTGGGTGCAATTATTCGTTTTATACAATGGAAAAACTGTTGTATTTATATTGTATTTTATGCTTCTGGCGTTGACTTCTAAGGCACTAACTATTCGATCTGGTCGAACAACGCCCTAGAGTGAAGCCTAGGTTGCCCTGAACGTAGAATTGGCCATCACTTTCAAACTGGTTGCAATTATTCCCGATATATGATGGAAACACTGTTGTATTTTTTTTGCATTTTATGCTTCTGGCGTTGACTTCTAAGGCCCTAGCTATTCAATCTGTTGGACCAACGCCCTAGGGTGAAGCCTAGGTTGCCCAGAACGTAGAATTGGCCATCACTTTCATACTGGTTGCAATTATTCCTCATATATGATGGAAACACTGTTGTATTTTTTTTGCATTTTATGGTTCGGGCGTTGACTTCTAAGGCCCTAACTATTCAATCTGTAGGACCAACGCCCTAGGGTGAAGCCTAGCTTGCTCGGAAAGCAGAAATGACCATAAGTTTCGTACTGGTTGCAATTATTCGTTTTATACGACGGAAAAGCTGTTGTATTTATATCGTATTTTATGCTTCTGGCGTTGACTTCTTAGGCCGTAACTATTCGGTCTGGTGGAGCAACGCCATGGAGTGAAACCTAGGTTGCCCGGAACGTAGAATTGGCCATCACTTTCAAACTGGTTGCAATTATACCTGATATATGATGTAAACACTGTTGTATTTTTTTTGCATTTTATGGTTCGGGCGTTGACTTCTAAGGCCCTAACTATTCAATCCGTTGGAGCAACGCCCTAGGGTGAAGCCTAGGTTGCTCGGAAAGTACAAATGACCATAAGTTTCATACTGGTTGCAATTATTCGTTTTATACGATGGAAAGACTGTTGTATTTATATTGTATTTTATGCTTCTGGCGTTGACTTCTAAGGCACTAACTATTCGATCTGGTGTATCAACGCCCTAGAGTGAAGCCTAGGTAGCCCGGAACGTAGAATTGGCCATCACTTTCAAACTGGTTGCAATTATTCGATTTATACAATGGAAAAACTGTTCTATTTATTTTGTGTTTTATGTTTCGCGCGTTGACTTCTAAGGCCCTAACTATTCGATCTGTTGGAGCAACGCCCTAGGGTGAAGCCTAGGTTCCTCGGAAAGTAGAAATGACCATAAGCTTCGTACTGGTTGCAATTATTCGTTTTATACGATGGAAAAGCTGTTGTATTTATATCGTATTTTATGCATCTGGCGTTGACTTCTAAGGCACTAACTATTCGATCTGGTGGAGCAACGCCCTAGAGTGAAGCCTAGGATGCCCGGAACGTAGAATTGGCCATCACTTTCATACTGGTTGCAATTATTCCTGATATATGATGGAAACACTGTTTTATTTTTTTTGCATTTTATAGTTCGGGCGTTGACTTCTAAGGCCCTAACTATTCAATCTGTAGGACCAACGCCCTAGGGTGAAGCCTAGCTTGCTCGGAAAGTAGAAATGACCATAAGTTTCGTACTGGTTGCAATTATTCGTTTTATACGACGGAAAAGCTGTTGTATTTATATCGTATTTTATGCCTCTGGCGTTGACTTCTGAGGCCGTAACTATTCGGTCTGGTGGAGCAACGCCATGGAGTGAAACCTAGGTTGCCCGGAACGTAGAATTGGCCATCACTTTCAAACTGGTTGCAATTATACCTGATATATGATGTAAACACTGTTGTATTTTTTTTGCATTTTATGGTTCGGGCGTTGACTTCTAAGGCCCTAACTATTCAATCCGTTGGAGCAACGCCCTAGGGTGAAGCCTAGGTTGCTCGGAAAGTAGAAATGACCATAAGTTTCATACTGGTTGCAATTATTCGTTTTATACGATGGAAAAACTGTTGTATTTATATTGTATTTTATGCTTCTGGCGTTGACTTCTAAGGCACTAAATATTCGATCTGGTGTATCAACGCCCTAGAGTGACGCCTAGGTAGCCCGGAACGTAGAATTGGCCATCACTTTCAAACTGGTTGCAATTATTCCTTATATATGATGGAAACACTGTTGTATTTTTTTTGCATTTTATGGTTCGGGCGTTGACTTCTAAGGCCCTAACTATTCAATCTGTTGGAGCGACGCCCTAGGGTGAAGCCTAGGTTGCTCGGAAAGTAGAAATGACCATAAGTTTCATACGAGTTGCAATTATTCGTTTTATACGATGGAAAAGCTGTTGTATTTATATTGTATTTTATGCTTCTGGCGTTGACTTCCATGGCACTAACTATTCGATCTGGTGGTGCAACGCAATAGAGTGATGCCTAGGTTGCCCTGAACGTAGAATTGGCCATCAATTTGAAACTGGTTGCAATTATACCTGTTATATGATGGAAACACTGCTGTATTTTTTTTGCATTTTATGGTTCGGGCGTTGACTTCTAAGGCCCTAACTGTTCAATCGGTTGGAGCAACGCCCTAGGGTGAAGCCTAGGTTGCTCGGAAAGTAGAAATGTCCATAAGTTTCATACTGGGTGCAATTATTCGTTTTATACAATGGAAAAGCTGTTGTATTTATATTGTACTTTATGCTTCTGGCATTGACTTCTAAGGCACTAACTATTCGATCTGGTGGAGCAACGCCCTAGAGTGAAGCCTAGGTTGCCCGGAACGTAGAATTGGCCATCACTTTCATACTGGTTGCAATTACTCCTGATATATGATGGAAACACTGTTGTATTTTTTTTGCATTTTATGGTTCGGGCGTTGACTTCTAAGGCCCTAACTATACAATCTGTTGGAGCAACGCCCTAGGGTGAAGCCTAGGTTGCTCGGAAAGTAGAAATGACCATAAGCTTCATACTGGTTGCAATTATTCGTTTTATACGATGGAAAAGCTGTTGTATTTATATCGTATTTTATGCATCTGGCGTTGACTTCTTAGGCCGTAACTATACGGTCTGGTGGAGCAACGCCCTGGAGTGAAACCTAGGTTGCCCGGAACGTAGACTTGGCCATCACTTTCAAACTGCTTGCAATTATTCCTGTTATATCATGGATACACTGTTGTATTTATATTGCATTTTATGCTTCGGGAGTTGAGTTCTAAGGCCCTAACTATTCAATCCGTTGGAGAAACGCCATAGGGTGAAGCCTAGGTTGCTCGGAAAGTAGAAATGACCATAAGTTTCATACTGGTTGCAATTATTCGTTTTATACGATGGAAAAACTGTTGTATTTATATTGGATTTTATGCTTCTGGCGTTGACTTCTAAGGCACTAACTATTCGATCTGGTGTATCAACGCCCTAGAGTGAAGCCTAGGTAGCCCGGAACGTAGAATTGGCCATCACTTTCAAACTGGTTGCAATTATTCCTTATATATGATGGAAACACTGTTGTATTTTTATTGCATTTTATGCTTCGGGCGTTGACTTCTAAGGCCCTAACTATTCAATCTGTTGGGGCAACGCCCTAGGGTGAAGCCTAGGTTGCTCGGAAAGTAGAAATGACCATAAGTTTCATACTGGTTGCAATTATACGTTTTATACGTTGAAAAAACTGTTGTATTTATATTGTATTTTACGCTTCTGGCGTTGACTTCTAAGGCCCTAGCTGCTCGATCTAGTGGAGCAACGCCCTAGAATGAAGCCCAGGTTGCCCGGAAAGGAGAAATGACCATCACTTTCTAACTGGTTCCAATTAATCCTGCTATACGATGGAAAAGCTGTTCTATTTATATTGTATTTTATGCTTCTGGCGTTGACTTCTAAGGCACGAACTATTCGATCTGGTGGAGCAACGCAATAGAGTGAAGCCTAGGTTGCCCGGAACGTAGAATTGGCCATCACTTTCAAACTGGTTGCAATTATTCCTGTTATAGGATGGAAACGCTGTTGTATTTTTTTTTGCATTTTATGGTTCGGGCGTTGACTTCTAAGGCCCTAACTATTCGACCTGGTAGAGCAACGCCCTAGAGTGAAGCCTAGGTTGCCCGGTACGTAGAAATGACCATAAGTTTCATGCTGGTTGCAATTATTCGTTTTATACGATGGAAAAACTGTTGGATTTATATTGTATTTTATGCTTCTGGCGTTCACTTCTTAGGCCGTAACTATTCGATCTGGTGGTACAACGCCCTAGGGTGAAGCCTAGGTTGCCCGGAACGCAGAAATGACCATAACTTTCACACTGGTAGCAATTATTCGTTTTACACGATGGAAAAACTGTTCTATTTATTTTATATTTTATGCTTCGGGCGTTGACTTCTAAGGCCCTAACTATTCGATCTGGTGGAGCAACGCCCTAGCGTGAAGCCTAGGTTGCCCGGTACATAGAAGTGACCATCACTATCAATCTGGTTGCAATTATTTGTTTTATACGATGTAAAAGCTGTTTTATTTATATCGTATTTTATGCTTCTGGCGTTGACTTCTAAGGCCCTAACTGTTTGATCTGGTGGAGCAACGCCCTAGGGTGAAGCCTAGGTTGGCCGGAATGTAGAAATGTCCACAACTTTCACACTGGTAGCAATTATTCGTTTTATACGATGGAAAAACTGTTCTATTTATTTTGTATTTTATGCTTCGGGCGTTGACTTCTAAGGCCCTAACTATTCGATCTGGTGGAGCAACGCCCTAGAGTGAAGCCTAGGTTGCCCGGTACGTAGAAATGACCATCACTTTCAAACTGGTTGCAATTATTCCTGTTATATGATGGAAAAACTGTTGTATTTTTATTGCATTTTATGCTTCGGGCATTGACTTCTAAGGCCCTAACTATTCAATCTGTTGGAGCAACGCCCTAGGGTGAAGCCTAGGTTGCCCGGAAAGTAGAAATGACCATAACTTTCATACTGGTTGCAATTATTCGTTTTATATGGTGGAAAAACTGTTGTATTTATATTGTATTTTATGCTTCTGGCGTTGACGTCTAAGGCCCTAACTATTCTCTCTGGTGGAACAACGCCCTAGGGTAAAGCCAAGATTGCGCGGAACGGAGAAACGACCATAGCTTTCACACTGGTTTCTATCATTCGTTTTATATGATGGAAAAACTGATGTATTTATATTGTATTTTGTGCTTCTGTCGTTCACTTCTTAGGCCCTAACTATTCGATCTGGTGGAGCAACGGCCTAGGGTGAAGCCTAGGTTGCCCGGAACGTAGAAATGACCATAACTTTCATACTGGTTGCAATTATTCGTTTTATACGGTGTAAAGGCTGATGTACTTAATTTGTATTTTATTCTTCTGGTGTTGATTTCTTAGGCCCTAACTATTCGATCTGGTGGTACAACGCCCTAGGGTGAAGCCTAGGTTGCCCGGAACGTAGAAATGACCATAACTTTTACACTGGCAGCAATTATTCGTTTTATACAAAGGAAAAACCGTTCTATTTATTTTGTATTTTATGATTCGGGCGCTGACTTCTAAGGCCCTAACTGCTTGATCTGGTGGAGCACCGCCGTAGAGTGAAGCCTAGGTAGCCCGGATCGTAGAAATGACCATAACTTTCACACTGGTTGCTATTATTCGTTTTTTACGATGGAAAAACTGTTATATTTATATTGTATTTAAGCTTCTGGCGTTGACTTCTGAGGCCGTTGCTATTCGATGTGGTAGAAGAATGCCACAGAGTGAAGCCTAGGTAGCCCGGATCGTAGAAATGTCCATATCTTTCACACTGTTTGCAATTTTTCGTTTTATACGATGGAAAAACTGTTTTATTTATTTTGTATTTTATGCTTCGGGCGTTGACTTCTAAGGCCCTAACTATTCGATCTGATGGAGCAACGCCCTAGAGTGCAGCCTAGATTGCCCGGAACGTAGAAATGACCATAATTTTCACACTGGTTGCTATCATTTGTTTTATATGAGGGAAAAACTGTTGTATTTATATTGTATTTTATGCTTCTGGCGTTCACTTCTTAGGCCCAAACTACTCCATCTGGTGGAACAACGCCCTAGGGTGAAGTCTAGGTTGCCCGGAAAGTAGAAATGACCATAACTTTCACACTGGTAGCGATTATTCGTTTTACACGATGGAAAAACTGTTCTATTTATTTTATATTTTATGCTTCGGGCGTTGACTTCTAAGGCCCTAACTATTCGATCTGGTTTAGCAACGCCCTAGCGTGAAGCCTAGGTTGCCCGGTACGTAGAAATGACCATCACTATCAATCTGGTTGCAATTATTTGTTTTATACGATGGAAAAGCTGTTGTATTTATATCGTATTCTATGCTTCTGGCGTTGACTTCTTAGGCCCTAACTATTCCATATGGTGGAACAACGACCTAGGGTGAAGCCTAGGTTGCCCGGAAAGTAGAAATGACCATAACTTTCACACTGGTAGCAATTATTCGTTTTATACGATGGAAAAACTGTTGTATTGATTTTGTATTTTATGCTTCGGGCGTTGACTTCTAAGGCCGTAGCTATTCGATGTGGTGGAAGAACGCCATACAGTGAAACCGATGTTGCCCGGAACGTAGAAATGTCCATATCTTTCACACTGTTTGCAATTATTCATTTTATCCGATGGCAAAGCTGTTGTATTTATATTGTATTTTATGCTTCTGGCGTTGACTTGTTAGGCCCTAACTGTTCGATCAGGTGGAGCGATGCCTCAGAGTTAAGTCTAGGATGCCCGAAACGCTGAAATGATCATTACTTTCACGCTTGTTGCAATTATTCCTGTTATAGGATGGAAAGACTGTTGTATTTTTATTGTATTTTACACTTCAGGCGTTGACTTCTGAGGCCGTAGCTATCCGATGTGGTGGAGGAACGCCATACAGTGAAGCCTAGGTTGCCCGGAACGTAGAAATGACCATAACTTTCACACTGGTTGCAATTATTTGTTTTATACGATGGAAAAGCTGTTGTATTTATATCGTATTTTATGCTTCTGGCGTTGACTTCTTAGGCCCTAACTATTCCATCTGGTGGAACAACGCCCTAGGGTGAAGCCTAGGTTGCCCGGAACGTAGAAATGACCATAGCTTTTACACTGGCAGCAATTATTCGTTTTATACAATGGAAAAACCGTTCTATTTATTTTGTATTTTATGCTTCGGGCGTTGACGTCTAAGGCTCTAACTGTTTGATCTGGTGGAGCATCGCCGTAGAGCGAAGCCTAGGTTGCCCGGAACGTAGAAATGACCATAACTTTCACACTGGTTGCTATTATTCGTTTTATACGATGGAAAAACTGTTATATTTATATTGTATTTAAGCTTCTGGCGTTGACTTCTGAGGCCGTTGCTACTCGATGTGGTGGAAGAACGCCATAGAGTGAAGCCTAGGTAGCCCGGATCGTAGAAATGTCCATATCTTTCACACTGTTTGCAATTTTTCGTTTTATAGGATGGAAAAACTGTTTTATTTATTTTGTATTTTATGCTTCGGGCGTTGACTTCTTAGGCCATAACGATTCCATCTGGTGGAACAACGCCCTAGGGTGAAGCCTAGGTTGCCCGGAAAGTAGAAATGTCCATAACTTTCACACTGGTTGCAATTATTCGTTTTATACGATGGAAAAGCTGTTGTATTTATATCGTATTTTATGCTTCTGGCGTTGATCTCTTAGGCCCTAACTATTCTCTCTGGTGGAACAACGCCCTAGGGTAAAGCCAAGATTGCGCGGAACGGAGAAACGACCATAGCTTTCACACTGGTTTCTATCATTCGTTTTATATGATGGAAAAACTGATGTATTTATATTGTATTTTGTGCTTCTGTCGTTCACTTCTTAGGCCCTAACTATTCGATCTGGTGGAGCAACGGCCTAGGGTGAAGCCTAGGTTGCCCGGAACGTAGAAATGACCATAACTTTCATACTGGTTGCAATTATTCGTTTTATACGGTGTAAAGGCTGATGTACTTAATTTGTATTTTATTCTTCTGGTGTTGATTTCTTAGGCCCTAACTATTCGATCTGGTGGTACAACGCCCTAGGGTGAAGCCTAGGTTGCCCGGAACGTAGAAATGACCATAACTTTTACACTGGCAGCAATTATTCGTTTTATACAATGGAAAAACCGTTCTATTTATTTTGTATTTTATGATTCGGGCGCTGACTTCTAAGGCCCTAACTGCTTGATCTGGTGGAGCACCGCCGTAGAGTGAAGCCTAGGTTGCCCGGATCGTAGAAATGACCATAACTTTCACACTGGTTGCTATTATTCGTTTTTTACGATGGAAAAACTGTTATATTTATATTGTATTTAAGCTTCTGGCGTTGACTTCTGAGGCCGTTGCTATTCGATGTGGTGGAAGAATGCCACAGAGTGAAGCCTAGGTAGCCCGGATCGTAGAAATGTCCATATCTTTCACACTGTTTGCAATTTTTCGTTTTATACGATGGAAAAACTGTTTTATTTATTTTGTATTTTATGCTTCGGGCGTTGACTTCTAAGGCCCTAACTATTCGATCTGATGGAGCAACGCCCTAGAGTGCAGCCTAGATTGCGCGGAACGTAGAAATGACCATAATTTTCACACTGGTTGCTATCATTTGTTTTATATGAGGGAAAAACTGTTGTATTTATATTGTATTTTATGCTTCTGGCGTTCACTTCTTAGGCCCAAACTACTCCATCTGGTGGAACAACGCCCTAGGGTGAAGTCTAGGTTGCCCGGAAAGTAGAAATGACCATCACTATCAATCTGGTTGCAATTATTTGTTTTATACGATGGAAAAGCTGTTGTATTTATATCGTATTCTATGCTTCGGGCGTTGACTTCTAAGGCCCTAACTATTCGATCTGGTTTAGCAACGCCCTAGCGTGAAGCCTAGGTTGCCCGGTACGTAGAAATGACCATCACTATCAATCTGGTTGCAATTATTTGTTTTATACGATGGAAAAGCTGTTGTATTTATATCGTATTCTATGCTTCTGGCGTTGACTTCTTAGGCCCTAACTATTCCATATGGTGGAACAACGACCTAGGGTGAAGCCTAGGTTGCCCGGAAAGTAGAAATGACCATAACTTTCACACTGGTAGCAATTATTCGTTTTATACGATGGAAAAACTGTTGTATTGATTTTGTATTTTATGCTTCGGGCGTTGACTTCTAAGGCCCTAACTATTCGATCTGGTAGAGCAACGCCCTAGAGTGAAGCCTAGGTTGCCCGGTACGTAGAAATGACCATAAGTTTCATAGTGGTTGCAATTATTCGTTTTATACGATGGAAAAACTGTTGTATTTATATTGTATTTTATGCTTCTGGCGTTCACTTCTTAGGCCCTAACTATTCAATCTGTTGGAGCAACGCCCTAGGGTGAAGCCTAGGTTGCCCGGAAAGTAGAAATGACCATAACTTTCATACTGGTTGCAATTATTCGTTTTATATGGTGGAAAAACTGTTGTATTTATATTGTATTTTATGCTTCTGGCGTTGACTTCTAAGGCCTTAACTATTGGATCAGGTGGAGCAACGCCCAAGAGTGAAGCCTATGTTGCTCGAAATGTAGAAATGTCCATAACTTTCACACTGGTTGCTATTATTCGTTTTATACGATGGAAAAACTGTTATATTTATATTGTATTTAAGCTTCTGGCGTTGACTTCTGAGGCCGTTGCTACTCGATGTGGTGGAAGAACGCCATAGAGTGAAGCCTAGGTAGCCCGGATCGTAGAAATGTCCATATCTTTCACACTGTTTGCAATTTTTCGTTTTATAGGATGGAAAAACTGTTTTATTTATTTTGTATTTTATGCTTCGGGCGTTGACTTCTTAGGCCCTAACGATTCCATCTGGTGGAACAACGCCCTAGGGTGAAGCCTAGGTTGCCCGGAAAGTAGAAATGTCCATAACTTTCACACTGGTTGCAATTATTCGTTTTATACGATGGAAAAGCTGTTGTATTTATATCGTATTTTATGCTTCTGGCGTTGATTTCTTAGGCCCTAACTATTCTATCTGGTGGAACAACGCCCTAGGGTAAAGCCAAGATTGCGCGGAACGTAGAAATGACCATAACTTTCACACTCGTTTCTATCATTCGTTTCATATGATGGAAAAACTGATGTATTTATATTGTATTTTATGCTTCTGTCGTTCACTTCTTAGGCCCTAACTATTCGATCTGGTGGAGCAACGCAATAGAGTGAAGCCTAGGTTGCCCGGATCGTAGAAATGACCATAACTTTCATACTGGTTGCAATTATTCGTTTTATATGGTGGAAAAACTGTTGTATTTATATTGTATTTTATGCTTCTGGCGTTGACTTCTAAGGCCCTAACTATTCGATCAGGTGGAGCAACGCCCTGGAGTGAAGCCTAGGTTGCTCGAAATGTTGAAATGACCATAACTTTCACACTGGTTGCAATTATTCGTTTTATACGATGGAAAAGCTGTTGTATTTATATCGTATTTTATACTTCAGGCGTTGACTTCTGAGGCCGTAGCTATTCGATGTGGTGGAAGAACGCCATACAGTGAACCCGATGTTGCCCGGAACGTAGAAATGTCCATATCTTTCACACTGTTTGCAATTATTCATTTTATCCGATGGCAAAGCTGTTGTATTTATATTGTATTTTATGCTTCTGGCGTTGACTTCTTAGGCCCTAACTATTCGATCAGGTGGAGCGATGCCTCAGAGTTAAGTCTAGGATGCCCGAAACGCTGAAATGATCATTACTTTCACGCTTGTTGCAATTATTCCTGTTATAAGATGGAAAGACTGTTGTATTTTTATTGTATTTTATACTTCAGGCGTTGACTTCTGAGGCCGTAGCTATCCGATGTGGTGGAGGAACGCCATACAGTGAAGCCTAGGTTGCCCGGAACGTAGAAATGACCATAACTTTCACACTGGTTGCAATTATTAGTTTTATACGATGGAAAAGCTGTTGTATTTATATCGTATTTTATGCTTCTGGCGCTGACTTCTTAGGCCCTAACTATTCCATCTGGTGGAACAACGCCCTAGGGTGAAGCCTAGGTTGCCCGGAACGTAGAAATGACCATAGCTTTTACACTGGCAGCAATTATTCGTTTTATACAATGGAAAAACCGTTCTATTTATTTTGTATTTTATGCTTCGGGCGTTGACGTCTAAGGCTCTAACTGTTTGATCTGGTGGAGCATCGCCGTAGAGTGAAGCCTAGGTTGCCCGGAACGTAGAAATGACCATAACTTTCACACTGGTTGCTATTATTCGTTTTATACGATGGAAGAACTGTTATATTTATATTGTATTTAAGCTTCTGGCGTTGACTTCTGAGGCCGTTGCTATTCGATGTGGTGGAAGAACGCCATAGAGTGAAGCCTAGGTAGCCCGGATCGTAGAAATGTCCATATCTTTCACACTGTTTGCAATTTTTCGTTTTATAGGATGGAAAAACTGTTTTATTTATTTTGTATTTTATGCTTCTAGCGATGAATTCTAAGTTCCTAGCTATTCGATATGGTGGAGCAACGCCCTAGAGTGACGCCTAGCTTGCTCGGAACGTTGAAATGACCATAACTTTCACACCGGTTGCTATTATTCGTTTTATACGATGTAAAAGCTGTTTTATTTATATCGTATTTTATGCTTCTGGCGTTGACTTCTAAGGCCCTAACTGTTTGATCTGGTGGAGCAACGCCCTAGAGTGAAGCCTAGGTTGCCCGGAAAGTAGAAATGACCAGTACATTCACACTGGTTGCTGTTATTCCTGTAAAACAATGGAAAAACAGTTGCATCTTTATTGTATTTTATGCTTCGGGCGTTGACTTCTAAGGCCCTAACTATTCGATCTGGTGGAGCAACTCCCTAGAGTGAAGCCTAGGTTGCCCGGTACGTAGAAATGACCATCACTTTCAAACTGGTTGCAATTATTCCTGTTATATGATGGAAAAACTGTTGTATTTTTATTGCATTTTATGCTTCGGGCATTGACTTCTAAGGCCCTAACTATTCAATCTGTTGGAGCAACGCCCTAGAGAGAAGCCTAGGTTGCTCGAAATGTTGAAATGACCATAACTTTCACACTGGTTGCAATTATTCGTTTTATACGATGGAAAAGCTGTTGTATTTATATCGTATTTTATACTTCAGGCGTTGACTTCTGAGGCCGTAGCTATTCGATGTGGTGGAAGAACGCCATACAGTGAACCCGAGGTTGCCCGGAACGTAGAAATGTCCATATCTTTCACACTGTTTGCAATTATTCATTTTATCCGATGGCAAAGCTGTTGTATTTTTATTGTATTTTATGCTTCGGGCGTTGACTTCTTAGGCCCTAACTATTCCATCTGGTGGAACAACGCCCTAGGGTGAAGCCTAGGTTGCCCGGAAAGTAGAAATGTCCATAACTTTCACACTGGTTGCAATTATTCGTTTTATACGATGGAAAAGCTGTTGTATTTATATCGTATTTTATGCTTCTGGCGTTGATTTCTTAGGCCCTAACTATTCTATCTGGTGGAACAACGCCCTAGGGTAAAGCCAAGATTGCGCGGAACGTAGAAATGACCATAACTTTCACACTCGTTTCTATCATTCGTTTCATATGATGGAAAAACTGATGTATTTATATTGTATTTTATGCTTCTGTCGTTCACTTCTTAGGCCCTAACTATTCGATCTGGTGGAGCAACGCAATAGAGTGAAGCCTAGGTTGCCCGGATCGTAGAAATGACCATAACTTTCATACTGGTTGCAATTATTCGTTTTATATGGTGGAAAAACTGTTGTATTTATATTGTATTTTATGCTCCTGGCGTTGACTTCTAAGGCCCTAACTATTCGATCAGGTGGAGCAACGCCCTGGAGTGAAGCCTAGGTTGCTCGAAATGTTGAAATGACCATAACTTTCACACTGGTTGCAATTATTCGTTTTATACGATGGAAAAGCTGTTGTATTTATATCGTATTTTATACTTCAGGCGTTGACTTCTGAGGCCGTAGCTATTCGATGTGGTGGAAGAACGCCATACAGTGAACCCGATGTTGCCCGGAACGTAGAAATGTCCATATCTTTCACACTGTTTGCAATTATTCATTTTATCCGATGGCAAAGCTGTTGTATTTATATTGTATTTTATGCTTCTGGCGTTGACTTCTTAGGCCCTAACTGTTCGATCAGGTGGAGCGATGCCTCAGAGTTAAGTCTAGGATGCCCGAAACGCTGAAATGATCATTACTTTCACGCTTGTTGCAATTATTCCTGTTATAGGATGGAAAGACTGTTGTATTTTTATTGTATTTTATACTTCAGGCGTTGACTTCTGAGGCCGTAGCTATCCGATGTGGTGGAGGAACGCCATACAGTGAAGCCTAGGTTGCCCGGAACGTAGAAATGACCATAACTTTCACACTGGTTGCAATTATTTGTTTTATACGATGGAAAAGCTGTTGTATTTATATCGTATTTTATGCTTCTGGCGTTGACTTCTTAGGCCCTAACTATTCCATCTGGTGGAACAACGCCCTAGGGTGAAGCCTAGGTTGCCCGGAACGTAGAAATGACCATAGCTTTTACACTGGCAGCAATTATTCGTTTTATACAATGGAAAAACCGTTCTATTTATTTTGTATTTTATGCTTCGGGCGTTGACGTCTAAGGCTCTAACTGTTTGATCTGGTGGAGCATCGCCGTAGAGTGAAGCCTAGGTTGCCCGGAACGTAGAAATGACCATAACTTTCACACTGGTTGCTATTATTCGTTTTATACGATGGAAAAACTGTTATATTTATATTGTATTTAAGCTTCTGGCGTTGACTTCTGAGGCCGTTGCTATTCGATGTGGTGGAAGAACGCCATAGAGTGAAGCCTAGGTAGCCCGGATCGTAGAAATGTCCATATCTTTCACACTGTTTGCAATTTTTCGTTTTATAGGATGGAAAAACTGTTTTATTTATTTTGTATTTTATGCTTCTAGCGATGAATTCTAAGTTCCTAGCTATTCGATATGGTGGAGCAACGCCCTAGAGTGACGCCTAGCTTGCTCGGAACGTTGAAATGACAATAACTTTCACACTGGTTGCTATCATTCGTTTTATACGATGGAAAAACCGTTCTATTTATTTTGTATTTTATGCTTCGGGCGTTGACTTCTAAGGCCCTAACTGCTTGATCTGGTGGAGCACCGCCGTAGAGTGAAGCCTAGGTTGCCCGGAACGTAGAAATGACCATAACTTTCACACTGGTTGCTATTATTCGTTTTATACGATGGAAAAACTGTTATATTTATATTGTATTTAAGCTTCTGGCGTTGACTTCTGAGGCCGATGCTATTCGATGTGGTGGAAGAACGCCATAGAGTGAAGCCTAGGTAGCCCGCATCGTAGAAATGTCCATATCTTTCACACTGTTTGCAATTTTTCGTTTTATACGATGGAAAAACTGTTTTATTCATTTTGTATTTTATGCTTCGGGCGTTGACTTCTAAGGCCCTAACTATTCGATCTGGTGGAGCAACGCCCTAGAGTGCAGCCTAGATTGCCTGGAACGTAGAAATGAACATAACTTTCACACTGGTTGCTATCATCCGTTTTATATGATGGAAAAACTGTTGTATTTATATTGTATTTTATGCTTCTGGTGTTCACTTCTTAGGCCCTAACTATTCGATCTGGTGGAGCAACGGCCCAGGGTGAAGCCTAGGTTTCCCGGAACGTAGAAATGGCCATAACTTTCATACTGGTTCCAATTATTCGTTTTATATGGTGGAAAAACTGTTGTATTTATATTGTATTTTATGCTTCTGGCGTTGACTTCTAAGGCCCTAACTATTGGATCAGGTGGAGTAACGCCGTAGAGTGAAGCCTAGGTTGCTCGAAATGTTGAAATGACCATAACTTTGACACTGGTTGTAATTATTCGTTTTATACGATGGAAACGCTGTTGTATTTATATCGTATTTAATGCTTCGGGCGTTGACTTCTTAGGCCCAAACTACTCCATCTGGTGGAACAACGCCCTAGGGTGAAGTCTAGGTTGCCCGGAAAGTAGAAATGACCATAACTTTCACACTGGTAGCAATTATTCGTTTTACACGATGGAAAAACTGTTTTATTTATTTTGTATTTTATGCTTCGGGCGTTGACTTCTAAGGCCCTAACTATTCGATCTGGTGGAGCAACGCCCTAGAGTGCAGCCTAGATGGCCCGGAACGTAGAAATGACCATAACTTTCACACTGGTTGCTATCATTCGTTTTATATGATGGAAAGACTGTTGTATTTATATTGTATTTTACGCTTGCGGCGTTCACTTATTAGGCCCTGACTATTCGTTCTGGTGGAACAACGGCCTAGGGTGAAGCCTAGGTAGCCCGGAACGTAGAAATGACCATAACTTTCACACTGGTTGCAATTATTCGTTTTATACGATGGAAAAGCTGTTGTATTTATATCGTATTTTATGCTTCTGGCGTTGACTTCTTAGGCCCAAACTACTCCATCTGGTGGAACAACGCGCTAGGGTGAAGTCTAGGTTGCCCGGAAAGTAGAAATGACCATAACTTTCACACTGGTAGCAATTATTCGTTTTACACGATGGAAAAACTGTTCTATTTATTTTATATTTTATGCTTCGGGCGTTGACTTCTAAGGCCCTAACTATTCGATTTGGTGGAGCATCGCCCTAGAGTGAAGCCTAGGTTGCCCGGTACGTAGAAATGGCCATCACTACCAATCTGGTTGCAATTATTTGTTTTATACGATGGAAAAGCTGTTGTATTTATATCGTATTTTATGCTTCGGGCGTTGACTTCTAAGGCCCTAACTATTCGATCTGGTAGAGCAACGCCCTAGAGTGAAGCCTAGGTTGCCCGGTACGTAGAAATGACCATAAGTTTCATACTGGTTGCAATTATTCGTTTTATACGATGGAAAAGCTGTTGTATTTATATTGTATTTTATGCTTCTGGCGTTCACTTCTTAGGCCCTAACCATTCGATCTTGTGGTACAACGCACTTGGGTGAAGCCTAGGTTGCCCGGAACGTAGAAATTACCATAACTTTCACACTGGTTGCAATTATTCGTTTTATACGATGGAAAAGCTGTTGTATTTATATCGTACTTTATGCTTCTGGCGTTGACTTCTTAGGCCCAAACTACTCCATCTGGTGGAACAACGCGCTAGGGTGAAGTCTAGGTTGCCCGGAAAGTAGAAATGACCATAACTTTCACACTGGTTGCTATTATTCGTTTTATACGATGGAAAAACTGTTATATTTATATTGTATTTAAGCTTCTGGCGTTGGCTTCTGAGGCCGATGCTATTCGATGTGGTGGAAGAACGCCATAGAGTGAAGCCTAGGTAGCCCGCATCGTAGAAATGTCCATATCTTTCACGCTGTTTGCAATTTATCGTTTTATACGATGGAAAAACTGTTTTATTTATTTTGTATTTTATGCTTCGGGCGTTGAGTTCTAAGGCCCTAACTATTCGATCTGGTGGAGCAACGCACTAGAGTGCAGCCTAGATTGCCCGGAACGTAGAAATGAACATAACTTTCACACTGGTTGCTATCATTTGTTTTATATGATGGAAAAACTGTTGTATTTATATTGTATTTTATGCTTCTGGCGTTCACTTCTTAGGCCCTAACTATTCGATCTGGTGGAGCAACGGCCCAGGGTGAAGCCTAGGTTTCCCGGAACGTAGAAATGGCCATAACTTTTACACTCGTAGCAATTATTCGTTTTACACAATGGAAAAACTGTTCCATTTATTTTGTATTTTATGCTTCGGGCGTTGACTTCTAAGGCCCTAACTGCTGATCTGGTGGAGCACCGCCGCAGAGTGAAGCCTAGGTTGCCCGGAACGTTGAAATGACCATTACTTTTACACTGGTAGCAATTATTCGTTTTATACAATGGAAAAACTGTTCTATTCATTTTGAATTTAATGCTTCGGGCGTTGACTTCTAAGGCCCTAACTGTTTGATCTGGTGGAGCAACGCCCTAGAGTGAAGCCTAGGTTGCCTGGAACGTAGAAATGACCATCCCTTTCACACTGGTTGCAATTATTCCTGTTATAGGATGGAAAGACTGTTGTATTTTTAATGTATTTTATACTTCAGGCGTTGACTTCTGAGGCCATAGCTATTCGATGTGGTGGAAGAACGCCATACAGTGAAGCCTAGGTTGCCCGGAACGTAGAAATGACCATTACTTTCACACTGTTTGCAATTATTCCTTTTATACGATGGAAAAGCTGTTGTATTTATATCGTATTTTATGCTTCTGGCGTTCACTTATTAGGCCCTAACTATTCGTTCTGGTGGAACAACGGCCTAGGGTGAAGCCTAGGTTGCCCGGAACGTAGAAATGACCATAACTTTTACACTGGTAGCAATCATTCGTTTTATACAATGGAAAAACTGTTCTATTTATTTTGTATTTAATGCTTCGGGCGTTGACTTCTAAGGCCCTAACTGTTTGATCTGGTGTAGCAACGCCCTAGAGTGAAGCCCAGGTTGCCCGGTACGTAGAAATGGCCGTCACTATCAATCTGGTTGCAATTATTTGTTTTATACGATGGAAAAGCTGTTGTATTTATATCGTATTTTATGCTTCTGGCGTTGACTTCTTAGGCCCTAACTATTCCATCTGGTGGAACAACGCCCTAGGGTGAAGCCTAGGTTGCCCGGAAAGTAGAAATGACCATAACTTTCACACTGGTAGCAATAATTCGTTTTATACGATGGAAAAACTGTTGTGTTTAATTTGTATTTTATGCTTCGGGCGTTGACTTCTAAGGCCCTAACTATTCGATCTGGTAGAGCAACGCCCTAGAGTGAAGCCTAGGTTGCCCGGTACGTAGAAATGACCATAAGTTTCATACTGGTTGCAATTATTCGTTTTATACGATGGAAAAACTGTTGTATTTATATTGTATTTTATGCTTCTGGCGTTCACTTCTTAGGCCCTAACCATTCGATCTTGTGGTACAACGCCCTAGGGTGAAGCCTAGGTGCCCGGAACGTAGAAATGACCATAACTTTCACACTGGTTGCTATCATTCGTTTTATATGATGGAAAAACTGTCGTATTTATATTGTATTTTATGCTTCTGGCGTTGACTTCTAAGGCTCTAACTATTCGATCAGGTGGAGTAACGCCCTAGAGTGAAGCCTAGGTTGCTCGAAATGTTGAAATGACCATAACTTTCACACTGGTTGTAATTATTCGTTTTATACGATGGAAACGCTGTTGTATTTATATCGTATTTTATACTTCAGGCGTTGACTTCTAAGGCACTAACTATTCGATCCGGTGGAGCAACGCCCTAGAGTGAACCCTAGGTTGCCCGGAACGTAGAATTGGCCATCACTTTCAAACTGGTTGCAATTATTCCTGTCATATGATGGAAACACTGTTGTATTTTTATTGCATGTTATGCTTCGGGCGTTGACTTCTAAGGCCCTAACTATTCAATCTGTTGGAGCAATTCCCTAGGGTGAAGCCTAGGTTGCACGGAAAGTAGAAATGACCATAACTTTCACACTGGTTGCTATCATTCGTTTTATATGATGGAAAAACTGTTGTATTCATATTGTATTTTATGCTTCTGGCGTTGACTTCTAAGGCCCTAACTATTCGATCAGGTGGAGCAACGCCCTAGAGAGAACCCCAGGTTGCTCGAAATGTTGAAATGACCATAAATTTCACACTGGTTGTAATTATTCGTTTTATACGATGGAAACGCTGTTGTATTTATATCGTATTTTATACTTCAGGCGTTGACTTCTGAGGCCGTAGCTATCCGATGTGGTGGAAGAATGCCATACAGTGAAGCCTAGGTTGCCCGGATCGTAGAAATGACCATTACTTTCACACTGTTTGCAATTATTCCTTTTATACGATGGAAAAGCTGTTGTATTTATATCGTATTTTATGCTTCTGGCGTTCACTTCTTAGGCCCTAACTATTCGATCTGGTGGAACAACGGCCTAGGGTGAAGCCTAGGTTGCCCGGAACGTAGAAATGACCATAACTTTTACACTGGTAGCAATTATTCGTTTTATACCATGGAAAAACTGTTGTATTTATTTTGTATTTAATGCTTCGGGCGTTGACTTCTAAGGCCCTAACTGTTTGATCTGGTGGAGCAACGCCCTAGAGTGAAGCCTAGGTTGCCTGGAACGTAGAAATGACCATCCCTTTCACACGGGCTGCCATTATTCCTGTTATAGGATGGAAAGACTGTTGTATATTTAATGTATTTTATACTTCAGGCGTTGACTTCTGAGGCCGTAGCTATCCGATGTGGTGGAAGAACGCCATACAGTGAAGCCTAGGTTGCCCAGAACGTAGAAATGACCATAACTTTCACACTGGTTGCAATTATTTGTTTTATACGATGGAAAAGCTGTTGTATTTATATCGTATTTTATGCTTCTGGCGTTGACTTCTTAGGCCCTAACTATTCCACCTGGTGGAACAACGCCCTAGGGTGAAGCCTAGGTTGCCCGGAACGTAGACATGACCATAACTTTTACACTGGTTGCTATTATTCGTTTTATACGATGGAAAAGCCGTTATATTTATATTGTATTTTATGCTTCTGGCGTTGACTTCTGAGGCCGTTGCTATTCGATGTGGTGGAAGATCGCCATAGAGTGAAGCCTAGGTAGCCCGGAACGTAGAAATGTCCATATCTTTCACACTGTTTGCAATTATTCATTTTATACGATGGCAAAGCTGTTATATTTATATTGTATTTAATGCTTCGGCCGTTGACTTCTAAGGCCCTAACTGTTTGATCTGGTGGTGCAACGATCTAGAGTGAAGCCCAGGTTGCTTGGAACGTAGAAATGACCATCCCTTTCACACGGGTTGCAATTATTCCTGTTATAGGATGGAAAGACTGTTGTATTTTTATTGCATTTTATGCTTCGGGCATTGACTTCTATGGCCCTAACTATTCAATCTGTTGGAGCAACGCCCTTGGGTGAAGCCTAGGTTGCCCAGAACGTAGAAATGACCATAACTTTCACACTGGTTGCAATTATTTGTTTTATACGATGGAAAAGCTGTTGTATTTATATCGTATTTTATGCTTCTGGCGTTGACTTCTTAGGCCCTAACTATTCCACCTGGTGGAACAACGCCCTAGGGTGAAGCCTAGGTTGCCCGGAACGTAGAAATGACCATAACTTTTACACTGGTTGCTATTATTCGTTTTATATGATGGAAAAGCCGTTATATTTATATTGTATTTTATGCTTCTGGCGTTGACTTCTGAGGCCGTTGCTATTCGATGTTGTGGAAGAACGCCATAGAGTGAAGCCTAGGTAGCCCGGAACGTAGAAATGTCCATATCTTTCACACTGTTTGCAATTATTCATTTTATACGATGGCAAAGCTGTTATATTTATATTGTATTTTATGCTTCTTGCGTTGACTTCTTAGGCCCTAACTATTCGATCAGGTGGAGCGATGCCTCAGAGTTAAGTCTAGGATGCCCGAAACGCCGAAATGATCATTACTTTCACGCTTGTTGCAATTATTCCTGTTATAGGATCGAAAGACTGTTGTATTTTTATTGTATTTTATACTTCAGGCGTTGACTTCTGAGGCCGTAGCTATTCGATGTGGTGGAAGAACGCCATACAGTGAAGCCTAGGTTGCCCGGAACGTAGAAATGACCATTACTTTCACACTGTTTGCAATTATTCCTTTTATACGATGGAAAAGCTGTTGTATTTATATCGTATTTTATGCTTCTGGCGTTGACTTCTAAGGACCTAACTATTCGGTCTGGTGGAGCAACGCCCTAGAGTGAAGCCTAGGTTGCTCGGAAAGTAGAAATGACCATCACTTTCACACGGGTTGCAATTATTCCTGTTATAGGATGGAATGACTGTTGTATTTTTATTGCATTTTATGCTTCGGGCATTGACTTCTATGGCCCTAACTATTCAATCTGTTGGAGCAACGCCCTTGGGTGAAGCCTAGGTTGCCCAGAACGTAGAAAAGACCATAACTTTCACACTGGTTGCAATTATTTGTTTTATACGATGGAAAAGCTGTTGTATTTATATCGTATTTTATGCTTCTGGCGTTGACTTCTTAGGCCCTAACTATTCCATCTGGTGGAACAACGCCCTAGGGTGAAGCCTAGGTTGCCCGGAACGTAGAAATGACCATAACTTTTACACTGGTTGCTATTATTCGTTTTATACGATGGAAAAGCCGTTATATTTATATTGTATTTTATGCTTCTGGCGTTCACTTCTTAGGCCCTAACTATTCGATCTGGTGGAGCAACGGCCCAGGGTGAAGCCTAGGTTTCCCGGAACGTAGAAATGACCATAACTTTCACACTGGTTGCAATTATTCGTTTTATACGATGGAAAAGCTGTTGTATTTATATCGTATTTTATGCTTCTGGCTTTGACTCCTTAGGCCCTAACAATTCGAGCTGGTGGAGCAACGCCCTAGAGTGAAATCTAGGTTGCCCGGAACGTAGAAATGACCATTACATTCATACTGGTTGCAGTTATTCCTGTTACACGATGGAAAAACTGTTGCATCGTTATTGTATTTTATGCTTCTGGCGTTTAATTCTAAGTCGCTAGCTATTCGATCTGATGGAGCAACGACCCAGAGTGAAGCCTAGGTTGCCCGGAACGTAGAAATGGCCATTACTTTCACACTGTTTGCAATTATTCATTTTGTACGATGTTAAAGCTGTTGTATTTATATTGTAATTTATGCCTCTGGCGTTGACTTCTAAGGCCGTAGCTGTTAGATGTGGTGGAGCAACGCCCTAGAGTGACGCCTGGGTTGCCCTGAACGTAGAAATGACCATTACTTTCACAATGTTTGCAATTATCCATTTTATCCAATGGAAAAGCTGATGTACTTATATTGTATTTTATTCTTCTGGTGTTGACTTCTTAGGCCCTAACTATTCGATCTGGTGGAAGAACGCCCTAGAGTGAATCCTAGGTTGCCCGGAACGCAGAAATGATCATTACTTTCACACTGTTTGCCAATATACATTATACACGATGGAAAAGCTGTTGTATTCATATTTTATTTTATGCTTCTGGCGTTGACTTCTTAGGCCGTAACCGTTTGATCTGGTGGAGCACCGCCCTAGAGTGAAGCCTGGGTTGCTCGGAACGTAGAACATACCATTACCTTCACCCTGGTTGCAATTATTCCTGTTATACGATGGAAAAACCGTTGCATCTTTATTGTATTTTATGCTTCTGGCGTTGACTTCTAAGGCCCCAACTAGTCGATCTGGTGGAGTAACGCCCGACAGTGAAGCCTAGGTAGCCCGGAACGTAGATATGACCATAACCTTCACACAGGTTGCAATTATTCGTTTTATACGGTGTAAAGGCTGTTGTATTTATATCGTATTTTATGCTTCTGGCGTAGACTTCTAAGGACCTAACTATTCGATCTGGTGGAGCAACTCCCTACAGTGATGCCTAGGTTGCCCGGAACGTAGATATGACCATAACCTTCACACTGGTTGCAAATTATTCCTGCTATACGATGGAAAAGCTGTTGTATTTTTGTTGCATTTTATGCTTCGGGCATTGACTTCTAAGGCCCTAACTATGCAATCTGTTGGAGCAATGCCCTAGTGGGAAGCCTAGGTTGCCCGGAACGTAGAAATGACCATAACTTTCACACTGGTTGCAATTATTCGTTTTATACGATGGAAAAGCTGCTGTATTTATATCGTATTTTATGCTTCTGGCGTTGACTTCTTAGGCCCTAACTATTCTATCTGGTGGAAGAACGGTCTAGGGTGAAGCCTAGGTTGCCCGGAACGTAGAAATGACCATAACTTTCACACTGGTAGCAATTATTCGTTTTATACGATGGAAAAACTGTTGCATTTATTTTGTATTTTATGCTTCGGGCGTCGACTTCTAAGGCCCTAACTATTCGATCTGGTAGAGCAACGCCCTAGAGTGAAGCCTAGGTTGCTCGGAATGTAGAAATGACCATAACTTTCACACTGGTCCCAATTATTCGTTTTATACGATGGAAAAGCTGTTGTATTTTGTATCGTATTTTATACTTCGGGCGTTTACTTCTAAGGCCCTCACTATTCGATCTGGTGGAGCAACGCCCTAGAGTGAAACCTAGGTTGCCCGGAACGTAGAAATAACCACAACTTTCACCCTTGCTGCAATTATTCGTTTTATACGATGGAAAAACTGTTATATTTATATTGTATTTTATGCTTCTGGCGTTGACTTCTTAGGCCCTAACTATTCGATCTGGTGGAACGACGCCCTAGAGTGAAGCCTAGGTTGCCCAGAACGTTGAAATGACCATGACTTTCACACTGGTTGCAATTATTCCTGTTATACGATGGATAAACACTTGTATATTTATTGTATTTTATGCTTCGGGCGTTGACTTCTATGGCCCTACCTATTCGATTTGGTGGAGCAACACCCTACAGTGAAGCCTAGATTGTTAGAAGCGTAGAAATCAACATAACTTTCACACTGGTAGCAATTATTTGTTTTATACAATGGAAAAACTGTACTATTTATGTTGTATTTTATGCTTCGGGCGTTGACTTCTAAGGCCCTAACTTTTCGATCTGGTGGAACAACGCCCTAGAGTGAAGCCTAGGTTGCCCGGAACGTAGAAATGACCATCACTTTCACACTGGTAGCAATTATTCGTTTTATACAATGGAAAAACCGTTCATTTATTTTGTATTTTATGCTTCGTACGTTGACTTCTATGGCCCTACCTATTCGATCTAGTGGAGCAACACCCTACAGTCAAGCCTAGGTTGCCCGGAACGTAGAAATGACCATAACATTCACACCGGTTGCAATTATTCATGCTTTACGATGGAAAAACTGTTGCATTTTTATTGTATTTTATGCTTCTAGAGTTGACTTCTAAGGACCTAACTTTTCGATCTGGTGGAAGAACGCCCTAGAGTGAAGCCTAGGTTGCCCGGAACGTAGAAATGACCATCACTTTCACACTGGTAGCAATTATTCGTTTTATACAATGGAAAATCCGTTCATTTATTTTGTATTTTATGCTTCGTACGTTGACTTCTATGGCCCTACCTATTCGATCTAGTGGAGCAACACCCTACAGTCAAGCCTGGTTGCCCGGAACGTAGAAATGACCATAACATTCACACCGGTTGCAATTATTCATGCTATACGATGGAAAAACTGTTGCATTTTTATTGTATTTTATGCTTCTGGCGCTGACTTCTAGGGCACTAACTATTCGATCTGGTGGAGCAGCGCCCTATGGTGAAGCCCAGGTTGCCCGGAACGTAGAAATGACCATCGCTTTCAAACTGGTTGCAATTAATCCTTTTATACGATGGAAAAGCTGTTGTATTGATATTGTATTTTATGCTTCTGGCGTTGACTTCTAAGGCCCTAACTATTACATCTGGTGTATCAACGCCCTAGAGTGAAGCCTAGGTTGCTCGGAATGTAAAGGTGACCATAACATTCGCACTGGTTGAAATTATTCCTTTTATACGATGGAAAAACTGTTGTATTTAAATTGTATTTTATGCTTCTGGCGTTGACTTCTAAGGCACAGACTATTCAATCTCTTGGTTCAACGCCCTAGAGTGAAGCTTAGGTTGCACGGAATGTAGAAATGACCATAACATTCACACTGGTTGAAATTATTCGTTTTATTCGATGGAAAAGCTGTTGCATCTTTATTGTATTTTATGCTTCTGGCGTTGACTTCTAAGGCTCTAACTATTCGATCTGGTGGAGCAACGCCCTAGAGTGTAGCCTAGGTTGCCCGGAACGTAGAAATGACCATCAATTTCAAACTGGTTGCAAATAATCCTTTTATACGATGGAAAAACTGTTGTATTTTTATTGTATTTTATGCTTCTGGCGTTGACTTCTAAGGCCCTAACTATTCGATCTGGTGGAGCAACGCCCTAGAGTGAAGCCTAGGTTGCCCGGAACGTAGAAATGACCATCACTTTCAAACTGGTTGCAATGAATCCTTTTATACGATGGAAAGACTGTTGTATTTTTATTGCATTTTATGCTTCCGGCGTTTACTTCTAAAGCCCTAACTATTCAATCTGTTGGAGCAACGCTCTAGGGTCAAGCCTAGGTTGCCCGGAAAGTAGAAATGACGTTCACTTTGATACTGGTTTCAATTATTCGTTTTATACGATGGAAAAGCTGTTTTATTTTTATTGCATATTATGCTTCGGGCACTAACTTCTAAGGCCCTAACTATTCTATCTGTTGGAGCAACGCCCTAGGGTGAAGCCTAGGTTGCCCGGAACATAGAAATGACCATCACTTTCACACTGGTAGCAGTTATTCGTTTTATACGATGGAACAACTGTTCTATTTATTCTGTATTTCATGCTTCGGGCGTTGACTTCTAAGGCCCTAACTATTCAATCTGTAGGAGCGACGCCCTAGGGTGAAACCTAGGTTGCCCGGAAAGTAGAAGTGACCATCACTTTCAAACTGGTTGCAATTAATCCTTTTATACGATGGAAAAAATGTTGTATTTTTATTGCATTTTATGCTTCCGGCGTTGACTTCTAAGGCCCTAACTCATCAATCTGTTGGAGCAACGGCCTTGGGTGAAGCCCAGGTTGCCCGGAAAGTGGAAATGACCACAACTTTCATACTGGTTGCAATTACTCGTTTTATATGATGGAAAAACTGTTGTATTTTTATTGCATTTTATGCTTCCGGCGTTGACTTCTAAGGCCCTATATATACAATCTGTTGGAGCAACGCCCTAGGGTGAAGCCTAGGTTGCCCGGAAAGTAGAAATGACGTTAACACCCATACTGGTTGCAATTATTCGTTTTATACGATGGAAAAACTGCTGTATTTATATTGTATTCTATGCTTCTGGCGTTGACTTCTAAGGCACTAACTATTCGATCTAGTGGAGCAACGCCCTAGAGTGAAGCCTAAGTTGCCCGGAACGTAGAAATTACCATCACTTTCTAACTGGTTGCAAATATTCCTGTTATATGATGGAAAAACTGTTTTATTTTTATTGCATTTTATGCTTCGGGCAATGACTTCTAAGGCCCTAACTATTCAATCTGTAGGAGCAACGCCCTAGGGTGTAGCCTAGGTTGCCCGTAAAGTAGAAATGACCATAGCTTTCATACTGATTGCAATTATTCGTTTTATATGATGGAAAAACTGTTGTATTTATATTGTATTTTATGCTTCTGGCGTTCACATCTTAGGCCCTAACTATTCGATCTGTTGGAACAACGCCCTATGGTGAAGCCTAGGTTGACCGGAACGTAGAAATGACCATAACTTTCTCACCGGTAGCAATTATTCGTTTTACACGATGGAAAAACTGTTCTATTTGTTTTGTATTTTATGCATCGGGCGTTGACTTCTAAGGCCCTAAGTATTCACTCTGTTGGAGCGACGCCCTAGGATGAAGCCTAGGTTGCCCGGAAAGTAGAAATGACGTTAACTTTCATACTGGTTGCAATTATTCGTTTTATACGATGGAAAAACTGCTGTATTTATATTGCTTTTTATGCTTCTGGCGTTGACTTCTAAGGCACTAACTATTCGATCTGGTGGAGCAACGCCCTAGAGTGAAGCCGAGGTTGCCCGGAACGTAGAAATGACAATCACATTCAAACTGGTTGCAATTATTCCCGTTATATGATGGAAGAACTGTTGTATCTTTATTGCATTTTATGCTTCGGGCATTGACTTCTAAGGCACTAACTATTCAATCTGCTGGTGCAACACCCTAGGGTGTAGCCTAGGTTGCCCGGAAAGTAGAAATGACCACAACTTTCACACTGGTTGCAATTACTCGTTTTATATGATGGAAAAACTGTTACATTTATATTGTATCTTATGCTTCTGGCGTTGACTTCTTAGGCCCTAACAATTCGATCTGGTGGAACAACGCCCTAGAGTGAAGCCTAGGTTGCCTGGAACGTACAAATGACCATCACCTTCACACGGGTTGCAATTATTCCTGTTACAGGATGGAAAGACTGTTGTATTTTTATTGTATTTTATGCTTCAGGCGTTGACATATGAGGCCGTAGCTATTCGATGTGGTGGAAGAACGCCATAGAGTGAAGCCTCGGTTGCCCGGAACGTAGAAATGACCATAACTTTCATACTGGTGGCAATTATTCGTTCTATATGATGGAAAAACTGTTGTATTTATATTGTATTTTATGCTGCTGGCGTTCACTTCTTAGGCCCTAGCTATTCGATCTGGTGGAACAACGACCTGGGGTGAAGCCTAGGTTGCCCGGAACGTAGAAATGACCATAACTTTGGCACTGGCTGCTATTATTCGTTTTATACGATGGAAAAACTGTTGTATTTATATTGTATTTTATGCTTCTGGCGTTGACTTCTAAGGTCCTAACTATTCAATCTGCTGGAGCAACGCCCTAGGGTGAAGCCTAGGTTGCCCGGAAAGTAGAAATGACAATAACTTTCACACTGGTTGCAATTATTCGTTTTATACGATGGAAAAGCTGTTGCATCTTTATGGTATTTTATGCTTCTGTCGTTGACGTCTAAGGCCGTAGCTATTAGATGTGGTGGAGGAACGCACTAGAGTGACGCCTAGGTTGACCGGAACGTAGAAATGACCATTACTATCGCAATGTTTGCATTTATTCATTTTATACGTTGCTGTACTTATATTGTATTTTATGCTTCTGGCGTTGACCTCTTATGCCATAGCTACACCATCTGGTGGAGCAACTCCCTAGGGTGAAGCCTAGGTTGCCCGGAACGTAGAAATGGAAAAAACTTTCACACCGGTAGCAATTGTTAGTTTTATACGATGGAAAAACAGTTCTATTTATTTTGTATTTTATGCTTCGGCCGTTGACTTCTAAGGCCCTAACTATTCGATCTGTTGGAGCAACGCCCTAGAGTCAAGCCTAGGTTGCCCGGAACGTAGAAATGACCATCACTTTCAAACTGGTTGCAATTAATCCTTTTATACGATGGAAAAACTGTTGTATTTTTATTGCATTTTATGCTTCCGGCGTTGACTTCTAAGGCCCTAACTATTCAATCTGTTGGAGCAACGCCCTAGGGTGAAGCCCACGTTGCCCGGAAAGTAGAAATGACGTTAACTTTCTACTGTTTGCAATTATTCGCTTTATGCGATGGAAAAACTGTTGTATTTTTATTGCATTTTATGCTTCGGGCATTGACTTCTAAGGCCCTAACTATTCAATCTGTTGGAGCAACGCCCTAGAGTGAAGCCTAGGTTGCCCGGAACGTGGAAATGACCATAACCTTTACACTGGTAGCAATTATTCGTTTTATACAATTGAAAAACTGTTCTATTTATTTTGTATTTTATGCTTCGGGCGTTGACTTCTAAGGCCCTAACTGTTTGATCTGGTGGAGCAGCGCCCTAGGGTGAAGCCTAGGTTGCCCGGAACGTAGAAATGACCATCACTTTCACACTGGTTGCAATTATTCCTGTTATACGATGGAAAATCTCTTGTACATTTAATGTATTTTATGCTTCGGGCGCTGACTTCTATGGCCCTACCTATTCGATTTGGTGGAGCAACACACTACAGTGAAGCCTAGGTTGTCAGAAACGTAGAAATGAACATAACTTTCACACTGGTAGCAATTATTCGTTTTATACAATGGAAAAACTGTTCTATTTATTTTGTATTTTATGCTTCGGGCGCTGACTTCTAAGGCCCTAACTATTCGATCTGGTGGAGCAACGCCCTAGAGTGAAGCCTAGGTTGCCCGGAACGTAGAAATGACCAGAACTTTCATACTGGTTGCTATTATTCGTTTTATACGATGGAAAAACTGTTATATTTATATTGTATTTTATGCTTCTGGCGTTGACTTGTTAGGCCCTAACTTTTCGATCAGGTGGGACAACGCCCTAGAGTGAAGCCTAGGTCGCCCGGAACGTAGAAATGACCATCACTTTCACACTGGTAGCAATTATTCGTTTAATACAATGAAAAAACTGTTCTATTTATTTTGTATTTTATGCTTCGGGCGTTGACTTCTAAGGCCCTAACTATTCGATCTGGTGGAGCAACGCCCTAGAGTGAAGCCTAGGTTGCCCGGAACGTGGAAATGAACATAACTTTCACACTGGTAGCAATAATTCGTTTTATACAATGGAAAAGCTGTTCTATTTATTTTGTATTTTATGCTTCGGGCGTTGACTTTTTTGGCCCTAACTATTCCATCTGGTGGAACAACGCCTCAGAGTTAAGTCTAGGATGCCCCAAACGTCGAAATGATCGTTACTTTCGCACTGGTTGCAATTAGTCATGCTATACAATGGAAACACTGTTGTATTTATACTGTATTTTATGCTTCTGGCGTTGACTTCTAAGGCCGTAGCTATTGGACGTGGTGGAGCTATGCCCTAGAGTGAAGCCTAGGTTGCCCGGAACGTAGAAATGCACATTACTCTCACACTGGTTGCAATTATTAGTTTTATACGATGGAAAAACTGTTCTATTTATTTTGTATTTTATGCTTCGGGCGATGACTTCTTAGGCCGTAACTTTTTGATCTGGTGGAGCACCGCCCTAGAGTGAAGCCTAGGTTGCCCGGAACGTAGAACATACCATAACTTTCACACTGGTTACCATTATTCGTTTTTTACGATGGCAAAGCTGTTGTACTTATATTGTATTTTATGCTTCGGGCGTTGACTTCTAAGGCCCTAACTATTCGATTTGGTGGAGCAACGCCCTACAGTGAAGCCTAGATTGCCCGGAACGTAGATATGACCATAACCATCACACATGTTGCAATTATTCGTTTTATACGATGGAAAGACTGTTGTATTTATTTTGTCGTTTATGCTTCTGGCGTTGACTTCTAAGGCCCTAACTATTCCATCTGGTGGAACGACGGCCTAGGGTGAAGCCTAGGTTGCCCGGAACGTAGAAATGACCAGTACTTTCACACTGGTTGCAGTTATTCGTTTTATACAATGGAAAAACTGTTCTATTTATTTTGCATTTTATGCTCCGGGCGTTGACTTCTAAGGCCCTAGCTATTCCATCTGGTGGAGCAACACCCTAGCGTGAAGCCGAGGTTGACCGGAACGTAGTAGTGTCCATTACTTCCACACTGTTTGCAAATATACATTATATACGATGGAAAAGCTGTTGTACTTATATTGTAATTTATGCTTCTGGCGTTGACTTCTTAGGCCGTAACTATTTGATCTGGTGGAGCACCGCCCTAGAGTGAAGCCTAGGTTTCCCGGAACGTAGAACATACCATTACCTTCACACTGGTTGCAATTATTCCTGTTATACGATGGAAAAACTGTTGCATCTTTATTGTATTTTATGCTTCTTGCGTTGACTTCTAAGGCCCTAACTATTCGATCTGGTGGAGCAACGCCCTAGAGTGAAGCCTAGGTTGACCGGGTCGTAGAAATGACCACAACTTTCACACTGGTTACCATTATTCGTTTTATACGATGGAAAAGCTGTTGAATTTATATCGTATTTTATGCTTCTGGCGTTGACTTCTTAGGCCCTAACTATTCCATCTGGTGGAACATCGCCCTAGGGTGAAGCCTAGGTTGCGCGGAATGTAGAAATGACCAGTACTTCCACACTGTTTGCAAATATACATTATATACGATGGAAAAGCTGTTGTACTTATATTGTAATTTATGCTTCTGGCGTTGACTTCTTAGGCCCTAACTATTTGATCTGGTGGAGCACCGCCCTAGTGTGAAGCCTAGGTTGCCCGGAACGTAGAACATACCATTACCTTCACACAGGTTGCAATTATTCGTTTTATACGATGGAAAGACTGTTGTATTTATTTTGTCGTTTATGCTTCTGGCGTTGACTTCTAAGGCCCTAACTATTCCATCTGGTGGAACGACGGCCTAGGGTGAAGCCTAGGTTGCCCGGAACGTAGAAATGACCAGTACTTTCACACTGGTTGCAGTTATTCGTTTTATACAATGGAAAAACTGTTCTATTTATTTTGCATTTTATGCTCCGGGCCTTGACTTCTAAGGCCCTAGCTATTCCATCTGGTGGAGCAACACCCTAGCGTGAAGCCGAGGTTGACCGGAACGTAGAAGTGTCCATTACTTCCACACTGTTTGCAAATATACATTATATACGATGGAAAAGCTGTTGTACTTATATTGTAATTTATGCTTCTGGCGTTGACTTCTTAGGCCGTAACTATTTGATCTGGTGGAGCACCGCCCTAGAGTGAAGCCTAGGTTTCCCGGAACGTAGAACATACCATTACCTTCACACTGGTTGCAATTATTCCTGTTATACGATGGAAAAACTGTTGCATCTTTATTGTATTTTATGCTTCTTGCGTTGACTTCTAAGGCCCTAACTATTCGATCTGGTGGAGCAACGCCCTAGAGTGAAGCCTAGGTTGACCGGGTCGTAGAAATGACCACAACTTTCACACTGGTTACCATTATTCGTTTTATACGATGGAAAAGCTGTTGAATTTATATCGTATTTTATGCTTCTGGCGTTGACTTCTTAGGCCCTAACTATTCCATCTGGTGGAACATCGCCCTAGGGTGAAGCCTAGGTTGCGCGGAATGTAGAAATGACCAGTACTTTCACACTGGTTGCAGTTATTCGTTTTATACGATGGAAAAACTGTTCTATTTATTTTGCATTTTATGCTTCGGGCGTTGACTTCTAAGGCCCTAACTATTTGACCTGGAGGTGCAACGCCCTAGAGTGAAGCCTAGGTTGCTCGGGAAGTAGAAATGACCATAACTTTCACACTGGTTGCTATTATTCGTTTTATACGATGGAAAAGCTGTTATATTTATATTTCATTTTATGCTTCTGGCATTGAATTCTAAGTCCCTAGCTATTCCATCTGGTGGAGCAACACCCTCGCGTGAAGCCTAGGTTGCCCGGAACGTAGAAATGACCATTACTTCCGCAATGTTTGTAAATATACATTACATACGATGGAAAAGCAGTTGTACTTATATTGTAATTTATGCTTCTGGCGTTGACTTCTTAGGCCCTAACTATTTGATCTGGAGGAGCAACGCCCTAGAGTGAAGCGTGGGTTGCCCGGAACGTTGAAATGACCATAACTTTCTCACTGGTTGCTATTATACCTTTTATACGATGGAAAAGCTGTAAAATTTATATTGCATTTTATGCTTCTGGCATTGGATTCTAAGTCCCTAGCAATTCCATCTGGTGGGGCAACACCCTAGAGTGAAGCCTAGGTTGCCCGGAACGTAGAAGTGTCCATTACTTCCACACTGTTTGCAAATATACATTATATACGATGGAAAAGCTGTTGTACTTATATTGTAATTTATGCTTCTGGCGTTGACTTCTTAGGCCCTAACTATTTGATCTGGTGGAGCACCGCCCTAGTGTGAAGCCTAGGTTGCCCGGAACGTAGAACATACCATTACCTTCACACAGGTTGCAATTATTCGTTTTATACGATGGAAAGACTGTTGTATTTATTTTGTAGTTTATGCTTCTGGCATTGACTTCTAAGGCCCTAACTATTCCATCTGGTGGAACGACGGCCTAGGGTGAAGCCTAGGTTACCCGGAACGTAGAAATGACCAGTACTTTCACACTGGTTGCAGTTATTCGTTTTATACAATGGAAAAACTGTTCTATTTATTTTGCATTTTATGCTTCGGGCGTTGACTTCTAAGGACCTAACTATTCGATCTGGTGGAGCTCCGCCCTAGAGTGAAGCCTAGGTTTCCCGGAACGTAGAACATACCATTACCTTCACACTGGTTGCAATTATTCCTGTTATAAGATGGAAAAACTGTTGCATCTTTATTGTATTTTATGCTTCTGGCGTTGACTTCTAAGGCCCTAACTATTCGATCTGGTGGAGCAACGCCCTAGAGTGAAGCCTAGGTTGACCGGGTCGTAGAAATGACCACAGCTTTCACACTGGATACCATTATTCGTTTTATACGATGGAAAAGCTGTTGAATTTATATCGTATTTTATGCTTCTGGCGTTGACTTCTTAGGCCCTAACTATTCCATCTGGTGGAACATCGCCCTAGGGTGAAGCCTAGGTTGCCCGGGAAGTAGAAATGACCATAACTTTCACACTGGTTGCTATTATACCTTTTATACGATGGAAAAGCTGTAAAATTTATATTGCATTTTATGCTTTTGGCATTGGATTCTAAGTCCCTAGCAATTCCATCTGGTGGGGCAACACCCTAGAGTGAAGCCTAGGTTGCCCGCAACGTAGAAGTGTCCATTACTTCCACACTGTTTGCAAATATACATTATATACGATGGAAAAGCTGTTGTACTTATATTGTAATTTATGCTTCTGGCGTTGACTTCTTAGGCCCTAACTATTTGATCTGGTGGAGCACCGCCCTAGTGTGAAGCCTTGGTTGCCCGGAACGTAGAACATACCATTACCTTCACACTGGTTGCAATTATCCCTGTTATACGATGGAAAAACTGTTGCACCTTTATTGTATTTTATGCTTCTGGCGTTGACTTCTTAGGCCCTATCTATTCGATCTGGTGGAGCAACGCCCTAGAGTGAAGCCTAGGTTGCCCGGAACGTAGAAATGGCCATAACTTTCACACTGTTTGCTATTATTCGTTTTATACGATGGAAAAACTGTTCTATTTATTTTGCATTTTATGCTTCGGGCGTTGACTTCTAAGGACCTAACTATTCGATCTGGTGGAGCAGCGCCCTAGAGTGAAGCCTAGGTTGCTCGGAATGTAGAAATAACCATAACTTTCACACTGGTTGCAATTATTCGTTTTTTACGATGGAAAAGCTGTTGTATTTATATTGTATTTTATGCCTCTGGCGTTGACTTCTAAGCCCCTAGCTATTCGATCGAGTGGAGCAACGCCCTAGAGTGAAGCCTAGGTTGCCCGGAACGTAGAAATGACCATCACTTTCAAACTGGTTGCAATTAATCCTGTTATACGATGGAAAAACTGTTGTATTTTTATTGTATTTTATGCTTCTGGCGTTTAATTCTAAGTCCCTAGCTATTCGATCTGGTTTAGCAACGCCCTGGAGTGAAGCCTAGGTTGCCCGGAGCTTAGGACATACCTTTACCTTCACACTGGTTGCAATTATGCCTGTTATACGATTGAAAAACTGTTGTATTTATATCGTATTTTATGCTTCAAGCGCAGACTTCTGAGGCCCTAGCTACTCGAGCTGGTGGAGCAACGCCCTAGAGTGAAACCTAGGTTGCCCGGAACGTAGAAATAACCATTACTTTCACACTGGTTGCAATTATTCCTGTTACACAATGGAAAAACTGTTGTATTTTTATTGTATTTTCTGCTTCTGGCGTTTAATTCTAAGTCCCTAGCTATTCGATGTGGTGGAGCAATGCCCTAGAGTGAAGCCTAGGTTGCCTGGATCGTAGAAATGACCATTACTTTCACACTGGATGCAATTATTCATTTTATACGATGGAAAAGCTGATGTATTTATATTGTACTTTATGCTTCTGGCGTTGACTTCTAAGGCCGCAGCTATTAGATGTGGTGGAGCAACGTCCTAGAGTGACGGCTAGGTTGCCGGGAACGTAGAAATGACCATTACTTTCACAATGTTTGCAATCATTCATTTTATACGATGGAAAAACTGTTGTACTTATATTGTATTTTATCCATCTGGCGTTGAATTCTAAGTCCCTAGCTGTTAGATCTGGTGGGGCAACGCCCTAGAGTGAAACCTCGGTTACCTGGAACGTAGAAATGACCATTACTTTCACACTGTTTGCAATTAGCCATTTTATACGATGGAAAAGCTGTTCTATTTATTTTGTATTTTATGCTTCGGGCGTTGACTTCTAAGCCCCTAACTATTTGATCTGGTGGCGCAACGCACTAGAATGAAGCCTAGGTTGCCTGGAACGGAGAAATAACCATAACTTTCACACTGGTTGCTATTATTCGTTTTATACGATGGAAATTATTTTATATTTATTTTGTATTTTATGCTTCTGGCGTTGACTTCTTAAGCCCTAACTATTCTATCTGGTGGAACAACGCCCTAGAGTGAAGCCTAGGTTGCCCGGAACGTAGAAATGACCACCACATTCACACTGGTTGCAATTATTCCTGTTATACGATGGAAAAACTCTTGTATATTTATTGTATTTTATGGCTCTGGCGTTGACTTCTAAGGCCCTAACTATACGATCTGGTGGAGCAACGCCCTAGAGTGAAAATTAGGTTGCCCGGAACGTAGAAATGATCATCACTTTCACACTGGTTGCAATTATTCCTGTTATACGATGGAAAAACTCTTGTATATTTATTGTATTTTATGCTTCGGACGTTGACTTCTGTGGCTCCACCTATTCGATCTGTTGGAGCAACACCCTACAGTGAAGCCTAGGTTGCCCGGAACGTAGAAATGAACATAACTTTCACACTGTTTGCAATTTTTCATTTTATCCGATGGCAAAGCTGTTGTATTTATATTGTATTTTATGCTTCTGGCGTTAACTTCTTAGGCCCTGACTATTCGATCTGGTGGAACAACGCCCTAGAGTGAAGCCTAGGTTGCCCGGAACGTAGGACATACCATTACATTCACACTGGCTGCAATTACTCCTGTTATACGATGGAAAAACTGTTGTATTTTTATTGTATTTTATGCTTCTGGCGTTTAATTCCAAGTCCCTAGCTATTCGATCTGGTGGAGCAACGCCCTAGAGTGAAACCTAGGTTGCCCGTAACGTATATATGACCATAACCTACACACAGGTTGAAATTATTCGTTTTATACGATGGAAAGACTGTTCCATTTATTTTGTAGTTTATGCTTCTGGCGCTGACTTCTACGGCACTAACTCTTCGATCTGGTGGAGCAACGCATCAGAGTTAAGTCTAGGATGCCCGAAACGTCGAAATGATCATTACTTTCATACTGGTTGCAATTTGTCATGCTACACGATGGAAAAACTGTTGCATTTTTATTGTATTTTCTGCTTCTGGCTTTGACTTCTAAGGTCGTAGCTATTCCATCTGGTGGAGCAATGCCTCAGAGTTAAGTCTAGGATGCCCGGAACGGAGAAATGACCATAACTTTCACACTGGTTGCAATAATTCGTTTTATACGATGGAAAGCTGTTGTATTTATATCGTGTTTTATGTTTCTGGCGTTGACTTCTTAGGCCCTAACTTTTCCATCTGGTGGAACAACACCCTAGGGTGAAGCCTAGGTTGCCCGGAACGTAGAAATGACCATAACTTTCACACTGGTTGCAACTATCCATGCTATACAATGGAATAACTGTTGCATCTTTATTGTATTTTATGCTTCTGGCATTGACTTCTTAGGCCCTAACTATTCCATCTGGTGGAGCAACGCCCTAGGGTGAAGGGTAGGTTGCCCTGAACGTAGAAATGACCATAACTTTCACACTGGTAGCAATTATTCGTTTTACACGATGGAAAAACTGTTCTATTTATATATTATTTTATGCTTCCGGCGTTGACTTGTAAGGCCCTAGCTATTCGATCTGGTGGAGCAACGCCTCACAGTGAAGCCTAGGTTGCCCGGAACGTAGAAATGACAATTACTTTCACACTGGTTGCAATTATTCCTGTTATTCGATGGAAAAGCTGTTGTATTTATATTGTATTTTATGCTTCTGTCGTTGACTTCTAAGGCCGTAGCTATTAGCTGTGGTGGAGCAACACCCTAGAGTGAAGCCTAGGTTGCCGGAACTTAGAAATGACCATTACTTTCACAATCTTTCCAATTATTCATTTTATACGATGGAAAAACTGTTGTACTTATATTGTATTTTATTCTTATGGCGTTGAATTCTAAGTCCCTAGCTATGCGATCTGGTGGAGCAACGCCCTAGAGTGAAACCTAGGTTGCCCGGAACGTAGAAATTACCCTAACTTTCACACTGGTAGCAATTATTCGTTTTATACGATGGAACAACTGTTCTATTTATTTTGTATTCCATGCTTCGGGCGTTGACTTCTAAGGCCCTAACTATTCAATCTGTTGGAGCAACGCCCTAGGGTGAAGCCTAGGTTGCCCGGAAAGTAGAAATGACCATAACTTTCATTCTGGTTGCAATTATTCCTGTTATACGATGGAAAAACGCTTGTATATTTATTGTATTTTATGCTTCCGGCGTTTAATTCTAAGTCCCTAGCTATTCGATCTGGTGGAGCAACACCCTACAGTGAAGCCTAGGTTGCCCGGAATGTGTATATGACCATAACCTACACACAGGTTGCAATTATTCGTTTTATACGATGGAAAGACTGTTCCATTTATTTTGTAGTTTATGCTTCTGGCGCTGACATCTACGGCACTAACTCTTCGATCTGGTGGAGCAACGCATCAGAGTTAAGTCTAGGATGCCCGAAACGTCGAAATGATCATTACTTTCATACTGGTTGCAATTTGTCATGCTACACGATGGAAAAACTGTTGCATTTTTATTGTATTTTCTGCTTCTGGCTTTGACTTCTAAGGTCGTAGCTATTCCATCTGGTGGAGCAATGCCTCAGAGTTAAGTCTAGGATGCCCGGAACGGAGAAATGACCATAACTTTCACACTGGTTGCAATAATTCGTTTTATACGATGGAAAGCTGTTGTATTTATATCGTGTTTTATGTTTCTGGCGTTGACTTCTTAGGCCCTAACTTTTCCATCTGGTGGAACAACACCCTAGGGTGAAGCCTAGGTTGCCCGGAACGTAGAAATGACCATAACTTTCACACCGGTTGCAACTATCCATGCTATACAATGGAATAACTGTTGCATCTTTATTGTATTTTATGCTTCTGGCATTGACTTCTTAGGCCCTAACTATTCCATCTGGTGGAGCAACGCCCTAGGGTGAAGGGTAGGTTGCCCTGAACGTAGAAATGACCATAACTTTCACACTGGTAGCAATTATTCGTTTTACACGATGGAAAAACTGTTCTATTTATATATTATTTTATGCTTCCGGCGTTGACTTGTAAGGCCCTAGCCATTCGACCTGGTGGAGCAACGCCTCACAGTGAAGCCTAGGTTGCCCGGAACGTAGAAATGACAATTACTTTCACACTGGTTGCAATTATTCCTGTTATACGATGGAAAAGCTGTTGTATTTATATTGTATTTTATGCTTCTGTCGTTGACTTCTAAGGCCGTAGCTATTAGCTGTGGTGGAGCAACACCCTAGAGTGAAGCCTAGGTTGCCGGAACTTAGAAATGACCATTACTTTCACAATCTTTCCAATTATTCATTTTATACGATGGAAAAACTGTTGTACTTATATTGTATTTTATTCTTATGGCGTTGAATTCTAAGTCCCTAGCTATGCGATCTGGTGGAGCAACGCCCTAGAGTGAAACCTAGGTTGCCCGGAACGTAGAAATTACCCTAACTTTCACACTGGTAGCAATTATTCGTTTTATACGATGGAACAACTGTTCTATTTATTTTGTATTCCATGCTTCGGGAGTTGACTTCTAAGGCCCTAACTATTCAATCTGTTGGAGCAACGCCCTAGGGTGAAGCCTAGGTTGCCCGGAAAGTAGAAATGACCATAACTTTCATTCTGGTTGCAATTATTCCTGTTATACGATGGAAAAACTGTTGCATCTTTATTGTATTTTATCCTTCTGGCGTTGACTTCTAAGGCCCTATCTATTCGATCTGGTGGAGCAACGCCCCAGAGTGAAGCCTAGATTGCCCGGAACGTAGAAATGACCATAACGTTCACACTGGTTGCAATTATTCGTTTTATACGACGGAAAAGCTGTGGTATTTATATCGTATTTTATGTTTCTGGCGTTGACTTCTTAGGCCCTAACTATTCGATCTGGTGGAGCAACGCCCTAGAGTGAAGCCTAGGTTGCCCGGAACGTAGAAATGACCATAAGTTTCATACTGGTTGCAATTATTCGTTTTATACGATGGAAAAACTGTGGTATTTATATTGCATTTTATGCTTCTGGCGTTCACTTCTTAGGCCCTAACTATCCGATCTGGTGGAACAACGCCCTAGGGTGAAGCCTAGGTTGCCCGGAACGTAGAAATGACCATAACTTTTACACTGGTAGCAATTATTCGTTTTATACGATGGAAGAGCTGTTGTATTTATATTGTATTTTATGCTTCTGGCGTTGACTTCTAAGGCCGTAGCTATTAGATGTGGTGGAGCAACGCCCTAGAGTGACGCCTAGGGTAATCGGAACGTAGAAATGAACATTACTTTCACACTGGTTGCAATTATTCCTGTTATACAATGGAAAAACTGTTGTATTTTTATTGTATTTTATGCTTCTGGCGTTTAATTCTAAGTCCCTAGCTGTTAGATCTGGTGGGGCAACGCCCTAGAGTGAAACCTCGGTTACCTGGAACGTAGAAATGACCATTACTTTCACACTGTTTGCAATTATCCTTTTTATACGATGGAAAAGCTGTTCTACTTATTTTGTATTTTATGCTTCTGGCGATGACTTCTTAAGCCCTAACTATTCTATCTGGTGGAACAACGCCCTTGAGTGAAGCCTAGGTTGCCCGGAACGTAGAAATGACCACCATATTCACACTGGTTGCAATTATTCCTGTTATACGATGGAAAAACTCTTGTATATTTATTGTATTTTATGGTTCTGGCGTTGACTTCTAAGGCCCTAACTATACGATCTGGTGGAGCAACGCCCTAGAGTGAAGATTAGGTTGCCCGGAACGTAGAAATGACCACCACATTCACACTGGTTGCAATTATTCCTGTTATACGATGGAAAAGCTCTTGTATATTTATTGTATTTTATGCTTCGGGCGTTGACTTCTATGGCCCTACCTATTCGATCTGGTGGTGCAAGACCCTACAGTGAAGCGTAGGTTGACCGGAACGTAGAAATGAACATAACTTTCACACTGTTTGCAATTTTTCATGTTATGCGATGGCAAAGCTGTTTAATTTATATTGTATTTTATGCTTCTGGCGTTTAATTCTAAGTCCCTAGCTATTCGATCTGGTGGAGCAACACCCTACAGTGAAGCCTAGGTTGCCCGGAACGTATATATGACCATAACCTACACACAGGTTGCAATTATTCGTTTTATACGATGGAAAGACTGTTCCATTTATTTTGTAGTTTATGCTTCTGGCGCTGACTTCTACGGCCCTAACTCTTCGATCTGGTGGAGCAACGCATCAGAGTTAAGTCTAGGATGCCCGAAACGTCGAAATGATCATTACTTTCATACTGGTTGCAATTTGTCATGCTACACGATGGAAAAGCTGTTGCATTTTTATTGTATTTTCTGCTTCTGGCTTTGACTTCTAAGGTCGTAGCTATTCCATCTGGTGGAGCAATGCCTCAGAGTTAAGTCTAGGATGCCCGGAACGGAGAAATGACCATAACTTTCACACTGGTTGCAATAATTCGTTTTATACGATGGAAAGCTGTTGTATTTATATCGTGTTTTATGTTTCTGGCATTGACTTCTTAGGCCCTAACTTTTCCATCTGGTGGAACAACACCCTAGGGTGAAGCCTAGGTTGCCCGGAACGTAGAAATGACCATAACTTTCACACTGGTAGCAATTATTCGTTTTACACGATGGAAAAACTGTTCTATTTATATATTATTTTATGCTTCCGGCGTTGACTTGTAAGGCCCTAGCTATTCGATCTGGTGGAGGAACGCCTCACAGTGAAGCCTAGGATGCCCGGAACGTAGAAATGACCATAACGTTCACACTGGTTGCAATTATTCGTTTTATACGACGGAAAAGCTGTGGTATTTATATCGTATTTTATGTTTCTGGCGTTGACTTCTTAGGCCCTAACTATTCGATCTGGTGGAGCAACGCCCTAGAGTGAAGCCTAGGTTGCCCGGAACGTAGAAATGACCATAAGTTTCATACTGGTTGCAATTATTCGTTTTATACGATGGAAAAACTGTGGTATTTATATTGCATTTTATGCTTCTGGCGTTCACTTCTTAGGCCCTAACTATCCGATCTGGTGGAACAACGCCCTAGGGTGAAGCCTAGGTTGCCCGGAACGTAGAAATGACCATAACTTTTACACTGGTAGCAATTATTCGTTTTATACGATGGAAGAGCTGTTGTATTTATATTGTATTTTATGCTTCTGGCGTTGACTTCTAAGGCCGTAGCTATTAGATGTGGTGTAGCAACGCCCTAGAGTGACGCCTAGGGTAATCGGAACGTAGAAATGAACATTACTTTCACACTGGTTGCAATTATTTGTTTTATACGATGGAAAAGCTGTTGTATTTATATCGTATTTTATACTTCTGGCGTTGACTTCTTAGGCCGTAACTATTCGATCTGGTGGAACAACGCCGTAGAGTGAAGCCTAGGTTGCATGGATCGTAGAAATGACCATTACTTTCAAACTGTTTGCAATTATTCCTTTTATACGATGGAAAAGCTGTTGTATTTATATCGTATTTTATGCTCCTGGCGTTGACTTCTAAGGACCCAACTATTCGATCTGGTGGAGCAACGCCCTAGAGTGAAACGTAGGTTGCCCAGAACGTAGAAATGACCATTACTTTCACACTGGTTGCAATTATTCCTCTTATACGATGGAAAAACTGTTGTATTTTTATTGTATTTTATGATTCTGGCGTTCAATTCTAAGTCCATAGCAATTCGATCTGGTGGAGCAACGCCCTAGAGTGAAGCCTAGGTTGCCCGGAACGTAGAAATGACCATAACATACACACAGGTTGCAATTATTCGTTTTATACGATGGAAAGACTGTTCCATTTATTTTGTAGTTTATGTTTCTGGCGCTGACTTCTACGGCCCTAACTCTTCGTTCTGGTTTAGCAACGCCCTGGAGTGAAGCCTAGGTTGCCCGGAGCGTAGGACATACCTTTACCTTCACACTGGTTGCAATTATTCCTGTTATACGATGGAAAAACTGTTGTATTTATATCGTATTTTATGCTTCAAGCGTAGACTTCTGAGGCCCTAGCTACTCGAGCTGGTGCAGCAACGCCCTAGAGTGAAACCTAGGTTGCCCGGAACGTAGAAATAACCATTACTTTCACACTGGTTGCAATTATTTCTGTTATACAATGGAAAAACTGTTGTATTTTTATTGTATTTTATGCTTCTGGCGTTTAATTCTAAGTCCCTAGCTGTTAGATCTGGTGGGGCAACGCACTAGAGTGAAGCCTAGGTTACCTGGAACGGAGAAATAACCATAACTTTCACACTGGTTGCTATTATTCGTTTTATACGATGGAAGTTATTTTATATTTATTTTGTATTTTATGCTTCCGGCGTTTAATTCTAAGTCCCTAGCTATTCGATCTGGTGGAGCAACACCCTACAGTGAAGCCTAGGTTGCCCGGAATGTATATATGACCATAACCTACACACAGGTTGCAATTATTCGTTTTATACGATGGAAAGACTGTTGCATTTATTTTGTAGTTTATGCTTCTGGCGCTGACTTCTACGGCACTAACTCTTCGATCTGGTGGAGCAACGCATCAGAGTTAAGTCTAGGATGCCCGAAACGTCGAAATGATCATTACTTTCATACTGGTTGCAATTTGTCATGCTACACGATGGAAAAACTGTTGCATTTTTATTGTATTTTCCGCTTCTGGCTTTGACTTCTAAGGTCGTAGCTATTCCATCTGGTGGAGCAATGCCTCAGAGTTAAGTCTAGGATTCCCGGAACGGAGAAATGACCATAACTTTCACACTGGTTGCAATAATTCGTTTTATACGATGGAAAGCTGTTGTATTTATATCGTGTTTTATGTTTCTGGCGTTGACTTCTTAGGCCCTAACTTTTCCATCTGGTGGAACAACGCCCTAGGGTGAAGCCTAGGTTGCCCGGAACGTAGAAATGACCATAACTTTCACACTGGTTGCAACTATCCATGCTATACAATGGAATAACTGTTGCATCTTTATTGTATTATATGCTTCTGGCATTGACTTCTTAGGCCCTAACTATTCCATCTGGTGGAGCAACGCCCTACGGTGAAGGGTAGGTTTCCCTGAACGTAGAAATGACCATAACTTTCACACTGGTAGCAATTACTCGTTTTACACGATGGAAAGACTGTTCTATTTATATATTATTTTATGCTTCGGGCGTTGACTTCTAAGGCCCTAGCTATTCGATCTGGTGGAGCAACGCCCCAGAGTGAAGCCTAGGTTGCCCGGAACGTAGAAATGACAATTACTTTCACACCGGTTGCAATTATTCCTGTTATACGATGGAAAAGCTGTTGTATTTATATTGTATTTTATGCTTCTGTCGTTGACTTCTAAGGCCGTGGCAATTAGTTGTGGTGGAGCAACGCCCTAGAGTGACGCCTCGGTTGCCGGGACTTAGGAATGACCATTACTTTCACAATGTTTGCAATTATTCATTTTATACGATGGAAAAACTGTTGTACTTACATTGTATTTTATTCTTCTGGCGTTGAATTCTATGTCCCTAGCTATTCGATCTGGTGGAGCTACGCCCTAGAATGAAACCTAGGTTACCCGGAACGTAGAAATGACCAGTACTTTCATACTGTTTGCAGTTATTCCTGTTATTCGATGGAAAAGCTGTTGCATCTTTATTGTATTTTATGCTTCTGGCGTTGGCTTCTAAGGCCGTAGCTATGCGATCTGGTGGAGCAACGCCCTAGAGTGAAGCCTAGGTTGCCCGGAAAGTAGAAATGACCATAACTTTCACACTGGTCGCAATTATTCGTTTTATACGATGGAAAAGCTGTTGTATTTATACCGTATTTTATGCTTCTGGCGTTAACTTCTAATGCCCTAACTAATCCATTTGGTGGAACAACGCCCTAGGGTGAAGCCTAGGTTGCCCGGAACGTAGAAATGACCATAACTTTCACACCGGTAGCAATTATTCGTTTTATAAGATGGAAAAACTGTTGTACTTATATTGTATTTTATTCTTATGGCGTTGAATTCTAAGTCCCTAGCTATGCGACCTGGTGGAGCAACGCCCTAGAGTGAAACCTAGGTTTCCCGGATCGTAGAAATTACCATAACCTTCACACTGGTAGCAATTATTCGTTTTATACGATGGAACAACTGTTCTATTTATTTTGTATTTCATGCTTCGGGCGTTCACTTCTAAGGCCCTAACTATTCAATCTGTTGGAGCAACGACCTAGGGTGAAGCCTAGGTTGCCCGGAAAGTAGAAATGACCATAACTTTCATACTGGTTGCAATTATTCGTTTTATAAGATGGAAAAACTGTTGTATTTATATTGTATTTTATGCTTCCGGCGCTGACTTCTAGGGCACTAACTATTCGATCTGGTGGAGCAGCGCCCTAGGGTGAAGCCTAGGTTGCCCGGAACGTAGAAATGACCATTACTCTTCCACTGGTTTCAATTATTCGTTTTATACGATGGAAAAACTGTTGCATCTTTATTTTATTTTATGCCTCTGGCGTTGACTTCTAAGGCCCTAACTATTCGATCTGGTGGAGCAACGCCCTAGAGTGAAGCCTAGGTTGCCCGGCACGTAGAAGTGACCATAACTTTCACACTGGTAGCAATTATTCGTTTTATACAATGGAAAAACTGTTCTATTTATTTTGTAGTTTATGCTTCGGGCGTTGACTTCTAAGGCCCTAACTATTCGATCTGGTGGTGCAACGCCCTAGAGTGAGGCCTAGGTTGCCCGAAACGTAGAAATGACGATAACTTTCACACTGGTTGCTATTATTCGTTTTATACAATGGAAAAGCTGTTGTATTTATTTTGTATTTTATGTTTCTGGCGTTGACTTCTTAGGCCCTAACTATTCGATCTGGTGGAGCAACGCCCTAGAGTGAAACCTAGTTTGCCCGGAACGTAGAACTAACCATTACTTTCACACTGGTTGTAATTGGTCCTGTTATACGATGGAAAAACTGTTGCATCTTTATTGTATTTTATGCTTCGGGCGTTGACTTCTAAGGCCCTAGCTATGCGATCTGGTGGAGCAACGCCCTAGAGTGAAGCCTAGGTTGCCCGGAACGTAGAAATTACCATAACCTTCACACTGACAGCAATTATTCGTCTTATACGATGGAACAACTGTTCTATTTATTTTGTATTTCGTGCTCCGGGCGTTGACTTCTAAGGCCCTAACTATTCAATCTGTTGGAACAACGCCCTAGGGTGAAGCCTAGGTTGCCCGGAACGTAGAAATGAGCATAACTTTCACACCGGTAGCAATTATTCGTTTTATGCGATAGAAAAACTGTTGTATTAATATTGCATTTTATGCTTCTGGCTTCGACTTCTAAGGTCCTAGCTATTCGATCTGGTGGGGCAACGTCCAAGAGTGAAGCCTATGTTGCCCGGAACGTAGAAATGACCATAACTTTCGCACTGGTTGCAATTACTCTTTTTATACAATGGAAAAACTGTTGTATCTATATTGTATTTTATGCTTTTGGCGTTGACTTCTAAGGCCGTAGCTATTCGATGTGGTGGAGCAACGCCCTAGATTGAAGCCTAGGTTGACCGGAACGTAGAAGTGACCATATCATTCAAACTGGTTGCAATTATTCCTGTTATACGATGGAACAGCTGTTGTATTCATATCGTATTTTATGTCTCTGGCGTTGACTTCTTAGGCCCTAACTATTCGATCTGGTGGAGCAACGCCCTAGGGTGAAGCCTAGGTTGCCCGGAACGTAGAAATGAGCATAACGTTCACACCGGTAGCAATTATTCGTTTTATGCGATAGAAAAACTGTTGTATTAATATTGCATTTTATGCTTCTGGCTTCGACTTCTAAGGTCCTAGCTATTCGATCTGGTGGGGCAACGTCCAAGAGTGAAGCCTATGTTGCCCGGAACGTAGAAATGGCCATAACTTTCACACTGGTTGCAATTACTCTTTTTATACAATGGAAAAACTGTTGTATCTTTATTGTATTTTATGCTTCTGGCGTTGACTTCTAAGGCCCTAACTATTCGATCTGGTGGAGCAACGCCCTAGAGTGAAGCCTATTTTGCCCGGAAAGTAGAAATGACCATAACTTTCACACTGGTCGCAATTATTCGTTTTATACGATGGAAAAGCTGTTGTATTTATACCGTATTTTATGCTTCTGGCGTTAACTTCTAATGCCCTAACTAATCCAACTGGTGGAACAACGCCCTAGGGTGAAGCCTAGGTTGCCCGGAACGTAGAAATGACCATAACTTTTACACTGGTAGCAATTATTCGTTTTATACGATGGAAGAGCTGTTGTATTTATATTGTATTTTATGCTTCTGGCGTTGACTTCTAAGGCCGTAGCTATTAGATGTGGTGTAGCAACGCCCTAGAGTGACGCCTAGGGTAATCGGAACGTAGAAATGAACATTACTTTCACACTGGTTGCAATTATTTGTTTTATACGATGGAAAAGCTGTTGTATTTATATCGTATTTTATACTTCTGGCGTTGACTTCTTAGGCCGTAACTATTCGATCTGGTGGAACAACGCCGTAGAGTGAAGCCTAGGTTGCATGGATCGTAGAAATGACCATTACTTTCAAACTGTTTGCAATTATTCCTTTTATACGATGGAAAAGCTGTTGTATTTATATCGTATTTTATGCTCCTGGCGTTGACTTCTAAGGACCCAACTATTCGATCTGGTGGAGCAACGCCCTAGAGTGAAACGTAGGTTGCCCAGAACGTAGAAATGACCATTACTTTCACACTGGTTGCAATTATTCCTCTTATACGATGGAAAAACTGTTGTATTTTTATTGTATTTTATGATTCTGGCGTTCAATTCTAAGTCCATAGCAATTCGATCTGGTGGAGCATCGCCCTAGAGTGAAGCCTAGGTTGCCCGGAACGTAGAAATGACCATAACATACACACAGGTTGCAATTATTCGTTTTATACGATGGAAAGACTGTTCCATTTATTTTGTAGTTTATGTTTCTGGCGCTGACTTCTACGGCCCTAACTCTTCGTTCTGGTTTAGCAACGCCCTGGAGTGAAGCCTAGGTTGCCCGGAGCGTAGGACATACCTTTACCTTCACACTGGTTGCAATTATTCCTGTTATACGATGGAAAAACTGTTGTATTTATATCGTATTTTATGCTTCAAGCGTAGACTTCTGAGGCCCTAGCTACTCGAGCTGGTGCAGCAACGCCCTAGAGTGAAACCTAGGTTGCCCGGAACGTAGAAATAACCATTACTTTCACACTGGTTGCAATTATTTCTGTTATACAATGGAAAAACTGTTGTATTTTTATTGTATTTTATGCTTCTGGCGTTTAATTCTAAGTCCCTAGCTGTTAGATCTGGTGGGGCAACGCACTAGAGTGAAGCCTAGGTTACCTGGAACGGAGAAATAACCATAACTTTCACACTGGTTGCTATTATTCGTTTTATACGATGGAAGTTATTTTATATTTATTTTGTATTTTATGCTTCCGGCGTTTAATTCTAAGTCCCTAGCTATTCGATCTGGTGGAGCAACACCCTACAGTGAAGCCTAGGTTGCCCGGAATGTATATATGACCATAACCTACACACAGGTTGCAATTATTCGTTTTATACGATGGAAAGACTGTTGCATTTATTTTGTAGTTTATGCTTCTGGCGCTGACTTCTACGGCACTAACTCTTCGATCTGGTGGAGCAACGCATCAGAGTTAAGTCTAGGATGCCCGAAACGTCGAAATGATCATTACTTTCATACTGGTTGCAATTTGTCATGCTACACGATGGAAAAACTGTTGCATTTTTATTGTATTTTCCGCTTCTGGCTTTGACTTCTAAGGTCGTAGCTATTCCATCTGGTGGAGCAATGCCTCAGAGTTAAGTCTAGGATTCCCGGAACGGAGAAATGACCATAACTTTCACACTGGTTGCAATAATTCGTTTTATACGATGGAAAGCTGTTGTATTTATATCGTGTTTTATGTTTCTGGCGTTGACTTCTTAGGCCCTAACTTTTCCATCTGGTGGAACAACGCCCTAGGGTGAAGCCTAGGTTGCCCGGAACGTAGAAATGACCATAACTTTCACACTGGTTGCAACTATCCATGCTATACAATGGAATAACTGTTGCATCTTTATTGTATTATATGCTTCTGGCATTGACTTCTTAGGCCCTAACTATTCCATCTGGTGGAGCAACGCCCTACGGTGAAGGGTAGGTTTCCCTGAACGTAGAAATGACCATAACTTTCACACTGGTAGCAATTACTCGTTTTACACGATGGAAAGACTGTTCTATTTATATATTATTTTATGCTTCGGGCGTTGACTTCTAAGGCCCTAGCTATTCGATCTGGTGGAGCAACGCCCCAGAGTGAAGCCTAGGTTGCCCGGAACGTAGAAATGACAATTACTTTCACACCGGTTGCAATTATTCCTGTTATACGATGGAAAAGCTGTTGTATTTATATTGTATTTTATGCTTCTGTCGTTGACTTCTAAGGCCGTGGCAATTAGTTGTGGTGGAGCAACGCCCTAGAGTGACGCCTCGGTTGCCGGAACTTAGGAATGACCATTACTTTCACAATGTTTGCAATTATTCATTTTATACGATGGAAAAACTGTTGTACTTACATTGTATTTTATTCTTCTGGCGTTGAATTCTATGTCCCTAGCTATTCGATCTGGTGGAGCTACGCCCTAGAATGAAACCTAGGTTACCCGGAACGTAGAAATGACCAGTACTTTCATACTGTTTGCAGTTATTCCTGTTATTCGATGGAAAAGCTGTTGCATCTTTATTGTATTTTATGCTTCTGGCGTTGGCTTCTAAGGCCGTAGCTATGCGATCTGGTGGAGCAACGCCCTAGAGTGAAGCCTAGGTTGCCCGGAAAGTAGAAATGACCATAACTTTCACACTGGTCGCAATTATTCGTTTTATACGATGGAAAAGCTGTTGTATTTATACCGTATTTTATGCTTCTGGCGTTAACTTCTAATGCCCTAACTAATCCATTTGGTGGAACAACGCCCTAGGGTGAAGCCTAGGTTGCCCGGAACGTAGAAATGACCATAACTTTCACACCGGTAGCAATTATTCGTTTTATAAGATGGAAAAACTGTTGTACTTATATTGTATTTTATTCTTATGGCGTTGAATTCTAAGTCCCTAGCTATGCGACCTGGTGGAGCAACGCCCTAGAGTGAAACCTAGGTTTCCCGGATCGTAGAAATTACCATAACCTTCACACTGGTAGCAATTATTCGTTTTATACGATGGAACAACTGTTCTATTTATTTTGTATTTCATGCTTCGGGCGTTCACTTCTAAGGCCCTAACTATTCAATCTGTTGGAGCAACGACCTAGGGTGAAGCCTAGGTTGCCCGGAAAGTAGAAATGACCATAACTTTCATACTGGTTGCAATTATTCGTTTTATAAGATGGAAAAACTGTTGTATTTATATTGTATTTTATGCTTCCGGCGCTGACTTCTAGGGCACTAACTATTCGATCTGGTGGAGCAGCGCCCTAGGGTGAAGCCTAGGTTGCCCGGAACGTAGAAATGACCATTACTCTTCCACTGGTTTCAATTATTCGTTTTATACGATGGAAAAACTGTTGCATCTTTATTTTATTTTATGCCTCTGGCGTTGACTTCTAAGGCCCTAACTATTGGATCTGGTGGAGCAACGCCCTAGAGTGAAGCCTAGGTTGCCCGGCACGTAGAAGTGACCATAACTTTCACACTGGTAGCAATTATTCGTTTTATACAATGGAAAAACTGTTCTATTTATTTTGTAGTTTATGCTTCGGGCGTTGACTTCTAAGGCCCTAACTATTCGATCTGGTGGTGCAACGCCCTAGAGTGAGGCCTAGGTTGCCCGAAACGTAGAAATGACGATAACTTTCACACTGGTTGCTATTATTCGTTTTATACAATGGAAAAGCTGTTGTATTTATTTTGTATTTTATGTTTCTGGCGTTGACTTCTTAGGCCCTAACTATTCGATCTGGTGGAGCAACGCCCTAGAGTGAAACCTAGTTTGCCCGGAACGTAGAACTAACCATTACTTTCACACTGGTTGTAATTGGTCCTGTTATACGATGGAAAAACTGTTGCATCTTTATTGTATTTTATGCTTCGGGCGTTGACTTCTAAGGCCCTAGCTATGCGATCTGGTGGAGCAACGCCCTAGAGTGAAGCCTAGGTTGCCCGGAACGTAGAAATTACCATAACCTTCACACTGACAGCAATTATTCGTCTTATACGATGGAACAACTGTTCTATTTATTTTGTATTTCGTGCTCCGGGCGTTGACTTCTAAGGCCCTAACTATTCAATCTGTTGGAACAACGCCCTAGGGTGAAGCCTAGGTTGCCCGGAACGTAGAAATGAGCATAACTTTCACACCGGTAGCAATTATTCGTTTTATGCGATAGAAAAACTGTTGTATTAATATTGCATTTTATGCTTCTGGCTTCGACTTCTAAGGTCCTAGCTATTCGATCTGGTGGGGCAACGTCCAAGAGTGAAGCCTATGTTGCCCGGAACGTAGAAATGACCAGAACTTTCACATTGGTAGCAATTATTCGTTTAATACAATGGAAAAACGGTTCTATTTATTTTGAATTTTGTGCTTCGGGCGTTGACTTCTAAGGCCCTAACTATTCGATGTGGTGGAGCAACGCCCTAGACTGAAGCCTAGGTTGCCCGGAACGTAGAAATGAACGTAACTTTCACACTGGTATCAATTATTCGTTTTATACAATGGAAAAGCTGTTCTATTTATTATGTATTTTATGCTTCCGGCGTTGACTTCTAAGGCCCTAGCCATTCGATCTGGTGGAGCAACGACCTAGAGTGAAGCCTAGGTAGCCCGGAAAGTAGAAATGGCAATCACTATCAAACTGGTTGCAATTAATCCTTTTATACGATGGAAAAACTGTTGTATTTTTATTGCATTTTATGCTTCGGGCAATGACTTCTGGGGCGCTAACTATTCAATCTGCAGGGGCAACGCCCTAGGGTGTAGCCTAGGTTGCCCGTAAAGTAGAAATGACCGTAGCTTTCATACTGGTTGCAATTATTCGTTTTATATGATGGAAAAACTGTTGTATTTATATTGTATTTTATGCTTCTGGCGTTCACTTCTTAGGCCCTAACTATTCGATCTGGTGGAACAACGCCCTATGGTGAAGCCTAGGTTGACCGGAACGTAGAAATGACCATAATTTTCACACCGGCAGCAATTATTCGTTTTAAACGATGGAAAAACTGTTCTATTTATTTTGTATTCTATGCATCGGGCGTTGACTTCTAAGGCCCTAACTATTCAATCTGTTGGAGCAACGCCCTAGGGTGAAGCCTAGGTTGCCCGGAAAGTAGAAATGACGTTAACTTTCACACTGGTTGCTATTATTCGTTCTATACGATGGAAAAACTGTTATATTTATATTGTATCTTATGCTTCTGGCGTTCACTTCTTAGGCCCTAACTATTCGATCTGGTGGAACAACGCCTTGGGGTGTAGCCTAGGTTGCCGGGAACGTAGAAATGAGCATAACTTTCACACTGGTCGCGATTATTCGTTTTATACGATGGAGAAACTGTTATATTTATATTGCATTTTATGCTTCTGGCGTTGACTTCTAAGGCCCCAACTATTTGATCTGGTGGAGCAACGCCCTAGGGTGTAGGATAGGTTGCCCGGAACGTAGAAATGACCATAACTTTCATACTGGTTGCAATTATCCGTTTTATACGATGGAGAAACTGTTATATTTATATAGTGTTTTATGCTTCTGGCGTTGCCTTCTTAGGCCCTAGCTGTCCGATATGGTGGAACAACGCCCTGGAGTGAAGCATAGGTTGCCCGGAACGTAGAACTGACCATTACTTTCACACTGGTTGCAATTGTTCCTGTTATACGTTGGAAAAACTGTTGCATCTTTATTGTATTTTATGCTTCGGGCGTTGACTTCTAAGGCCCTAGCTATGCGATCTGGTGGAGCAACATCCTAGAGTGAAACCTAGGTTGCCCGGAACGTAGAAATTACCATAATCTTCACACTGATAGCAATTATTCGTTTTATACGATGGAACAACTGTTCTATTTATTTTGTATTTCGTGCTTCGGGCGTTGACTTCTAAGGCCCTAACTATTCAATCTGTTCGAACAACCCCCTAGGGTGAAGCCTAGGTTGCCCGGAACGTAGAAATGACCATAACTTTCACACTGGTTGCAATTATTCGCTTTATACTATGGAAAGACTGTTGCATTTATATCGTATTTTATGCTTCTGGCGTTGACTTCTAAGGACCTAACTATTAGATCTGGTGGAGCAACGCCCTAGATTGAAGCCTAGGTTGCCCGGAACGTAGAAATGAACGTAACTTTCACACTGGTATCAATTATTCGTTTTATACAATGGAAAAGCTGTTCTATTTATTATGTATTTTATGCTTCCGGCGTTGACTTCTATGGCCCTAGCCATTCGATCTGGTGGAGCAACGACCTAGAGTGAAGCCTAGGTTGCCCGGAAAGTAGAAATGGCAATCACTTTCAAACTGGTTGCAATTAATCCTTTTATACGATGGAAAAACTGTTGTATTTTTATTGCATTTTATGCTTCGGGCAATGACTTCTGGGGCGCTAACTATTCAATCTGCAGGAGCAACGCCCTAGGGTGTAGCCTAGGTTGCCCGTAAAGTAGAAATGACCGTAGCTTTCATACTGGTTGCAATTATTCGTTTTATATGATGGAAAAACTGTTGTATTTATATTGTATTTTATGCTTCTGGCGTTCACTTCTTAGGCCCTAACTATTCGATCTGGTGGAACAACGCCCTATGGTGAAGCCTAGGTTGACCGGAACGTAGAAATGACCATAATTTTCACACCGGCAGCAATTATTCGTTTTAAACGATGGAAAAACTGTTCTATTTATTTTGTATTCTATGCATCGGGCGTTGACTTCTAAGGCCCTAACTATTCAATCTGTTGGAGCAACGCCCTAGGGTGAAGCCTAGGTTGCCCGGAAAGTAGAAATGACGTTAACTTTCACACTGGTTGCTATTATTCGTTCTATACGATGGAAAAACTGTTATATTTATATTGTATCTTATGCTTCTGGCGTTCACTTCTTAGGCCCTAACTATTCCATCTGGTGGAACAACGCCTTGGGGTGTAGCCTAGGTTGCCGGGAACGTAGAAATGAGCATAACTTTCACACTGGTCGCGATTATTCGTTTTATACGATGGAGAAACTGTTATATTTATATTGCATTTTATGCTTCTGGCGTTGACTTCTAAGGCCCCAACTATTCGATCTGGTGGAGCAACGCCCTAGGGTGTAGGATAGGTTGCCCGGAACGTAGAAATGACCATAACTTTCATACTGGTTGCAATTATCCGTTTTATACGATGGAGAAACTGTTATATTTATATTGTGTTTTATGCTTCTGGCGTTGCCTTCTTAGGCCCTAGCTGTTCGATATGGTGGACCAACGCCCTGGAGTGAAGCCTAGGTTGCCCGGAACGTAGAACTGACCATTACTTTCACACTGGTTGCAATTGTTCCTGTTATACGTTGGAAAAACTGTTGCATCTTTATTGTATTTTATGCTTCGGGCGTTGACTTCTAAGGCCCTAGCTATGCGATCTGGTGGAGCAACATCCTAGAGTGAAACCTAGGTTGCCCGGAACGTAGAAATTACCATAATCTTCACACTGATAGCAATTATTCGTTTTATACGATGGAACAACTGTTCTATTTATTTTGTATTTCGTGCTTCGGGCGTTGACTTCTAAGGCCCTAACTATTCAATCTGTTGGAACAACCCCCTAGGGTGAAGCCTAGATTGCCCGGAACGTAGAAATAACCAGAACTTTCACAACGGTAGGAATTATTCGTTTTATGCGATAGAAAAACTGTTGTATTAATATTGCATTTTATGCTTCGGGCGTTGACTTCTAAGGCCCTAACTATTCGATCTGGTGGAGCAACGCCCTAGTGTGAAGCCTAGGTTGCCCGGAACGTAGAAATGACCAGAACTTTCACACTGGTAGCAATTATTCGTTTAATACAATGGAAAAACGGTTCTATTTATTTTGAATTTTGTGCTTCGGGCGTTGACTTCTAAGGCCCTAACTATTCGATGTGGTGGAGCAACGCCCTAGAGTGAAGCCTAGGTTGCCCGGAACGTAGAAATGAACATAACTTTCACACTGGTAGCAATTACTCGTTTTATACAATGAAAAAGCTGTTCTATTTATTATGTATTTTATGCTTCGGGCATTGACTTCTTTGGCCCTACCTATTCGATCTGGTGGAGCAACACCCTACAGTCAAGCCTAGGTGGCCCGGAACGTAGAAATGACCATAACTTTCACACCGGTAGCAATTATTCGTTTTATACGATGGAAAAACTGTTCTATTTATTTTGTATTCTATGCTTCGGCCGTTGACTTCTAAGGCCCTAACTATTCAATCTGTTGGAGCAACGCCCTAGGGTGAAGCCTAGGTTAGCCGGAAAGTATAAATAACCACATCTTTCATATTTGTTGCAATTATTCGTTTTATGCGACGGAAAAACTGTTATATTTATATTGTATTTTATGCTTCTGGCATTGACTTCTTAGGCCCTAACTATTCGATCTGGTGGAACGACGCCCTAGAGTGAAGCCTAGGTTGCCCAGAACGTAGAAATGACCATCACTTTCACACTGGTTGCAATTATTCCTGTTATACGATGGCAAAACTCTTGTATATTTATTGTATTTTATGTTTCGGGCGTTGACTTCCATGGCCCTACCTATTCGATTTGGTGGAGCAACACACTACAGTGAAGCCTAGGTTGTCAGAAACGTAGAAATGAACATAACTTTCACACTGGTAGCAATTATTCGTTTTATACAATGGAAAAACTGTTCTATTTATTTTGTATTTTATGCTTCCGGTGTTGACTTCTTAGACCCTAACTCTTCGATCTGGTGGAGCAACGCCTCAGAGTGAAGTCTAGGATGCCCAAAACGTCGAAATGATCGTTACTTTCGCACTGGTTGCAATTAGTCGTGCTATACAATGGAAAAATTGTTGTATTTATACTGTATTTTATGCTTCTGGCGCTGACTTATAAGGCCGTAGCTATTCGATGTGGTGGAGCAACGCCCTAGAGTGAAGCCTAGGTTGCCCGGAACGTAGAACTGACCATTACTTTCACACTGGTTGCAATTGTTCATGTTATACGTTGGAAAAACTGTTGCATCTTTATCGTATTTTATGCTTCGGGCGTTGACTTCTAAGGCCCTAGCTATGCGATCTGGTGGAGCAACATCCTAGAGTGAAACCTAGGTTGCCCGGAACGTAGAAATTACCATAACCTTCACACTGATAGCAATTATTCGTTTTATACGATGGAGAAACTGTTATATTTATATTGTGTTTTATGCTTCTGGCGTTGCCATCTTAGGCCCTAGCTGTTCGATCTGGTGGAACAACGCCCTAGAGTGAAGCCTAGGTTGCCCGGAACGTAGAACTGACCATTACTTTCACACTGGTTGCAATTTTTCATGTTATACGTTGGAAAAACTGTTGCATCTTTATCGTATTTTATGCTTCGGGCGTTGACTTCTAAGGCCCTAGCTATGCGATCTGGTGGAGCAACATCCTAGAGCGAAACCTAGGTTGCCCGGAACGTAGAAATTACCATAACCTTCACACTGATAGCAATTATTCGTTTTCTACGATGGAAAAACTGTTGTATTTAATTTGTATTTTATGCTACGGGCGTTGACTTCTAAGGCCCTAACTATTCAATCTGTTGGAGCAACGCCCTAGGGTGAAGCCTAGGTTGCCCGTAAAGTAGAAATGACCATAGCTTTCATACTGCTTGCAATTATTCGTTTTATATGATGGAAAAACTGTTGTATTTATATTGTATTTTATGCTTCTGGCGTTCACTTCTTAGGCCCTAACTATTCTATCTGGTGGAACAACGCCCTTGCGTGAAGCCTAGGTTGCCCGGAACGTAGGAATGACGTTTACTTTCATACTGGTTGCAATTATTCGTTTTGTACGATGGAAAGGCTGTTGTATTTATATTGTATTTTATGCGTCTGGCGTTGACTTCTAAGGCCCTAACTGTTTGATCTGGTGGAGCAACGCAGCAGAGTGAAGACTAGGTTGCCCGGAACAATGATATGCCATTACTTTCACACTGGTTGCAATTATTCCTGATATACGATGGAAAAACTGTTGCATCTTTATTGTATTTTATGCTTCTGGCGTTGACTTCTAAGGCCCTAACTATTCGATCTGGTAGAGCAACGCCCTAGAGTGAAGCCTAGGTTGCCCGGAAAGTAGAAATGACCATAACTTTCACACTGGTCTCAATTATTCGTTTTATACGATGGAAAAGCTGTTGTATTTATACCGTATTTTATGCTTCTGGCGTTGACTTCTTTTGCCCTAACTATTCCATCTGGTGGAACAACGCCCTAGGGTCGAAGCCTAGGTTGCCCGGAACGTAGAAATGACCATAACTTTCACACCGGTAGCAATTATTCGTTTTATACGATGGAAAAACTGCTGTATTTTTATTGCATTTTATGCTTCGGGCATTGACTTCTAAGGCCCTAACTATTCAATCTGTAGGAGCAACGCCCTAGAGTGAAGCCTGAGTTGCCCGGAACGTAGAAATTACCATCACTTTCAAACTGGTTCCAACTATTCCTGTTATATGATGGAAAAACTGTTGTATTTTTATTGCATTTTATGCTTCGGGCAATGACTCCTGGGGCGCTAACTATTCAATCTGCAGGAGCAACGCCCTAGGGTGGAGCCTAGGTTGCCCGTAAAGTAGAAATGACCGTAGCTTTCATACTGGTTGCAATTATTCGTTTTATATGATCGAAAAACTGTTGTATTTATATTGTATTTTATGCTTCTGGCGTTCACTTCTTAGGCCCTAACTATTCGATCTGGTGGAACAACGCCCTATGGTGAAGCCTAGGTTGACCGGAACGTAGAAATGACCATAACTTTCACACCGGCAGCAATTATTCGTTTTAAACGATGGAAAAACTGTTCTATTTATTTTGTATTCTATGCATCGGGCGTTGACTTCTAAGGCACTAACCATTCAATCTGTTGGAGCAACGCCCTAGGGTGAAGCCTAGGTTGCCCGGAAAGTAGAAATGACGTTAACTTTCACACTGGTTGCTATTATTCGTTCTATACGATGGAAAAACTGTTATATTTATATTGTATCTTATGCTTCTGGCGTTGACTTCTAAGGCCCCAACTATTCGATCTGGTGGAGCAACGCCCTAGGGTGTAGGCTAGGTTGCCCGGAACGTAGAAATGACCATAACTTTCATACTGGTTGCAATTATTCGTTTTATACGATGGAGAAACTGTTATATTTATATTGTGTTTTATGCTTCTGGCGTTGCCTTCTTAGGCCCTAGCTGTTCGATCTGGTGGAACAACGCCCTAGAGTGAAGCCTAGGTTGCCCGGAACGTAGAACTGACCATTACTTTCACACTGGTTGCAATGGTTCCTGTTATACGTTGGAAAAACTGTTGCATCTTTATTGTATTTTATGCTTCGGGCGTTGACTTCTAAGGCCCTAGCTATGCGATCTGGTGGAGCAACATCCTAGAGTGAAACCTAGGTTGCGCGGAACGTAGAAATTACCATAACCTTCACACTGATAGCAATTATTCGTTTTATACGATGGAACAACTGTTCTATTTATTTTGTATTTCGTGCTTCGGGCGTTGAGTTCTAAGGCCCTAACTATTCAATCTGTTGGAACAACGCCCTAGGGTGAAGCCTAGGTTGCCCGGAACGTAGAAATGAGCATAACTTTCACAACGGTAGGAATTATTCGTTTTATGCGATAGAAAAACTGTTGTATTAATATTGCATTTTATGCTTCGGGCGTTGACTTCTAAGGCCCTAACTATTCGATCTGGTGGAGCAACGCCCTAGTGTGAAGCCTAGGTTGCCCGGAACGTAGAAATGACCAGAACTTTCACCCTGGTTGCTATTATACGTTTTATACGATGGAAAAACTGTTATATTTATATTGTATTTTATGCTTCTGGCGTTGACTTCTTAGGCCCTAACTTTTCGATCTGGTGGAACAACGCCCTAGAGTGAAGCCTAGGTCGCCCGGAACGTAGAAATGACCATCACTTTCACACTGGTAGCAATTATTCGTTTAATACAATGGAAAAACGGTTCTATTTATTTTGTATTTTATGCTTCGGGCGTTGACTTCTAAGGCCCTAACTATTCGATGTGGTGGAGCAACGCCCTAGAGTGAAGCCTAGGTTGCCCGGAACGTAGAAATGAACGTAACTTTCACACTGGTATCAATTATTCGTTTTATACAATGGAAAAGCTGTTCTATTTATTATGTATTTTATGCTTCGGGCATTGACTTCTTTGGTCCTACCTATTCGATCTGGTGGAGCGACACCCTACAGTCAAGCCTAGGTTGCCCGGAACGTAGAAATGAACATAACTTTCACACTGGTAGCAATTATTCGTTTTATACAATGGAAAAGCTGTTCTATTTATTATGTATTTTATGCTTCGGGCATTGACTTCTTTGGCCCTACCTATTTGATCTGGTGGAGCAACACCCTACAGTCAAGCCTAGGTTGCCCGGAACGTAGAAATGACCATATCTTTCACACCGGTAGCAATTATTCGTTTTATACGATGGAAAAACTGTTCTATTTATTTTGTATTCTATGCTTCGGGCGTTGACTTCTAAGGCCCTAACTATTCGATCTGGTGGAACTACGCCCGATAGTGAAGCCTAGGTTGCCCAGAACGTAGAAATGACCATCACTTTCACACTGGTTGCAATTATTCCCGTTATACGATGGAAAAACTCTTGTATATTTATTGTATTTTATGTTTCGGGCGTTGACTTCCATGGCCCTACCTATTCGATTTGGTGGAGCAACACACTACAGTGAAGCCTAGGTTGTCAGAAACGTAGAAATGAGCATAACTTTCACTCTGGTAGCAATTATTCGTTTTATACAATGGAAAAACTGTTCTATTTATTTTGTATTTTATGCTTCTGGCGTTGACTTCTTAGGCCCTAAGTGTTCGATCTGGTGGAGCAACGCCCTAGAGTGAAGCCTAGGTTGCCCGGAACGTAGAAATGATCATCACTTTCAAACTGGTTGCAATTAATCCTTTTATACGATCGAAAAACTGTTGTATTTATATTGCATTTTATGCTTCGGGCGTAGACTTCTATGGCCCTACCTATTCGATCTGGTGGAGCAACACCCTACAGTGAAGCCTAGGTTGCCGGAACGTAGAAATGACCAGAACTTTCACACTGGTTGCTATTATTCGTTCTATACGATGGAAAAACTGTTATATTTATATTGTATTTTATGCTTCTGGCGTTGACTTCTATGACCCTACCTATTCGGTTTGGTGGAGCAACACCCTACAGTGAAGCCTAGGTTGTCAGAAACGTAGAAATAAACATAACTTTCACACTGGTAGCAATTATTCGTTTTATACAATGGAAAAACTGTTCTATTTATTTTGTATTATATACTTCGGGCGTTCACTTCTAAGGCCCTAACTATTCGATCTGGTGGAACAACGACCTAGTGTGAAGCCTAGGTCGCCCGGAGCGTAGAAATGACCATCACTTTCACACTGGTAGCAATTATTCGTTTAATACAATGGAAAACTGTTCTATTTATTTTGTATTTTATGCTTCGGGCGTTGACTTCTAAGGCCCTTACCATTCAATCTGTTGGAGCAACACCCTAGGGTGAAGCCTAGGTTGCCCGGAAAGTAGAAATAACCACAACTTTCATACTTGTTGCAATTATTCGTTTTATACGAGGGTAAAACTGTTATATTTATATTGTATTTTATGCTTCTGGCGTTGACTTCTTAGGCCCTAACTATTCGATCTGGTGGAACGACGCCATAGAGTGAAGCCTAGGTTGCCCAGAACGTAGAAATGACCATCACTTTCACACTGGTTGCAATTATTCCTGTTATACGATGGAAAAACACTTGTATATTTATTGTATTTTATGCTTCGGGCGTTGACTTCCATGGCCCTACCTATTCGATTTGGTAGAGCAACACACTACAGTGAAGCCTAGCTTGTCAGAAACGTAGAAATGAACATAACTTTCACACTGGTAGCAATTATTCGTTTTATACAACGGAAAAACTGTTCTATTTATTTTGTATTTTATGCTTCTGGCGCTGACTTCTAAGACCGTAGCTATTCGATGTGGTGGAGCAACGCCCTATAGTGAAGCCTAGGTTGCCCGGAACGTAGAAATGCCCATTACTTTCACACTGGTAGCAATTATTAGTTTTATACGATGGAAAAACTGTTCTATTTATTTTGTATTTTATGCTTCGGGCGTTGACTTCTAAGGCCCTAACTATTCAATCTGTTGGAGCAACGCCCTAAGGTGAAGCCTAGGTTGCCCGGAAGGTAGAAATGACCGTACCTTTCATACTGGTTGCAATTATTTGTTTTATACGATGGAAAAACTGTTGTATTTATACCGTATTTTATGCTTCTGGCGTTGACTTCCTATGCCCTAACTATTCGATCTGGTGGAACGACGCCCTAGAGTGAAGCCTAGGTTGCCCAGAACGTAGAAATGACCATCACTTTCATACCGGTTGCAATTATTCCTGTTATACGATGGAAAAACTCTTGTATATTTATTGTATTTTATGCTTCGGGCGTTGACTTCCAAGGCCCTACCTATTCGATTTGGTGGAGCAACACACTACAGTGAAGCCTATGTTGTCAGAAACGTAGAAATGAACATAACTTTCACACTGGTAGCAATTATTCGTTTTATACAATGGAAAAACTGTTCTATTTATTTTGTATTTTATGCTTCGGACGTTGACTTCTAAGGCCCTAACTATTCGATCTGGCGGAACAACGCCCTAGAGTAAAGCCCAGGTTGCCCGGAACGTAGAAATGACCATAACTTCCACACTGGTAGCAATTTTTCGTTTTATACGATGGAAAAAGTGTTTTATTTATTTTGTATTTTATGCTTCGGGCGTTGACTTCTAAGGCCCTAACTATTCGATCTGGTGGAGCAACAACCTATTGTGAAGTCTAGGTTGCCCGGAACATGGAAATGACCATTACTTTCACACTGTTTGCAAATATACATTATATACGATGGAAAAGCTGTTGTATTTATATTGTATTTTATGCTTCGGGCGTTTACTTCCATGGCCCTACCTATTTGATCAGGTGGAGCAACGCCCTACAGTGAAGCCTAGTTTGCCCGGAACGTGGATATGACCTTAACCTTCACACAGGTTGCAGTGATTCGTTTTATACGATTTAAATGCTGTTGTACTTATATTGTATTTTATTCTTCTGGCGTTGAATTCCAAGTCGCTAGCTATTCGATCTGGTGGAGTAACGCCCTAGAGTGAAACCTAGGTTGCTCGGAATGTAGAAATGACCATAACTTTCACACTCGTCCAATTATTCGTTTTATACGATGGAAAAGCTGTTGTATTTTGTATCGTATTTTATGCTTCGGGCGTTGACTTCTAAGGCCCTCACTATTCGATCTGGTGGAGCAACGCCCTAGAGTGAAACCTAGGTTGCCCAGAACGTAGAAATGACCAACACTTTCACACTGGTTGCAATTATTCCTGTTATACGATGGAAAAACTCTCGTATATTTATTGTATTTTATGCTTCGGGCGTTGACTTCTATGGCCCCACCTATTCGATTTGGTCGAGCAACGCCCTGCAGTGAAGCCTAGGTTGTCAGGAACGTAGAAATGAACGTAACTTTCACACTGGTAGCAATTATTCGTTTTATACAATGGAAAAACTGTTCTATTTATTTTGTATTTTATGCTTCGGGCGTTGACTTCTAAGGCCCTAACTGTTCGATCTGGTGGAGCAACGCCCTAGAGTGAAGCCTAGGTTGCCCGGAACGTAGAAATGACCAGAACTTTCACACTGGTAGCAATTATTCGTTTTATACAATGGAAAAGCTGTTCTATCTATTATGTATTTTATGCTTCGGGCATTGACTTCTTTGGCCCTACCTATTCGATCTGGTGGAGCAACACACTACAGTCAAGCCTAGGTTGCCCGGAACGTAGAAATGACCATAACATTCACACCCGTTGCAATTATTCATGCTATACGATCGAAAAACTGTTGCATTTTTATTGTATTTTATGCTTCTAGCGTTGACTTCTAAGGCCGTAGCTATCAGATGTGGCGGATTAACGCCCTAGAGTGACGCCTAGGTTGCCTGGAACGTAGAAATGACCATTACTTTCACAATGTTTCCAATTATTTATTTTATACGATGGAAAAACTGTTGTACTTATATTGTATTTTATTCTTATGGCGTTGAGTTCTAAGTCCCTAGCTATGCGATCTGGTGGAGCAACGCCATAGAGTGAAACCAAGGTTGCCCGGAACGTAGAAATTACCATAACTTTCAAACTGGTAGCAATTATTCGTTTTATACGATGGAACAACTGTTCTATTTATTTTGTATTTCATGCTTCTGGCGTTGACTTCTAAGGCCCTAACTATTCAATCTGTTGGAACAACGCCCTAGGGTGAAGCCTGGGTTACCCGTAAAGTAGAAATGACCATGACTTTCGTACTGGTTGCAATTATTCGTTTCATACGATTGAAAAACTGTTCTACTTATTTTGTATTTTATGCTTCGGGCGTTTACTTCAATGGCCCTACCAGTTTGATCTGGTGGATCAACGCCCTACAGTGAAGCCTACCTTGCCCGGAACGTAGATATGACCTTAACCTTCACACAGGTTGCAGTTATTCGTTTTATACGATTTAAAGGCTGTTGAACTTATTTTGTAGTTTATGCTTCTGGCGTTGACTTCTAAGGCCCTAACTCTTCGATCTGGTGCAGCAACGCCTCAGAGTTAAGTCTGGGATGCCCGAAACGTCGAAATGATCATTACTATAGCACTGGTTGCAATTAGTCATGCTATACGATGGAAAAGCTGTTGCATTTTTCTTGTATTTACTGCTTCTGGCTTCGACTTCTAGGGTCGTAGCTACTCGATCTGGTGGAGCAACTCCCTAGAGTGAAGCCTAGGTTGCCCGGAACGTAGAAATGACCATAACATTCACACCGGTTGCAATTATTCGTTTTATACGATGGAAAAACTGTTGCATTTTTATTGCATTTTATGCTTCGGGCGTTGACTTCTAAGGCCCTAGCTATTCGATCTGGTGGAGCAACGCCCTAGAGTGAAACCTAGGTTGCTCGGAATGTAGAAATGACCATAACTTTCACACTGGTCCCAATTATTCGTTTTATACGATGGAAAAGCTGTTGTATTTTGTATCGTATTTTATGCTTCTGGCGTCGACTTTTAAGGCCGTAGCTATTAGATGTGGTGGACCAACGCCCTAGAGTTTCGCATCGGTTGCCCGGAACGTAGAAATGACCATAACTTTCACAGTGGTAGCAATTATTCGTTTTACACATGGAAAAACTGTTTTATTTTTTTGTATTTTATGCATCGGGCGTTGACTTCTAAGGCCCTAGCTGTTCGGTCTGGTGGAGCAACGCCCTAGAGTGAAACCTAGGTTGCCCAGAACGTAGAAATGACCAACACTTTCACACTGGTTGCAATTATTCCTGTTATACGATGGAAAAACTCTTGTATATTTATTGTATTTTATGCTTCGGGCGTTGACTTCTAAGGCCGTAGCTATTCGATTTGGTGGAGCACCACCCTACAGTGAAGCCTAGGTTGCCCGGAACGTAGATATGACCACAACCTTCACACAGGTTGCAATTATTCGTTTTCTACGATGGAAAAGCTGTTGTATTTATATTGTATTTTATGCTTCCGGTGTTGGCTTCTTAGACCCGAACTCTTCGATCTGGTGGAGCAACGCATCAGAGGTAAGTCTAGGATGCCCGAAACGTCGAAATTATCATTGCTTTCACACTGGTTGCAATTATTCATGCTATACGATGGAAAAACTGTTGCATTCCTGCTGTATTTTCTGTTTCTGGCTTCGACTTCTAAGGTCCTAGCTATTCGATCTGGTGGGGCAACATCCAAGGGTGAAGCCTAGGTTGCCCGGAACGAAGATATGAACACAACCTTCACACAGGTTGCAATTATTCGTTTTCTACGATGGAAAAGTTGTTGTATTTATATTGTATTTTATGCTTCCGGTGTTGGCTTCTTAGACCCTAACTCTTCGATCTGGTGGAGCAACGCCTCAGAGGTAAGTCTAGGATGCCCGAAACATCGAAATGATCGTTACTTTCGCACTGGTTGCAATTAGTCGTGCTATACAATGGAAAAACTGTTGCATTTATACTGTATTTTATGCTTCTGGCGTTGACTTCTAAGGCCGTAGCTATTCGATGTGGTGGAGCAACGCCCTAAAGTGAAGCCTAGGTTGCCCGGAACGTAGAAATGAGCATAACTTTCACAACGGTAGGAATTATTCGTTTTATGCGATAGAAAAACTGTTGTATTAATATTGCGTTTTATGCTTCGGGCGTTGACTTCTAGGGCCCTAACTATTCGATCTGGTGGAGCAACGCCCTAGTGTGAAGCCTAGGTTGCCCGGAACGTAGAAATGACCAGAACTTTCACCCTGGTTGCTATTATACGTTTTATACGATGGAAAAACTGTTATATTTATATTGTATTTTATGCTTCTGGCGTTGACTTCTTAGGCCCTAACTTTTCGATCTGGTGGAACAACGCCCTAGAGTGAAGCCTAGGTCGCCCGGAACGTAGAAATGACCATCACTTTCACACTGGTAGCAATTATTCGTTTAATACAATGGAAAAACGGTTCTATTTATTTTGTATTTTATGCTTCGGGCGTTGACTTCTAAGGCCCTAACTATTCGATGTGGTGGAGCAACGCCCTAGAGTGAAGCCTAGGTTGCCCGGAACGTAGAAATGAACGCAACTTTCACACTGGTATCAATTATTCGTTTTATACAATGGAAAAGCTGTTCTATTTATTATGTATTTTATGCTTCGGGCATTGACTTCTTTGGCCCTACCTATTCGATCTGGTGGAGCGACACCCTACAGTCAAGCCTAGGTTGCCCGGAACGTAGAAATGAACATAACTTTCACACTGGTAGCAATTATTCGTTTTATACAATGGAAAAGCTGTTCTACTTATTATGTATTTTATGCTTCGGGCATTGACTTCTTTGGCCCTACCTATTTGATCTGGTGGAGCAACACCCTACAGTCAAGCCTAGGTTGCCCGGAACGTAGAAATGACCATAACTTTCACACCGGTAGCAATTATTCGTTTTATACGATGGAAAAACTGTTCTATTTATTTTGTATTCTATGCTTCGGGCGTTGACTTCTAAGGCCCTAACTATTCAATCTGTTGGAGCAACGCCCTAGGGTGAAGCCTAGGTTGGCCGGAAAGTATAAATAACCACATCTTTCATATTTGTTGCAATTATTCGTTTTATGCGACGGAAAAACTGTTATATTTATATTGTATTTTATGCTTCTGGCGTTGACTTCTTAGGCCCTAACTATTCGATCTGGTGGAACTACGCCCTAGAGTGAAGCCTAGGTTGCCCAGAACGTAGAAATGACCATCACTTTCACACTGGTTGCAATTATTCCCGTTATACGATGGAAAAACTCTTGTATATTTATTGTATTTTATGTTTCGGGCGTTGACTTCCATGGCCCTACCTATTCGATTTGGTGGAGCAACACACTACAGTGAAGCCTAGGTTGTCAGAAACGTAGAAATGAGCATAACTTTCACTCTGGTAGCAATTATTCGTTTTATACAATGGAAAAACTGTTCTATTTATTTTGTATTTTATGCTTCTGGCGTTGACTTCTTAGGCCCTAAGTGTTCGATCTGGTGGAGCAACGCCCTAGAGTGAAGCCTAGGTTGCCCGGAACGTAGAAATGATCATCACTTTCAAACTGGTTGCAATTAATCCTTTTATACGATCGAAAAACTGTTGTATTTATATTGCATTTTATGCTTCGGGCGTAGACTTCTATGGCCCTACCTATTCGGTCTGGTGGAGCAACACCCTACAGTGAAGCCTAGGTTGCCGGAACGTAGATATGACCATAACATTCACACAGGTTGTAATTATTCGTTTTCTACGATGGAAAAGCTGTTGTATTTAAATTGTATTTTATGCTTCCGGTGTTGACTTCTTAGACCCTAACTCTTCGATCTGGTGGAGCAACGCCTCAGAGTTAAGTCTAGGATGCCCGAAACGTCGAAATGATAGTTACTTTCGCACTGGTTGCAATTAGTCATGCTATACAATGGAAAAATTGTTGTATTTATACTGTATTTTATGCTTCTGGCGTTGACTTCTAAGGCCGTAGCTATTCGATGTGGTGGAGCAACGCCCTAGAGTGAAGCCTAGGTTGCCCGGAACGTAGAAATGCCCATTACTTTCACACTGGTTGCAATTATTAGTTTTATACGATGGAAAAACTGTTCTATTTATTTTGTATTTTATGCTTCGGGCGTTGACTTCTAAGGCCCTAACTACTCAATCGGTTGGAGCAACGCCCTAGGGTGAAGCCTAGGTTGCCCGGAAAGTAGAAATGACCATACTTTTCATACTGGTTGCAATTATTTGTTTTATAGGATGGAAAAGCTGTTGCATTTATACCGTATTTTAAGCTTCTGGCGTTGACTTCTTATGCCCTAACTATTGCATCTGGTGGAACAACGCCCTAGGGTGAAGCCTGGGTTGCCCGGAACGTAGAAATGACCATAACTTTCACACCGGTAGCAATTATTCGTTTTATACGATGGAAAAACTGTTCTATTTATTTTGTATTTTATGCTTCGGGCGTTGACTTCTAAGGCCCTTACTATTCAATCTGTTGGAGCAACGCCCTTGGGTGAAGCCTAGGTTGCCCGGAAAGTAGAAATAACCACAACTTTCATACTTGTTGCAATTATTCGTTTTATACGAGGGTAAAACTGTTATATTTATATTGTATTTTATGCTTCTGGCGTTGACTTCTTAGGCCCTAACTATGCGATCTGGTGGAACGACGCCATAGAGTGAAGCCTAGGTTGCCCAGAACATAGAAATGACCATCACTTTCACACTGGTTGCAATTATTCCTGTTATACGATGGAAAAACACTTGTATATTTATTGTATTTTATGCTTCGTGCGTTGACTTCCATGGCCCTACCTATTCGATTTGGTAGAGCAACACACTACAGTGAAGCCTAGCTTGTCAGAAACGTAGAAATGAACATAACTTTCACACTGGTAGTAATTATTCGTTTTATACAACGGAAAAACTGTTCTATTTATTTTGTATTTTATGCTTCGGGCGTTGACTTCTAAGGCCCTAACTATTCGATCTGGTGGAGCAACGCCCTAGAGTGAAGCCTAGGTTGCCCGGAACGTAGAAATGACCAGAACTTACACACTGGTTGCTATTATTCGTTCTATACGATGGAAAAACTGTTATATTTATATTGTATTTTATGCTTCTGGCGTTGACTTCTATGACCCTACCTATTCGATTTGGTGGAGCAACACCCTACAGTGAAACCTAGGTTGTCAGAAACGTAGAAATGAACATAACTTTCACACTGGTAGCAATTATTCGTTTTATACAATGGAAAAACTGTTCTATTTATTTTGTATTATATACTTCGGGCGTTCACTTCTAAGGCCCTAACTATTCGATCTGGTGGAACAACGACCTAGTGTGAAGCCTAGGTCGCCCGGAGCGTAGAAATGACCATCACTTTCACACTGGTAGCAATTATTCGTTTAATACAATGGAAAAACTGTTCTATTTATTTTGTATTTTATGCTTCGGGCGTTGACTTCTAAGGCCCTTACTATTCAATCTGTTGGAGCAACACCCTAGGGTGAAGCCTAGGTTGCCCGGAAAGTAGAAATAACCACAACTTTCATACTTGTTGCAATTATTCGTTTTATACGAGGGTAAAACTGTTATATTTATATTGTATTTTATGCTTCTGGCGTTGACTTCTTAGGCCCTAACTGTTCGATCTGGTGGAACGACGCCATAGAGTGAAGCCTAGGTTGCCCAGAACGTAGAAATGACCATCACTTTCACACTGGTTGCAATTATTCCTGTTATACGATGGAAAAACACTTGTATATTTATTGTATTTTATGCTTCGGGCGTTGACTTCCATGGCCCTACCTATTCGATTTGGTAGAGCAACACACTACAGTGAAGCCTAGCTTGTCAGAAACGTAGAAATGAACATAACTTTCACACTGGTAGCAATTATTCGTTTTATACAACGGAAAAACTGTTCCATTTATTTTGTATTTTATGCTTCGGGCGTTGACTTCTAAGGCCCTAACTATTCGATCTGGTGGAGCAACGCCCTAGAGTGAAGCCTAGGTTGCCCGGAACGTAGAAATTACCAGAACTTTCACACTGGTTGCTATTATTCGTTCTATACGATGGAAAAACTGTTATATTTATATTGTATTTTATGCTTCTGGTGTTGACTTCTATGACCCTACCTATTCGATTTGGTGGAGCAACACCCTACAGTGAAGCCTAGGTTGTCAGAAACGTAGAAATGAACATAACTTTCACACTGGTAGCAATTATTCGTTTTATACAATGGAAAAACTGTTCTATTTATTTTGTATTATATACTTCGGGCGTTCACTTCTAAGGCCGTAACTATTCGATCTGGTGGAACAACGACCTAGTGTGAAGCCTAGGTTGCCCGGAACGTAGAAATGACCAGAACTTTCACCCTGGTTGCTATTATTCGTTTTGTACGATGGAAAAACTGTTATATTTATATTGTATTTTATGCTTCTGGCGTTGACTTCTTAGGCCCTAACTTTTCGATCTGATGGAACAACGCCCTAGAGTGAAGCCTAGCTCGCCCGGAACGTAGAAATGACCATCCCTTTCACACTGGTAGCAATTATTCGTGTAATACAATGGAAAAACTATTCTATATATTTTGTATTTCATGCTTCGTGCGTTGTCTTCTAAGGCCCTAACTATTCGATCTGGTGGAGCAACGCCCTAGAGTGAAGCCTAGGTTGCCCGGAACGTAGAAATGAACATAACTTTCACACTGGTAGCAATTATTCGTTTTATACGATGGAAAAGCTGTTATATTTATATTGTATTTTATGCTTCTGACGTTGACTTCTTAGGCCCTAAGTGTTCGATCTGGTGGAGCAACGCCCTAGAGTGAAGCCTAGGTTGCCCGGAACATAGAAATGATCATCACTTTCAAACTGGTTGCAATTAATCCTTTTATACGATGGAAAAACTGTTGTATTTATATTGCATTTTATGCTTCGGGCGTAGACTTCTATGGCCCTACCTATTCGATCTGGTGGAGCAGCACCCTACAGTGAAGCCTAGGTTGCCCGGAACGTAGATATGACCATAACCTTCACACAGGTTGCAATTATTCGTTTTCTACGATGGAAAAGCTGTTGTATTTAAATTGTATTTTATGCTTCCGCTGTTGACTTCTTAGACCCTAACTCTTCGATCTGGTGGAGCAACGCCTCAGAGTTAAGTCTAGGATGCCCGAAACGTCGAAATGATCGTTACTTTCGCACTGGTTGCAATTAGTCATGCTATACAATGGAAAAATTGTTGTATTTATACTGTATTTTATGCTTCTGGCGCTGACTTCTAAGGCCGTAGCTATTCGATGTGGTGGAGCAACGCCCTATAGTGAAGCCTAGGTTGCCCGGAACGTAGAAATGCCCATTACTTTCACACTGGTAGCAATTATTAGTTTTATACGATGGAAAAACTGTTCTATTTATTTTGTATTTTATGCTTCGGGCGTTGACTTCTAAGGCCCTAACTATTCAATCTGTTGGAGGAACGCCCTAAGGTGAAGCCTAGGTTGCCCGGAAGGTAGAAATGACCGTACCTTTCATACTGGTTGCTATTATTTGTTTTATACGATGGAAAAACTGTTGTATTTATACCGTATTTTATGCTTCTGGCGTTGACTTCCTATGCCCTAACTATTCGATCTGGTGGAACGACGCCCTAGAGTGAAGCCTAGGTTGCCCAGAACGTAGAAATGACCATCACTTTCATACCGGTTGCAATTATTCCTGTTATACGATGGAAAAACTCTTGTATATTTATTGTATTTTATGCTTCGGGCGTTGACTTCCAAGGCCCTACCTATTCGATTTGGTGGAGCAACACACTACAGTGAAGCCTATGTTGTCAGAAACGTAGAAATGAACATAACTTTCACACTGGTAGCAATTATTCGTTTTATACAATGGAAAAACTGTTCTATTTATTTTGTATTTTATGCTTCGGACGTTGACTTCTAAGGCCCTAACTATTCGATCTGGTTTAGCAACACCCTAGGGTGAAGCGAAGCTTGCTCGGAACATAGGACATACCATTACCTTCACACTGGTTGCAATTATTCCTGTTATACGATGGATATACTCATGCACCTTTATTGTATTTTATGCTTCTGGCGTTGACTTGTTAGGCCCTAACTATTCGATCTGGTGGAACGACGCCCTAGGGTGAAGCCTAGGTTGCCGGAACGTAGAAATGACCATAACATTCACACTGGTAGCAATTATTCATTATATACAATGGAAAAACTGTTCTACTTATTTTGTATTTTATGCTTCGGACGTTTACTTCCATGGCCCTACCTATTTGGTCAGGTGGAGCAACGCCCTACAGTGAAGCCTAGTTTGCCCGGAACGTGGATATGACCTTAACCTTCACACAGGTTGCAGTGATTCGTTTTATACGATTTAAATGCTGTTGTACTTATATTGTATTTTATTCTTCTGGCGTTGAATTCCAAGTCGCTAGCTATTCGATCTGGTGGAGTAACGCCCTAGAGTGAAACCTAGGTTGCTCGGAATGTAGAAATGACCATAACTTTCACACTGGTCCCAATTATTCGTTTTATACGATGGAAAAGCTGTTGTATTTTGTATCGTATTTTATGCTTCGGGCGTTGACTTCTAAGGCCCTCACTATTCGATCTGGTGGAGCAACGCCCTAGAGTGAAACCTAGGTTGCCCAGAACGTAGAAATGACCAACACTTTCACACTGGTTGCAATTATTCCTGTTATACGATGGAAAAACTCTCGTATATTTATTGTATTTTATGCTTCGGGCGTTGACTTCTATGGCCCCACCTATTCGATTTGGTCGAGCAACGCCCTGCAGTGAAGCCTAGGTTGTCAGGAACGTAGAAATGAACGTAACTTTCACACTGGTAGCAATTATTCGTTTTATACAATGGAAAAACTGTTCTATTTATTTTGTATTTTATGCTTCGGGCGTTGACTTCTAAGGCCCTAACTGTTCGATCTGGTGGAGCAACGCCCTAGAGTGAAGCCTAGGTTGCCCGGAACGTAGAAATGACCAGAACTTTCACACTGGTAGCAATTATTCGTTTTATACAATGGAAAAGCTGTTCTATCTATTATGTATTTTATGCTTCGGGCATTGACTTCTTTGGCCCTACCTATTCGATCTGGTGGAGCAACACACTACAGTCAAGCCTAGGTTGCCCGGAACGTAGAAATGACCATAACATGCACACCCGTTGCAATTATTCATGCTATACGATCGAAAAACTGTTGCATTTTTATTGTATTTTATGCTTCTAGCGTTGACTTCTAAGGCCGTAGCTATCAGATGTGGCGGATTAACGCCCTAGAGTGACGCCTAGGTTGCCTGGAACGTAGAAATGACCATTACTTTCACAATGTTTCCAATTATTTATTTTATACGATGGAAAAACTGTTGTACTTATATTGTATTTTATTCTTATGGCGTTGAGTTCTAAGTCCCTAGCTATGCGATCTGGTGGAGCAACGCCATAGAGTGAAACCAAGGTTGCCCGGAACGTAGAAATTACCATAACTTTCAAACTGGTAGCAATTATTCGTTTTATACGATGGAACAACTGTTCTATTTATTTTGTATTTCATGCTTCTGGCGTTGACTTCTAAGGCCCTAACTATTCAATCTGTTGGAACAACGCCCTAGGGTGAAGCCTGGGTTACCCGTAAAGTAGAAATGACCATGACTTTCGTACTGGTTGCAATTATTCGTTTCATACGATTGAAAAACTGTTCTACTTATTTTGTATTTTATGCTTCGGGCGCTTACTTCAATGGCCCTACCAGTTTGATCTGGTGGAGCAACGCCCTACAGTGAAGCCTAGTTTGCCCGGAACGTAGATATGACCTTAACCTTCACACAGGTTGCAGTTATTCGTTTTATACGATTTAAAGGCTGTTGAACTTATTTTGTAGTTTATGCTTCTGGCGTTGACTTCTAAGGCCCTAACTCTTCGATCTGGTGCAGCAACGCCTCAGAGTTAAGTCTGGGATGCCCGAAACGTCGAAATGATCATTACTATAGCACTGGTTGCAATTAGTCATGCTATACGATGGTAAAGCTGTTGCATTTTTCTTGTATTTTATACTTCTGGCGTTGAATTCTAAGTCCATAGCTATTCGATCTGGTGGAGCAACGCCCTAGAGTGAAACCTAGGTTGCTCGGAATGTAGAAATGACCATAACTTTCACACTGGTCCCAATTATTCGTTTTATACGATGGAAAAGCTGTTGTATTTTGTATCGTATTTTATGCTTCTGGCGTCGACTTTTAAGGCCGTAGCTATTAGATGTGGTGGACCAACGCCCTAGAGTTTCGCATCGGTTGCCCGGAACGTAGAAATGACCATAACTTTCACAGTGGTAGCAATTATTCGTTTTACACATGGAAAAACTGTTTTATTTTTTTGTATTTTATGCATCGGGCGTTGACTTCTAAGGCCCTAGCTGTTCGGTCTGGTGGAGCAACGCCCTAGAGTGAAACCTAGGTTGCCCAGAACGTAGAAATGACCAACACTTTCACACTGGTTGCAATTATTCCTGTTATACGATGGAAAAACTCTTGTATATTTATTGTATTTTATGCTTCGGGCGTTGACTTCTAAGGCCGTAGCTATTCGATTTGGTGGAGCACCACCCTACAGTGAAGCCTAGGTTGCCCGGAACGTAGATATGACCACAACCTTCACACAGGTTGCAATTATTCGTTTTCTACGATGGAAAAGCTGTTGTATTTATATTGTATTTTATGCTTCCGGTGTTGGCTTCTTAGACCCTAACTCTCCGATCTGGTGGAGCAACGCCTCAGAGGTAAGTCTATGATGCCCGAAACGTCGAAATTATCATTGCTTTCACACTGGTTGCAATTATTCATGCTATACGATGGAAAAACTGTTGCATTCCTGCTGTATTTTCTGTTTCTGGCTTCGACTTCTAAGGTCCTAGCTATTCGATCTGGTGGGGCAACATCCAAGGGTGAAGCCTAGGTTGCCCGGAACGAAGATATGAACACAACCTTCACACAGGTTGCAATTATTCGTTTTCTACGATGGAAAAGTTGTTGTATTTATATTGTATTTTATGCTTCCGGTGTTGGCTTCTTAGACCCTAACTCTTCGATCTGGTGGAGCAACGCCTCAGAGGTAAGTCTAGGATGCCCGAAACGTCGAAATGATCGTTACTTTCGCACTGGTTGCAATTAGTCGTGCTATACAATGTAAAAACTGTTGCATTTATACTGTATTTTATGCTTCTGGCGTTGACTTCTAAGGCCGTAGCTATTCGATGTGGTGGAGCAACGCCCTAGAGTGAAGCCTAGGTTGCCCGGAACGTAGAAATGCCCATTACTTTCACACTGGTTGCAATTATTAGTTTTATACGGTGGAAAAACTGTTCTATTTATTTTGTATTTTATGCTTCGGGCGTTGACATCTAAGGCCCTAACTATTCAATCTGTTGGAGCAACGCCCTAGGGTGAAGCCTAGGTTGCGCGGAAAGTAGAAATGACCATACCTTTCATACTGGTTGCAATTATTCGTTTTATACGATGGAAAAGCTGTTGTATTTATACCGTATTTTATTCTTCTGGCGTTGAATTCCAAGTCCCTAGCTATTCGATCAGGTGGAGCAACGCGCTAGAGTGAAACCTAGGTTGCTCGGAATGTAGAAATGACCATCACTTTCACAAGGGTTGCAATCATTCCTGTTATAGGATGGAAAAACTCTTGTATATTTATTGTATTTTATGCTTCGGGCGTTGACTTCTATGGCCCTACCTATTCGATTTGGTGGAGCATCACCCTACAGTGAAGCCTAGCTTGTCAGGAACGTAGAAATGAACATAACTTTCACACTGGTAGCAATTATTCGTTTTATACATTGGGAAAACTGTTCTATTTATTTTGTATTTTATGCTTCGGGCGTTGACTTCTAAGGCCCTAAATATTCGATCTGGTGGAGCAACGCCCTAGAGTGAAGCCTAGGTCGCCCGGAACGTAGAAATGACCATCACTTTCACACTGGTAGCAATTATTCGTTTAATACAATGGAAAAAACTGTTCTATTTATTTTGTATTTTATGCTTCGGACGTTGACTTCTAAGGCCCTAACTATTCGATCTGGTTTAGCAACACCCTAGGGTGAAGCCAAGCTTGCTCGGAACATAGGACATACCATTACCTTCACACTGGTTGCAATTATTCCTGTTATACGATGGATATACTCATGCACCTTTATTGTATTTTATGCTTGTGCCGTTGACTTCTAAGGCTCTATCTATTCGATCTGGTGGAGCAACGCCCTAGAGTGAAACCTAGGTTGCCCAGAACGTAGAAATGACCAACACTTTCACACTGGTTGCAATTATTCCTGTTATACGATGGAAAAACTCTTGTATATTTATTGTATTTTATGCTTCGGGCGTTGACTTCTATGGCCCTACCTATTCGATTTGGTGGAGCAGCACCCTACAGTGAAGCCTAGCTTGTCAGGAACGTAGAAATGAACATAACTTTCACACTGGTAGCAATTATTCGTTTTATACAATGGGAAAACTGTTCTATTTATTTTGTATTTTATGCTTCGGGCGTTGACTTCTAAGGCCCTAAATATTCGATCTGGTGGAGCAACGCCCTAGAGTGAAGCCTAGGTTGCCCGGAACGTAGAAATGACCGGAACTTTCACACTGGTTGCTATTATTCGTTTTATTCGATGGACAAACTGTTATATTTATATTGTATTTTATGCTTCTGGCGTAGACTTCTTAGGCCCTAACTTCTCGATCTGGTGGAACAACGCCCTAGAGTGAAGCCTAGGTTGCCCGGAACGTAGAAATGACCAGAACTTTCACACTGGTTGCTATTATTCGTTTTATACGATGGAAAAACTGTTGCATTTTTATTGTATTTTATGCTTCTAGCGTTGACTTCTAAGGCCGTAGCTATTCGGTGTGGTGGAACAACGCCCTAGAGTGAAGCCTAGGTTGTCCGGAACGTAGAAATGACCATTACCTTCACACTGTGTGCTATTATTCATTTTATACGATGGAATGGGTGTGGTATTTATATTCTATTTTATGCTTCTGGCGTTGACTTCTAAGGCCGTAGCTATTAGATGTGGTGGAGTAACGCCCTAGAGTGACGCCTAGGTTGCCTGGAACGTAGAAATGACCATTACTTTCACAATGTTTCCAATTATTCATTTTATACGATGGAAAAACTGTTGTACTTATATCGTGTTTTATTCTTATGGCGTTGAATTCTAAGTCCCTAGCTATGCGATCTGGTGGAGCAACGCCCTAGAGTGAAACCTAGGTTGCCCGGAAAGTAGAAATGATCATAACTTTCATACTGGTTGCAATTATTCGTTTTATACGATGGAAAAACTGTTGTATTTATATTGTATTTTATGCTTCTGGCACTGACTTCTAGGGCACTAACTATTCGATCTGGTGGAGCAGCGCCCTAGGGTGAAGCCTAGGTTGCCCGGAAAGTAGAAATGACCATAACTTTCATACTGGTTGCAATTATTCGTTTTATACGATGGAAAAACTGTTGTATTTATATTGTATTTTATGCTTCCGGTGTTGGCTTCTTAGAACCCGAACTCTTCGATCTGGTGGAGCAACGCCTCAGGGGTAAGTCTAGGATGCCCGAAATGTCGAAATTGTCATTGCTTTCACACTGGTTGCAATTATTCATGCTATACGATGGAAAAACTGTTGCATTCCTGCTGTATTTTCTGTTTCTGGCTTCGACTTCTCAGTCCCTAGCTATGCCATCTGGTGGAGCAACGCCCTAGGGTGAAGCCTAGGTTGCCCGGAAAGTAGAAATGATAATAACTTTCACACTGGTTGCAATTATTCGTTTCATACGTAGGAAAAGCTGTTGCATTTTTATTGTATTTTATGCTTCTGTCGCTGACGTCTAAGACCGTAGCTATTAGATGTGGTGGAGCGTCGCACTAGAGTGACGCCTAGGTGGCCCGGAACGTAGAAATGACCATAACTTTCAAACTGGTTGCAATTAATCCTTTTATACGATGGAAAGGCTGATGCATTTTTATTGCATTTTATTCTTCGGGCGTTGACTTCTAAGGCCCCAACTATTCAATCTGTTGGAGCAACGCCCTAGCGTGAAGCCTAGGTTGCCCGGAACTTAGAAATGACCATAATTTTCACACTGATTGCTATTATTCGTTTTATACGATGGAAAAACTGTTATATTTATATTGTATTTTATGCTTCTGGCGGTGACTTCTTAGGCCCTAAGTGTTTGATCTGGTGGAACAACGCCCTACCGTGAAGCCTACGTTGCCCGGAACGTAGAAATGATCATCACTTTCACACTGGTTGCAATTATTCCTGTTATATGATGGAAAAACTGTTATATTTATATTGTATTTTATGCTTCGGGCGCTGACTTCTAAGGCCCTAACTATTCAATCTGTTGGATCAACGCCCTAGAGTGAAGCCTAGGTTGCCCGGAACGTTGAAATGACCATAACTTTCACACCGGTAGCAATTATTCGTTTTATACGATGGAAAAACTGTTATATTTATATTGTATTTTATGCTTCTGCCGTTGATTTCATAGGCCCTAACTATTCAATCTGGTGGAACAACGCCCTAGAGTGAGGCCTAGGTTGCCCGGAACGTAGAAATGACCGTCACTTCCATACTGGTAGCAATTACTCGTTTTATACGATGGAGAAACAGTTGTATTTACATTGTATTTTATGCTACTGGCGTTGTCTTCTAAGGCACTAACTATTCCATCTGGTGGAGCAACGCCCTAGAGTGAAGCCTAGGTTGCCCGGAACGTTGAAATGACCATCACTTTCAAACTGGTTGCAATTATTCCTATTATATGATGGAAAAACTGTTATATTTATATTGTATTTTATGCTTCGGGCGCTGACTTCTTAGGCCCTAGCTGTTCGATCTGGTGGAACAACGCCCTAGAGTGAAGCCTAGGTTGCCCGGAACGTTGAAATGACCATAACTTTCACACCGGTAGCAATTATTCGTTTTATACGATGGAAAAACTGTTATATTTATATTGTATTTTATGCTTCTGCCGTTGATTTCATAGGCCCTAACTTTTCGATCTGGTGGAACAACGCCCTAGAGTGAAGCCTAGGTCGCCCGGAACGTAGAAATGACCATCACTTTCACACTGGTAGCAATTATTCGTTTAATACAATGGAAAAACGGTTCTATTTATTTTGTATTTTATGCTTCGGGCGTTGACTTCTAAGGCCCTAACTGTTTGATCTGGTGGAGCAACGCCCTAGAGTGAAACCTAAGTTGCCCGGAACGTAAAAATGACCATAACTTTCACACTGGTTGCTATTATTCGTTTTATACGATGGAAAAACTGTTATATTTATATTGTATTTTATTCTTCTGGCGTTCACTTCTTAGGCCCTAACTATTCCATCAGGTGGAACAACGCCCTAGGGTGAAGCCTAGGTTGCCCGGAACGTAGAAATGACTATAACTTTTACAATGGTAGCAATTATTCGTTTTATACAATGGAAAAACTGTTGTATTTATATTGTATTTTATGCTTCTGGCGTTCACTTCTTAGGCCCTAACTATTCGATCAGGTGGAACAACGCCTAGGGTGAAGCCTAGGTTGCCCGGAACGTAGAAATGACCATAACTTTTACACCGGTAGCAATTATTCGTTTTATACAATGGAAAAACTGTTCTATTTATTTTGTATTTTATGCTTCGGGCGTTGACTTCTAAGGCCCTAACTGTTTGATCTGGTGGAGCAACGCCTTAGAGTGAAGCCTATGTTGCCCGGAACGTAGAAATGACCATAACTTTCACACTAGTTGCTATCAGTCGTTTTATACGATGGAAGAACTGTTATATTTATATTGTCTTTTATGCTTCTGGCTTTGACTTCTTAGGCCCTAACTTTTCGGTCTGGTTGAACAACGCCCTAGGGTGAAGCCTAGGTTGCCCGGAAAGTAGAAATGACCATAACTTACACACTGGTTGCAATTATTCGTTTTATACGATGGAAAAGCTGTTGTATTTATATCGTATTTTATGCTTCTGGCGTTGACTTCGTAGGACGTATCTATTCGATCTGGTGGAGCAACGCCCTGGAGTGAAGCCTAGGTTGCGCGGAACGTAGAATTGGCCATCACTTTCAAACTGGTTGCAATTATTCCTGTTATATGATGGAAACACTGATGTATTTTTACTGCATTTTATGCTTCGGTTGTTGACTTCTTGGGCCCTAACTATTCGATTTGGTGGAACAACACCGTAGAGTGAAGCCTAGGTTGCCCGGTACGTAGAAATGACCATAACTTTCACACTGGTTGCTATTATTCGTTTTATACGATGGAAAAACTGTTATATTTATATTGTATTTTATGCTTCTTGCGTTCACTTCTGAGGCCCTAACTATTCGATCTGGTGGAACAACACCGTAGAGTGAAGCCTAGGTTGCCCGGAACGTTGAAATGACCATCACTTTCAAACTGGTTGCAATTATTCCTATTATATGATGGAAAAACTGTTATATTTATATTGTATTTTATGCTTCGGGCGCTGACTTCTTAGGCCCTAGCTGTTCGATCTGGTGGAACAACGCCCTAGAGTGATGCCTAGGTTGCCCGGAACGTTGAAATGACCATAACTTTCACACCGGTAGCAATTATTCGTTTTATACGATGAAAAAACTGTTATATTTATATTGTATTTTATGCTTCTGCCGTTGATTTCATAGGCCCTAACTTTTCGATCTGGTGGAACAACGCCCTAGAGTGAAGCCTAGGTCGCCCGGATCGTAGAAATGACCATCACTTTCACACTGGTAGCAATTATTCGTTTAATACAATGGAAAAACGGTTCTATTTATTTTGTATTTTATGCTTCGGGCGTTGACTTCTAAGGCCCTAACTATTCGATGTGGTGGAGCAACGCCCTAGAGTGAAGCCTAGGTTGCCCGGAACGTAGAAATGAACGTAACTTTCACACTGGTATCAATTATTCGTTTTATACAATGGAAAAGCTGTTCTATTTATTATGTATTTTATGCTTCGGGCATTGACTTCTTTGTCCCTACCTATTCGATCTGGTGGAGCGACACCCTACAGTCAAGCCTAGGTTGCCCGGAACGTAGAAATGAACATAACTTTCACACTGGTAGCAATTATTCGTTTTATACAATGGAAAAGCTGTTCTATTTATTATGTATTTTATGCTTCGGGCATTGACTTCTTTGGCCCTACCTATTCGATCTGGTGGAGCAACACCCTACAGTCAAGCCTAGGTTGCCCGGAACGTAGAAATGACCATAACTTTCACACCGGTAGCAATTATTCGTTTTATACGATGGAAAAACTGTTCTATTTATTTTGTATTCTATGCTTCGGGCGTTGACTTCTAAGGCCCTAACTATTCAATCTGTTGGAGCAACGCCCTAGGGTGAAGCCTAGGTTGGCCGGAAACTATAAATAACCACATCTTTCATATTTGTTGCAATTATTCGTTTTATGCGACGGAAAAACTGTTATATTTATATTGTATTTTATGCTTCTGGCGTTGACTTCTTAGGCCCTAACTATTCGATCTGGTGGAACTACGCCCTAGAGTGAAGCCTAGGTTGCCCAGAACGTAGAAATGACCATCACTTTCACACTGGTTGCAATTATTCCTGTTATACGATGGAAAAACTGTTATATTTATATTGTATTTTATGCTTCGGGCGCTGACTTCTAAGGCCCTAACTATTCAATCTGTTGGATCAACGCCCTAGAGTGAAGCCTAGGTTGCCCGGAACGTTGAAATGACCATAACTTTCACACCGGTAGCAATTATTCGTTTTATACGATGGAAAAACTGTTGTATTTATATTGTATTTCATGCTTCTGGCGTTGACTTCTAAGGCCCTAGCTATTCGATCTGGTGGAGCAACGCCCTAGAGTGAAGCCTAGGTTGCCCGGAAAGGAGAAATGACCATCACTTTCATACTGGTTGCAATTATTTGTTTTATATGATGGAAAAGCTGTTATATTTATATTGTATTTTATGCTTCTGCCGTTGATTTCATAGGCCCTAACTATTCAATCTGGTGGAACAACGCCCTAGAGTGAGGCCGAGGTTGCCCGGAACGTAGAAATGACCATCACTTCCATACTGGTAGCAATTACTCGTTTTATACGATGGAGAAACAGTTGTATTTACATTGTATTTTATGCTACTGGCGTTGTCTTCTAAGGCACTAACTATTCCATCTGGTGGAGCAACGCCCTAGAGTGAAGCCTAGGTTGCCCGGAACGTTGAAATGACCATCACTTTCAAACTGGTTGCAATTATTCCTATTATATGATGGAAAAACTGTTATATTTATATTGTATTTTATGCTTCGGGCGCTGACTTCTTAGGCCCTAGCTGTTCGATCTGGTGGAACAACGCCCTAGAGTGAAGCCTAGGTTGCCGGGAACGTTGAAATGACCATAACTTTCACACCGGTAGCAATTATTCGTTTTATACGATGGAAAAACTGTTATATTTATATTGTATTTTATGCTTCTGTCGTTGATTTCATAGGCCTTAACTTTTCGATCTGGTGGAACAACGCCCTAGAGTGAAGCCTAGGTCGCCCGGAACGTAGAAATGACCATCACTTTCACACTGGTAGCAATTATTCGTTTAATACAATGGAAAAACGGTTCTATTTATTTTTTATTTTATGCTTCGGGCGTTGACTTCTAAGGCCCTAACTATTCGATGTGGTGGAGCAACGCCCTAGAGTGAAGCCTAGGTTGCACGGAACGTAGAAATGAACGTAACTTTCACACTGGTATCAATTATTCGTTTTATACAATGGAAAAGCTGTTCTATTTATTATGTATTTTATGCTTCGGGCATTGACTTCTTTGTCCCTACCTATTCGATCTGGTGGAGCGACACCCTACAGTCAAGCCTAGGTTGCCCGGAACGTAGAAATGAACATAACTTTCACACTGGTAGCAATTATTCGTTTTATACAATGGAAAAGCTGTTCTATTTATTATGTATTTTATGCTTCGGGCATTGACTTCTTTGTCCCTACCTATTCGATCTGGTGGAGCGACACCCTACAGTCAAGCCTAGGTTGCCCGGAACGTAGAAATGACCATAACTTTCACACCGGTAGCAATTATTCGTTTTATACGATGGAAAAACTGTTCTATTTATTTTGTATTCTATGCTTCGGGCGTTGACTTCTAAGGCCCTAACTATTCAATCTGTTGGAGCAACGCCCTAGGGTGAAGCCTAGGTTGGCCGGAAACTATAAATAACCACATCTTTCATGTTTGTTGCAATTATTCGTTTTATGCGACGGAAAAACTGTTATATTTATATTGTATTTTATGCTTCTGGCGTTGACTTCTTAGGCCCTAACTATTCGATCTGGTGGAACTACGCCCTAGAGTGAAGCCTAGGTTGCCCAGAACGTAGAAATGACCATCACTTTCACACTGGTTGCAATTATTCCTGTTATACGATGGAAAAACTGTTATATTTATATTGTATTTTATGCTTCGGGCGCTGACTTCTAAGGCCCTAACTATTCAATCTGTTGGATCAACGCCCTAGAGTGAAGCCTAGGTTGCCCGGAACGTTGAAATGACCATAACTTTCACACCGGTAGCAATTATTCGTTTTATACGATGGAAAAACTGTTGTATTTATATTGTATTTCATGCTTCTGGCGTTGACTTCTAAGGCCCTAGCTATTCGATCTGGTGGAGCAACGCCCTAGAGTGAAGCCTAGGTTGCCCGGAAAGGAGAAATGACCATCACTTTCATACTGGTTGCAATTATTTGTTTTATATGATGGAAAAGCTGTTGTATTTATATTGTATTTTATGCTGCTGGCGTTCACTTCTTCGGCCCTAACTATTCAATTATGTGGAACAACGCCCTAGAGTGAGGCCTAGGTTGCCCGGAACGTAGAAATGACGTTAACTTTCATACTGGTTGCAATTACTCGTTTTATACGATAAAAAACTATTGTAGTTATATTGTATTTTATGCATCTGGCGTTGACTTCTAAGGCACTAACTATTCGATCTATTGGAGCAACGCCCTAGAGTGAAGCCTAGGTTGCCCGGAAAGGAGAAATGACCATCACTTTCAAACTGGTTGCAATTAATCCTGTTATACGATGGAAAAACAGTTGTATTTTTATTGCATTTTATGCTTCTGGCGTTCACTTCTTAGGCCCTAACTATTCGATCTGAAGGAATAACGGCCTAGGGTGAAGCCTAGGTTGCCCGGAACGTAGAAATGACCATCACTTTCAAACTGGTTGCAATTATTCCTGTTATATGATGGAAAAACTGTTATATTTATATTGTATTTTATGCTTCGGGCGCTGACTTCTAAGGCCCTAACTATTCAATCTGTTGGATCAACGCCCTAGGGTGAAGCCTAGGTTGCCCGGAACGTTGAAATGACCATAACTTTCACACCGGTAGCAATTATTCGTTTTATACGATGGAAAAACTGTTGTGTTTATATTGTATTTCATGCTTCTGGCGTTGACTTCTAAGGCCCTAGATATTCGATCTGGTGGAGCAACGCCCTAGGGTGAAGCCTAGGTTGCCCGGAAAGTAGAAATGACAATAACTTTCACACTGGTTGCAATTATTCGTTTCATACGTAGGAAAAGCTGTTGCATCTTTATTGTATTTTATGCTTCTGTCGCTGACGTCTAAGACCGTAGCTATTAGATGTGGTGGAGCGTCGCACTAGAGTGACGCCTGGGTTGCCCGGAACGTAGAAATGACCATAACTTTCAAACTGGTTGCAATTAATCCTTTTATACGATGGAAAGGCTGATGCATCTTTATTGCATTTTATTCTTCGGGCGTTGACTTCTAAGGCCCCAACTATTCAATCTGTTGGAGCAACGCCCTAGCGTGAAGCCTAGGTTGCCCGGAACGTTGAAATGACCATCACTTTCTAACTGGTTGCAATTATTCCTATTATATGATGGAAAAACTGTTATATTTATATTGTATTTTATGCTTCGGGCGCTGACTTCTTAGGCCCTAGCTGTTCGATCTGGTGGAACAACGCCCAAGAGTGAAGCCTAGGTTGCCCGGAACGTAGAACTGACCATTACTTTCGCACTGGTTGCAATGGTTCCTGTTATACGTTGGAAAAACTGTTGCATCTTTATTGTATTTTATGCTTCGGGCGTTGACTTCTAAGGCCCTAGCTATGCGATCTGGTGGAGCAACATCCTAGAGTGAAACCTAGGTTGCGCGGAACGTAGAAATTACCATAACCTTCACACTGATAGCAATTATTCGTTTTATACGATGGAACAACTGTTCTATTTATTTTGTATTTCGTGCTTCGGGCGTTGACTTCTAAGGCCCTAACTATTCAATCTGATGGAACAACGCCCTAGGGTGAAGCCTAGGTTGCCCGGAACGTAGAAATGACCATAACTTTCATACTGGTTTCAATTATTCGTTTTATACGATGGAGAAACTGTTATATTTATGTTGTGTTTTATGTTTCTGGCGTTGCCTTCTTAGGCCCTAGCTGTTCGATCTGGTGGAAGAACGCCCTACAGTGAAGCCTAGGTTGCCCGGAACGTAGAACTGACCATTACTTTCACACTGGTTGCAATTGTTCCTGTTATACGTTGGAAAAACTGTTGCATCTTTATTGTATTTTATGCTTCGGGCGTTGACTTCTAAGGCCCTAGCTATGCGATCTGGTGGAGCAACATCCTAGAGTGAAACCTAGGTTGCCCGGAACGTAGAAATTACCATAACCTTCACACTGATAGCAATTATTCGTTTTATACGATGGAACAACTGTTCTGTTTATTTTGTATTTCGTGCTTCGGGCGTTGACTTCTAAGGCCCTAACTATTCAATCTGTTGGAACAACGCCCTTTTTTTTTTTTTTTTTTTTTTTTTTTTTTACGTGGAGAAATCCTCATAGGACACCCCGAACCCTTGGGGAGGGCTCGGGGTAGTGTCGGACTTTTACCGACTAAAACTCCACGGTGGCCTACCTAAGGCGTTTCGGGGGGCACTGGGAACTCCAAAGAACACTTCCAGTACCCCCCTAGCCGTGCCGAAGCGCATCCCGGGAGGGGTCATACCCCCCCTCCCTTGCGGCACATCTAACTTCGGCGACATGTAGTGGCCACACTACATGTCGCCGCCCCCCCAGGGTCGCTGTGCAATGGCGACTTGGGCCCCCGACCCAAGCCGCCTGCGACCCCGCAATGACCCGCAGCCAACCAGACCCTCGGGGGCCTGAGGCCCCGTCAGTGGGTCGGGCCGGCGTCGGGCCATTGCTCCCCTCCCCGTGACCCGTGTCCAGGGGCTTTACTGCGCCGGGGCGGGCGGAGACCATTGTCTCGCCCGTGGCCCGGCCCTGGCCCTTCCCCTGCGGGCGGGATGGGAGTGCCGCTCCCTATCCCGCTCCGCGGCCTCCTTCTGCAGCATCACATGCTCGCAGAAGGAGGCCATTGCTTTCCACGGCCTCTCGCCAGTCACCATAGCTGCAACTACGGCTTCCAGCGAGAGGTCGTGTCCCACCCCCTGTTTCAGGACACGGCGCTCTGCTGCCCACGCCGGGCAGACTTCCAGCGTGTGCTGCGCCGTGTCCTGTTCCTCCCCACAATGGTGGCATGTCGCTGTCGCTTCCTTCCCAATTCGACACAGGTACTCCCCGAAACAGCCATGTCCGGAGAGCACCTGCGTCATTCTGTAGGTGAGCCTTCCGTATGCTCTGTACCGCCACTTTTCGAAATGTGGCAGGACAGCCCCGACGGCCCTTTTGGCGGCAGCGCCAGCCTGCAGCTGGCGGGTCCACTCAATGTGTAGGGCACGCCGGGCAAGACGCCTCGTCCGTTCGACCGCTTCTGCCTCTGGTGGCCTCCCACTGTCCCGAAGCTCCCGCAGCCGGACGTATATCGTCCGGTGTTGCTGCGCCAGGAGCTCCAGGGGAGGAAGACCAGCCAGGGCCGTCGCCGCCTCGTAGGAGATGGTGCGGTACCCCCTAATGACTCTGATGGCCAGCCGCCGGTAAAGGCGTCGCAGCATCGCGATGCTGCGTTTGCTGGCCATCAGGTCCGGGGCCCAGACAGGGGCCCCGTAGAGGATCATTGACCGCACCACCCCGACGTAGAGGCGGCGAACACCTTCCTCAGGCCCCCCTAAATTGGGGAGGAGGCGGCCTAATGCGGCCGACGCTCTCTCCACACGGGGGGCCAAGCGGTCGAAATGTTCGACGAAGCGCCATTGGCTGTCGAGGGTCAGGCCCAGATATTTCATCTGTTCCTTCACCTCGACGAAGGCATCACCTACTCTGATCCGCAAGCCGGGCGGGGGCGCCCCACGGCGAGGCCGGTCATAAAACCACATGGCCTCGCATTTGTGGGGCGCTACCTCAAGGCCCGACTCACGGATCGCCGCGACAGCGACAGCCACCGCCATCTCAGCAAGGCGGATGGCCCTCCCATAGCCCACCCCGCCGACCAGCACCAACGTGTCGTCCGCGTAACACGTCAGCCCGACATCGGCGGGGAGGCGGGCCCGCAGCACGTGGTCGTACGCGATGACCCAAAGCAGGGGACCCAACACGGACCCCTGCGGAACACCGCGCACGACCCTCCTTCGGCAAAGTTTTCCATCCCGGCCGGTGTATTGTATCCACCTGTCGTTTAGGTAGGACCGAATAATCCGTCTCAGGTACGGGGGCACTCGCATATAACGGAGCGCCCCCAGTACCCTGCTCCAGGGAAGGGTGTTAAAGGCGTTGACGATATCCAATGATACCGCCAATGCCACCCCATCCCTGGAGACGGCCTCCTCCGAGAGGGACCTGACGCGCATGACTGCGTCCACGGTCGAAAGTCCCTCCCGGAAGCCAAACTGGCTGGAGGCCAATCCCGGTCCCACCGTCGACAGGTGGCTCGAGAGGCGGGCAGCTATGATTGTCTCAAAAAGCTTTCCCGCCTCGTCGAGCAAGCACACCGGCCTATATGCCGAAGGCGTGTCCGCGGGCCGTCCATCCTTTCTTAGGAGGACCATCCGCGCCTGTTTCCATGCGAGGGGGAACTCCCCCATGCGGAGGCAGCCGCTCAGCAGTCGCACGAACCTCGAGCTTAGGACGCCCATTGCCCGGGCCAATACGCGGCAGGGGACACCGTCCGGGCCCGGCGCAACGTTGCGTGACCCGCGACGGCGCAGCGCCCCGGCCAACTCCTCGTGTGTTACCCCCATCTCCATCTCGGACCACTCAACGGGTGGCTCCGAGGTTTCCGAGCGGGCGGTCTCCTGCTCCCGGTCTATCCCGGGAAACAGGGTCCGAACCACCCGCTCCAGGAGTGGGGGATCTAGGGTTTCCGTTATGGGTGGCGCCCATGCTCGTAACTTACCCATCACGAGTTTATATGGGCGCCCCCACGGAACCCTGTTTAATTCCACGAGGAGCTCCTTCCATGCCCGGGCTTTGGCGTCCCGGATGGCGCGCTGGAGTGTTCTGCGCATCGCGCTATACACCTCATACAAGCGCGCCACCTGCTCGGGTTCGGCCTGCCGACGTCGGCGGGCGCGGGTGTACCGGCGCCGCGAGCGGACGTACGCCACGCGCAACTCATCCATTTCTCGCGACCACCAGTACGCCGCGCCCGGACGCGAGGGTGGCCCGGCTCTGGGCATGGCGGTGTCACACACCGCCTTTGTAGCCCTGCTGAGCCAGGCCATTTCTCCCTCGACGTCGCCGACCGGCCCAGCCGGTGTCTCCGGCCAGGCCGCCGCATGAGCGGCCGCCTCCAAGAGGCTGCAATTCAGCTTTTTAATGGACCATCGCGGTGGCGGGCGGGCCCGCCGGCCCCCGTGGCACCGGGGCCCATCCCTCCGGGTGGAGGTAGCAGCGGCGACCCTCACCTCCATTGTTATATAGAGGTGATCGCTGAGGGTCGCCACTTCTGTTGCCACTCTCCACCCAGACACACGCTGCAGGCCGGAGGGGGTTGCCCACGTCAGGTCTATGATGGACACCCCCTGCGGCCCAACGAACGTGTGCTGCCGACCCCGGTTAACCAACCGAAGGTCCAGCCCGGCCGCCCAATCCATTAGGACCTCGCCCCTACGGCTAGTCCTGGGGCTGCCCCATGCCGTAGCATGGGCATTAAAGTCCCCCAGGACAATTACCGGGCGGGGCATGCACTGACCGATGCATGCGGTTACCCCGCCCAGGTATGACTCATAAGAAGCGAGGTCACAGTTGGGCGACACATAGCATCCCACCACCGCGACACTTCCCCACTGAACCGCCACGCAACCCTCCCCCGTCGCTAAGACGTTAACTGGAGGAGATGCGGGCGGCCAGTTCCATGTAATAGCCACCAAGCCGCACCGACTCCCGACCCAGTCTGGGAGGTCGGGGATATTGTACGGCTCGGCGGCGACGGACAGTCCTATTGATCGCTCCCGCATGGTATGGACAAACAGGTCCTGAGCCCTGCGGGAGCGCTTCAAATTGGCCTGGAGGAGGGTAGCCATTTCTACACCGTTTCCATGGCCTCCTCCAGGCCGTTCTTACCGGACCTTGAATAGGTCTGTGGCGCTGCAGATGACCCAGCCTCCTCTGCAGCGACCACCTTTTCCTTCCCTGCCCCGGCGGGGACTTCGGAGGACGTCGGAGGGGCGGCATTAGCGGTGTCCCCGCCGCGCTCCACCTGCCCCGCTGGCATCGCTGAGCGTGCCCTTCCGCGGCGTCGGCCCTTGGAGGGCGGGGCACAGCCCGGTCCCCCCAGTCGGTGGCCTGATGGCCTCCCCAGGTCCGCACACAGCGGACACTTTGGGGAAGACGCGCGGCACTCCGCCGCCCGATGCTCCGTGGCGCCGCAATTATAGCAGCGTCCCCTCCTATCTTCCGCCGCGGTGCACCGCTGCTGGACGTGCCCTGTCTCCAAGCAGCGGTAGCACTGGAGGGGACGAGGCGCCAGGACATCGATACGGGCCATGGTCCAACCCACGCGCAGCTTTCCCGCAGCCGCCAAACTTCGGGCCGCCGTGAGGGGGCACCGCACCCACGCCGTACCAAGCGCCGTAGGCGAGCGGCGGATGGGGCCCACCTTTATGTCCCCCTCCTGACACCCTCCCTGTGTCACAATGGCGGCAGCGACGTCCCGCTGGGTGACGGAGTCATCCAACCCCGCCACCCGCATCTCCGTCGTCTTTTTCGGTCTTGCTACCTTAATCTCCGTAGCCACGAAAAGCTGCCGGAGCCTCTCAGCCAGCTGATCTGCCTTAGGGGCTCCCTCCGGGCCTGGGATTTCCAATATAATCCCGCCCGTGACGGCCCGCTTCGTCCTGATCTCGGCGATGCCCAGGTCGGCCAAATTAATGCTGGCCCTTGCCTGTCTAAGGGCATTACCAAGGTCGGCGCCGGCTCCCTCCATCACGGTCAGCGCTATGGCTGCCGTTTTGGGTGGCTTTGCCGGCGCCCGAGTGGGGCGGGCCGGGGGAGTCCCCTTCTTCGCCGGGCCATTGGCGGCGCTAGCGGGAGGAGCCCCGCCAGCACCCGTCGGCCGTTTCGGGGCTTTCTGCCTCACTGGGCGGGAGCCGTCAGGTTCGTTAGCGGGGGCAGCCTGTCCCGCCGGCTTCCGCTTCCGACCGAGTACCTCCGTCCATTTCGGCTCCCGATTCGGCCCCGTCACGGCTGCCGCCGGATCCACAGCCTTCCTTGCCCGGCTACCGGTCTTATCCACCGCTGTCTTTCTCCCGGCAGCAGCAGGTTTGGGACTGGGAGTGCCTCCCGTGGTTGCTGGTGTGGGCGGGGCTGGCGTCGCTACCGCGACTGTAATAGTGGGGCGCGCCCGTCGCCCATCAACGGTCGCCAGGGCCCTGGCTCTCGCCTCCTTCCTCCTCCTCCTCCGTCTTTGCGTTGGGGTTTCCCCCGACGCAGTCGGCGGCGGCCGTGCCATGACCGCAGCAGCTGGTGCTTTTGGCACCTTCGTTGGTGCCGCCCCGTGTGCACTTGTCTGGGGGGCGGATTTGCCCACGAGGAGGGTTATCTCAGCCCTCAACTCCCTGAACCGTTTCTCCACCAGCGTCTCCATTTTGGACCATAAGGCCTCTACTAATGAGGCCTGGTCCAACGCCGGTTTGGGCGGATTGACGGTGGTGGCTGGCGACGGCAACGGTGGCGGGGGCATAAGCTGCCCATCCGTCAGGGCCTTCTTTCTTTGGCCGCTGGGTGTGGGGTCTCTCCTAACCGCAGGTGCAGACTCTCGCTCCTGCCGCAGCCTTACAATTTCGGCTTTCATAGCCCGCATTTGCTCCGCCAGTCTGATGTTTTGCTCCTCGAGCATTGTCTGGCTGGCGGTAGCTACAGTTCGCTGCTGTATTTCAACAGCAGCGACACTGACGATGCGGGCAGCCATTCGCAGTGTCCTGACGAACGTCCCCTTGAGGTTGCCCGAAGTGTTCGCCACCCTCTCCACCTCTGTCAGCTGGTGACTAATGACACCGCCCAGGGAGCCTGTGTCCTGCCCCATCATCTCTCCCTTAAGAGACTCGATGGGGGGCAGGGTGTCCGTCCTCTTCTTTTTCCTGCTCTGTTCCCTTTGTGCTCCCGCAGTCGTATCTCCGTCGGCATCCGCCGCAGGCAATTGCCTTTTGCGGCCACCGACGGATGTCCCGGATCTAAGGGACCTCGTGGACTGACGGGAAGAAACACTCCCTTCGTCGTCGGAGGCGGTCAAGGACATTTTGTCCCTGTCCTCTTCTCCCAACTTCCCCACGTCACTCCCACCAGCCCCACGGCTATCCCAGCCGGGGCCAAGGTACTGACCGAGCGCCCAGCTGATGCGCTCGTCCCGTGCGTGTTGTGCGGGAGTGATCTCAGCATCGGTGTGTTCTTCAACCGATGCGTCCCTGTCGAACCCTGCCTCGGACATGGGCCTGGAGGATCTAACTTTTTCGACCCATTCCTGTAGGCCCCCGTCCGAGGAAGAACTGCCTCCCTGCTCTTTACTCGCGCAGTCAACCGTCACTGGGATGTTTCCCAATGAGGAACTGCGCTCCTTGCTCAAGTCGCCCTGCGACTTACCCCCCTTCCCCAATGTTTCATTTAGGTTCGACATTTTGGCAGTTAATGATTCCTCCGGTTCGCCCATCATGGGACCCCCACCGCGGTGGGGGCACTTCCCCGGGTAAGAAGATCCCTAAATATGGATGCCAAAACCGTGAAGCGGTTTGTCGGGTGGTCAACCCTATTGGCACCTAGTGACTCTACAAAAAATATTACGGGATAGGCCCGCGCCATATATGATGCAAAAGGTTTAACGTCACCCCTATCGAGAGGGCGGGTACCCATCCGAAGGGCCCCGTACCCTAACCTCAGGCTAGACGGCGCGACAGTTTACCCCCCGTCGCACGGGGTATGAGGATATACTGACCAGGTAATCCTCCATACCTGCGCCCAGTTAATCTCGCTTCAACCCCGACATAGGCTCCAGTCAGTACCTGGGGAGCGGTTTTTCCACGTTTCGCATGCGGCTTCAGGCGACCTTTGCCATAATTTCAGGACTTACATTTACGCATCTTCCACCGCAGAGGCTAGGTACAGACTTCACCCAGGTACCCCGGTCGGGGGGCTACTACTCCACCCCTTGGTTAGTCTGTCGGGAATATCCACGAGCCACCGGCCGCAGCCCATTCACACACGCACACACACACACACATTCACACACACACTCACGCACTGTGTTTGGTCCGCGGGGGCTTTCGCCCCGACCTCGGTACCGGGACGCGGGAGACACGACCTCTCGGTCATGCCCACCGGCCCGGGCCCGAGGCTTCCCCTATCCGCCACCTGGGGACGCGCCACGTAGGGGTTCACCTCCCCTCCCATCTGGACATCCAGACAGGTCCGTGGTGGAACAACGCCCTAGGGTGTAGCCTAGGTTGCCCGGAACGTAGAAATGAGCATAACTTTCACAACGGTAGGAATTATTCGTTTTATGGGATAGAAAAACTGTTGTATTAATATTGCATTTTATGCTTCGGGCGTTGACTTCTAAGGCTCTAACTATTCTATCTGGTGGAGCAACGCCCTAGTGTGAAGCCTAGGTTGCCCGGAACGAGAAATGACCAGAACTTTCACCCTGGTTGCTATTATACGTTTTATACGATGGAAAAACAGTTATATTTATATTGTATTTTATGCTTCTGGCGTTGACTTCTTAGGCCCTAACTTTTCGATCTGGTGGAACAACGCCCTAGAGTGAAGCCTAGGTCGCCCGGAACGTAGAAATGACCATCACTTTCACACTGGTAGCAATTATTCGTTTAATACAATGGAAAAACGGTTCTATTTATTTTGTATTTTATGCTTCGGGCGTTGACTTCTAAGGCCCTAACTATTCGATGTGGTGGAGCAACGCCCTAGAGTGAAGCCTAGGTTGCCCGGAACGTAGAAATGAACGTAACTTTCACACTGGTATCAATTATTCGTTTTATACAATGGAAAAGCTGTTCTATTTATTATGTATTTTATGCTTCGGGCATTGACTTCTTTGGCCCTACCTATTCGATCTGGTGGAGCGACACCCTACAGTCAAGCCTAGGTTGCCCGGAACGTAGAAATGAACATAACTTTCACACTGGTAGCAATTATTCGTTTTATACAATGGAAAAGCTGTTCTATTTATTATGTACTTTATGCTTCGGGCATTGACTTCTTTGGCCCTACCTATTCGATCTGGTGGAGCAACACCCTACAGTCAAGCCTAGGTTGCCCGGAACGTAGAAATGACCATAACTTTCACACCGGTAGCAATTATTCGTTTTATACGATGGAAAAACTGTTCTATTTATTTTGTATTCTATGCTTCAGGCGTTGACTTCTAAGGCCCTAACTATTCAATCTGTTGGAGCAACGCCCTAGGGTGAAGCCTAGGTTGGCCGGAAAGTATAAATAACCACATCTTTCGTATTTGTTGCAATTATTCGTTTTATGCGACGGAAAAACTGTTATATTTATATTGTATTTTATGCTTCTGGCGTTGACTTCTTAGGCCCTAACTATTCGATCTGGTGGAACTACGCCCTAGAGTGAAGCCTAGGTTGCCCAGAACGTAGAAATGACCATCACTTTCACACTGGTTGCAATTATTCCTGTTATACGATGGAAAAACTCTTGTATATTTATTGTATTTTATGTTTCGGGCGTTGACTTCCATGGCCCTACCTATTCGATTTGGTGGAGCAACACACTACAGTGAAGCCTAGGTTGTCAGAAACGTAGAAATGAACATAACTTTCACACTGGTAGCAATTATTCGTTTTATATAATGGAAAAACTGTTCTATTTATTTTGTATTTTATGCTTCGGGCGTTGACTTCTAAGGCCCTAACTATTCGATCTGGTGGAGCAACGCCCTAGAGTGAAGCCTAGGTTTCCCAGAACGTAGAAATGAACATAACTTTCACACTGGTAGCAATTATTCGTTTTATACAATGGAAAAACTGTTCTATTTATTTTGTATTTTATGCTTCGGGCGTTGACTTCTAAGGCCCTAACTATTCAATCTGTTGGAGCAACGCCCTAGGGTGAAGCTTAGGTTGCCCGGAAAGTAGAAATGACCGTACCTTTCATACTGGTTGCAATTATTTGTTTTATACGATGGAAAAGCTGGTGTACTTATAGCGTATTTTATGCTTCTGGCGTTGACTTCCTATGCCCTAACTATTCCATCTGGTGGAACAACGCCCTACAGTGAAGCCTAGGTTGTCAGAAACGTAGAAATGAACATAACTTTCACACTGGTAGCAATTATTCGTTTTATACAATGGAAAAACTGTTCTATTTATTTTGTATTTTATGCTTCGGGCGTTGACTTCTAAGGCCCTAACTATTCAACCTGTTGGGCCAACGCCCTAGCGAGAAGCCTAGGTTGCCCGGAAAGTAGAAATGACCATAACTTTCGTACTGGTCGCAATTATTCGTTTTATAGGATGGAAAAACTGTTATATTTATATTGTATTTTATGCTTCTGGCGTTGACTTCTTAGGCCCTAACTATTCGATCTGGTGGAACGACGCCCTAGAGTGAAGCCTAGGTTGCGCAAAACGTAGAAATGACCATCACTTTCATACCGGTTGCAATTATTCCTGTTATACGATAGAGAAACTCTTGTATATTTATTGTATTTTATGCTTCGGGCGTTGACTTCCAAGGCCCTACCTATTCGATTTGGTGGAGCAACACAATACAGTGAAGCCTAGGTTGTCAGAAACGTAGAAATGAACATAACTTTCACACTGGTAGCAATTATTCGTTTTATACAATGGAAAAACTGTTCTATTTATTTTGTATTTTATGCTTCGGGCGTTGACTTCTATGGCCAAGCCTATTCGATCTGGTGGAGCAACACCCTACAGTCAAGCCTAGGTTGCCCGGAACGTAGAAATGACCATAACATTCACACCGGTTGCAATTATTCCTGTTATACGATGGAGAAACTCTTGTATATTTATTGTATTTTATGCCTCTAGCGTTGACTTCTAAGGCCGTAGCTATTAGATGTGGTGGAGTAACGCCCTAGAGTGACGCCTAGGTTGCCTGGAACGTAGAAATGACCATTACTTTCACAATGTTTCCAATTATACATTTTATACGATGGAAAAACTGTTGCACTTATATTGTATTTTATTCTTATGGCGTTGAATTCTAAGTACCTAGCTATGCGATCTGGTGGAGCAACGCCCTAGAGTGAAACCTAGGTTGCCCGGAACGTAGAAATTACCATAACTTTCAAACTGGTAGCAATTATTCGTTTTATACGATGGAACGACTGTTCTATTTATTTTGTATTTCATGCTTCGGGCGTTGACTTCTAAGGCCCTAACTATTCAATCTGTTGGAACAGCGCCCTAGGGTGAAGCCTAGGTTGCCCGTAAAGTAGAAATGACCATAACTTTCGTACTGGTTGCAATTATTCGTTTTATACGATGGAACAACTGTTCTATTTATTTTGTATTTCATTCTTCGGGCGTTGACTTCTAAGGCCCTAACTATTCAATCTGTTGGAACAACGCCCTAGGGTGAAGACTAGGTTGCCCGTAAAGTAGAAATGAACATAACTTTCACACTGGTAGCAATTATTCGTTTTATACAATGGAAAAGCTGTTCTATTTATTATGTACTTTATGCTTCGGGCATTGACTTCTTTGGCCCTACCTATTCGATCTGGTGGAGCAACACCCTACAGTCAAGCCTAGGTTGCCCGGAACGTAGAAATGACCATAACTTTCACACCGGTAGCAATTATTCGTTTTATACGATGGAAAAACTGTTCTATTTATTTTGTATTCTATGCTTCAGGCGTTGACTTCTAAGGCCCTAACTATTCAATCTGTTGGAGCAACGCCCTAGGGTGAAGCCTAGGTTGGCCGGAAAGTATAAATAACCACATCTTTCGTATTTGTTGCAATTATTCGTTTTATGCGACGGAAAAACTGTTATATTTATATTGTATTTTATGCTTCTGGCGTTGACTTCTTAGGCCCTAACTATTCGATCTGGTGGAACTACGCCCTAGAGTGAAGCCTAGGTTGCCCAGAACGTAGAAATGACCATCACTTTCACACTGGTTGCAATTATTCCTGTTATACGATGGAAAAACTCTTGTATATTTATTGTATTTTATGTTTCGGGCGTTGACTTCCATGGCCCTACCTATTCGATTTGGTGGAGCAACACACTACAGTGAAGCCTAGGTTGTCAGAAACGTAGAAATGAACATAACTTTCACACTGGTAGCAATTATTCGTTTTATATAATGGAAAAACTGTTCTATTTATTTTGTATTTTATGCTTCGGGCGTTGACTTCTAAGGCCCTAACTATTCGATCTGGTGGAGCAACGCCCTAGAGTGAAGCCTAGGTTTCCCAGAACGTAGAAATGAACATAACTTTCACACTGGTAGCAATTATTCGTTTTATACAATGGAAAAACTGTTCTATTTATTTTGTATTTTATGCTTCGGGCGTTGACTTCTAAGGCCCTAACTATTCAATCTGTTGGAGCAACGCCCTAGGGTGAAGCTTAGGTTGCCCGGAAAGTAGAAATGACCGTACCTTTCATACTGGTTGCAATTATTTGTTTTATACGATGGAAAAGCTGGTGTACTTATAGCGTATTTTATGCTTCTGGCGTTGACTTCCTATGCCCTAACTATTCCATCTGGTGGAACAACGCCCTACAGTGAAGCCTAGGTTGTCAGAAACGTAGAAATGAACATAACTTTCACACTGGTAGCAATTATTCGTTTTATACAATGGAAAAACTGTTCTATTTATTTTGTATTTTATGCTTCGGGCGTTGACTTCTAAGGCCCTAACTATTCGATCTGGTGGAGCAACGCCCTAGAGTGAAGCCTAGGTTGCCCAGAACGTAGAAATGAACATAACTTTCACACTGGTAGCAATTATTCGTTTTATACAATGGAAAAACTGTTCTATTTATTTTGTATTTTATGCTTCGGGCGTTGACTTCTATGGCCAAACCTATTCGATCTGGTGGAGCGACACCCTACAGTCAAGCCTAGGTTGCCCGGAACATAGAAATGACCATAACATTCACACCGGTTGCAATTATTCCTGTTATACGATGGAGAAACTCTTGTATATTTATTGTATTTTATGCCTCTAGCGTTGACTTCTAAGGCCGTAGCTATTAGATGTGGTGGAGTAACGCCCTGGAGTGACGCCTAGGTTGCCTGGAACGTAGAAATGACCATTACTCTCACATTGTTTCCAATTATACATTTTATACGATGGAAAAACTGTTGCACTTATATTGTATTTTATTCTTATGGCGTTGAATTCTAAGTACCTAGCTATGCGATCTGGTGGAGCAACGCCCTAGAGTGAAACCTAGGTTGCCCGGAACGTAGAAATTACCATAACTTTCAAACTGGTAGCAATTATTCGTTTTATACGATGGAACAACTGTTCTATTTATTTTGTATTTCATGCTTCGGGCGTTGACTTCTAAGGCCCTAACTATTCAATCTGTTGGAACAGCGCCCTAGGGTGAAGCCTAGGTTGCCCGTAAAGTAGAAATGACCCTAACTTTCGTACTGGTTGCAATTATTCGTTTTATACGATGGAACAGCTATTCCATTTATTTTGTATTTCATTCTTCGGGCGTTGACTTCTAAGGCCCTAACTATTCAATCTGTTGGAACAACGCCCTAGGGTGAAGCCTAGGTTGCCCGTATAGTAGAAATGACCATAACTTTCACACTGGTAGCAATTATTCGTTTTATACAATGGAAAAACTGTTCTATTTATTTTGTATTTTATGCTTCGGACGTTGACTTCTAAGGCCCTAACTATTCGATCTGGTTTAGCAACACCCTAGGGTGAAGCCAAGCTAGCTCGGACCGTAGGACATACCATTACCTTCACACAGGTTGCAATTATTCCTTTTATACGATGGATAAACTGTTGCATCTTTATTGTATTTTATGCTTGTGGCGTTGACTTCTAAGGCTCTATCTATTCGATCTGGTGGAGCAACGCCCCAGAGTGAAGCCTAGGTTGCCCGGAACGTAGAAATGACCATAACTTTCACACTGGTTGCAATTATTCCTGTTATACGATGGAAAAACGGTTGCATCTTTATTGTATTTTATGCTTCTGGCGTTGACTTCTAAGTCCCTAGCTATTCGATCTGGTGGAGCAACGCACTAGAGTGAAGCCTAGGTTGCTCGGAATGTAGAAATGTCCATAACTTTCACACTGGTTGCAATTATACGTTTTATACGATGGAAAAGCTGTTGTATTTTTATTGTATTTTATGCTTCGGGCGTTGGCTTCTAAGGCCCTAAATATTCAACCTGTTGGGCCAACGCCCTAGCGAGAAGCCTAGGTTGCCCGGAAAGTAGAAATGACCATAACTTTCGTACTGGTCGCAATTATTCGTTTTATAGGATGGAAAAACTGTTATATTTATATTGTATTTTATTCTTCTGGCGTTGACTTCTTAGGCCCTAACTATTCGATCTGGTGGAACGACGCCCTAGAGTGAAGCCTAGGTTGCGCAAAACGTAGAAATGACCATCACTTTCATACCGGTTGCAATTATTCCTGTTATACGATGGAGAAACTCTTGTATATTTATTGTATTTTATGCTTCGGGCGTTGACTTCCAAGGCCCTACCTATTCGATTTGGTGGAGCAACACAATACAGTGAAGCCTAGGTTGTCAGAAACGTAGAAATGAACATAACTTTCACACTGGTAGCAATTATTCGTTTTATACAATGGAAAAACTGTTCTATTTATTTTGTATTTTATGCTTCGGGCGTTGACTTCTATGGCCAAACCTATTCGATCTGGTGGAGCAACACCCTACAGTCAAGCCTAGGTTGCCCGGAACGTAGAAATGACCATAACATTCACACCGGTTGCAATTATTCGTTTTATACAATGGAAAAACTGTTCTATTTATTTTGTATTTTATGCTTCGGGCGTTGACTTCTAAGGCCCTAACTATTCGATCAGGTGGAGCAACGCCCTAGAGTGAAGCCTAGGTTGCCCAGAACGTAGAAATGAACATAACTTTCACACTGGTAGCAATTATTCGTTTTATACAATGGAAAAACTGTTCTATTTATTTTGTATTTTATGCTTCGGGCGTTGACTTCTATGGCCAAACCTATTCGATCTGGTGGAGCGACACCCTACAGTCAAGCCTAGGTTGCCCGGAACATAGAAATGACCATAACATTCACACCGGTTGCAATTATTCCTGTTATACGATGGAGAAACTCTTGTATATTTATTGTATTTTATGCCTCTAGCGTTGACTTCTAAGGCCGTAGCTATTAGATGTGGTGGAGTAACGCCCTGGAGTGACGCCTGGGTTGCCTGGAACGTAGAAATGACCATTACTTTCACATTGTTTCCAATTATACATTTTATACGATGGAAAAACTGTTGCACTTATATTGTATTTTATTCTTATGGCGTTGAATTCTAAGTACCTAGCTATGCGATCTGGTGGAGCAACGCCCTAGAGTGAAACCTAGGTTGCCCGGAACGTAGAAATTACCATAACTTTCAAACTGGTAGCAATTATTCGTTTTATACGATGGAACAGCTGTTCTATTTATTTTGTATTTCATGCTTCGGGCGTTGACTTCTAAGGCCCTAACTATTCAATCTGTTGGAACAGCGCCCTAGGGTGAAGCCTACGTTGCCCGTAAAGTAGAAATGACCCTAACTTTCGTACTGGTTGCAATTATTCGTTTTATACGATGGAACAGCTATTCTATTTATTTTGTATTTCATTCTTCGGGCGTTGACTTCTAAGGCCCTAACTATTCAATCTGTTGGAACAACGCCCTAGGGTGAAGCCTAGGTTGCCCGTATAGTAGAAATGACCATAACTTTCACACTGGTAACAATTATTCGTTTTATACAATGGAAAAACTGTTCTATTTATTTTGTATTTTATGCTTCGGACGTTGACTTCTAAGGCCCTAACTATTCGATCTGGTTTAGCAACACCCTAGGGTGAAGCCAAGCTAGCTCGGACCGTAGGACATACCATTACCTTCACACAGGTTGCAATTATTCCTTTTATACGATGGATAAACTGTTGCATCTTTATTGTATTTTATGCTTGTGGCGTTGACTTCTAAGGCTCTATCTATTCGATCTGGTGGAGCAACGCCCCAGAGTGAAGCCTAGGTTGCCCGGAACGTAGAAATGACCATAACTTTCACACTGGTTGCAATTATTCCTGTTATACGATGGAAAAACGGTTGCATCTTTATTGTATTTTATGCTTCTGGCGTTGACTTCTAAGTCCCTAGCTATTCGATCTGGTGGAGCAACGCACTAGAGTGAAGCCTAGGTTGCTCGGAATGTAGAAATGTCCATAACTTTCACACTGGTTGCAATTATACGTTTTGTACGATGGAAAAGCTGTTGTATTTTTATTGCATTTTATGCTTCGGGCGTTGGCTTCTAAGGCCCTAACTATTCAACCTGTTGGGCCAACGCCCTAGCGAGAAGCCTAGGTTGCCCGGAAAGTAGAAATGACCATAACTTTCGTACTGGTCGCAATTATTCGTTTTATAGGATGGAAAAACTGTTATATTTATATTGTATTTTATGCTTCTGGCGTTGACTTCTTAGGCCCTAACTATTCGATCTGGTGGAACGACGCCCTAGAGTGAAGCCTAGGTTGCGCAAAACGTAGAAATGACCATCACTTTCATACCGGTTGCAATTATTCCTGTTATACGATAGAGAAACTCTTGTATATTTATTGTATTTTATGCTTCGGGCGTTGACTTCCAAGGCCCTACCTATTCGATTTGGTGGAGCAACACAATACAGTGAAGCCTAGGTTGTCAGAAACGTAGAAATGAACATAACTTTCACACTGGTAGCAATTATTCGTTTTATACAATGGAAAAACTGTTCTATTTATTTTGTATTTTATGCTTCGGGCGTTGACTTCTATGGCCAAGCCTATTCGATCTGGTGGAGCAACACCCTACAGTCAAGCCTAGGTTGCCCGGAACGTAGAAATGACCATAACATTCACACCGGTTGCAATTATTCCTGTTATACGATGGAGAAACTCTTGTATATTTATTGTATTTTATGCCTCTAGCGTTGACTTCTAAGGCCGTAGCTATTAGATGTGGTGGAGTAACGCCCTAGAGTGACGCCTAGGTTGCCTGGAACGTAGAAATGACCATTACTTTCACAATGTTTCCAATTATACATTTTATACGATGGAAAAACTGTTGCACTTATATTGTATTTTATTCTTATGGCGTTGAATTCTAAGTACCTAGCTATGCGATCTGGTGGAGCAACGCCCTAGAGTGAAACCTAGGTTGCCCGGAACGTAGAAATTACCATAACTTTCAAACTGGTAGCAATTATTCGTTTTATACGATGGAACGACTGTTCTATTTATTTTGTATTTCATGCTTCGGGCGTTGACTTCTAAGGCCCTAACTATTCAATCTGTTGGAACAGCGCCCTAGGGTGAAGCCTAGGTTGCCCGTAAAGTAGAAATGACCATAACTTTCGTACTGGTTGCAATTATTCGTTTTATACGATGGAACAACTGTTCTATTTATTTTGTATTTCATTCTTCGGGCGTTGACTTCTAAGGCCCTAACTATTCAATCTGTTGGAACAACGCCCTAGGGTGAAGACTAGGTTGCCCGTAAAGTAGAAATGACCATAACTTTCACACTGGTAGCAATTATTCGTTTTATACAATGGAAAAACTGTTCCATTTATTTTGTATTTTATGCTTCGGACGTTGACTTCTAAGGCCCTATCTATTCGATCTGGTTTAGCAACACCCTAGGGTGAAGCCAAGCTAGCTCGGAACGTAGGACATACCATTACCTTCACACAGGTTGCAATTATGCCTTTTATACGATGGATAAACTGTTGCATCTTTATTGTGTTTTATGCTTGTGGCGTTGACTTCTAAGGCTCTACCTATTCGATCTGGTGGAGCAACACCCTACAGTCAAGCCTAGGTTGCCCGGAACGTAGAAATGACCATAACATTCACACCCGTTGCAATTATTCATGCTATACGATCGTAAAACTGTTGCATTTTTATTGTATTTTATGCTTCTAGCGTTGACTTCTAAGGCCGTAGCTATTAGATGTGGCGGATTAACGCCCTAGGGTGACGCCTAGGTTGCCTGGAACGTAGAAATGACCATAACTTTCACACTGGTAGCAATTATTCGTTATATACAATGGAAAAACTGTTCTACTTATTTTGTATTTTATGCTTCGGGCGTTTACTTCAATGGCCCTACCAGTTTGATCTGGTGGAGCAACGCCCTACAGTGAAGCCTAGTTTGCCCGGAACGTAGATATGACCTTAACCTTCACACAGGTTGCAGTTATTCGTTTTATACGATTTAAAGGCTGTTGAACTTATTTTGTAGTTTATGCTTCTGGCGTTGACTTCTAAGGCCCTAACTCTTCGATCTGGTGCAGCAACGCCTCAGAGTTAAGTCTGGGATGCCCGAAACGTCGAAATGATCATTACTATAGCACTGGTTGCAATTAGTCATGCTATACGATGGAAAAGCTGTTGCATTTTTCTTGTATTTACTGCTTCTGGCTTCGACTTCTAGGGTCGTAGCTACTCGATCTGGTGGAGCAACTCCCTAGAGTGAAGCCTAGGTTGCCCGGAACGTAGAAATGACCATAACATTCACACCGGTTGCAATTATTCGTTTTATACGATGGAAAAACTGTTGCATTTTTATTGCATTTTATGCTTCGGGCGTTGACTTCTAAGGCCCTAGCTATTCGATCTGGTGGAGCAACGCCCTAGAGTGAAACCTAGGTTGCTCGGAATGTAGAAATGACCATAACTTTCACACTGGTCCCAATTATTCGTTTTATACGATGGAAAAGCTGTTGTATTTTGTATCGTATTTTATGCTTCTGGCGTCGACTTTTAAGGCCGTAGCTATTAGATGTGGTGGACCAACGCCCTAGAGTGTCGCATCGGTTGCCCGGAACGTAGAAATGACCATAACTTTCACACTGGTAGCAATTATTCGTTTTACACATGGAAAAACTGTTCTATTTTTTTGTATTTTATGCATCGGGCGTTGACTTCTAAGACCCTAGCTGTTCGATCTGGTGGAGCAACGCCCTAGAGTGAAACCTAGGTTGCCGAGAACGTAGAAATGACCAACACTTTCACACTGGTTGCAATTATTCCTGTTATACGATGGAAAAACTCTTGTATATTTATTGTATTTTATGCTTCGGGCGTTGACTTCTATGGCCCTACCTATTCGATTTGGTGGAGCAACACCCTACAGTGAAGCCTAGCTTGTCAGGAACGTAGAAATGAACATAACTTTCACACTGGTAGCAATTATTCGTTTTATACATTGGGAAAACTGTTCTATTTATTTTGTATTTTATGCTTCGGGCGTTGACTTCTAAGGCCCTAAATATTCGATCTGGTGGAGCAACGCCCTAGAGTGAAGCCTAGGTTGCCCGGAACGTAGAAATGCCCATTACTTTCACACTGGTTGCAATTATTAGTTTTATACGGTGGAAAAACTGTTGTATTTATTTTGTATTTTATGCTTCGGGCGTTGACATCTAAGGCCCTAACTATTCAATCTGTAGGAGCAACGCCATAGGGTGAAGCCTAGGTTGCGCGGAAAGTAGAAATGACCATACCATTCATACTGGTTGCAATTATTCGTTTTATACGATGGAAAAGCTGTTGTATTTATACCGTATTTTATTCTTCTGGCGTTGAATTCCAAGTCCCTAGCTATTCGATCTGGTGGAGCAACGCCCTAGAGTGAAACCTAGGTTGCCCGGAACGTAGAAATGACCATAACTTTCACACTGCTTGCAATTATTCCTGTTATACGATGGAAAAACTGTTGCATCTTTATTGCATTTTATGCTTCAGGCGTTGACTTCTAAGGCCCTAACTATTCAACCTGTTGCGCCAACGCCCTAGCGAGTAGCCTAGGTTGCCCGGAAAGTAGAAATGACCATAACTTTCGTACTGGTCGCAATTATTCGTTTTATAGGATGGAAAAACTGTTGTATTTATTTGTATTTTATGCTTCTGGCGTTAACTTCTTAGGCCCTAGCTATTCGATCTGGTGGAGCAACGCCCTAGGGTGAGGCCTAGGTTGCCGGAACGTAGAAATGACCATAACTTTCACACTGGTAGCAATTATTCGTTATATACAATGGAAAAACTGTTCTACTTATTTTGTATTTTATGCTTCGGGCGTTTACTTCAATGGCCCTACCAATTTGATCTGGTGGAGCAACGCCCTACAGTGAAGCCTAGTTTGCCCGGAACGTAGATATGACCTTAACCTTCACACAGGTTGCAGTTATTCGTTTTATACGATATAAAGGCTGTTGAACTTATTTTGTAGTTTATGCTTCTGGCGTTGACTTCTAAGGCCCTAACTCTTCGATCTGGTGCAGCAACGCCTCAGAGTTAAGTCTGGGATGCCCGAAACGTCGAAATGATCATTACTATAGCACTGGTTGCAATTAGTCATGCTATACGATGGAAAAGCTGTTGCATTTTTCTTGTATTTACTGCTTCTGGCTTCGACTTCTAGGGTCGTAGCTACTCGATCTGGTGGAGCAACTCCCTAGAGTGAAGCCTAGGTTGCCCGGAACGTAGAAATGACCATAACATTCACACCGGTTGCAATTATTCGTTTTATACGATGGAAAAACTGTTGCATTTTTATTGCATTTTATGCTTCGGGCGTTGACTTCTAAGGCCCTAGCTATTCGATCTGGTGGAGCAACGCCCTAGAGTGAAACCTAGGTTGCTCGGAATGTAGAAATGACCATAACTTTCACACTGGTCCCAATTATTCGTTTTATACGATGGAAAAGCTGTTGTATTTATTTTGTATTTCATTCTTCGGGCGTTGACTTCTAAGGCCCTAACTATTCAATCTGTTGGAACAACGCCCTAGGGTGAAGACTAGGTTGCCCATAAAGTAGAAATGACCATAACTTTCACACTGGTAGCAATTATTCGTTTTATACAATGGAAAAACTGTTCCATTTATTTTGTATTTTATGCTTCGGACGTTGACTTCTAAGGCCCTATCTATTCGATCTGGTTTAGCAACACCCTAGGGTGAAGCCAAGCTAGCTCGGAACGTAGGACATACCATTACCTTCACACAGGTTGCAATTATGCCTTTTATACGATGGATAAACTGTTGCATCTTTATTGTGTTTTATGCTTGTGGCGTTGACTTCTAAGGCTCTACCTATTCGATCTGGTGGAGCAACACCCTACAGTCAAGCCTAGGTTGCCCGGAACGTAGAAATGACCATAACATTCACACCCGTTGCAATTATTCATGCTATACGATCGTAAAACTGTTGCATTTTTATTGTATTTTATGCTTCTAGCGTTGACTTCTAAGGCCGTAGCTATTAGATGTGGCGGATTAACGCCCTAGGGTGACGCCTAGGTTGCCTGGAACGTAGAAATGACCATAACTTTCACACTGGTAGCAATTATTCGTTATATACAATGGAAAAACTGTTCTACTTATTTTGTATTTTATGCTTCTGGCGTTTACTTCAATGGCCCTACCAGTTTGATCTGGTGGAGCAACGCCCTACAGTGAAGCCTAGTTTGCCCGGAACGTAGATATGACCTTAACCTTCACACAGGTTGCAGTTATTCGTTTTATACGATTTAAAGGCTGTTGAACTTATTTTGTAGTTTATGCTTCTGGCGTTGACTTCTAAGGCCCTAACTCTTCGATCTGGTGCAGCAACGCCTCAGAGTTAAGTCTGGGATGCCCGAAACGTCGAAATGATCATTACTATAGCACTGGTTGCAATTAGTCATGCTATACGATGGAAAAGCTGTTGCATTTTTCTTGTATTTACTGCTTCTGGCTTCGACTTCTAGGGTCGTAGCTACTCGATCTGGTGGAGCAACTCCCTAGAGTGAAGCCTAGGTTGCCCGGAACGTAGAAATGACCATAACATTCACACCGGTTGCAATTATTCGTTTTATACGATGGAAAAACTGTTGCATTTTTATTGCATTTTATGCTTCGGGCGTTGACTTCTAAGGCCCTAGCTATTCGATCTGGTGGAGCAACGCCCTAGAGTGAAACCTAGGTTGCTCGGAATGTAGAAATGACCATAACTTTCACACTGGTCCCAATTATTCGTTTTATACGATGGAAAAGCTGTTGTATTTTGTATCGTATTTTATGCTTCTGGCGTCGACTTTTAAGGCCGTAGCTATTAGATGTGGTGGACCAACGCCCTAGAGTGTCGCATCGGTTGCCCGGAACGTAGAAATGACCATAACTTTCACACTGGTAGCAATTATTCGTTTTACACATGGAAAAACTGTTCTATTTTTTTGTATTTTATGCATCGGGCGTTGACTTCTAAGACCCTAGCTGTTCGATCTGGTGGAGCAACGCCCTAGAGTGAAACCTAGGTTGCCGAGAACGTAGAAATGACCAACACTTTCACACTGGTTGCAATTATTCCTGTTATACGATGGAAAAACTCTTGTATATTTATTGTATTTTATGCTTCGGGCGTTGACTTCTATGGCCCTACCTATTCGATTTGGTGGAGCAACACCCTACAGTGAAGCCTAGCTTGTCAGGAACGTAGAAATGAACATAACTTTCACACTGGTAGCAATTATTCGTTTTATACATTGGGAAAACTGTTCTATTTATTTTGTATTTTATGCTTCGGGCGTTGACTTCTAAGGCCCTAAATATTCGATCTGGTGGAGCAACGCCCTAGAGTGAAGCCTAGGTTGCCCGGAACGTAGAAATGCCCATTACTTTCACACTGGTTGCAATTATTAGTTTTATACGGTGGAAAAACTGTTGTATTTATTTTGTATTTTATGCTTCGGGCGTTGACATCTAAGGCCCTAACTATTCAATCTGTAGGAGCAACGCCATAGGGTGAAGCCTAGGTTGCGCGGAAAGTAGAAATGACCATACCATTCATACTGGTTGCAATTATTCGTTTTATACGATGGAAAAGCTGTTGTATTTATACCGTATTTTATTCTTCTGGCGTTGAATTCCAAGTCCCTAGCTATTCGATCTGGTGGAGCAACGCCCTAGAGTGAAACCTAGGTTGCCCGGAACGTAGAAATGACCATAACTTTCACACTGCTTGCAATTATTCCTGTTATACGATGGAAAAACTGTTGCATCTTTATTGCATTTTATGCTTCAGGCGTTGACTTCTAAGGCCCTAACTATTCAACCTGTTGCGCCAACACCCTAGCGAGTAGCCTAGGTTGCCCGGAAAGTAGAAATGACCATAACTTTCGTACTGGTCGCAATTATTCGTTTTATAGGATGGAAAAACTGTTGTATTTATTTGTATTTTATGCTTCTGGCGTTAACTTCTTAGGCCCTAGCTATTCGATCTGGTGGAACAACGCCCTAGGGTGAGGCCTAGGTTGCCGGAACGTAGAAATGACCATAACTTTCACACTGGTAGCAATTATTCGTTATATACAATGGAAAAACTGTTCTACTTATTTTGTATTTTATGCTTCGGGCGTTTACTTCAATGGCCCTACCAATTTGATCTGGTGGAGCAACGCCCTACAGTGAAGCCTAGTTTGCCCGGAACGTAGATATGACCTTAACCTTCACACAGGTTGCAGTTATTCGTTTTATACGATATAAAGGCTGTTGAACTTATTTTGTAGTTTATGCTTCTGGCGTTGACTTCTAAGGCCCTAACTCTTCGATCTGGTGCAGCAACGCCTCAGAGTTAAGTCTGGGATGCCCGAAACGTCGAAATGATCATTACTATAGCACTGGTTGCAATTAGTCATGCTATACGATGGAAAAGCTGTTGCATTTTTCTTGTATTTACTGCTTCTGGCTTCGACTTCTAGGGTCGTAGCTACTCGATCTGGTGGAGCAACTCCCTAGAGTGAAGCCTAGGTTGCCCGGAACGTAGAAATGACCATAACATTCACACCGGTTGCAATTATTCGTTTTATACGATGGAAAAACTGTTGCATTTTTATTGCATTTTATGCTTCGGGCGTTGACTTCTAAGGCCCTAGCTATTCGATCTGGTGGAGCAACGCCCTAGAGTGAAACCTAGGTTGCTCGGAATGTAGAAATGACCATAACTTTCACACTGGTCCCAATTATTCGTTTTATACGATGGAAAAGCTGTTGTATTTATTTTGTATTTCATTCTTCGGGCGTTGACTTCTAAGGCCCTAACTATTCAATCTGTTGGAACAACGCCCTAGGGTGAAGACTAGGTTGCCCGTAAAGTAGAAATGACCATAACTTTCACACTGGTAGCAATTATTCGTTTTATACAATGGAAAAACTGTTCCATTTATTTTGTATTTTATGCTTCGGACGTTGACTTCTAAGGCCCTATCTATTCGATCTGGTTTAGCAACACCCTAGGGTGAAGCCAAGCTAGCTCGGAACGTAGGACATACCATTACCTTCACACAGGTTGCAATTATGCCTTTTATACGATGGATAAACTGTTGCATCTTTATTGTGTTTTATGCTTGTGGCGTTGACTTCTAAGGCTCTACCTATTCGATCTGGTGGAGCAACACCCTACAGTCAAACCTAGGTTGCCCGGAACGTAGAAATGACCATAACATTCACACCCGTTGCAATTATTCATGCTATACGATCGTAAAACTGTTGCATTTTTATTGTATTTTATGCTTCTAGCGTTGACTTCTAAGGCCGTAGCTATTAGATGTGGCGGATTAACGCCCTAGGGTGACGCCTAGGTTGCCTGGAACGTAGAAATGACCATAACTTTCACACTGGTAGCAATTATTCGTTATATACAATGGAAAAACTGTTCTACTTATTTTGTATTTTATGCTTCTGGCGTTTACTTCAATGGCCCTACCAGTTTGATCTGGTGGAGCAACGCCCTACAGTGAAGCCTAGTTTGCCCGGAACGTAGATATGACCTTAACCTTCACACAGGTTGCAGTTATTCGTTTTATACGATTTAAAGGCTGTTGAACTTATTTTGTAGTTTATGCTTCTGGCGTTGACTTCTAAGGCCCTAACTCTTCGATCTGGTGCAGCAACGCCTCAGAGTTAAGTCTGGGATGCCCGAAACGTCGAAATGATCATTACTATAGCACTGGTTGCAATTAGTCATGCTATACGATGGAAAAGCTGTTGCATTTTTCTTGTATTTACTGCTTCTGGCTTCGACTTCTAGGGTCGTAGCTACTCGATCTGGTGGAGCAACTCCCTAGAGTGAAGCCTAGGTTGCCCGGAACGTAGAAATGACCATAACATTCACACCGGTTGCAATTATTCGTTTTATACGATGGAAAAACTGTTGCATTTTTATTGCATTTTATGCTTCGGGCGTTGACTTCTAAGGCCCTAGCTATTCGATCTGGTGGAGCAACGCCCTAGAGTGAAACCTAGGTTGCTCGGAATGTAGAAATGACCATAACTTTCACACTGGTCCCAATTATTCGTTTTATACGATGGAAAAGCTGTTGTATTTTGTATCGTATTTTATGCTTCTGGCGTCGACTTTTATGGCCGTAGCTATTAGATGTGGTGGACCAACGCCCTAGAGTTTCGCATCGGTTGCCCGGAACGTAGAAATGACCATAACTTTCACACTGGTAGCAATTATTCGTTTTACACATGGAAAAACTGTTCTATTTTTTTGTATTTTATGCATCGGGCGTTGACTTCTAAGGCCCTAGCTGTTCGGTCTGGTGGAGCAACGCCCTAGAGTGAAACCTAGGTTGCCCAGAACGTAGAAATGACCAACACTTTCACACTGGTTGCAATTATTCCTGTTATACGATGGAAAAACTCTTGTATATTTATTGTATTTTATGCTTCGGGCGTTGACTTCTAAGGCCGTAGCTATTCGATGTGGTGGAGCACCACCCTACAGTGAAGCCTAGGTTGCCCGGAACGTAGATATGACCACAACATTCACACAGGTTGCAATTATTCGTTTTCTACGATGGAAAAGCTGTTGTATTTATATTGTATTTTATGCTTCCGGTGTTGGCTTCTTAGACCCGAACTCTTCGATCTGGTGGAGCAACGCCTCAGAGGTAAGTCTAGGATGCCCGAAACGTCGAAATTATCATTGCTTTCACACTGGTTGCAATTATTCATGCTATACGATGGTAAAACTGTTGCATTCCTGCTGTATTTTCTGTTTCTGGCTTCGACTTCTAAGGTCCTAGCTATTCGATCTGGTGGGGCAACATCCAAGGGTGAAGCCTAGGTTGCCCGGAACGAAGATATGAACACAACCTTCACACAGGTTGCAATTATTCGTTTTCTACGATGGAAAAGCTGTTGTATTTATATTGTATTTTATGCTTCCGGTGTTGGCTTCTTAGACCCTAACTCTTCGATCTGGTGGAGCAACGCCTCAGAGGTAAGTCTAGGATGCCCGAAACGTCGAAATGATCGTTACTTTCGCACTGGTTGCAATTAGTCGTGCTATACAATGGAAAAACTGTTGCATTTATACTGTATTTTATGCTTCTGGCGTTGACTTCTTTGGCCCTACCTCTCCGATGTGGTGGAGCAACGCCCTAGAGTGAAGCCTAGGTTGCCCGGAACGTAGAAATGCCCATTACTTTCACACTGGTTGCAATTATTAGTTTTATACGGTGGAAAAACTGTTGTATTTATTTTGTATTTTATGCTTCGGGCGTTGACATCTAAGGCCCTAACTATTCAATCTGTAGGAGCAACGCCATAGGGTGAAGCCTAGGTTGCGCGGAAAGTAGAAATGACCATGCCTTTCATACTGGTTGCAATTATTCGTTTTATACGATGGAAAAGCTGTTGTATTTATACCGTATTTTATTCTTCTGGCGTTGAATTCCAAGTCCCTAGCTATTCGATCTGGTGGGGCAACGCCCTAGAGTGAAACCTAGGTTGCTCGGAATGTAGAAATGACCATAACTTTCACACTGGTCCCAATTATTCGTTTTATACGATGGAAAAGCTGTTGTATTTTGTATCGTATTTTATGCTTCTGGCGTCGACTTTTAAGGCCGTAGCTATTAGATGTGGTGGACCAACGCCCTAGAGTGTCGCATCGGTTGCCCGGAACGTAGAAATGACCATAACTTTCACACTGGTAGCAATTATTCGTTTTACACATGGAAAAACTGTTCTATTTTTTTGTATTTTATGCATCGGGCGTTGACTTCTAAGACCCTAGCTGTTCGATCTGGTGGAGCAACGCCCTAGAGTGAAACCTAGGTTGCCGAGAACGTAGAAATGACCAACACTTTCACACTGGTTGCAATTATTCCTGTTATACGATGGAAAAACTCTTTTATATTTATTGTATTTTATGCTTCGGGCGTTGACTTCTATGGCCCTACCTATTCGATTTGGTGGAGCAACACCCTACAGTGAAGCCTAGCTTGTCAGGAACGTAGAAATGACCATAACATTCACACCCGTTGCAATTATTCATGCTATACGATCGTAAAACTGTTGCATTTTTATTGTATTTTATGCTTCTAGCGTTGACTTCTAAGGCCGTAGCTATTAGATGTGGCGGATTAACGCCCTAGGGTGACGCCTAGGTTGCCTGGAACGTAGAAATGACCATAACTTTCACACTGGTAGCAATTATTCGTTATATACAATGGAAAAACTGTTCTACTTATTTTGTATTTTATGCTTCGGGCGTTTACTTCAATGGCCCTACCAGTTTGATCTGGTGGAGCAACGCCCTACAGTGAAGCCTAGTTTGCCCGGAACGTAGATATGACCTTAACCTTCACACAGGTTGCAGTTATTCGTTTTATACGATTTAAAGGCTGTTGAACTTATTTTGTAGTTTATGCTTCTGGCGTTGACTTCTAAGGCCCTAACTCTTCGATCTGGTGCAGCAACGCCTCAGAGTTAAGTCTGGGATGCGCGAAACGTCGAAATGATCATTACTATAGCACTGGTTGCAATTAGTCATGCTATACGATGGAAAAGCTGTTGCATTTTTCTTGTATTTACTGCTTCTGGCTTCGACTTCTAGGGTCGTAGCTACTCGATCTGGTGGAGCAACTCCCTAGAGTGAAGCCTAGGTTGCCCGGAACGTAGAAATGACCATAACATTCACACCGGTTGCAATTATTCGTTTTATACGATGGAAAAACTGTTGCATTTTTATTGCATTTTATGCTTCGGGCGTTGACTTCTAAGGCCCTAGCTATTCGATCTGGTGGAGCAACGCCCTAGAGTGAAACCTAGGTTGCTCGGAATGTAGAAATGACCATAACTTTCACACTGGTCCCAATTATTCGTTTTATACGATGGAAAAGCTGTTGTATTTTGTATCGTATTTTATGCTTCTGGCGTCGACTTTTAAGGCCGTAGCTATTAGATGTGGTGGACCAACGCCCTAGAGTGTCGCATCGGTTGCCCGGAACGTAGAAATGACCATAACTTTCACACTGGTAGCAATTATTCGTTTTACACATGGAAAAACTGTTTTATTTTTTTGTATTTTATGCATCGGGCGTTGACTTCTAAGGCCCTAGCTGTTCGGTCTGGTGGAGCAACGCCCTAGAGTGAAACCTAGGTTGCCCAGAACGTAGAAATGACCAACACTTTCACACTGGTTGCAATTATTCCTGTTATACGGTGGAAAGACTCTTGTATATTTATTGTATTTTATGCTTCGGGCGTTGACTTCTAAGGCCGTAGCTATTCGATGTGGTGGAGCACCACCCTACAGTGAAGCCTAGGTTGCCCGGAACGTAGATATGACCACAACATTCACACAGGTTGCAATTATTCGTTTTCTACGATGGAAAAGCTGTTGTATTTATATTGTATTTTATGCTTCCGGTGTTGGCTTCTTAGACCCGAACACTTCGATCTGGTGGAGCAACGCCTCAGAGGTAAGTCTAGGATGCCCGAAACGTCGAAATTATCATTGCTTTCACACTGGTTGCAATTATTCATGCTATACGATGGTAAAACTGTTGCATTCCTGCTGTATTTTCTGTTTCTGGCTTCGACTTCTAAGGTCCTAGCTATTCGATCTGGTGGGGCAACATCCAAGGGTGAAGCCTAGGTTGCCCGGAACGAAGATATGAACACAACCTTCACACAGGTTGCAATTATTCGTTTTCTACGATGGAAAAGCTGTTGTATTTATATTGTATTTTATGCTTCCGGTGTTGGCTTCATAGACCCTAACTCTTCGATCTGGTGGAGCAACGCCTCAGAGGTAAGTCTAGGATGCCCGAAACGTCGAAATGATCGTTACTTTCGCACTGGTTGCAATTAGTCGTGCTATACAATGGAAAAACTGTTGCATTTATACTGTATTTTATGCTTCTGGCGTTGACTTCTTTGGCCCTACCTCTCCGATGTGGTGGAGCAACGCCCTAGAGTGAAGCCTAGGTTGCCCGGAACGTAGAAATGCCCATTACTTTCACACTGGTTGCAATTACTAGTTTTATACGGTGGAAAAACTGTTGTATTTATTTTGTAATTTATGCTTCGGGCGTTGACATCTAAGGCCCTAACTATTCAATCTGTAGGAGCAACGCCATAGGGTGAAGCCTAGGTTGCGCGGAAAGTAGAAATGACCATACCTTTCATACTGGTTGCAATTATTCGTTTTATACGATGGAAAAGCTGTTGTATTTATACCGTATTTTATTCTTCTGGCGTTGAATTCCAAGTCCCTAGCTATTCGATCTGGTGGGGCAACGCCCTAGAGTGAAACCTAGGTTGCTCGGAATGTAGAAATGACCATAACTTTCACACTGGTCCCAATTATTCGTTTTATACGATGGAAAAGCTGTTGTATTTTGTATCGTATTTTATGCTTCTGGCGTCGACTTTTAAGGCCGTAGCTATTAGATGTGGTGGACCAACGCCCTGGAGTGTCGCATCGGTTGCCCGGAACGTAGAAATGACCATAACTTTCACACTGGTAGCAATTATTCGTTTTACACATGGAAAAACTGTTCTATTTTTTTGTATTTTATGCATCGGGCGTTGACTTCTAAGACCCTAGCTGTTCGATCTGGTGGAGCAACGCCCTAGAGTGAAACCTAGGTTGCCGAGAACGTAGAAATGACCAACACTTTCACACTGGTTGCAATTATTCCTGTTATACGATGGAAAAACTCTTTTATATTTATTGTATTTTATGCTTCGGGCGTTGACTTCTATGGCCCTACCTATTCGATTTGGTGGAGCAACACCCTACAGTGAAGCCTAGCTTGTCAGGAACGTAGAAATGAACATAACTTTCACACTGGTAGCAATTATTCGTTTTATACATTGGGAAAACTGTTCTATTCATTTTGTATTTTATGCTTCGGGCGTTGACTTCTAAGGCCCTAAATATTCGATCTGGTGGAGCAACGCCCTAGAGTGAAGCCTAGGTCGCCCGGAACGTAGAAATGACCATCACTTTCACACTGGTAGCAATTATTCGTTTAATACAATGGAAAAACTGTTCTATTTATTTTGTATTTTATGCGTCGGGCGTTGACTTCTAAGGCCCTAACTATTCGATCTGGTGGAGCAACGCCCTAGAGTGAAGCCTAGGTTGCCCGGAACGTAGAAATGAACATAACTTTCACACTGGCAGCAATTATTCGTTTTATACAATGGAAAAACTGTTCTATTTATTTTGTATTTTATGCTTCGGGCGTTGACTTCTAAGGCCCTAGCTATTCGATCTGGTGGAGCAACGCCCTAGAGTGAAACCTAGGTTGCTCGGAATGTAGAAATGACCATAACTTTCACACTGGTCCCAATTATTCGTTTTATACGATGGAAAAGCTGTTCTATTTATTTTGTATTTTATGCTTCGGGCGTTGACTTCTAAGGCCCTAAATATTCGATCTGGTGGAGCAACGCCCTAGAGTGAAGCCTAGGTTGCCCGGAACGTAGAAATAGCCGGAACTTTCACACTGGTTGCTATTATTCGTTTTATTCGATGGACAAACTGTTATATTTATATTGTATTTTATGCTTCTGGCGTAGACTTCTTAGGCCCTAACTTCTCGATCTGGTGGAACAACGCCCTAGAGTGAAGCCTAGGTTGCCCGGAACGTAGAAATGACCAGAACTTTCACACTGGTTGCTATTATTCGTTTTATACGATGGAAAAACTGTTGCATTTTTATTGTATTTTATGCTTCTAGCGTTGACTTCTAAGGCCGTAGCTATTCGGTGTGGTGGAACAACGCCCTAGAGTGAAGCCTAGGTTGTCCGGAACGTAGAAATGACCATTACCTTCACACTGTGTGCTATTATTCATTTTATACGATGGAATGGGTGTTGTATTTATATTCTATTTTATGCTTCTGGCGTTGACTTCTAAGGCCGTAGCTATTAGATGTGGTGGAGTAACGCCCTAGAGTGACGCCTAGGTTGCCTGGAACGTAGAAATGACCATTACTTTCACAATGTTTCCAATTATTCATTTTATACGATGGAAAAACTGTTGTACTTATATTGTGTTTTATTCTTGTGGCGTTGAATTCTAAGTCCCTAGCTATGCGATCTGGTGGAGCAACGCCCTAGAGTGAAACCTAGGTTGCCCGGAAAGTAGAAATGATCATAACTTTCATACTGGTTGCAATTATTCGTTTTATACGATGGAAAAACTGTTGTATTTATATTGTATTTTATGCTTCTGGCGCTGACTTCTAGGGCACTAACTATTCGATCTGGTGGAGCAGCGCCCTAGGGTGAAGCCTAGGTTGCCCGGAAAGTAGAAATGACCATAACTTTCATACTGGTTGCAATTATTCGTTTTATACGATGGAAAAACTGTTGTATTTATATTGTATTTTATGCTTCCGGTGTTGGCTTCTTAGAACCCGAACTCTTCGATCTGGTGGAGCAACGCCTCAGGGGTAAGTCTAGGATGCCCGAAATGTCGAAATTATCATTGCTTTCACACTGGTTGCAATTATTCATGCGATACGATGGAAAAACTGTTGCATTCCTGCTGTATTTTCTGTTTCTGGCTTCGACTTCTAAGTCCCTAGCTATGCGATCTGGTGGAGCAACGCCCTAGAGTGAAACCTAGGTTGTCAGGAACGTAGAAATGAACGTAACTTTCACACTGGTAGCAATTATTCGTTTTATACAATGGAAAAACTGTTCTACTTACTTTGTATTTTATGCTTCGGGCGTTGACTTCTAAGGCCCTAACTATTCGATCTGGTGGAGCAACGCCCTAGAGTGAAGCCTAGGTTGCCCGGAACGTAGAAATGACCAGAACTTTCACACTGGTAGCAATTATTCGTTTTATACAATGGAAAAGCTGTTCTATCTATTATGTATTTTATGCTTCGGGCATTGACTTCTTTGGCCCTACCTATTCGATCTGGTGGAGCAACACCCTACAGTCAAGCCTAGGTTGCCTGGAACGTAGAAATGACCATTACTTTCACAATGTTTCCAATTATTCATTTTATACGATGGAAAAACTGTTGTACTTATATTGTATTTTATTCTTATGGCGTTGAGTTCTAAGTCCCTAGCTATGCGATCTGGTGGAGCAACGCCATAGAGTGAAACCAAGGTTGCCCGGAACGTAGAAATTACCATAACTTTCAAACTGGTTGCAATTATTCGTTTTATACGATGGAACAACTGTTCTATTTATTTTGTATTTCATGCTTCTGGCGTTGACTTCTAACGCCCTAACTATTCAATCTGTTGGAACAACGCCCTAGGGTGAAGCCTAGGTTGCCCGTAAAGTAGAAATGACCATAACTTTCGTACTGGTTGCAATTATTCGTTTTATACGATTGAAAAACTGTTGTATTCATTTTGTGTTTTATGCTTCTGGCGCTGACTTCTAGGGCACTAACTATTCGTTCTGGTGAAGCAGCGCCCTAGGGTGAGGCCTAGGTTGCCCGGAAGTAGAAATGACCATTACTTTTACACTGGTTGCTATTATTCGTTTTATACGATGGAAAAACTGTTATATTTCTATTGTATTTTATGCTTCTGGCGTTGACTTCTATGGCCCTACCTATTCGATTTGGTGGAGCAACACCCTACAGTGAAGCCTAGGTTGTCAGAAACGTAGAAATGAGCATAACTTTCACTCTGGTAGCAATTATTCGTTTTATACAATGGAAAAACTGTTCTATTTATTTTGTATTTTATGCTTCGGGCGTTGACTTCTAAGGCCCTCACTATTCGATCTGGTGGAGCAACGCCCTAGAATGAAGCCTAGGTTGCCCGAAACGTAGAAATGACCAGAACTTTCACACTGGTTGCTATTATTCGTTTTATACGATGGAAAAACTGTTATATTTATATTGTATTATATACTTCGGGCGTTCACTTCTAAGGCCCTAACTATTCGATCTGGTGGAACAACGACCTAGTGTGAAGCCTAGGTTGCCCGGAACGTAGAAATGACCAGAACTTTCACCCTGGTTGCTATTATTCGTTTTGTACGATGGAAAAACTGTTATATTTATATTGTATTTTATGCTTCTGGCGTTGACTTCCTAGGCCCTAACTTTTCCATCTGATGGAACAACGCCCTAGAGTGAAGCCTAGGTCGCCCGGAACGTAGAAATGACCATCACTTTCACACTGGTAGCAATTATTCGTTTAATACAATGGAAAAACTGTTCTATTTATTTTGTATTTTATGCTTCGGGCGTTGTCTTCTAAGGCCCTAACTATTCGATCTGGTGGAGCAACGCCCTAGAGTGAAGCCTAGGTTGCCCGGAACGTAGAAATGAACATAACTTTCACACTGGTAGCAATTATTCGTTTTATACGATGGAAAAGCTGTTATATTTATATTGTATTTTATGCTTCTGACGTTGACTTCTCAGGCCCTAAGTGTTCGATCTGGTGGAGCAACGCCCTAGAGTGAAGCCTAGGTTGCCCGGAACGTAGAAATGACCATCACTTTCAAACTGGTTGCAATTAATCCTTTTATACGATGGAAAAACTGTTGTATTTATATTGCATTTTATGCTTCGGGCGTAGACTTCAATGGCCCTACCTATTCGATCTGGTGGAGCAGCACCCTACAGTGAAGCCTAGGTTGCCCGGAACGTAGATATGACCATAACATTCACACAGGTTGTAATTATTCGTTTTCTACGATGGAAAAGCTGTTGTATTTAAATTGTATTTTATGCTTCCGGTGTTGACTTCTTAGACCCTAACTCTTCGATCTGGTGGAGCAATGCCTCAGAGTTAAGTCTAGGATGCCCGAAACGTCGAAATGATAGTTACTTTCGCACTGGTTGCAATTAGTCGTGCTATACAACGGAAAAACTGTTGCATTTATACTGTATTTTATGCTTCTGGCGTTGACTTCTAAGGCCGTAGCTATTCGATGTGGTGGAGCAACGCCCTAGAGTGAAGCCTAGGTTGCCCGGAAAGTAGAAATGCCCATTACTTTCACACTGGTTGCAATTATTAGTTTTATACGGTGGAAAAACTGTTGTATTTATTTTGTATTTTATGCTTCGGGCGTTGACATCTAAGACCCTAACTATTCAATCTGTAGGAGCAACGCCCTAGGGTGAAGCCTAGGTTGCGCGGAAAGTAGAAATGACCATACCTTTCATACTGGTTGCAATTATTCGTTTTATACGATGGAAAAGCTGTTGTATTTATACCGTATTTAATTCTTCTGGCGTTGAATTCCAAGTCCCTAGCTATTCGATCTGGTGGAGCAACGCCCTAGAGTGAAACCTAGGTTGCTCGGAATGTAGAAATGACCATAACTTTCACACTGGTTGCAATTATTCCTGTTATACGATGGAAAAACGGTTGCATTTTTATTGCATTTTATGCTTCGGGCGTTGACTTCTAAGGCCCTAGCTATTCGATCTGGTGGAGCAACGCCCTAGAGTGAAACCTAGGTTGCTCGGAATGTAGAAATGACCATAACTTTCACACTGGTCCCAATTATTCGTTTTATACGATGGAAAAGCTGTTGTATTTTGTATTGTATTTTATGCTTCTGGCGTCGACTTTTAAGGCCGTAGCTATTAGATGTGGTGGACCAACGCCCTAGAGTTTCGCATCGGTTGCCCGGAACGTAGAAATGACCATAATTTTCACAGTGGTAGCAATTATTCGTTTTACACATGGAAAAACTGTTTTATTTTTTTGTATTTTATGCATCGGGCGTTGACTTCTAAGACCCTAGCTGTTCGATCTGGTGGAGCAACGCACTAGAGTGAAACCTAGGTTGCCCAGAACGTAGAAATGACCAACACTTTCACACTGGTTGCAATTATTCCTGTTATACGATGGAAAAACTCTTGTATATTTATTGTATTTTATGCTTCGGGCGTTGACTTCTATGGCCCTACCTATTCGATTTGGTGGAGCAACACCCTACAGTGAAGCCTAGCTTGTCAGGAACGTAGAAATGAACATAACTTTCACACTGGTAGCAATTATTCGTTTTATACAATGGGAAAACTGTTCTATTTATTTTGTATTTTATGCTTCGGGCGTTGACTTCTAAGGCCCTAAATATTCGATCTGGTGGAGCAACGCCCTAGAGTGAAGCCTAGGTTGCCCGGAACGTAGAAATGGCCGGAACTTTCACACTGGTTGCTATTATTCGTTTTATTCGATGGACAAACTGTTATATTTATATTGTATTTTATGCTTCTGGCGTAGACTTCTTAGGCCCTAACTTCTCGATCTGGTGGAACAACGCCCTAGAGTGAAGCCTAGGTTGCCCGGAACGTAGAAATGACCAGAACTTTCACACTGGTTGCTATTATTCGTTTTATACGATGGAAAAACTTTGCATTTTTATTGTATTTTATGCTTCTAGCGTTGACTTCTAAGGCCGTAGCTATTCGGTGTGGTGGAACAACGGCCTAGAGTGAAGCCTAGGTTTTCCGGAACGTAGAAATGACCATTACCTTCTCACTGTGTGCTATTATTCATTTTATACGATGGAATGGGTGTTGTATTTATATTCTATTTTATGCTTCTGGCGTTGACTTCTAAGGCCGTAGCTATTAGATGTGGTGGAGTAACGCCCTAGAGTGACGCCTAGGTTGTCTGGAACGTAGAAATGACCATTACTTTCACAATGTTTCCAATTATTCATTTTATACGATGGAAAAACTGTTGTACTTATATTGTGTTTTATTCTTATGGCGTTGAATTCTAAGTCCCTAGCTATGCGATCTGGTGGAGCAACGCCCTAGAGTGAAACCTAGGTTGCCCGGAAAGTAGAAATGATCATAACTTTCATACTGGTTGCAATTATTCGTTTTATACGATGGAAAAACTGTTGTATTTATATTGTATTTTATGCTTCTGGCGCTGACTTCTAGGGCACTAACTATTCGATCTGGTGGAGCAGCGCCCTAGGGTGAAGCCTAGGTTGCCCGGAAAGTAGAAATGACCATAACTTTCATACTGGTTGCAATTATTCGTTTTATACGATGGAAAAACTGTTGTATTTATATTGTATTTTATGCTTCCGGTGTTGGCTTCTTAGAACCCGAACTCTTCCATCTGGTGGAGCAACGCCTCAGGGGTAAGTCTAGGATGCCCGAAATGTCGAAATTATCATTGCTTTCACACTGGTTGCAATTATTCATGCGATACGATGGAAAAACTGTTGCATTCCTGCTGTATTTTCTGTTTCTGGCTTCGACTTCTAAGTCCCTAGCTATGCGATCTGGTGGAGCAACGCCCTAGAGTGAAACCTAGGTTGCCCGGAACGTAGAAATGACTATAACTTTCAAACTGGTTGCAATTAATCCTTTTATACGATGGAAAAACTGATGCATTTTTATTGCATTTTATGCTTCGGGCGTTGACTTCTAAGGCCCGAACTATTCAATGTGTTGGAGCAACGCACTAGAGTGACGCCTAGGTTGCCCGGAACGTAGAAATCACCATAACTTTCAAACTGGTTGCATTTAATCCTTTTATACGATGGAAAAACTGATGCATTTTTATTGCATTTTATGCTTCGGGCGTTGACTTCTAGGGCCCTAACTATTCAATCTGTTGGAGCAACGCCCTAGCGTGAAGCCTAGGTTTCCCGGAACTTAGAAATGACCATAATTTTCACACTGATTGCTATTATTCGTTTTATACGATGGAAAAACTGTTATATTTTTATTGCATTTTATGCTTCGGGCGTAGACTTCTATGGCCCCACCTATTCGATCTGGTGGAGCAACACCCTACAGTGAAGCCAAGGTTGCCCGGAACGTAGATATGACCATAACCTTCACACAGGTTGCAATTATACGTTTTATACGATGGAAAAACTGTTGTATTTATATTGTATTTCATGCTTCTGGCGTTGACTTCTAAGGCCCTAGCTATTCGATCTGGTGGAGCAACGCCCTGGAGTGAAGCCTAAGTTGCCCGGAACGTAGAAATGACCATAACTTTCACACCGGTAGCAATTATTCGTTTTATGCGATGGAAAAACTGTTGTATTTATATTGCATTTTATGCTTCGGGCGTAGACTTCTATGGCCCTACCTATTCGATCTGGTGGAGCAATACCGTACAGTGAAGCCTAGGTTGCCCGGAACGAAGATATGAACACAACCTTCATACAGGTTGCAATTATTCGTTTTCTACGATGGACAAGCTGTTGTATTTATATTGTATTTTATGCTTCCGGTGTTGGCTTCTTAGACCCTAACTCTCCGATCTGGTGGAGCAACGCCTCAGAGGTAAGTCTAGGATGCCCGAAACGTCGAAATGATCGTTACTTTCGCACTGGTTGCAATGAGTCATGCTATACAATGGAAAAACTGTTGTATTTATACTGTATTTTATGCTTCCGGCGTTGGCTTCTAAGGCCGTAGCTATTCGATGTGGTGGAGCAACACCCTAGAGTGAAGCCTAGGTTGCCCGGAACGTGGAAATGCCCATTACTTTCACTCTGGTTGCAATTATTAGTTTTATACGGTGGAAAAACTGTTCTATTTATTTTGTATTTTATGCTTCGGGCGTTGACTTCTAAGGCCCTAACTATTCAATCTGTTGGAGCAACGCCCTAGGGTGAAGCCTAGGTTGCCCGGAAAGTAGAAATGACCATACCTTTCATACTGGTTGCAATTATTCGTTTTATACGATGGAAAAGCTGTTGTATTTATACCGTATTTAATTCTTCTGGCGTTGAATTCCAAGTCCCTAGCTATTCGATCTGGTGGAGCAACGCCCTAGAGTGAAACCTAGGTTGCTCGGAATGTAGAAATGACCATAACTTTCACACTGGTTGCAATTATTCCTGTTATACGATGGAAAAACGGTTGCATTTTTATTGCATTTTATGCTTCGGGCGTTGACTTCTAAGGCCCTAGCTATTCGATCTGGTGGAGCAACGCCCTAGAGTGAAACCTAGGTTGCTCGGAATGTAGAAATGACCATAACTTTCACACTGGTCCCAATTATTCGTTTTATACGATGGAAAAGCTGTTGTATTTTGTATTGTATTTTATGCTTCTGGCGTCGACTTTTAAGGCCGTAGCTATTAGATGTGGTGGACCAACGCCCTAGAGTTTCGCATCGGTTGCCCGGAACGTAGAAATGACCATAATTTTCACAGTGGTAGCAATTATTCGTTTTACACATGGAAAAACTGTTTTATTTTTTTGTATTTTATGCATCGGGCGTTGACTTCTAAGACCCTAGCTGTTCGATCTGGTGGAGCAACGCACTAGAGTGAAACCTAGGTTGCCCAGAACGTAGAAATGACCAACACTTTCACACTGGTTGCAATTATTCCTGTTATACGATGGAAAAACTCTTGTATATTTATTGTATTTTATGCTTCGGGCGTTGACTTCTATGGCCCTACCTATTCGATTTGGTGGAGCAACACCCTACAGTGAAGCCTAGCTTGTCAGGAACGTAGAAATGAACATAACTTTCACACTGGTAGCAATTATTCGTTTTATACAATGGGAAAACTGTTCTATTTATTTTGTATTTTATGCTTCGGGCGTTGACTTCTAAGGCCCTAAATATTCGATCTGGTGGAGCAACGCCCTAGAGTGAAGCCTAGGTTGCCCGGAACGTAGAAATGGCCGGAACTTTCACACTGGTTGCTATTATTCGTTTTATTCGATGGACAAACTGTTATATTTATATTGTATTTTATGCTTCTGGCGTAGACTTCTTAGGCCCTAACTTCTCGATCTGGTGGAACAACGCCCTAGAGTGAAGCCTAGGTTGCCCGGAACGTAGAAATGACCAGAACTTTCACACTGGTTGCTATTATTCGTTTTATACGATGGAAAAACTTTGCATTTTTATTGTATTTTATGCTTCTAGCGTTGACTTCTAAGGCCGTAGCTATTCGGTGTGGTGGAACAACGGCCTAGAGTGAAGCCTAGGTTTTCCGGAACGTAGAAATGACCATTACCTTCTCACTGTGTGCTATTATTCATTTTATACGATGGAATGGGTGTTGTATTTATATTCTATTTTATGCTTCTGGCGTTGACTTCTAAGGCCGTAGCTATTAGATGTGGTGGAGTAACGCCCTAGAGTGACGCCTAGGTTGTCTGGAACGTAGAAATGACCATTACTTTCACAATGTTTCCAATTATTCATTTTATACGATGGAAAAACTGTTGTACTTATATTGTGTTTTATTCTTATGGCGTTGAATTCGAAGTCCCTAGCTATGCGATCTGGTGGAGCAACGCCCTAGAGTGAAACCTAGGTTGCCCGGAAAGTAGAAATGATCATAACTTTCATACTGGTTGCAATTATTCGTTTTATACGATGGAAAAACTGTTGTATTTATATTGTATTTTATGCTTCTGGCGCTGACTTCTAGGGCACTAACTATTCGATCTGGTGGAGCAGCGCCCTAGGGTGAAGCCTAGGTTGCCCGGAAAGTAGAAATGACCATAACTTTCATACTGGTTGCAATTATTCGTTTTATACGATGGAAAAACTGTTGTATTTATATTGTATTTTATGCTTCCGGTGTTGGCTTCTTAGAACCCGAACTCTTCCATCTGGTGGAGCAACGCCTCAGGGGTAAGTCTAGGATGCCCGAAATGTCGAAATTATCATTGCTTTCACACTGGTTGCAATTATTCATGCGATACGATGGAAAAACTGTTGCATTCCTGCTGTATTTTCTGTTTCTGGCTTCGACTTCTAAGTCCCTAGCTATGCGATCTGGTGGAGCAACGCCCTAGAGTGAAACCTAGGTTGCCCGGAACGTAGAAATGACTATAACTTTCAAACTGGTTGCAATTAATCCTTTTATACGATGGAAAAACTGATGCATTTTTATTGCATTTTATGCTTCGGGCGTTGACTTCTAAGGCCCGAACTATTCAATGTGTTGGAGCAACGCACTAGAGTGACGCCTAGGTTGCCCGGAACGTAGAAATCACCATAACTTTCAAACTGGTTGCATTTAATCCTTTTATACGATGGAAAAACTGATGCATTTTTATTGCATTTTATGCTTCGGGCGTTGACTTCTAGGGCCCTAACTATTCAATCTGTTGGAGCAACGCCCTAGCGTGAAGCCTAGGTTTCCCGGAACTTAGAAATGACCATAATTTTCACACTGATTGCTATTATTCGTTTTATACGATGGAAAAACTGTTATATTTTTATTGCATTTTATGCTTCGGGCGTAGACTTCTATGGCCCCACCTATTCGATCTGGTGGAGCAACACCCTACAGTGAAGCCAAGGTTGCCCGGAACGTAGATATGACCATAACCTTCACACAGGTTGCAATTATACGTTTTATACGATGGAAAAACTGTTGTATTTATATTGTATTTCATGCTTCTGGCGTTGACTTCTAAGGCCCTAGCTATTCGATCTGGTGGAGCAACGCCCTGGAGTGAAGCCTAAGTTGCCCGGAACGTAGAAATGACCATAACTTTCACACCGGTAGCAATTATTCGTTTTATGCGATGGAAAAACTGTTGTATTTATATTGCATTTTATGCTTCGGGCGTAGACTTCTATGGCCCTACCTATTCGATCTGGTGGAGCAACACCGTACAGTGAAGCCTAGGTTGCCCGGAACGAAGACATGAACACAACCTTCATACAGGTTGCAATTATTCGTTTTCTACGATGGACAAGCTGTTGTATTTATATTGTATTTTATGCTTCCGGTGTTGGCTTCTTAGACCCTAACTCTCCGATCTGGTGGAGCAACGCCTCAGAGGTAAGTCTAGGATGCCCGAAACGTCGAAATGATCGTTACTTTCGCACTGGTTGCAATGAGTCATGCTATACAATGGAAAAACTGTTGTATTTATACTGTATTTTATGCTTCCGGCGTTGGCTTCTAAGGCCGTAGCTATTCGATGTGGTGGAGCAACACCCTAGAGTGATGCCTAGGTTGCCCGGAACGTGGAAATGCCCATTACTTTCACTCTGGTTGCAATTATTAGTTTTATACGGTGGAAAAACTGTTCTATTCATTTTGTATTTTATGCTTCGGGCGTTGACTTCTAAGGCCCTAACTATTCAATCTGTTGGAGCAACGCCCTAGGGTGAAGCCTAGGTTGCCCGGAAAGTAGAAATGACCATACCTTTCATACTGGTTGCAATTATTCGTTTTATACGATGGAAAAGCTGTTGTATTTATACCGTATTTTATGCTTCTGGCGTTAACTTCTTAGGCCCTAACTATTCGATCTGGTGGAACAACGCCCTAGGGTGAGGCCTAGGTTGCCGGAACGTAGAAATGACCATAACTTTCACACTGGTAGCAATTAAACGTTTTATACGATGGAAAAACTGTTGTATTTATATTGTATTTCATGCTTCTGGCGTTGACTTCTAAGGGCCTAGCTATTCGATCTGGTGCAGCGACGCCCTAGAGTGAAGCCTAGGTTGCCCGGAACGTAGAAATGACCATCACTTTCAAACTGGTTGCAATTAATCCTTTTATACGATGGAAAAACTGTTGCATTTTTATTGCATTTTATGCTTCGGGCGTTGACTTCTAAGGCCCTAGCTATTCGGTCTGGTGGAGCAACGCCCTAGGGTGAAGCCTAGGTTGCCCGGATAGTAGAAATGACAATAACTTTCACACCGGTAGCAATTATACGTTTTATACGATGGAAAAACTGTTGTATTTATATTGTATTTCATGCTTCTGTCGTTGACGTCTAAGACCATAGCTATTAGATGTGGTGGAGCAACGCACTAGAGTGACGCCTAGGTTGCCCGGAACGTAGAAATGACCATAACTTTCAAACTGGTTGCATTTAATCCTTTTATACGATGGAAAAACTGATGCATTTTTATTGCATTTTATGCTTCGGGCGTTGACTTCTAGGGCCCTAACTATTCAATCTGTTGGAGCAACGCCCTAGCGTGAAGCCTACGTTTCCCGGAACTTAGAAATGACCATAATTTTCACACTGATTGTTATTATTCGTTTTATACGATGGAAAAACTGTTATATTTTTATTGCATTTTATGCTTCGGGCGTAGACTTCTATGGCCCTACCTATTCGATCTGGTGGAGCAACACCCTACAGTGAAGCCAAGGTTGCCCGGAACGTAGATATGACCATAACCTTCACACAGGTTGCAATTATACGTTTTATACGATGGAAAAACTGTTGTATTTATATTGTATTTCATGCTTCTGGCGTTGACTTCTAAGGCCCTAGCTATTCGATCTGGTGGAGCAACGCCCTGGAGTGAAGCCTAAGTTGCCCGGAACGTAGAAATGACCATAACTTTCACACCGGTAGCAATTATTCGTTTTATGCGATGGAAAAACTGTTGTATTTATATTGCATTTTATGCTTCGGGCGTAGACTTCTATGGCCCTACCTATTCGATCTGGTGGAGCAACACCGTACAGTGAAGCCTAGGTTGCCCGGAACGAAGATATGAACACAACCTTCATACAGGTTGCAATTATTCGTTTTCTACGATGGACAAGCTGTTGTATTTATATTGTATTTTATGCTTCCGGTGTTGGCTTCTTAGACCCTAACTCTCCGATCTGGTGGAGCAACGCCTCAGAGGTAAGTCTAGGATGCCCGAAACGTCGAAATGATCGTTACTTTCGCACTGGTTGCAATGAGTCATGCTATACAATGGAAAAACTGTTGTATTTATACTGTATTTTATGCTTCCGGCGTTGGCTTCTAAGGCCGTAGGTATTCGATGTGGTGGAGCAACACCCTAGAGTGAAGCCTAGGTTGCCCGGAACGTGGAAATGCCCATTACTTTCACTCTGGTTGCAATTATTAGTTTTATACGGTGGAAAAACTGTTCTATTTATTTTGTATTTTATGCTTCGGGCGTTGACTTCTAAGGCCCTAACTATTCAATCTGTTGGAGCAACGCCCTAGGGTGAAGCCTAGGTTGCCCGGAAAGTAGAAATGACCATACCTTTCATACTGGTTGCAATTATTCGTTTTATACGATGGAAAAGCTGTTGTATTTATACCGTATTTTATGCTTCTGGCGTCGACTTTTAAGGCCGTAGCTATTAGATGTGGTGGACCAACGCCCTAGAGTTTCGCATCGGTTGCCCGGAACGTAGAAATGACCATAACTTTCACAGTGGTAGCAATTATTCGTTTTACACATGGAAAAACTGTTTTATTTTTTTGTATTTTATGCTTCTAGCGTTGACTTCTAAGGCCCTAGCTATTCGGTCTGGTGGAGCAACGCCCTAGGGTGAAGCCTAGGTTGCCCGGATAGTAGAAATGACAATAACTTTCACACCGGTAGCAATTATACGTTTTATACGATGGAAAAACTGTTGTATTTATATTGTATTTCATTGTTCTGTCGTTGACGTCTAAGACCATAGCTATTAGATGTGGTGGAGCAACGCACTAGAGTGACGCCTAGGTTGCCCGGAACGTAGAAATGACCATAACTTTCAAACTGGTTGCATTTAATCCTTTTATACGATGGAAAAACTGATGCATTTTTATTGCATTTTATGCTTCGGGCGTTGACTTCTAGGGCCCTAACTATTCAATCTGTTGGAGCAACGCCCTAGCGTGAAGCCTAGGTTTCCCGGAACTTAGAAATGACCATAATTTTCACACTGATTGCTATTATTCGTTTTATACGATGGAAAAACTGTTATATTTTTATTGCATTTTATGCTTCGGGCGTAGACTTCTATGGCCCTACCTATTCGATCTGGTGGAGCAACACCCTACAGTGAAGCCAAGGTTGCCCGGAACGTAGATATGACCATAACCTTCACACAGGTTGCAATTATACGTTTTATACGATGGAAAAACTGTTGTATTTATATTGTATTTCATGCTTCTGGCGTTGACTTCTAAGGCCCTAGCTATTCGATCTGGTGGAGCAACGCCCTGGAGTGAAGCCTAAGTTGCCCGGAACGTAGAAATGACCATAACTTTCACACCGGTAGCAATTATTCGTTTTATGCGATGGAAAAACTGTTGTATTTATATTGCATTTTATGCTTCGGGCGTAGACTTCTATGGCCCTACCTATTCGATCTGGTGGAGCAACACCGTACAGTGAAGCCTAGGTTGCCCGGAACGAAGATATGAACACAACCTTCATACAGGTTGCAATTATTCGTTTTCTACGATGGACAAGCTGTTGTATTTATATTGTATTTTATGCTTCCGGTGTTGGCTTCTTAGACCCTAACTCTCCGATCTGGTGGAGCAACGCCTCAGAGGTAAGTCTAGGATGCCCGAAACGTCGAAATGATCGTTACTTTCGCACTGGTTGCAATGAGTCATGCTATACAATGGAAAAACTGTTGTATTTATACTGTATTTTATGCTTCCGGCGTTGGCTTCTAAGGCCGTAGCTATTCGATGTGGTGGAGCAACACCCTAGAGTGAAGCCTAGGTTGCCCGGAACGTGGAAATGCCCATTACTTTCACTCTGGTTGCAATTATTAGTTTTATACGGTGGAAAAACTGTTCTATTTATTTTGTATTTTATGCTTCGGGCGTTGACTTCTAAGGCCCTAACTATTCAATCTGTTGGAGCAACGCCCTAGGGTGAAGCCTAGGTTGCCCGGAAAGTAGAAATGACCATACCTTTCATACTGGTTGCAATTATTCGTTTTATACGATGGAAAAGCTGTTGTATTTATACCGTATTTTATGCTTCTGGCGTCGACTTTTAAGGCCGTAGCTATTAGATGTGGTGGACCAACGCCCTAGAGTTTCGCATCGGTTGCCCGGAACGTAGAAATGACCATAACTTTCACAGTGGTAGCAATTATTCGTTTTACACATGGAAAAACTGTTTTATTTTTTTGTATTTTATGCTTCTAGCGTTGACTTCTAAGGCCCTAGCTATTCGGTCTGGTGGAGCAACGCCCTAGGGTGAAGCCTAGGTTGCCCGGATAGTAGAAATGACAATAACTTTCACACCGGTAGCAATTATACGTTTTATACGATGGAAAAACTGTTGTATTTATATTGTATTTCATTGTTCTGTCGTTGACGTCTAAGACCATAGCTATTAGATGTGGTGGAGCAACGCACTAGAGTGACGCCTAGGTTGCCCGGAACGTAGAAATGACCATAACTTTCAAACTGGTTGCATTTAATCCTTTTATACGATGGAAAAACTGATGCATTTTTATTGCATTTTATGCTTCGGGCGTTGACTTCTAGGGCCCTAACTATTCAATCTGTTGGAGCAACGCCCTAGCGTGAAGCCTAGGTTTCCCGGAACTTAGAAATGACCATAATTTTCACACTGATTGCTATTATTCGTTTTATACGATGGAAAAACTGTTATATTTTTATTGCATTTTATGCTTCGGGCGTAGACTTCTATGGCCCTACCTATTCGATCTGGTGGAGCAACACCCTACAGTGAAGCCAAGGTTGCCCGGAACGTAGATATGACCATAACCTTCACACAGGTTGCAATTATACGTTTTATACGATGGAAAAACTGTTGTATTTATATTGTATTTCATGCTTCTGGCGTTGACTTCTAAGGCCCTAGCTATTCGATCTGGTGGAGCAACGCCCTGGAGTGAAGCCTAAGTTGCCCGGAACGTAGAAATGACCATAACTTTCACACCGGTAGCAATTATTCGTTTTATGCGATGGAAAAACTGTTGTATTTATATTGCATTTTATGCTTCGGGCGTAGACTTCTATGGCCCTACCTATTCGATCTGGTGGAGCAACACCGTACAGTGAAGCCTAGGTTGCCCGGAACGAAGATATGAACACAACCTTCATACAGGTTGCAATTATTCGTTTTCTACGATGGACAAGCTGTTGTATTTATATTGTATTTTATGCTTCCGGTGTTGGCTTCTTAGACCCTAACTCTCCGATCTGGTGGAGCAACGCCTCAGAGGTAAGTCTAGGATGCCCGAAACGTCGAAATGATCGTTACTTTCGCACTGGTTGCAATGAGTCATGCTATACAATGGAAAAACTGTTGTATTTATACTGTATTTTATGCTTCCGGCGTTGGCTTCTAAGGCCGTAGCTATTCGATGTGGTGGAGCAACACCCTAGAGTGAAGCCTAGGTTGCCCGGAACGTGGAAATGCCCATTACTTTCACTCTGGTTGCAATTATTAGTTTTATACGGTGGAAAAACTGTTCTATTTATTTTGTATTTTATGCTTCGGGCGTTGACTTCTAAGGCCCTAACTATTCAATCTGTTGGAGCAACGCCCTAGGGTGAAGCCTAGGTTGCCCGGAAAGTAGAAATGACCATACCTTTCATACTGGTTGCAATTATTCGTTTTATACGATGGAAAAGCTGTTGTATTTATACCGTATTTTATGCTTCTGGCGTTAACTTCTTAGGCCCTAACTATTCGATCTGGTGGAACAACGCCCTAGGGTGAGGCCTAGGTTGCCGGAACGTAGAAATGACCATAACTTTCACACTGGTAGCAATTAAACGTTTTATACGATGGAAAAACTGTTGTATTTATATTGTATTTCATGCTTCTGGCGTTGACTTCTAAGGGCCTAGCTATTCGATCTGGTGCAGCGACGCCCTAGAGTGAAGCCTAGGTTGCCCGGAACGTAGAAATGACCATCACTTTCAAACTGGTTGCAATTAATCCTTTTATACGATGGAAAAACTGTTGCATTTTTATTGCATTTTATGCTTCGGGCGTTGACTTCTAAGGCCCTAGCTATTCGATCTGGTGGGGCAACGCCCTAGAGTGAAACCTAGGTTGCTCGCAATGTAGAAATGACCATAACTTTCACACTGGTCCCAATTATTCGTTTTATACGATGGAAAAGCTGTTGTATTTTGTATCGTATTTTATGCTTCTGGCGTCGACTTTTAAGGCCGTAGCTATTAGATGTGGTGGACCAACGCCCTAGAGTTTCGCATCGGTTGCCCGGAACGTAGAAATGACCATAACTTTCACAGTGGTAGCAATTATTCGTTTTACACATGGAAAAACTGTTTTATTTTTTTGTATTTTATGCTTCGGGCGTAGACTTCTATGGCCCTACCTATTCGATCTGGTGGAGCAACACCCTACAGTGAAGCCAAGGTTGCCCGGAACGTAGATATGACCATAACCTTCACACAGGTTGCAATTATACGTTTTATACGATGGAAAAACTGTTGTATTTATATTGTATTTCATGCTTCTGGCGTTGACTTCTAAGGCCCTAGCTATTCGATCTGGTGGAGCAACGCCCTGGAGTGAAGCCTAAGTTGCCCGGAACGCAGAAATGACCATAACTTTCACACCGGTAGCAATTATTCGTTTTATGCGATGGAAAAACTGTTGTATTTATATTGCATTTTATGCTTCGGGCGTAGACTTCTATGGCCCTACCTATTCGATCTGGTGGAGCAACACCGTACAGTGAAGCCTAGGTTGCCCGGAACGAAGATATGAACACAACCTTCATACAGCTTGCAATTATTCGTTTTCTACGATGGAAAAGCTGTTGTATTTATATTGTATTTTATGCTTCCGGTGTTGGCTTCTTAGACCCTAACTCTTCGATCTGGTGGAGCAACGCCTCAGAGGTAAGTCTAGGATGCCCGAAACGTCGAAATGATCGTTACTTTCGCACTGGTTGCAATGAGTCATGCTATACAATGGAAAAACTGTTGTATTTATACTGTATTTTATGCTTCCGGCGTTGACTTCTAAGGCCGTAGCTATTCGATGTGGTGGAGCAACACCCTAGAGTGAAGCCTAGGTTGCCCGGAACGAGGAAATGCCCATTACTTTCACTCTGGTTGCAATTATTAGTTTTATACGGTGGAAAAACTGTTCTATTTATTTTGTATTTTATGCTTCGGGCGTTGACTTCTAAGGCCCTAACTATTCAATCTGTTGGAGCAACGCCCTAGGGTGAAGCCTAGGTTGCCCGGAAAGTAGAAATGACCATACCTTTCATACTGGTTGCAATTATTCGTTTTATACGATGGAAAAGCTGTTGTATTTATACCGTATTTTATGCTTCTGGCGTGGACTTCTTATGCCCTAACTATTCCATCTGGTGGAACAACGCCCTAGGGTGAAGCCTAGGTTGCCCGAAACGTAGAAATGTCCATAACTTTCACACCGGTAGCAATTATTCCTTTTATACGATGGAAAAACTGTTGTATTTATATTGTATTTCATGATTCTGGCGTTGACTTCTAAGGCCCTAGCTACTCGATCTGGTGGAGCAACGCCCTAGAGTGAAGCCTAGGTTGCCCGGAACATAGAAATGACCATTACTTTCAAACTGGTTGCAATTAATCCTTTTATACGATGTAATAACTGTTACATTTTTATTGCATTTTATGCTTCGGGCGTTGATTTCTAAGGCCCTAACTATTCAATCTGTTGGAGCAACGCCCTAGGGTGAAGCCTAGGTTGCCCGGAACGTGGAAATGACGTTAAATTTCATACTGGTTGCAATTACTCGTTTTATACGATTGAAAAGCTGTTGTATTTATATTGTATTTTATGCTGCTGGCGTTGACTTCTTATGCCCTATCTATTCCATCTGGTGGAACAACGCCCTATGGTGAAGCCTAGGTTGCCCGGAACGTAGAAATGACCATAAATTTCACACGGGTTGCAATTATTCGTTTTATACGATGGAAAAGCTGTTGTATTTATACCGTATTTTATGCTTCTGGCGTTGACTTCTTATGCCCTAACTATTCCATCTGCTGGAACAGCACCCTATGGTGAAGCCTAGGTTGCCCGGAACGTAGAAATGACCATAAATTTCACACGGGTTGCAATTATTCCTGTTATATGATGGAAAAACTGTTATATTTATATTGTATTTTATGCTTCTGTCGGTGCCTTCTTAGGCGCTAAGTGTTCGATCTGGTGGAACAACGCCCTGGAGTGAAGCCTACGTTGCCCGGAACGTAGAAATGACCATCACTTTCACACTGGTTGCAATTATTCCTGATATAGGATGGAAAAACTGTTATATTTATATTGTATTTTATGCTTCGGGCGCTGACTTCTAAGGCCCTATCTATTCAGTCTGTTGGATCAACGCCCTAGGGTGAAGCCTAGGTTGCCCGGAAAGTAGAAATGACCATACCTTTCATACTGGTTGCAATTATTCGTTTTATACGATGGAAAAGCTGTTGTATTTATAACGTATTTTATGCTTCTGGCGTGGACTTCTTATGCCCTAACTATTCCATCTGGTGGAACAACGCCCTAGAGTGAAGCCTAGGTTGCCCGAAACGTAGAAATGTCCATAACTTTCACACCGGTAGCAATTATTCCTTTTATACGATGGAAAAACTGTTGTATTTATATTGTATTTCATGATTCTGGCGTTGACTTCTAAGGCCCTAGCTATTCGATCTGGTGGAGCAACGCCCTAGAGTGAAGCCTAGGTTGCCCGGAACGTAGAAATGACCATTACTTTCAAACTGGTTGCAATTAATCCTTTTATACGATGGAAAAACTGTTACATTTTTATTGCATTTTATGCTTCGGGCGTTGATTTCTAAGGCCCTAACTATTCAATCTGTTGGAGCAACGCCCTAGGGTGAAGCCTAGGTTGCCCGGAACGTATAAATGACGTTAACTTTCATACTGGTTGCAATTACTCGTTTCATACGATTGAAAAACTGTTGTATTTATATTCTATTTTATGCCTTTGACGTGGACTTCTTATGCCCTAACTATTCCATCTGGTGGAACAACGCCCTATGGTGAAGTCTAGGTTGCCCGGAACGTAGAAATTGTCATAACTTTTACACCGGTAGCAATTATTCGTTTTATACGATGGAAAAACTGTTCTATTTATTTTGTATTTTATGCGTCGGGCGTTGACTTCTAATGCCCTAACTATTCAATCTGTTGAAGCAACGCCCTAGGGTGAAGCCTAGGTTGCCCGGAACGTGGAAATGACGTTAAATTTCATACTGGTTGCAATTACTCGTTTTATACGATTGAAAAGCTGTTGTATTTATATTGTATTTTATGCTGCTGGCGTTGACTTCTTATGCCCTATCTATTCCATCTGGTGGAACAACGCCCTATGGTGAAGCCTAGGTTGCCCGGAACGTAGAAATGACCATAAATTTCACACGGGTTGCAATTATTCGTTTTATACGATGGAAAAGCTGTTGTATTTATACCGTATTTTATGCTTCTGGCGTTGACTTCTTATGCCCTAACTATTCCATCTGGTGGAACAGCGCCCTATGGTGAAGCCTAGGTTGCCCGGAACGTAGAAATGACCATAAATTTCACACGGGTTGCAATTATTCCTGTTATATGATGGAAAAACTCTTATATTTATATTGTATTTTATGCTTCTGTCGGTGCCTTCTTAGGCGCTAAGTGTTCGATCTGGTGGAACAACGCCCTGGAGTGAAGCCTACGTTGCCCGGAACGTAGAAATGACCATCACTTTCACACTGGTTGCAATTATTCCTGATATAGCATGGAAAAACTGTTATATTTATATTGTATTTTATGCTTCGGGCGCTGACTTCTAAGGCCCTATCTATTCAGTCTGTTGGATCAACGCCCTAGAGTGAAGCCTAGGTTGCCCGGAACGTTGAAATGACCATAACTTTCGTAAGGGTTGCAATTATTCGTTTTATAGGATGGAAAAACTGTTGTATTTATTTGTATTTTATGCTTCTGGCGTTAACTTCTTAGGCCCTAACTATTCGATCTGGTGGAACAACGCACTAGGGTGAGGCCTAGGTTGCCGGAACGTAGAAATGACCATAACTTTCACACTGGTAGCAATTAAACGTTTTATACGATGGAAAAACTGTTGTATTTATATTGTATTTCATGCTTCTGGCGTTGACTTCTAAGGGCCTAGCTATTCGATCTGGTGCAGCGACGCCCTAGAGTGAAGCCTAGGTTGCCCGGAACGTAGAAATGACCATCACTTTCAAACTGGTTGCAATTAATCCTTTTATACGATGGAAAAACTGTTGCATTTTTATTGCATTTTATGCTTCGGGCGTTGACTTCTAAGGCCCTAGCTATTCGATCTGGTGGGGCAACGCCCTAGAGTGAAACCTAGGTTGCTCGCAATGTAGAAATGACCATAACTTTCACACTGGTCCCAATTATTCGTTTTATACGATGGAAAAGCTGTTGTATTTTGTATCGTATTTTATGCTTCTGGCGTCGACTTTTAAGGCCGTAGCTATTAGATGTGGTGGACCAACGCCCTAGAGTTTCGCATCGGTTGCCCGGACGTAGAAATGACCATAACTTTCACAGTGGTAGCAATTATTCGTTTTACACATGGAAAAACTGTTTTATTTTTTTGTATTTTATGCATCGGGCGTTGACTTCTAAGGCCCTAGCTGTTCGGTCTGGTGGAGCAACGCCCTAGAGTGAAGCCTAGGTTGCCCGGAACGTAGAAATGACCAGAACTTTCACACTGGTTGCTATTATTCGTTTTATACGATGGAAAAACTGTTGCATTTTTATTGTATTTTATGCTTCTAGCGTTGACTTCTAAGGCCCTAGCTATTCGGTCTGGTGGAGCAACGCCCTAGGGTGAAGCCTAGGTTGCCCGGATAGTAGAAATGACAATAACTTTCACACTGGTTGCAATTATTCGTTTTATACGTAGGAAAAGCTGTTGCATCTTTATTGTATTTTATGCTTCTGTCGTTGACGTCTAAGACCGTAGCTATCAGATGTGGTGGAGCAACGCACTAGAGTGACGCCTAGGTTGCCCGGAACGTAGAAATGACCATAACTTTCAAACTGGTTGCATTTAATCCTTTTATACGATGGAAAAACTGATGCATTTTTATTGCATTTTATGCTTCGGGCGTTGACTTCTAGGGCCCTAACTATTCAATCTGTTGGAGCAACGCCCTAGCGTGAAGCCTAGGTTTCCCGGAACTTAGAAATGACCATAATTTTCACACTGATTGCTATTATTCGTTTTATACGATGGAAAAACTGTTATATTTTTATTGCATTTTATGCGTCCGGCGTTGACTTCTAAGGCCCTAACTATTCAATCTGTTGGAGCAACGCCCTAGGGTGAAGCCTAGGTTGCCCGGAACGTGGAAATGACGTTAGCTTTCATCCTGGTTGCAATTACTCGTTTTATACGATTGAAAAACTGTTGTATTTATAATGTATTTTATGCTGCTGGCGTTGACTTCTTATGCCCTATCTATTCCATCTGGTGGAACAACGCCCTATGGTGAAGCCTAGGTTGCCCGGAACGTAGAAATGACCATAAATTTCACACGGGTTGCAATTATTCGTTTTATACGATGGTAAAGCTGTTGTATTTATACCGTATTTTATGCTTCTGGCGTTGACTTCTTATGCCCTAACTATTCCATCTGGTGGAACAACGCCCTATGGTGAAGCCTAGGTTGCCCGGAACGTAGAAATGACCATAAATTTCACACGGGTTGCAATTATTCCTGTTATATGATGGAAAAACTGTTATATTTATATTGTATTTTATGCTTCTGTCGGTGCCTTCTTAGGCGCTAAGTGTCCGATCTGGTGGATCAACGCCCTGGAGTGAAGCCTACGTTGCCCGGAACGTAGAAATGACCATAACTTTCAAACTGGTTGCATTTAATCCTTTTATACGATGGAAAAACTGATGCATTTTTATTGCATTTTATGCTTCGGGCGTTGACTTCTAGGGCCCTAACTATTCAATCTGTTGGAGCAACGCCCTAGCGTGAAGCCTAGGTTTCCCGGAACTTAGAAATGACCATAATTTTCACACTGATTGCTATTATTCGTTTTATACGATGGAAAAACTGTTATATTTTTATTGCATTTTATGCTTCGGGCGTAGACTTCTATGGCCCTACCTATTCGATCTGGTGGAGCAACACCCTACAGTGAAGCCAAGGTTGCCCGGAACGTAGATATGACCATAACCTTCACACAGGTTGCAATTATACGTTTTATACGATGGAAAAGCTGTTGTATTTATATTGTATTTCATGCTTCTGGCGTTGACTTCTAAGGCCCTAGCTATTCGATCTGGTGGAGCAACGCCCTGGAGTGAAGCCTAAGTTGCCCGGAACGTAGAAATGACCATAACTTTCACACCGGTAGCAATTATTCGTTTTATGCGATGGAAAAACTGTTGTATTTATATTGCATTTTATGCTTCGGGCGTAGACTTCTATGGCCCTACCTATTCGATCTGGTGGAGCAACACCGTACAGTGAAGCCTAGGTTGCCCGGAACGAAGATATGAACACAACCTTCATACAGGTTGCAATTATTCGTTTTCTACGATGGACAAGCTGTTGTATTTATATTGTATTTTATGCTTCCGGTGTTGGCTTCTTAGACCCTAACTCTTCGATCTGGTGGAGCAACGCCTCAGAGGTAAGTCTAGGATGCCCGAAACGTCGAAATGATCGTTACTTTCGCACTGGTTGCAATGAGTCATGCTATACAATGGAAAAACTGTTGTATTTATACTGTATTTTATGCTTCCGGCGTTGGCTTCTAAGGCCGTAGCTATTCGATGTGGTGGAGCAACACCCTAGAGTGAAGCCTAGGTTGCCCGGAACGTGGAAATGCCCATTACTTTCACTCTGGTTGCAATTATTAGTTTTATACGGTGGAAAAACTGTTCTATTTATTTTGTATTTTATGCTTCGGGCGTTGACTTCTAAGGCCCTAACTATTCAATCTGTTGGAGCAACGCCCTAGGGTGAAGCCTAGGTTGCCCGGAAAGTAGAAATGACCATACCTTTCATACTGGTTGCAATTATTCGTTTTATACGATGGAAAAGCTGTTGTATTTATACCGTATTTTATGCTTCTGGCGTTAACTTCTTAGGCCCTAACTATTCGATCTGGTGGAACAACGCCCTAGGGTGAGGCCTAGGTTGCCGGAACGTAGAAATGACCATAACTTTCACAGTGGTAGCAATTATTCGTTTTACACATGGAAAAACTGTTTTATTTTTTTGTATTTTATGCTTCGGGCGCAGACTTCTATGGCCCTACCTATTCGATCTGGTGGAGCAACACCCTACAGTGAAGCCAAGGTTGCCCGGAACGTAGATATGACCATAACCTTCACACAGGTTGCAATTATACGTTTTATACGATGGAAAAACTGTTGTATTTATATTGTATTTCATGCTTCTGGCGTTGACTTCTAAGGCCCTAGCTATTCGATCTGGTGGAGCAACGCCCTGGAGTGAAGCCTAAGTTGCCCGGAACGTAGAAATGACCATAACTTTCACACCGGTAGCAATTATTCGTTTTATGCGATGGAAAAACTGTTGTATTTATATGGCATTTTATGCTTCGGGCGTAGACTTCTATGGCCCTACCTATTCGATCTGGTGGAGCAACACCGTACAGTGAAGCCTAGGTTGCCCGGAACGAAGATATGAACACAACCTTCATACAGGTTGCAATTATTCGTTTTCTACGATGGAAAAGCTGTTGTATTTATATTGTATTTTATGCTTCCGGTGTTGGCTTCTTAGACCCTAACTCTTCGATCTGGTGGAGCAACGCCTCAGAGGTAAGTCTAGGATGCCCGAAACGTCGAAATGATCGTTACTTTCGCACTGGTTGCAATGAGTCATGCTATACAATGGAAAAACTGTTGTATTTATACTGTATTTTATGCTTCCGGCGTTCACTTCTAAGGCCGTAGCTATTCGATGTGGTGGAGCAACACCCTAGAGTGAAGCCTAGGTTGCCCGGAACGTGGAAATGCCCATTACTTTCACTCTGGTTGCAATTATTAGTTTTATACGGTGGAAAAACTGTTGTATTTATATTGTATTTTATGCTGCTGGCGTTGACTTCTTATGCCCTATCTATTCCATCTGGTGGAACAACGCCCTATGGTGAAGCCTAGGTTGCCCGGAACGTAGAAATGACCATAAATTTCACACGGGTTGCAATTATTCGTTTTATACGATGGAAAAGCTGTTGTATTTATACCGTATTTTATGCTTCTGGCGTTGACTTCTTATGCCCTAACTATTCCATCTGGTGGAACAGCGCCCTATGGTGAAGCCTAGGTTGCCCGGAACGTAGAAATGACCATAAATTTCACACGGGTTGCAATTATTCCTGTTATATGATGGAAAAACTGTTATATTTATATTGTATTTTATGCTTCTGTCGGTGCCTTCTTAGGCGCTAAGTGTTCGATCTGGTGGAACAACGCCCTGGAGTGAAGCCTACGTTGCCCGGAACGTAGAAATGACCATCACTTTCACACTGGTTGCAATTATTCCTGATATAGGATGGAAAAACTGTTATATTTATATTGTATTTTATGCTTCGGGCGCTGACTTCTAAGGCCCTATCTATTCAGTCTGTTGGATCAACGCCCTAGAGTGAAGCCTAGGTTGCCCGGAACGTTGAAATGACCATAACTTTCGTAAGGGTTGCAATTATTCGTTTTATAGGATGGAAAAACTGTTGTATTTATTTGTATTTTATGCTTCTGGCGTTAACTTCTTAGGCCCTAACTATTCGATCTGGTGGAACAACGCCCTAGGGTGAGGCCTAGGTTGCCGGAACGTAGAAATGACCATAACTTTCACACTGGTAGCAATTAAACGTTTTATACGATGGAAAAACTGTTGTATTTATATTGTATTTCATGCTTCTGGCGTTGACTTCTAAGGCCCTAGCTGTTCGGTCTGGTGGAGCAACGCCCTAGAGTGAAGCCTAGGTTGCCCGGAACGTAGAAATGACCAGAACTTTCACACTGGTTGCTATTATTCGTTTTATACGATGGAAAAACTGTTGCATTTTTATTGTATTTTATGCTTCTAGCGTTGACTTCTAAGGCCCTAGCTATTCGGTCTGGTGGAGCAACGCCCTAGGGTGAAGCCTAGGTTGCCCGGATAGTAGAAATGACAATAACTTTCACACTGGTTGCAATTATTCGTTTTATACGTAGGAAAAGCTGTTGCATCTTCATTGTATTTTATGCTTCTGTCGCTGACGTCTAAGACCGTAGCTATTAGATGTGGTGGAGCGTCGCACTAGAGTGACGCCTAGGTTGCCCGGAACGTAGAAATGACCATAACTTTCAAACTGGTTGCAATTAATCCTTTTATACGATGGAAAAACTGATGCATTTTTATTGCATTTTATGCTTCGGGCGTTGACTTCTAGGGCCCTAACTATTCAATCTGTTGGAGCAACGCCCTAGCGTGAAGCCTAGGTTTCCCGGAACTTAGAAATGACCATAATTTTCACACTGATTGCTATTATTTGTTTTATACGATGGAAAAACTGTTATATTTTTATTGCATTTTATGCGTCCGGCGTTGACTTCTAAGGCCCTAACTATTCAATCTGTTGGAGCAACGCCCTAGGGTGAAGCCTAGGTTGCCCGGAACGTGGAAATGACGTTAGCTTTCATCCTGGTTGCAATTACTCGTTTTATACGATTGAAAAACTGTTGTATTTATAATGTATTTTATGCTGCTGGCGTTGACTTCTTATGCCCTATCTATTCCATCTGGTGGAACAACGCCCTATGGTGAAGCCTAGGTTGCCCGGAACGTAGAAATGACCATAAATTTCACACGGGTTGCAATTATTCGTTTTATACGATGGAAAAGCTGTTGTATTTATACCGTATTTTATGCTTCTGGCGTTGACTTCTTATGCCCTAACTATTCCATCTGGTGGAACAACGCCCTATGGTGAAGCCTAGGTTGCCCGGAACGTAGAAATGACCATAAATTTCACACGGGTTGCAATTATTCCTGTTATATGATGGAAAAACTGTTATATTTATATTGTATTTTATGCTTCTGTCGGTGCCTTCTTAGGCGCTAAGTGTTCGATCTGGTGGATCAACGCCCTGGAGTGAAGCCTACGTTGCCCGGAACGTAGAAATGACCATCACTTTCACACTGGTTGCAATTATTCCTGATATAGGATGGAAAAACTCTTGTATATTTATTGTATTTTATGCTTCTGGCGTAGACTTCTATGGCCCTACCTATTCCATCTGGTGGAGCAACACCCTACAGTGAAGCCAAGGTTGCCCGGAACGTAGATATGACCATAACCTTCACATAGGTTGCAATTATTCGTTTTCTACGATGGAAAATCTGTTGCATTTATATTGTATTTTATGCTTCCGGTGTTGACTTCTTAGACCCTAACTCTTGGATCTGGTGGAGCAATGCCTCAGAGTTAAGACTAGGATGCCCGAAACGTCGAAATGATCGTTACTTTCGCACTGGTTGCAATTAGTCATGCTATACAATGGAAACACTGTTGTATTTATACTGTATTTTATGCTTCTGGCGTCGACTTCTAAGGCCCTAGCTATTCGATCTGGTGGAGCAACGCCCTGGAGTGAAGCCTAAGTTGCCCGGAACGTAGAAATGACCATAACTTTCACACCGGTAGCAATTATTCGTTTTATGCGATGGAAAAACTGTTGTATTTATATTGCATTTTATGCTTCGGGCGTAGACTTCTATGGCCCTACCTATTCGATCTGGTGGAGCAACACCGTACAGTGAAGCCTAGGTTGCCCGGAACGAAGATATGAACACAACCTTCATACAGGTTGCAATTATTCGTTTTCTACGATGGAAAAGCTGTTGTATTTATATTGTATTTTATGCTTCCGGTGTTGGCTTCTTAGACCCTAACTCTTCGATCTGGTGGAGCAACGCCTCAGAGGTAAGTCTAGGATGCCCGAAACGTCGAAATGATCGTTACTTTCGCACTGGTTGCAATGAGTCATGCTATACAATGGAAAACCTGTTGTATTTATACTGTATTTTATGCTTCCGGCGTTGACTTCTAAGGCCGTAGCTATTCGATGTGGTGGAGCAACACCCTAGAGTGAAGCCTAGGTTGCCCGGAACGTGGAAATGCCCATTACTTTCACTCTGGTTGCAATTATTAGTTTTATACGGTGGAAAAACTGTTCTATTTATTTTGTATTTTATGCTTCGGGCGTTGACTTCTAAGGCCCTAACTATTCAATCTGTTGGAGCAACGCCCTAGGGTGAAGCCTAGGTTGCCCGGAAAGTAGAAATGACCATACCTTTCATACTGGTTGCAATTATTCGTTTTATACGATGGAAAAGCTGTTGTATTTATACCGTATTTTATGCTTCTGGCGTTAACTTCTTAGGCCCTAACTATTCGATCTGGTGGAACAACGCCCTAGGGTGAGGCCTAGGTTGCCGGAACGTAGAAATGACCATAACTTTCACAGTGGTAGCAATTATTCGTTTTACACATGGAAAAACTGTTTTATTTTTTTGTATTTTATGCTTCGGGCGCAGACTTCTATGGCCCTACCTATTCGATCTGGTGGAGCAACACCCTACAGTGAAGCCAAGGTTGCCCGGAACGTAGATATGACCATAACCTTCACACAGGTTGCAATTATACGTTTTATACGATGGAAAAACTGTTGTATTTATATTGTATTTCATGCTTCTGGCGTTGACTTCTAAGGCCCTAGCTATTCGATCTGGTGGAGCAACGCCCTGGAGTGAAGCCTAAGTTGCCCGGAACGTAGAAATGACCATAACTTTCACACCGGTAGCAATTATTCGTTTTATGCGATGGAAAAACTGTTGTATTTATATGGCATTTTATGCTTCGGGCGTAGACTTCTATGGCCCTACCTATTCGATCTGGTGGAGCAACACCGTACAGTGAAGCCTAGGTTGCCCGGAACGAAGATATGAACACAACCTTCATACAGGTTGCAATTATTCGTTTTCTACGATGGAAAAGCTGTTGTATTTATATTGTATTTTATGCTTCCGGTGTTGGCTTCTTAGACCCTAACTCTTCGATCTGGTGGAGCAACGCCTCAGAGGTAAGTCTAGGATGCCCGAAACGTCGAAATGATCGTTACTTTCGCACTGGTTGCAATGAGTCATGCTATACAATGGAAAAACTGTTGTATTTATACTGTATTTTATGCTTCCGGCGTTCACTTCTAAGGCCGTAGCTATTCGATGTGGTGGAGCAACACCCTAGAGTGAAGCCTAGGTTGCCCGGAACGTGGAAATGCCCATTACTTTCACTCTGGTTGCAATTATTAGTTTTATACGGTGGAAAAACTGTTGTATTTATATTGTATTTTATGCTGCTGGCGTTGACTTCTTATGCCCTATCTATTCCATCTGGTGGAACAACACCCTATGGTGAAGCCTAGGTTGCCCGGAACGTAGAAATGACCATAAATTTCACACGGGTTGCAATTATTCCTGCTATATGATGGAAAAACTGTTATATTTATATTGTATTTTATGCTTCTGTCGGTGCCTTCTTAGGCGCTAAGTGTTCGATCTGGTGGAACAACGCCCTGGAGTGAAGCCTACGTTGCCCGGAACGTAGAAATGACCATCACTTTCACACTGGTTGCAATTATTCCTGATATAGGATGGAAAAACTGTTATATTTATATTGTATTTTATGCTTCGGGCGCTGACTTCTAAGGCCCTATCTATTCAGTCTGTTGGATCAACGCCCTAGAGTGAAGCCTAGGTTGCCCGGAACGTTGAAATGACCATAACTTTCGTAAGGGTTGCAATTATTCGTTTTATAGGATGGAAAAACTGTTGTATTTATTTGTATTTTATGCTTCTGGCGTTAACTTCTTAGGCCCTAACTATTCCATCTGGTGGAACAACGCCCTAGGGTGAGGCCTAGGTTGCCGGAACGTAGAAATGACCATAACTTTCACACTGGTAGCAATTAAACGTTTTATACGATGGAAAAACTGTTGTATTTATATTGTATTTCATGCTTCTGGCGTTGACTTCTAAGGGCCTAGCTATTCGATCTGGTGCAGCGACGCCCTAGAGTGAAGCCTAGGTTGCCCGGAACGTAGAAATGACCATCACTTTCAAACTGGTTGCAATTAATCCTTTTATACGATGGAAAAACTGTTGCATTTTTATTGCATTTTATGCTTCGGGCGTTGACTTCTAAGGCCCTAGCTATTCGATCTGGTGGGGCAACGCCCTAGAGTGAAACCTAGGTTGCTCGCAATGTAGAAATGACCATAACTTTCACACTGGTCCCAATTATTCGTTTTATACGATGGAAAAGCTGTTGTATTTTGTATCGTATTTTATGCTTCTGGCGTCGACTTTTAAGGCCGTAGCTATTAGATGTGGTGGACCAACGCCCTAGAGTTTCGCATCGGTTGCCCGGAACGTAGAAATGACCATAACTTTCACAGTGGTAGCAATTATTCGTTTTACACATGGAAAAACTGTTTTATTTTTTTGTATTTTATGCATCGGGCGTTGACTTCTAAGGCCCTAGCTGTTCGGTCTGGTGGAGCAACGCCCTAGACTGAAGCCTAGGTTGCCCGGAACGTAGAAATGACCAGAACTTTCACACTGGTTGCTATTATTCGTTTTATACGATGGAAAAACTGTTGCATTTTTATTGTATTTTATGCTTCTAGCGTTGACTTCTAAGGCCCTAGCTATTCGGTCTGGTGGAGCAACGCCCTAGGGTGAAGCCTAGGTTGCCCGGATAGTAGAAATGACAATAACTTTCACACTGGTTGCAATTATTCGTTTTATACGTAGGAAAAGCTGTTGCATCTTCATTGTATTTTATGCTTCTGTCGCTGACGTCTAAGACCGTAGCTGTTAGATGTGGTGGAGCGTCGCACTAGAGTGACGCCTAGGTTGCCCGGAACGTAGAAATGACCATAACTTTCAAACTGGTTGCAATTAATCCTTTTATACGATGGAAAAACTGATGCATTTTTATTGCATTTTATGCTTCGGGCGTTGACTTCTAGGGCCCTAACTATTCAATCTGTTGGAGCAACGCCCTAGCGTGAAGCCTAGGTTTCCCGGAACTTAGAAATGACCATAATTTTCACACTGATTGCTATTATTTGTTTTATACGATGGAAAAACTGTTATATTTTTATTGCATTTTATGCGTCCGGCGTTGACTTCTAAGGCCCTAACTATTCAATCTGTTGGAGCAACGCCCTAGGGTGAAGCCTAGGTTGCCCGGAACGTGGAAATGACGTTAGCTTTCATCCTGGTTGCAATTACTCGTTTTATACGATTGAAAAACTGTTGTATTTATAATGTATTTTATGCTGCTGGCGTTGACTTCTTATGCCCTATCTATTCCATCTGGTGGAACAACGCCCTATGGTGAAGCCTAGGTTGCCCGGAACGTAGAAATGACCATAAATTTCACACGGGTTGCAATTATTCGTTTTATACGATGGAAAAGCTGTTGTATTTATACCGTATTTTATGCTTCTGGCGTTGACTTCTTATGCCCTAACTATTCCATCTGGTGGAACAACGCCCTATGGTGAAGCCTAGGTTGCCCGGAACGTAGAAATGACCATAAATTTCACACGGGTTGCAATTATTCCTGTTATATGATGGAAAAACTGTTATATTTATATTGTATTTTATGCTTCTGTCGGTGCCTTCTTAGGCGCTAAGTGTTCGATCTGGTGGATCAACGCCCTGGAGTGAAGCCTACGTTGCCCGGAACGTAGAAATGACCATCACTTTCACACTGGTTGCAATTATTCCTGATATAGGATGGAAAAACTCTTGTATATTTATTGTATTTTATGCTTCTGGCGTAGACTTCTATGGCCCTACCTATTCGATCTGGTGGAGCAACACCCTACAGTGAAGCCAAGGTTGCCCGGAACGTAGATATGACCATAACCTTCACACAGGTTGCAATTATTCGTTTTCTACGATGGAAAATCTGTTGCATTTATATTGTATTTTATGCTTCCGGTGTTGACTTCTTAGACCCTAACTCTTCGATCTGGTGGAGCAATGCCTCAGAGTTAAGACTAGGATGCCCGAAACGTCGAAATGATCGTTACTTTCGCACTGGTTGCAATTAGTCATGCTATACAATGGAAACACTGTTGTATTTATACTGTATTTTATGCTTCTGGCGTCGACTTCTAAGGCCCTAGCTATTCGATCTGGTGGAGCAACGCCCTGGAGTGAAGCCTAAGTTGCCCGGAACGTAGAAATGACCATAACTTTCACACCGGTAGCAATTATTCGTTTTATGCGATGGAAAAACTGTTGTATTTATATTGCATTTTATGCTTCGGGCGTAGACTTCTATGGCCCTACCTATTCGATCTGGTGGAGCAACACCGTACAGTGAAGCCTAGGTTGCCCGGAACGAAGATATGAACACAACCTTCATACAGGTTGCAATTATTCGTTTTCTACGATGGAAAAGCTGTTGTATTTATATTGTATTTTATGCATCCGGTGTTGGCTTCTTAGACCCTAACTCTTCGATCTGGTGGAGCAACGCCTCAGAGGTAAGTCTAGGATGCCCGAAACGTCGAAATGATCGTTACTTTCGCACTGGTTGCAATGAGTCATGCTATACAATGGAAAAACTGTTGTATTTATACTGTATTTTATGCTTCCGGCGTTGACTTCTAAGGCCGTAGCTATTCGATGTGGTGGAGCAACACCCTAGAGTGAAGCCTAGGTTGCCCGGAACGTGGAAATGCCCATTACTTTCACTCTGGTTGCAATTATTAGTTTTATACGGTGGAAAAACTGTTCTATTTATTTTGTATTTTATGCTTCGGGCGTTGACCTCTAAGGCCCTAACTATTCAATCTGTTGGAGCAACGCCCTAGGGTGAAGCCTAGGTTGCCCGGAAAGTAGAAATGACCATACCTTTCATACTGGTTGCAATTATTCGTTTTATACGATGGAAAAGCTGTTGTATTTATACCGTATTTTATGCTTCTGGCGTGGACTTCTTATGCCCTAACTATTCCATCTGGTGGAACAACGCCCTAGGGTGAAGCCTAGGTTGCCCGAAACGTAGAAATGTCCATAACTTTCACACCGGTAGCAATTATTCCTTTTATACGATGGAAAAACTGTTGTATTTATATTGTATTTCATGATTCTGGCGTTGACTTCTAAGGCCCTAGCTATTCGATCTGGTGGAGCAACGCCCTAGAGTGAAGCCTAGGTTGCCCGGAACGTAGAAATGACCAGAACTTTCACACTGGTTGCTATTATTCGTTTTATACGATGGAAAAACTGTTGCATTTTTATTGTATTTTATGCTTCTAGCGTTGACTTCTAAGGCCCTAGCTATTCGGTCTGGTGGAGCAACGCCCTAGGGTGAAGCCTAGGTTGCCCGGATAGTAGAAATGACAATAACTTTCACACTGGTTGCAATTATTCGTTTTATACGTAGGAAAAGCTGTTGCATCTTTATTGTATTTTATGCTTCTGTCGTTGACGTCTAAGACCGTAGCTATTAGATGTGGTGGAGCAACGCACTAGAGTGACGCCTAGGTTGCCCGGAACGTAGAAATGACCATAACTTTCAAACTGGTTGCATTTAATCCTTTTATACGATGGAAAAACTGATGCATTTTTATTGCATTTTGTGCTTCGGGCGTTGACTTCTAGGGCCCTAACTATTCAATCTGTTGGAGCAACGCCCTAGCGTGAAGCCTAGGTTTCCCGGAACTTAGAAATGACCATAATTTTCACACTGATTGCTATTATTCGTTTTATACGATGGAAAAACTGTTATATTTTTATTGCATTTTATGCGTCCGGCGTTGACTTCTAAGGCCCTAACTATTCAATCTGTTGGAGCAACGCCCTAGGGTGAAGCCTAGGTTGCCCGGAACGTGGAAATGACGTTAGCTTTCATCCTGGTTGCAATTACTCGTTTTATACGATTGAAAAACTGTTGTATTTATAATGTATTTTATGCTGCTGGCGTTGACTTCTTATGCCCTAACTATTCCATCTGGTGGAACAACGCCCTAGGGTGAAGCCTAGGTTGCCCGGAACGTAGAAATGACCATAACTTTCACACCGGTAGCAATTATTCGTTTTATACGATGGAAAAACTGTTGTATTTATATTGTATTTCATGCTTCTGTCGTTGACGTCTAAGACCGTAGCTATTAGATGTGGTGGAGCAACGCACTAGAGTGACGCCTAGGTTGCCCGGAACGTAGAAATGACCATAACTTTCAAACTGGTTGCAATTAATCCTTTTATACGATGGAAAAACTGATGCATTTTTATTGCATTTTATGCTTCGGGCGTTAACTTCTAAGGCCCTAACTAGTCAATCTGTTGGAGCAACGCCCTAGCGTGAAGCCTAGGTTGCCCGGAACTTAGAAATGACCATAGTTTTCACACTGATTGCTATTATTCGTTTTATACGATGGAAAAACTGTTAGATTTATATTGTATTTTATGCTTCTGGCGGTGACTTCTTAGGCCCTAAGTGTTCGATCTGGTGGAACAACGCCCTACCGTGAAGCCTACGTTGCCCGGAACGTAGAAATGATCATCACTTTCACACTGGTTGCAATTATTCCTGTTATATGATGGAAAAACTGTTATATTTATATTGTATTTTATGCTTCGGGCGCTGACTTCTAAGGCCCTAACTATTCAATCTGTTGGATCAACGCCCTAGAGTGAAGCCTAGGTTGCCAGGAACGTTGAAATGACCACAACTTTCACACCGGTAGCAATTATTCGTTTTATACGATGGAAAAACTGTTGTATTTATATTGTATTTCATGCTTCTGGCGTTGACTTCTAAGGCCCTAGCTATTCGATCTGGTGGAGCAACGCCCTAGAGTGAAGCCTAGGTTGCCCGGAACGTAGAAATGACCATCACTTTCAAACTGGTTGCAATTATTCCTGTTATATGATGGAAAGACTGTTGTATTTTTATTGTATTTTATGCTTCAGGCGTTGACTTCTGAGGCCGTAGCAATTCGATGTGGGGGAAGAACGCCATAGAGTGAAGCCTAGGTGGACCGGAACGTAGAAACGACCATAACTTTCATACTGGTTGCAATTGTTTGTTTTATATGATGGAAAAGCTGTTGTATTTATATTGTATTTTATGCTGCTGGCGTTCACTTCTTAGGCCCTAACTATTCAATTATGTGGAACAACGCCCTAGAGTGAGGCCTAGGTTGCCCGGAACGTAGAAATGACGTTAACTTTCATACTGGTTGCAATTACTCGTTTTATACGATAGAAAAACTATTGTAGTTATATTGTATTTTATGCATCTGGCGTTGACTTCTAAGGCACTAACTATTCGATCTATTGGAGCAACGCCCTAGAGTGAAGCCTAGGTTGCCCGGAACGTAGAAATGACCATCACTTTCAAACTGGTTGCAATTATTCCTGTTATATGATGGAAAAACTGTTATATTTATATTGTATTTTATGCTTCGGGCGCTGACTTCTAAGGCCCTAACTATTCAATCTGTTGGATCAACGCCCTAGAGTGAAGCCTAGGTTGCCCGGAACGTAGAAATGACCATCACTTCCATACTGGTAGCAATTACTCGTTTTATACGATGGAAAAACTGTTGTATTTATACTGTATTTTATGCTTCTGGCGTCGACTACTAAGGCCCTAGCTATTCGATCTGGTGGAGCAACGCCCTAGAGTGAAGCCTAGGTTGCCCGGAACGTGGAAATGTCGTTAACTTTCACACCGGTAGCAATTATTCGTTTTATACGATGGAAAAACTGTTGTGTTTATATTGTATTTTATGCTTCTGCTGTTGATTTCATAGGCCCTAACTATTCAATCTGGTGGAACAACGTCCTAGAGTGAGGCCTAGGTTGCCCGGAACGTAGAAATGACCATCACTTCCATACTGGTAGCAATTACTCGTTTTATACGATGGAAAAACAGTTGTATTTATACTGTATTTTATGCTTCTGGCGTCGACTACTAAGGCCCTAGCTATTCGATCTGGTGGAGCAGCGCCCTAGAGTGAAGCCTAGGTTGCCCGGAACGTGGAAATGACGTTAACTTTCACACCGGTAGCAATTATTCGTTTTATACGATGGAAAAACTGTTGTGTTTATATTGTATTTTATGCTTCTGGCGTTCTCTTCTTAGGCCCTAACTATTCGATCTGGTGGAATAACGGCCTAGGGTGAAGCCTAGGTTGCCCGGAACGTAGAAATGACCATCACTTTCAAACTGGTTGCAATTATTCCTGTTATATGATGGAAAAACTGTTATATTTATATTGTATTTTATGCTTCGGGCGCTGACTTCTAAGGCCCTAACTATTCAATCTGTTGGATCAACGCCCTAGAGTGAAGCCAAGGTTGCCCGGAACGTTGAAATGACCATAACTTTCACACTGGTCCCAATTATTCGTTTTATACGATGGAAAAGCTGTTGTATTTTGTATCGTATTTTATGCTTCTGGCGTCGACTTTTAAGGCCGTAGCTATTAGATGTGGTGGACCAACGCCCTAGAGTTTCGCATCGGTTGCCCGGAACGTAGAAATGACCATAACTTTCACAGTGGTAGCAATTATTCGTTTTACACATGGAAAAACTGTTTTATTTTTTTGTATTTTATGCATCGGGCGTTGACTTCTAAGGCCCTAGCTGTTCGGTCTGGTGGAGCAACGCCCTAGAGTGAAGCCTAGGTTGCCCGGAACGTAGAAATGACCAGAACTTTCACACTGGTTGCTATTATTCGTTTTATACGATGGAAAAACTGTTGCATTTTTATTGTATTTTATGCTTCTAGCGTTGACTTCTAAGGCCCTAGCTATTCGGTCTGGTGGAGCAACGCCCTAGGGTGAAGCCTAGGTTGCCCGGATAGTAGAAATGACAATAACTTTCACACTGGTTGCAATTATTCGTTTTATACGTAGGAAAAGCTGTTGCATCTTTATTGTATTTTATGCTTCTGTCGTTGACGTCTAAGACCGTAGCTATTAGATGTGGTGGAGCAACGCACTAGAGTGACGCCTAGGTTGCCCGGAACGTAGAAATGACCATAACTTTCAAACTGGTTGCATTTAATCCTTTTATACGATGGAAAAACTGATGCATTTTTATTGCATTTTATGCTTCGGGCGTTGACTTCTAGGGCCCTAACTATTCAATCTGTTGGAGCAACGCCCTAGCGTGAAGCCTAGGTTTCCCGGAACTTAGAAATGACCATAATTTTCACACTGATTGCTATTATTCGTTTTATACGATGGAAAAACTGTTATATTTTTATTCCATTTTATGCGTCCGGCGTTGACTTCTAAGGCCCTAACTATTCAATCTGTTGGAGCAACGCCCTAGGGTGAAGCCTAGGTTGCCCGGAACGTGGAAATGACGTTAGCTTTCATCCTGGTTGCAATTACTCGTTTTATACGATTGAAAAACTGTTGTATTTATAATGTATTTTATGCTGCTGGCGTTGACTTCTTATGCCCTATCTATTCCATCTGGTGGAACAACGCCCTACGGTGAAGCCTAGGTTGCCCGGAACGTAGAAATGACCATAAATTTCACACGGGTTGCAATTATTCGTTTTATACGATGGAAAAGCTGTTGTATTTATACCGTATTTTATGCTTCTGGCGTTGACTTCTTATGCCCTAACTATTCCATCTGGTGGAACAACGCCCTATGGTGAAGCCTAGGTTGCCCGGAACGTAGAAATGACCATAAATTTCACACGGGTTGCAATTATTCCTGTTATATGATGGAAAAACTGTTATATTTATATTGTATTTTATGCTTCTGTCGGTGCCTTCTTAGGCGCTAAGTGTTCGATCTGGTGGATCAACGCCCTGGAGTGAAGCCTACGTTGCCCGGAACGTAGAAATGACCATAACTTTCAAACTGGTTGCATTTAATCCTTTTATACGATGGAAAAACTGATGCATTTTTATTGCATTTTATGCTTCGGGCGTTGACTTCTAGGGCCCTAACTATTCAATCTGTTGGAGCAACGCCCTAGCGTGAAGCCTAGGTTTCCCGGAACTTAGAAATGACCATAATTTTCACACTGATTGCTATTATTCGTTTTATACGATGGAAAAACTGTTATATTTTTATTGCATTTTATGCTTCGGGCGTAGACTTCTATGGCCCTACCTATTCGATCTGGTGGAGCAACACCCTACAGTGAAGCCAAGGTTGCCCGGAACGTAGATATGACCATAACCTTCACACAGGTTGCAATTATACGTTTTATACGATGGAAAAACTGTTGTATTTATATTGTATTTCATGCTTCTGGCGTTGACTTCTAAGGCCCTAGCTATTCGATCTGGTGGAGCAACGCCCTGGAGTGAAGCCTAAGTTGCCCGGAACGTAGAAATGACCATAACTTTCACACCGGTAGCAATTATTCGTTTTATGCGATGGAAAAACTGTTGTATTTATATTGCATTTTATGCTTCGGGCGTAGACTTCTATGGCCCTACCTATTCGATCTGGTGGAGCAACACCGTACAGTGAAGCCTAGGTTGCCCGGAACGAAGATATGAACACAACCTTCATACAGGTTGCAATTATTCGTTTTCTACGATGGACAAGCTGTTGTATTTATATTGTATTTTATGCTTCCGGTGTTGGCTTCTTAGACCCTAACTCTCCGATCTGGTGGAGCAACGCCTCAGAGGTAAGTCTAGGATGCCCGAAACGTCGAAATGATCGTTACTTTCGCACTGGTTGCAATGAGTCATGCTATACAATGGAAAAACTGTTGTATTTATACTGTGTTTTATGCTTCCGGCGTTGGCTTCTAAGGCCGTAGCTATTCGATGTGGTGGAGCAACACCCTAGAGTGAAGCCTAGGTTGCCCGGAACGTGGAAATGCCCATTACTTTCACTCTGGTTGCAATTATTAGTTTTATACGGTGGAAAAACTGTTCTATTTATTTTGTATTTTATGCTTCGGGCGTTGACTTCTAAGGCCCTAACTATTCAATCTGTTGGAGCAACGCCCTAGGGTGAAGCCTAGGTTGCCCGGAAAGTAGAAATGACCAGAACTTTCACACTGGTTGCTATTATTCGTTTTATACGATGGAAAAACTGTTGCATTTTTATTGTATTTTATGCTTCTAGCGTTGACTTCTAAGGCCCTAGCTATTCGGTCTGGTGGAGCAACGCCCTAGGGTGAAGCCTAGGTTGCCCGGATAGTAGAAATGACAATAACTTTCACACTGGTTGCAATTATTCGTTTTATACGTAGGAAAAGCTGTTGCATCTTCATTGTATTTTATGCTTCTGTCGCTGACGTCTAAGACCGTAGCTGTTAGATGTGGTGGAGCGTCGCACTAGAGTGACGCCTAGGTTGCCCGGAACGTAGAAATGACCATAACTTTCAAACTGGTTGCAATTAATCCTTTTATACGATGGAAAAACTGATGCATTTTTATTGCATTTTATGCTTCGGGCGTTGACTTCTAGGGCCCTAACTATTCAATCTGTTGGAGCAACGCCCTAGCGTGAAGCCTAGGTTTCCCGGAACTTAGAAATGACCATAATTTTCACACTGATTGCTATTATTTGTTTTATACGATGGAAAAACTGTTATATTTTTATTGCATTTTATGCGTCCGGCGTTGACTTCTAAGGCCCTAACTATTCAATCTGTTGGAGCAACGCCCTAGGGTGAAGCCTAGGTTGCCCGGAACGTGGAAATGACGTTAGCTTTCATCCTGGTTGCAATTACTCGTTTTATACGATTGAAAAACTGTTGTATTTATAATGTATTTTATGCTGCTGGCGTTGACTTCTTATGCCCTATCTATTCCATCTGGTGGAACAACGCCCTATGGTGAAGCCTAGGTTGCCCGGAACGTAGAAATGACCATAAATTTCACACGGGTTGCAATTATTCGTTTTATACGATGGAAAAGCTGTTGTATTTATACCGTATTTTATGCTTCTGGCGTTGACTTCTTATGCCCTAACTATTCCATCTGGTGGAACAACGCCCTATGGTGAAGCCTAGGTTGCCCGGAACGTAGAAATGACCATAAATTTCACACGGGTTGCAATTATTCCTGTTATATGATGGAAAAACTGTTATATTTATATTGTATTTTATGCTTCTGTCGGTGCCTTCTTAGGCGCTAAGTGTTCGATCTGGTGGATCAACGCCCTGGAGTGAAGCCTACGTTGCCCGGAACGTAGAAATGACCATCACTTTCACACTGGTTGCAATTATTCCTGATATAGGATGGAAAAACTCTTGTATATTTATTGTATTTTATGCTTCTGGCGTAGACTTCTATGGCCCTACCTATTCGATCTGGTGGAGCAACACCCTACAGTGAAGCCAAGGTTGCCCGGAACGTAGATATGACCATAACCTTCACACAGGTTGCAATTATTCGTTTTCTACGATGGAAAATCTGTTGCATTTATATTGTATTTTATGCTTCCGGTGTTGACTTCTTAGACCCTAACTCTTCGATCTGGTGGAGCAATGCCTCAGAGTTAAGACTAGGATGCCCGAAACGTCGAAATGATCGTTACTTTCGCACTGGTTGCAATTAGTCATGCTATACAATGGAAACACTGTTGTATTTATACTGTATTTTATGCTTCTGGCGTCGACTTCTAAGGCCCTAGCTATTCGATCTGGTGGAGCAACGCCCTGGAGTGAAGCCTAAGTTGCCCGGAACGTAGAAATGACCATAACTTTCACACCGGTAGCAATTATTCGTTTTATGCGATGGAAAAACTGTTGTATTTATATTGCATTTTATGCTTCGGGCGTAGACTTCTATGGCCCTACCTATTCGATCTGGTGGAGCAACACCGTACAGTGAAGCCTAGGTTGCCCGGAACGAAGATATGAACACAACCTTCATACAGGTTGCAATTATTCGTTTTCTACGATGGAAAAGCTGTTGTATTTATATTGTATTTTATGCATCCGGTGTTGGCTTCTTAGACCCTAACTCTTCGATCTGGTGGAGCAACGCCTCAGAGGTAAGTCTAGGATGCCCGAAACGTCGAAATGATCGTTACTTTCGCACTGGTTGCAATGAGTCATGCTATACAATGGAAAAACTGTTGTATTTATACTGTATTTTATGCTTCCGGCGTTGACTTCTAAGGCCGTAGCTATTCGATGTGGTGGAGCAACACCCTAGAGTGAAGCCTAGGTTGCCCGGAACGTGGAAATGCCCATTACTTTCACTCTGGTTGCAATTATTAGTTTTATACGGTGGAAAAACTGTTCTATTTATTTTGTATTTTATGCTTCGGGCGTTGACCTCTAAGGCCCTAACTATTCAATCTGTTGGAGCAACGCCCTAGGGTGAAGCCTAGGTTGCCCGGAAAGTAGAAATGACCATACCTTTCATACTGGTTGCAATTATTCGTTTTATACGATGGAAAAGCTGTTGTATTTATACCGTATTTTATGCTTCTGGCGTGGACTTCTTATGCCCTAACTATTCCATCTGGTGGAACAACGCCCTAGGGTGAAGCCTAGGTTGCCCGAAACGTAGAAATGTCCATAACTTTCACACCGGTAGCAATTATTCCTTTTATACGATGGAAAAACTGTTGTATTTATATTGTATTTCATGATTCTGGCGTTGACTTCTAAGGCCCTAGCTATTCGATCTGGTGGAGCAACGCCCTAGAGTGAAGCCTAGGTTGCCCGGAACGTAGAAATGACCAGAACTTTCACACTGGTTGCTATTATTCGTTTTATACGATGGAAAAACTGTTGCATTTTTATTGTATTTTATGCTTCTAGCGTTGACTTCTAAGGCCCTAGCTATTCGGTCTGGTGGAGCAACGCCCTAGGGTGAAGCCTAGGTTGCCCGGATAGTAGAAATGACAATAACTTTCACACTGGTTGCAATTATTCGTTTTATACGTAGGAAAAGCTGTTGCATCTTTATTGTATTTTATGCTTCTGTCGTTGACGTCTAAGACCGTAGCTATTAGATGTGGTGGAGCAACGCACTAGAGTGACGCCTAGGTTGCCCGGAACGTAGAAATGACCATAACTTTCAAACTGGTTGCATTTAATCCTTTTATACGATGGAAAAACTGATGCATTTTTATTGCATTTTGTGCTTCGGGCGTTGACTTCTAGGGCCCTAACTATTCAATCTGTTGGAGCAACGCCCTAGCGTGAAGCCTAGGTTTCCCGGAACTTAGAAATGACCATAATTTTCACACTGATTGCTATTATTCGTTTTATACGATGGAAAAACTGTTATATTTTTATTGCATTTTATGCGTCCGGCGTTGACTTCTAAGGCCCTAACTATTCAATCTGTTGGAGCAACGCCCTAGGGTGAAGCCTAGGTTGCCCGGAACGTGGAAATGACGTTAGCTTTCATCCTGGTTGCAATTACTCGTTTTATACGATTGAAAAACTGTTGTATTTATAATGTATTTTATGCTGCTGGCGTTGACTTCTTATGCCCTAACTATTCCATCTGGTGGAACAACGCCCTAGGGTGAAGCCTAGGTTGCCCGGAACGTAGAAATGACCATAACTTTCACACCGGTAGCAATTATTCGTTTTATACGATGGAAAAACTGTTGTATTTATATTGTATTTCATGCTTCTGTCGTTGACGTCTAAGACCGTAGCTATTAGATGTGGTGGAGCAACGCACTAGAGTGACGCCTAGGTTGCCCGGAACGTAGAAATGACCATAACTTTCAAACTGGTTGCAATTAATCCTTTTATACGATGGAAAAACTGATGCATTTTTATTGCATTTTATGCTTCGGGCGTTAACTTCTAAGGCCCTAACTAGTCAATCTGTTGGAGCAACGCCCTAGCGTGAAGCCTAGGTTGCCCGGAACTTAGAAATGACCATAGTTTTCACACTGATTGCTATTATTCGTTTTATACGATGGAAAAACTGTTAGATTTATATTGTATTTTATGCTTCTGGCGGTGACTTCTTAGGCCCTAAGTGTTCGATCTGGTGGAACAACGCCCTACCGTGAAGCCTACGTTGCCCGGAACGTAGAAATGATCATCACTTTCACACTGGTTGCAATTATTCCTGTTATATGATGGAAAAACTGTTATATTTATATTGTATTTTATGCTTCGGGCGCTGACTTCTAAGGCCCTAACTATTCAATCTGTTGGATCAACGCCCTAGAGTGAAGCCTAGGTTGCCAGGAACGTTGAAATGACCACAACTTTCACACCGGTAGCAATTATTCGTTTTATACGATGGAAAAACTGTTGTATTTATATTGTATTTCATGCTTCTGGCGTTGACTTCTAAGGCCCTAGCTATTCGATCTGGTGGAGCAACGCCCTAGAGTGAAGCCTAGGTTGCCCGGAACGTAGAAATGACCATCACTTTCAAACTGGTTGCAATTATTCCTGTTATATGATGGAAAGACTGTTGTATTTTTATTGTATTTTATGCTTCAGGCGTTGACTTCTGAGGCCGTAGCAATTCGATGTGGGGGAAGAACGCCATAGAGTGAAGCCTAGGTGGACCGGAACGTAGAAACGACCATAACTTTCATACTGGTTGCAATTGTTTGTTTTATATGATGGAAAAGCTGTTGTATTTATATTGTATTTTATGCTGCTGGCGTTCACTTCTTAGGCCCTAACTATTCAATTATGTGGAACAACGCCCTAGAGTGAGGCCTAGGTTGCCCGGAACGTAGAAATGACGTTAACTTTCATACTGGTTGCAATTACTCGTTTTATACGATAGAAAAACTATTGTAGTTATATTGTATTTTATGCATCTGGCGTTGACTTCTAAGGCACTAACTATTCGATCTATTGGAGCAACGCCCTAGAGTGAAGCCTAGGTTGCCCGGAACGTAGAAATGACCATCACTTTCAAACTGGTTGCAATTATTCCTGTTATATGATGGAAAAACTGTTATATTTATATTGTATTTTATGCTTCGGGCGCTGACTTCTAAGGCCCTAACTATTCAATCTGTTGGATCAACGCCCTAGAGTGAAGCCTAGGTTGCCCGGAACGTAGAAATGACCATCACTTCCATACTGGTAGCAATTACTCGTTTTATACGATGGAAAAACTGTTGTATTTATACTGTATTTTATGCTTCTGGCGTCGACTACTAAGGCCCTAGCTATTCGATCTGGTGGAGCAACGCCCTAGAGTGAAGCCTAGGTTGCCCGGAACGTGGAAATGTCGTTAACTTTCACACCGGTAGCAATTATTCGTTTTATACGATGGAAAAACTGTTGTGTTTATATTGTATTTTATGCTTCTGCTGTTGATTTCATAGGCCCTAACTATTCAATCTGGTGGAACAACGTCCTAGAGTGAGGCCTAGGTTGCCCGGAACGTAGAAATGACCATCACTTCCATACTGGGAGCAATTACTCGTTTTATACGATGGAAAAACAGTTGTATTTATACTGTATTTTATGCTTCTGGCGTCGACTACTAAGGCCCTAGCTATTCGATCTGGTGGAGCAGCGCCCTAGAGTGAAGCCTAGGTTGCCCGGAACGTGGAAATGACGTTAACTTTCACACCGGTAGCAATTATTCGTTTTATACGATGGAAAAACTGTTGTGTTTATATTGTATTTTATGCTTCTGGCGTTCTCTTCTTAGGCCCTAACTATTCGATCTGGTGGAATAACGGCCTAGGGTGAAGCCTAGGTTGCCCGGAACGTAGAAATGACCATCACTTTCAAACTGGTTGCAATTATTCCTGTTATATGATGGAAAAACTGTTATATTTATATTGTATTTTATGCTTCGGGCGCTGACTTCTAAGGCCCTAACTATTCAATCTGTTGGATCAACGCCCTAGAGTGAAGCCAAGGTTGCCCGGAACGTTGAAATGACCATAACTTTCACACTGGTCCCAATTATTCGTTTTATACGATGGAAAAGCTGTTGTATTTTGTATCGTATTTTATGCTTCTGGCGTCGACTTTTAAGGCCGTAGCTATTAGATGTGGTGGACCAACGCCCTAGAGTTTCGCATCGGTTGCCCGGAACGTAGAAATGACCATAACTTTCACAGTGGTAGCAATTATTCGTTTTACACATGGAAAAACTGTTTTATTTTTTTGTATTTTATGCATCGGGCGTTGACTTCTAAGGCCCTAGCTGTTCGGTCTGGTGGAGCAACGCCCTAGAGTGAAGCCTAGGTTGCCCGGAACGTAGAAATGACCAGAACTTTCACACTGGTTGCTATTATTCGTTTTATACGATGGAAAAACTGTTGCATTTTTATTGTATTTTATGCTTCTAGCGTTGACTTCTAAGGCCCTAGCTATTCGGTCTGGTGGAGCAACGCCCTAGGGTGAAGCCTAGGTTGCCCGGATAGTAGAAATGACAATAACTTTCACACTGGTTGCAATTATTCGTTTTATACGTAGGAAAAGCTGTTGCATCTTTATTGTATTTTATGCTTCTGTCGTTGACGTCTAAGACCGTAGCTATTAGATGTGGTGGAGCAACGCACTAGAGTGACGCCTAGGTTGCCCGGAACGTAGAAATGACCATAACTTTCAAACTGGTTGCATTTAATCCTTTTATACGATGGAAAAACTGATGCATTTTTATTGCATTTTATGCTTCGGGCGTTGACTTCTAGGGCCCTAACTATTCAATCTGTTGGAGCAACGCCCTAGCGTGAAGCCTAGGTTTCCCGGAACTTAGAAATGACCATAATTTTCACACTGATTGCTATTATTCGTTTTATACGATGGAAAAACTGTTATATTTTTATTCCATTTTATGCGTCCGGCGTTGACTTCTAAGGCCCTAACTATTCAATCTGTTGGAGCAACGCCCTAGGGTGAAGCCTAGGTTGCCCGGAACGTGGAAATGACGTTAGCTTTCATCCTGGTTGCAATTACTCGTTTTATACGATTGAAAAACTGTTGTATTTATAATGTATTTTATGCTGCTGGCGTTGACTTCTTATGCCCTATCTATTCCATCTGGTGGAACAACGCCCTACGGTGAAGCCTAGGTTGCCCGGAACGTAGAAATGACCATAAATTTCACACGGGTTGCAATTATTCGTTTTATACGATGGAAAAGCTGTTGTATTTATACCGTATTTTATGCTTCTGGCGTTGACTTCTTATGCCCTAACTATTCCATCTGGTGGAACAACGCCCTATGGTGAAGCCTAGGTTGCCCGGAACGTAGAAATGACCATAAATTTCACACGGGTTGCAATTATTCCTGTTATATGATGGAAAAACTGTTATATTTATATTGTATTTTATGCTTCTGTCGGTGCCTTCTTAGGCGCTAAGTGTTCGATCTGGTGGATCAACGCCCTGGAGTGAAGCCTACGTTGCCCGGAACGTAGAAATGACCATAACTTTCAAACTGGTTGCATTTAATCCTTTTATACGATGGAAAAACTGATGCATTTTTATTGCATTTTATGCTTCGGGCGTTGACTTCTAGGGCCCTAACTATTCAATCTGTTGGAGCAACGCCCTAGCGTGAAGCCTAGGTTTCCCGGAACTTAGAAATGACCATAATTTTCACACTGATTGCTATTATTCGTTTTATACGATGGAAAAACTGTTATATTTTTATTGCATTTTATGCTTCGGGCGTAGACTTCTATGGCCCTACCTATTCGATCTGGTGGAGCAACACCCTACAGTGAAGCCAAGGTTGCCCGGAACGTAGATATGACCATAACCTTCACACAGGTTGCAATTATACGTTTTATACGATGGAAAAACTGTTGTATTTATATTGTATTTCATGCTTCTGGCGTTGACTTCTAAGGCCCTAGCTATTCGATCTGGTGGAGCAACGCCCTGGAGTGAAGCCTAAGTTGCCCGGAACGTAGAAATGACCATAACTTTCACACCGGTAGCAATTATTCGTTTTATGCGATGGAAAAACTGTTGTATTTATATTGCATTTTATGCTTCGGGCGTAGACTTCTATGGCCCTACCTATTCGATCTGGTGGAGCAACACCGTACAGTGAAGCCTAGGTTGCCCGGAACGAAGATATGAACACAACCTTCATACAGGTTGCAATTATTCGTTTTCTACGATGGACAAGCTGTTGTATTTATATTGTATTTTATGCTTCCGGTGTTGGCTTCTTAGACCCTAACTCTCCGATCTGGTGGAGCAACGCCTCAGAGGTAAGTCTAGGATGCCCGAAACGTCGAAATGATCGTTACTTTCGCACTGGTTGCAATGAGTCATGCTATACAATGGAAAAACTGTTGTATTTATACTGTGTTTTATGCTTCCGGCGTTGGCTTCTAAGGCCGTAGCTATTCGATGTGGTGGAGCAACACCCTAGAGTGAAGCCTAGGTTGCCCGGAACGTGGAAATGCCCATTACTTTCACTCTGGTTGCAATTATTAGTTTTATACGGTGGAAAAACTGTTCTATTTATTTTGTATTTTATGCTTCGGGCGTTGACTTCTAAGGCCCTAACTATTCAATCTGTTGGAGCAACGCCCTAGGGTGAAGCCTAGGTTGCCCGGAAAGTAGAAATGACCATACCTTTCATACTGGTTGCAACTATTCGTTTTATACGATGGAAAAGCTGTTGTATTTATACCGTATTTTATGCTTCTGGCGTTAACTTCTTAGGCCCTAACTATTCGATCTGGTGGAACAACGCCCTAGGGTGAGGCCTAGGTTGCCGGAACGTAGAAATGACCATAACTTTCACACTGGTTGCAATTAAACGTTTTATACGATGGAAAAACTGTTGTATTTATATTGTATTTCATGCTTCTGGCGTTGACTTCTAAGGGCCTAGCTATTCGATCTGGTGCAGCGACGCCCTAGAGTGAAGCCTAGGTTGCCCGGAACGTAGAAATGACCATCACTTTCAAACTGGTTGCAATTAATCCTTTTATACGATGGAAAAACTGTTGCATTTTTATTGCATTTTATGCTTCGGGCGTTGACTTCTAAGGCCCTAGCTATTCGATCTGGTGGGGCAACGCCCTAGAGTGAAACCTAGGTTGCTCGCAATGTAGAAATGACCATAACTTTCACACTGGTCCCAATTATTCGTTTTATACGATGGAAAAGCTGTTGTATTTTGTATCGTATTTTATGCTTCTGGCGTCGACTTTTAAGGCCGTAGCTATTAGATGTGGTGGACCAACGCCCTAGAGTTTCGCATCGGTTGCCCGGAACGTAGAAATGACCATAACTTTCACAGTGGTAGCAATTATTCGTTTTACACATGGAAAAACTGTTTTATTTTTTTGTATTTTATGCTTCGGGCGTAGACTTCTATGGCCCTACCTATTCGATCTGGTGGAGCAACACCCTACAGTGAAGCCAAGGTTGCCCGGAACGTAGATATGACCATAACCTTCACACAGGTTGCAATTATACGTTTTATACGATGGAAAAACTGTTGTATTTATATTGTATTTCATGCTTCTGGCGTTGACTTCTAAGGCCCTAGCTATTGGATCTGGTGGAGCAACGCCCTGGAGTGAAGCCTAAGTTGCCCGGAACGTAGAAATGACCATAACTTTCACACCGGTAGCAATTATTCGTTTTATGCGATGGAAAAACTGTTGTATTTATATTGCATTTTATGCTTCGGGCGTAGACTTCTATGGCCCTACCTATTCGATCTGGTGGAGCAACACCGTACAGTGAAGCCTAGGTTGCCCGGAACGAAGATATGAACACAACCTTCATACAGGTTGCTATTATTCGTTTTCTACGATGGAAAAGCTGTTGTATTTATATTGTATTTTATGCTTCCGGTGTTGGCTTCTTAGACCCTAACTCTTCGATCTGGTGGAGCAACGCCTCAGAGGTAAGTCTAGGATGCCCGAAACGTCGAAATGATCGTTACTTTCGCACTGGTTGCAATGAGTCATGCTATACAATGGAAAAACTGTTGTATTTATACTGTATTTTATGCTTCCGGCGTTGACTTCTAAGGCCGTAGCTATTCGATGTGGTGGAGCAACACCCTAGAGTGAAGCCTAGGTTGCCCGGAACGAGGAAATGCCCATTACTTTCACTCTGGTTGCAATTATTAGTTTTATACGGTGGAAAAACTGTTCTATTTATTTTGTATTTTATGCTTCGGGCGTTGACTTCTAAGGCCCTAACTATTCAATCTGTTGGAGCAACGCCCTAGGGTGAAGCCTAGGTTGCCCGGAAAGTAGAAATGACCATACCTTTCATACTGGTTGCAATTATTCGTTTTATACGATGGAAAAGCTGTTGTATTTATACCGTATTTTATGCTTCTGGCGTGGACTTCTTATGCCCTAACTATTCCATCTGGTGGAACAACGCCCTAGGGTGAAGCCTAGGTTGCCCGAAACGTAGAAATGTCCATAACTTTCACACCGGTAGCAATTATTCCTTTTATACGATGGAAAAACTGTTGTATTTATATTGTATTTCATGATTCTGGCGTTGACTTCTAAGGCCCTAGCTATTCGATCTGGTGGAGCAACGCCCTAGAGTGAAGCCTAGGTTGCCCGGAACGTAGAAATGACCATTACTTTCAAACTGGTTGCAATTAATCCTTTTATACGATGGAAAAACTGTTACATTTTTATTGCATTTTATGCTTCGGGCGTTGATTTCTAAGGCCCTAACTATTCAATCTGTTGGAGCAACGCCCTAGGGTGAAGCCTAGGTTGCCCGGAACGTATAAATGACGTTAACTTTCATACTGGTTGCAATTACTCGTTTCATACGATTGAAAAGCTGTTGTATTTATATTCTATTTCATGCCTTTGACGTGGACTTCTTATGCCCTAACTATTCCATCTGGTGGAACAACGCCCTATGGTGAAGTCTAGGTTGCCCGGAACGTAGAAATTGTCATAACTTTCACACCGGTAGCAATTATTCGTTTTATACGATGGAAAAACTGTTCTACTTATTTTGTATTTTATGCGTCGGGCGTTGACTTCTAAGGCCCTAACTATTCAATCTGTTGAAGCAACGCCCTAGGGTGAAGCCTAGGTTGCCCGGAAAGTAGAAATGACCATAACTTTCACACCGGTAGCAATTATTCGTTTTATACGATGGAAAAACTGTTGTATTTTTATTGTATTTTATGCTTCAGGCGTTGACTTCTGAGGCCGTAGCTATTCGATGTGGGGTAGAACGCCATAGAGTGAAGCCTATGTGGCCCGGAACGTAGAAATGACCATAACTTTCAAACTGGTTCCAATTAATCCTTTTATACGTTGGAAAAAGTGATGCATTTTTATTGCATTTTATGCTTCGGGCGTTGACTTCTAAGGCCCTAACTATTAAATCTGTTGGAGCAACGCCCTAGCGTGAAGCCTAGGTTGCCCGGAACTTAGAAATGACCATAATTTTCACACTGATTGCTATTATTCGTTTTATACGATGGAAATACTGTTATATTTTTATTGCAATTTATGCGTCCGGCGTTGACTTCTAAGGCCCTAACTATTCAATCTGTTGGAGCAACGCCCTAGGGTGAAGCCTAGGTTGCCCGGAACGTGGAAATGACGTTAAATTTCATACTGGTTGCAATTACTCGTTTTATACGATTGAAAAGCTGTTGTATTTATATTGTATTTTATGCTGCTGGCGTTGACTTCTTATGCCCTATCTATTCCATCTGGTGGAACAACGCCCTATGGTGAAGCCTAGGTTGCCCGGAACGTAGAAATGACCATAAATTTCACACGGGTTGCAATTATTCGTTTTATACGATGGAAAAGCTGTTGTATTTATACCGTATTTTATGCTTCTGGCGTTGACTTCTTATGCCCTAACTATTCCATCTGGTGGAACAGCGCCCTATGGTGAAGCCTAGGTTGCCCGGAACGTAGAAATGACCATAAATTTCACACGGGTTGCAATTATTCCTGTTATATGATGGAAAAACTGTTATATTTATATTGTATTTTATGCTTCTGTCGGTGCCTTCTTAGGCGCTAAGTGTTCGATCTGGTGGAACAACGCCCTGGAGTGAAGCCTACGTTGCCCGGAACGTAGAAATGACCATCACTTTCACACTGGTTGCAATTATTCCTGATATAGGATGGAAAAACTGTTATATTTATATTGTATTTTATGCTTCGGGCGCTGACTTCTAAGGCCCTATCTATTCAGTCTGTTGGATCAACGCCGTAGAGTGAAGCCTAGGTTGCCCGGAACGTTGAAATGACCATAACTTTCGTAAGGGTTGCAATTATTCGTTTTATAGGATGGAAAAACTGTTGTATTTATTTGTATTTTATGCTTCTGGCGTTAACTTCTTAGGCCCTAACTATTCGATCTGGTGGAACAACGCCCTAGGGTGAGGCCTAGGTTGCCGGAACGTAGAAATGACCATAACTTTCACACTGGTAGCAATTAAACGTTTTATACGATGGAAAAACTGTTGTATTCATATTGTATTTCATGCTTCTGGCGTTGACTTCTAAGGGCCTAGCTATTCGATCTGGTGCAGCGACGCCCTAGAGTGAAGCCTAGGTTGCCCGGAACGTAGAAATGACCATCACTTTCAAACTGGTTGCAATTAATCCTTTTATACGATGGAAAAACTGTTGCATTTTTATTGCATTTTATGCGTCGGGCGTTGACTTCTAAGGCCCTAGCTATTCGATCTGGTGGGGCAACGCCCTAGAGTGAAACCTAGGTTGCTCGCAATGTAGAAATGACCATAACTTTCACACTGGTCCCAATTATTCGTTTTATACGATGGAAAAGCTGTTGTATTTTGTATCGTATTTTATGCTTCTGGCGTCGACTTTTAAGGCCGTAGCTATTAGATGTGGTGGACCAACGCCCTAGAGTTTCGCATCGGTTGCCCGGAACGTAGAAATGACCATAACTTTCACAGTGGTAGCAATTATTCGTTTTACACATGGAAAAACTGTTTTATTTTTTTGTATTTTATGCTTCGGGCGCAGACTTCTATGGCCCTACCTATTCGATCTGGTGGAGCAACACCCTACAGTGAAGCCAAGGTTGCCCGGAACGTAGATATGACCATAACCTTCACACAGGTTGCAATTATACGTTTTATACGATGGAAAAACTGTTGTATTTATATTGTATTTCATGCTTCTGGCGTTGACTTCTAAGGCTCTAGCTATTGGATCTGGTGGAGCAACGCCCTGGAGTGAAGCCTAAGTTGCCCGGAACGTAGAAATGACCATAACTTTCACACCGGTAGCAATTATTCGTTTTATGCGATGGAAAAACTGTTGTATTTATATTGCATTTTATGCTTCGGGCGTAGACTTCTATGGCCCTACCTATTCGATCTGGTGGAGCAACACCGTACAGTGAAGCCTAGGTTGCCCGGAACGAAGATATGAACACAACCTTCATACAGGTTGCAATTATTCGTTTTCTACGATGGAAAAGCTGTTGTACTTATATTGTATTTTATGCTTCCGGTGTTGGCTTCTTAGACCCTAACTCTTCGATCTGGTGGAGCAACGCCTCAGAGGTAAGTCTAGGATGCCCGAAACGTCGAAATGATCGTTACTTTCGCACTGGTTGCAATGAGTCATGCTATACAATGGAAAAACTGTTGTATTTATACTGTATTTTATGCTTCCGGCGTTGACTTCTAAGGCCGTAGCTATTCGATGTGGTGGAGCAACACCCTAGAGTGAAGCCTAGGTTGCCCGGAACGAGGAAATGCCCATTACTTTCACTCTGGTTGCAATTATTAGTTTTATACGGTGGAAAAACTGTTCTATTTATTTTGTATTTTATGCTTCGGGCGTTGACTTCTAAGGCCCTAACTATTCAATCTGTTGGAGCAACGCCCTAGGGTGAAGCCTAGGTTGCCCGGAAAGTAGAAATGACCATACCTTTCATACTGGTTGCAATTATTCGTTTTATACGATGGAAAAGCTGTTGTATTTATACCGTATTTTATGCTTCTGGCGTGGACTTCTTATGCCCTAACTATTCCATCTGGTGGAACAACGCCCTATGGTGAAGCCTAGGTTGCCCGAAACGTAGAAATGTCCATAACTTTCACACCGGTAGCAATTATTCCTTTTATACGATGGAAAAACTGTTGTATTTATATTGTATTTCATGATTCTGGCGTTGACTTCTAAGGCCCTAGCTATTCGATCTGGTGGAGCAACGCCCTAGAGTGAAGCCTAGGTTGCCCGGAACGTAGAAATGACCATTACTTTCAAACTGGTTGCAATTAATCCTTTTATACGATGGAAAAACTGTTACATTTTTATTGCATTTTATGCTTCGGGCGTTGATTTCTAAGGCCCTAACTATTCAATCTGTTGGAGCAACGCCCTAGGGTGAAGCCTAGGTTGCCCGGAACGTATAAATGACGTTAACTTTCATACTGGTTGCAATTACTCGTTTCATACGATTGAAAAGCTGTTGTATTTATATTCTATTTTATGCCTTTGACGTGGACTTCTTATGCCCTAACTATTCCATCTGGTGGAACAACGCCCTATGGTGAAGTCTAGGTTGCCCGGAACGTAGAAATTGTCATAACTTTCACACCGGTAGCAATTATTCGTTTTATACGATGGAAAAACTGTTCTATTTATTTTGTATTTTATGCGTCGGGCGTTGACTTCTAAGGCCCTAACTATTCAATCTGTTGAAGCAACGCCCTAGAGTGAAGCCTAGGTTGCCCGGAAAGTAGAAATGACCATAACTTTCACACCGGTAGCAATTATTCGTTTTATACGATGGAAAAACTGTTGTATTTTTATTGTATTTTATGCTTCAGGCGTTGACTTCTGAGGCCGTAGCTATTCGATGTGGGGTAGAACGCCATAGAGTGAAGCCTATGTGGCCCGGAACGTAGAAATGACCATAACTTTCAAACTGGTTCCAATTAATCCTTTTATACGTTGGAAAAAGTGATGCATTTTTATTGCATTTTATGCTTCGGGCGTTGACTTCTAAGGCCCTAACTATTAAATCTGTTGGAGCAACGCCCTAGCGTGAAGCCTAGGTTGCCCGGAACTTAGAAATGACCATAATTTTCACACTGATTGCTATTATTCGTTTTATACGATGGAAATACTGTTATATTTTTATTGCAATTTATGCGTCCGGCGTTGACTTCTAAGGCCCTAACTATTCAATCTGTTGGAGCAACGCCCTAGGGTGAAGCCTAGGTTGCCCGGAACGTGGAAATGACGTTAAATTTCATACTGGTTGCAATTACTCGTTTTATACGATTGAAAAGCTGTTGTATTTATATTGTATTTTATGCTGCTGGCGTTGACTTCTTATGCCCTATCTATTCCATCTGGTGGAACAACGCCCTATGGTGAAGCCTAGGTTGCCCGGAACGTAGAAATGACCATAAATTTCACACGGGTTGCAATTATTCGTTTTATACGATGGAAAAGCTGTTGTATTTATACCGTATTTTATGCTTCTGGCGTTGACTTCTTATGCCCTAACTATTCCATCTGGTGGAACAGCGCCTTATGGTGAAGCCTAGGTTGCCCGGAACGTAGAAATGACCATAAATTTCACACGGGTTGCAATTATTCCTGTTATATGATGGAAAAACTGTTATATTTATATTGTATTTTATGCTTCTGTCGGTGCCTTCTTAGGCGCTAAGTGTTCGATCTGGTGGAACAACGCCCTGGAGTGAAGCCTACGTTGCCCGGAACGTAGAAATGACCATCACTTTCACACTGGTTGCAATTATTCCTGATATAGGATGGAAAAACTGTTATATTTATATTGTATTTTATGCTTCGGGCGCTGACTTCTAAGGCCGTATCTATTCAGTCTGTTGGATCAACGCCCTAGAGTGAAGCCTAGGTTGCCCGGAACGTTGAAATGACCATAACTTTCGTAAGGGTTGCAATTATTCGTTTTATAGGATGGAAAAACTGTTGTATTTATTTGTATTTTATGCTTCTGGCGTTAACTTCTTAGGCCCTAACTATTCGATCTGGTGGAACAACGCCCTAGGGTGAGGCCTAGGTTGCCGGAACGTAGAAATGACCATAACTTTCACACTGGTAGCAATTAAACGTTTTATACGATGGAAAAACTGTTGTATTTATATTGTATTTCATGCTTCTGGCGTTGACTTCTAAGGGCCTAGCTATTCGATCTGGTGCAGCGACGCCCTAGAGTGAAGCCTAGGTTGCCTGGAACGTAGAAATGACCATCACTTTCAAACTGGTTGCAATTAATCCTTTTATACGATGGAAAAACTGTTGCATTTTTATTGCATTTTATGCGTCGGGCGTTGACTTCTAAGGCCCTAGCTATTCGATCTGGTGGGGCAACGCCCTAGAGTGAAACCTAGGTTGCTCGCAATGTAGAAATGACCATAACTTTCACACTGGTCCCAATTATTCGTTTTATACGATGGAAAAGCTGTTGTATTTTGTATCGTATTTTATGCTTCTGGCGTCGACTTTTAAGGCCGTAGCTATTAGATGTGGTGGACCAACGCCCTAGAGTTTCGCATCGGTTGCCCGGAACGAAGAAATGACCATAACTTTCACAGTGGTAGCAATTATTCGTTTTACACATGGAAAAACTGTTTTATTTTTTTGTATTTTATGCTTCGGGCGCAGACTTCTATGGCCCTACCTATTCGATCTGGTGGAGCAACACCCTACAGTGAAGCCAAGGTTGCCCGGAACGTAGATATGACCATAACCTTCACACAGGTTGCAATTATACGTTTTATACGATGGAAAAACTGTTGTATTTATATTGTATTTCATGCTTCTGGCGTTGACTTCTAAGGCCCTAGCTATTCGATCTGGTGGAGCAACGCCCTGGAGTGAAGCCTAAGTTGCCCGGAACGTAGAAATGACCATAACTTTCACACCGGTAGCAATTATTCGTTTTATGCGATGGAAAAACTGTTGTATTTATATTGCATTTTATGCTTCGGGCGTAGACTTCTATGGCCCTACCTATTCGATCTGGTGGAGCAACACCGTACAGTGAAGCCTAGGTTGCCCGGAACGAAGATATGAACACAACCTTCATACAGGTTGCAATTATTCGTTTTCTACGATGGAAAAGCTGTTGTATTTATATTGCATTTTATGCTTCCGCTGTTGGCTTCTTAGACCCTAACTCTTCGATCTGGTGGAGCAATGCCTCAGAGGTAAGTCTAGGATGCCCGAAACGTCGAAATGATCGTTACTTTCGCACTGGTTGCAATGAGTCATGCTATACAATGGAAAAACTGTTGTATTTATACTGTATTTTATGCTTCCGGCGTTGACTTCTAAGGCCGTAGCTATTCGATGTGGTGGAGCAACACCCTAGAGTGAAGCCTAGGTTGCCCGGAACGTGGAAATGCCCATTACTTTCACTCTGGTTGCAATTATTAGTTTTATACGGTGGAAAAACTGTTCTATTTATTTTGTATTTTATGCTTCGGGCGTTGACTTCTAAGGCCCTAACTATTCAATCTGTTGGAGCAACGCCCTAGGGTGAAGCCTAGGTTGCCCGGAAAGTAGAAATGACCATACCTTTCATACTGGTTGCAATTATTCGTTTTATACGATGGAAAAGCTGTTGTATTTATACCGTATTTTATGCTTCTGGCGTGGACTTCTTATGCCCTAACTATTCCATCTGGTGGAACAACGCCCTAGGGTGAAGCCTAGGTTGCCCGAAACGTAGAAATGTCCATAACTTTCACACCGGTAGCAATTATTCCTTTTATACGATGGAAAAACTGTTGTATTTATATTGTATTTCATGATTCTGGCGTTGACTTCTAAGGCCCTAGCTATTCGATCTGGTGGAGCAACGCCCTAGAGTGAAGCCTAGGTTGCCCGGAGCGTAGAAATGACCATTACTTTCAAACTGGTTGCAATTAATCCTTTTATACGATGGAAAAACTGTTACATTTTTATTGCATTTTATGCTTCGGGCGTTGATTTCTAAGGCCCTAACTATTCAATCTGTTGGAGCAACGCCCTAGGGTGAAGCCTAGGTTGCCCGGAACGTATAAATGACGTTAACTTTCATACTGGTTGCAATTACTCGTTTCATACGATTGAAAAACTGTTGTATTTATATTCTATTTTATGCCTTTGACGTGGACTTCTTATGCCCTAACTATTCCATCTGGTGGAACAACGCCCTATGGTGAAGTCTAGGTTGCCCGGAACGTAGAAATTGTCATAACTTTCACACCGGTAGCAATTATTCGTTTTATACGATGGAAAAACTGTTCTATTTATTTTGTATTTTATGCGTCGGGCGTTGACTTCTAAGGCCCTAACTATTCAATCTGTTGAAGCAACGCCCTAGGGTGAAGCCTAGGTTGCCCGGAAAGTAGAAATGACCATAACTTTCACACCGGTAGCAATTATTCGTTTTATACGATGGAAAAACTGTTGTATTTTTATTGTATTTTATGCTTCAGGCGTTGACTTCTGAGGCCGTAGCTATTCGATGTGGGGTAGGACGCCATAGAGTGAAGCCTAGGTGGCCCGGAACGTAGAAATGACCATAACTTTCAAACTGGTTCCAATTAATCCTTTTATACGTTGGAAAATGTGATGCATTTTTATTGCATTTTATGCTTCGGGCGTTGACTTCTAAGGCCCTAACTATTAAATCTGTTGGAGCAACGCCCTAGCGTGAAGCCTAGGTTGCCCGGAACTTAGAAATGACCATAATTTTCACACTGATTGCTATTATTCGTTTTATACGATGGAAATACTATTATATTTTTATTGCAATTTATGCGTCCGGCGTTGACTTCTAAGGCCCTAACTATTCAATCTGTTGGAGCAACGCCCTAGCGTCAAGCCTAGGTTGCCCGGAACTTAGAAATGACCATAATTTTCACACTGATTGCTATTATTCGTTTTATACGATGGAAATACTATTATATTTTTATTGCAATTTATGCGTCCGGCGTTGACTTCTAAGGCCCTAACTATTCAATCTGTTGGAGCAACGCCCTAGGGTGAAGCCTAGGTTGCCCGGAACGTGGAAATGACGTTAAATTTCATACTGGTTGCAATTACTCGTTTTATACGATTGAAAAGCTGTTGTATTTATATTGTATTTTATGCTGCTGGCGTTGACTTCTTATGCCCTATCTATTCCATCTGGTGGAACAACGCCCTATGGTGAAGCCTAGGTTGCCCGGAACGTAGAAATGACCATAAATTTCACACGGGTTGCAATTATTCGTTTTATACGATGGAAAAGCTGTTGTATTTATACCGTATTTTATGCTTCTGGCGTTGACTTCTTATGCCCTAACTATTCCATCTGGTGGAACAGCGCCCTATGGTGAAGCCTAGGTTGCCCGGAACGTAGAAATGACCATAAATTTCACACGGGTTGCAATTATTCCTGTTATATGATGGAAAAACTGTTATATTTATATTGTATTTTATGCTTCTGTCGGTGCCTTCTTAGGCGCTAAGTGTTTGATCTGGTGGAACAACGCCCTGGAGTGAAGCCTACGTTGCCCGGAACGTAGAAATGACCATCACTTTCACACTGGTTGCAATTATTCCTGATATAGGATGGAAAAACTGTTATATTTATATTGTATTTTATGCTTCGGGCGCTGACTTCTAAGGCCCTATCTATTCAGTCTGTTGGATCAACGCCCTAGAGTGAAGCCTAGGTTGCCCGGAACGTTGAAATGACCATAACTTTCGTAAGGGTTGCAATTATTCGTTTTATAGGATGGAAAAACTGTTGTATTTATTTATATTTTATGCTTCTGGCGTTAACTTCTTAGGCCCTAACTATTCGATCTGGTGGAACAACGCCCTAGGGTGAGGCCTAGGTTGCCGGAACGTAGAAATGACCATAACTTTCACACTGGTAGCAATTAAACGTTTTATACGATGGAAAAACTGTTGTATTTATATTGTATTTCATGCTTCTGGCGTTGACTTCTAAGGGCCTAGCTATTCGATCTGGTGGGGCAACTCCCTAGAGTGAAACCTAGGTTGCTCGCAATGTAGAAATGACCATAACTTTCACACTGGTCCCAATTATTCGTTTTATACGATGGAAAAGCTGTTGTATTTTGTATCGTATTTTATGCTTCTGGCGTCGACTTTTAAGGCCGTAGCTATTAGATGTGGTGGACCAACGCCCTAGAGTTTCGCATCGGTTGCCCGGAACGTAGAAATGACCATAACTTTCACAGTGGTAGCAATTATTCGTTTTACACATGGAAAAACTGTTTTATTTTTTTGTATTTTATGCATCGGGCGTTGACTTCTAAGGCCCTAGCTGTTCGGTCTGGTGGAGCAACGCCCTAGAGTGAAGCCTAGGTTGCCCGGAACGTAGAAATGACCAGAACTTTCACACTGGTTGCTATTATTCGTTTTATACGATGGAAAAACTGTTGCATTTTTATTGTATTTTATGCTTCTAGCGTTGACTTCTAAGGCCCTAGCTATTCGGTCTGGTGGAGCAACGCCCTAGGGTGAAGCCTAGGTTGCCCGGATAGTAGAAATGACAATAACTTTCACACTGGTTGCAATTATTCGTTTTATACGTAGGAAAAGCTGTTGCATCTTTATTGTATTTTATGCTTCTGTCGTTGACGTCTAAGACCGTAGCTATTAGATGTGGTGGAGCAACGCACTAGAGTGACGCCTAGGTTGCCCGGAACGTAGAAATGACCATAACTTTCAAACTGGTTGCATTTAATCCTTTTATACGATGGAAAAACTGATGCATTTTTACTGCATTTTATGCTTCGGGCGTTGACTTCTAGGGCCCTAACTATTCAATCTGTTGGAGCAACGCCCTAGCGTGAAGCCTAGGTTTCCCGGAACTTAGAAATGACCATAATTTTCACACTGATTGCTATTATTCGTTTTATACGATGGAAAAACTGTTATATTTTTATTGCATTTTATGCGTCCGGCGTTGACTTCTAAGGCCCTAACTATTCAATCTGTTGGAGCAACGCCCTAGGGTGAAGCCTAGGTTGCCCGGAACGTGGAAATGACGTTAGCTTTCATCCTGGTTGCAATTACTCGTTTTATACGATTGAAAAACTGTTGTATTTATAATGTATTTTATGCTGCTGGCGTTGACTTCTTATGCCCTATCTATTCCATCTGGTGGAACAACGCCCTATGGTGAAGCCTAGGTTGCCCGGAACGTAGAAATGACCATAAATTTCACACGGGTTGCAATTATTCGTTTTATACGATGGAAAAGCTGTTGTATTTATACCGTATTTTATGGTTCTGGCGTTGACTTCTTATGCCCTAACTATTCCATCTGGTGGAACAACGCCCTATGGTGAAGCCTAGGTTGCCCGGAACGTAGAAATGACCATAAATTTCACACGGGTTGCAATTATTCCTGTTATATGATGGAAAAACTGTTGTATTTATATTGTATTTCATGCTTCTGGCGTTGACTTCTAAGGGCCTAGCTATTCGATCTGGTGGAACAACGCCCTAGGGTGAAGCCTAGGTTGCCCGGAACGTAGAAATGACCACCACTTTCACACTGGTTGCAATTATTCCTGATATAGGATGGAAAAACTCTTGTATATTTATTGTATTTTATGCTTCTGGCGTAGACTCCTATGGCCCTACCTATTTGATCTGGTGGAGCAACACCCTACAGTGAAGCCAAGGTTGCCCGGAACGAAGATATGAACACAACCTTCATACAGGTTGCAATTATTCGTTTTCTACGATGGAAAAGCTGTTGTATTTATATTGTATTTTATGCTTCCGGTGTTGGCTTCTTAGACCCTAACTCTTCGATCTGGTGGAGCAACGCCTCAGAGGTAAGTCTAGGATGCCCGAAACGTCGAAATGATCGTTACTTTCGCACTGGTTGCAATGAGTCATGCTATACAATGGAAAAACTGTTGTATTTATACTGTATTTTATGCTTCCGGCGTTGACTTCTAAGGCCGTAGCTATTCGATGTGGTGGAGCAACACCCTAGAGTGAAGCCTAGGTTGCCCGGAACGTGGAAATGCCCATTACTTTCACTCTGGTTGCAATTATTAGTTTTATACGGTGGAAAAACTGTTCTATTTATTTTGTATTTTATGCTTCGGGCGTTGACCTCTAAGGCCCTAACTATTCAATCTGTTGGAGCAACGCCCTAGGGTGAAGCCTAGGTTGCCCGGAAAGTAGAAATGACCATACCTTTCATACTGGTTGCAATTATTCGTTTTATACGATGGAAAAGCTGTTGTATTTATACCGTATTTTATGCTTCTGGCGTGGACTTCTTATGCCCTAACTATTCCATCTGGTGGAACAACGCCCTAGGGTGAAGCCTAGGTTGCCCGAAACGTAGAAATGTCCATAACTTTCACACCGGTAGCAATTATTCCTTTTATACGATGGAAAAACTGTTGTATTTATATTGTATTTCATGATTCTGGCGTTGACTTCTAAGGCCCTAGCTATTCGATCTGGTGGAGCAACGCCCTAGAGTGAAGCCTAGGTTGCCCGGAACGTAGAAATGACCATTACTTTCAAACTGTTTGCAATTAATCCTTTTATACGATGGAAAAACTGTTACATTTTTATTGCATTTTATGCTTCGGGCGTTGATTTCTAAGGCCCTAACTATTCAATCTGTTGGAGCAACGCCCTAGGGCGAAGCCTAGGTTGCCCGGAACGTATAAATGACGTTCACTTTCATACTGGTTGCAATTACTCGTTTCATACGATTGAAAAACTGTTGTATTTATATTCTATTTTATGCCTTTGACGTGGACTTCTTATGCCCTAACTATTCCATCTGGTGGAACAACGCCCTATGGTGAAGTCTAGGTTGCCCGGAACGTAGAAATTGTCATAACTTTCACACCGGTAGCAATTATTCGTTTTATACGATGGAAAAACTGTTCTATTTATTTTGTATTTTATGCGTCGGGCGTTGACTTCTAAGGCCCTATCTATTCAGTCTGTTGGATCAACGCCCTAGAGTGAAGCCTAGGTGGCCCGGAACGTAGAAATGACCATAACTTTCAAACTGGTTCCAATTAATCCTTTTATACGTTGGAAAAAGTGATGCATTTTTATTGCATTTTATGCTTCGGGCGTTGACTTCTAAGGCCCTAACTATTAAATCTGTTGGAGCAACGCCCTAGCGTGAAGCCTAGGTTGCCCGGAACTTAGAAATGACCATAATTTTCACACTGATTGCTATTATTCGTTTTATACGATGGAAATACTGTTATATTTTTATTGCAATTTATGCGTCCGGCGTTGACTTCTAAGGCCCTAACTATTCAATCTGTTGGAGCAACGGCCTAGGGTGAAGCCTAGGTTGCCCGGAACGTGGAAATGACGTTAAATTTCATACTGGTTGCAATTACTCGTTTTATACGATTGAAAAGCTGTTGTATTTATATTGTATTTTATGCTGCTGGCGTTGACTTCTTATGCCCTATCTATTCCATCTGGTGGAACAACGCCCTATGGTGAAGCCTAGGTTGCCCGGAACGTAGAAATGACCATAAATTTCACACGGGTTGCAATTATTCGTTTTATACGATGGAAAAGCTGTTGTATTTATACCGTATTTTATGCTTCTGGCGTTGACTTCTTATGCCCTAACTATTCCATCTGGTGGAACAGCGCCCTATGGTGAAGCCTAGGTTGCCCGGAACGTAGAAATGACCATAAATTTCACACGGGTTGCAATTATTCCTGTTATATGATGGAAAAACTGTTATATTTATATTGTATTTTATGCTTCTGTCGGTGCCTTCTTAGGCGCTAAGTGTTCGATCTGGTGGAACAACGCCCTGGAGTGAAGCCTACGTTGCCCGGAACGTAGAAATGACCATCACTTTCACACTGGTTGCAATTATTCCTGATATAGGATGGAAAAACTGTTATATTTATATTGTATTTTATGCTTCGGGCGCTGACTTCTAAGGCCCTATCTATTCAGTCTGTTGGATCAACGCCCTAGAGTGAAGCCTAGGTTGCCCGGAACGTTGAAATGACCATAACTTTCGTAAGGGTTGCAATTATTCGTTTTATAGCATGGAAAAACTGTTGTATTTATTTGTATTTTATGCTTCTGGCGTTAACTTCTTAGGCCCTAACTATTCGATCTGGTGGAACAACGCCCTAGGGTGAGGCCTAGGTTGCCGGAACGTAGAAATGACCATAACTTTCACACTGGTAGCAATTAAACGTTTTATACGATGGAAAAACTGTTGTATTTATATTGTATTTCATGCTTCTGGCGTTGACTTCTAAGGGCCCAGCTATTCGATCTGGTGCAGCGACGCCCTCGAGTGAAGCCTAGGTTGCCCGGAACGTAGAAATGACCATCACTTTCAAACTGGTTTCAATTAATCCTTTTATACGATGGAAAAACTGTTGCATTTTTATTGCATTTTATGCTTCGGGCGTTGACTTCTAAGGCCCTAGCTATTCGATCTGGTGGGGCAACGCCCTAGAGTGAAACCTAGGTTGCTCGCAATGTAGAAATGACCATAACTTTCACACTGGTCCCAATTATTCGTTTTATACGATGGAAAAGCTGTTGTATTTTGTATCGTATTTTATGCTTCTGGCGTCGACTTTTAAGGCCGTAGCTATTAGATGTGGTGGACCAACGCCCTAGAGTTTCGCATCGGTTGCCCGGAACGTAGAAATGACCATAACTTTCACAGTGGTAGCAATTATTCGTTTTACACATGGAAAAACTGTTTTATTTTTTTGTATTTCATGCTTCTGGCGTTGACTTCTAAGGCCCTAGCTATTCGATCTGGTGGAGCAACGCCCTGGAGTGAAGCCTAAGTTGCCCGGAACGTAGAAATGACCATAACTTTCACACCGGTAGCAATTATTCGTTTTATGCGATGGAAAAACTGTTGTATTTATATTGCATTTTATGCTTCGGGCGTAGACTTCTATGGCCCTACCTATTCGATCTGGTGGAGCAACACCGTACAGTGAAGCCTAGGTTGCCCGGAACGAAGATATGAACACAACCTTCATACAGGTTGCAATTATTCGTTTTCTACGATGGAAAAGCTGTTGTATTTATATTGTATTTTATGCTTCCGGTGTTGGCTTCTTAGACCCTAACTCTTCGATCTGGTGGAGCAACGCCTCAGAGGTAAGTCTAGGATGCCCGAAACGTCGAAATGATCGTTACTTTCGCACTGGTTGCAATGAGTCATGCTATACAATGGAAAAACTGTTGTATTTATACTGTATTTTATGCTTCCGGCGTTGACTTCTAAGGCCGTAGCTATTCGATGTGGTGGAGCAACACCCTAGAGTGAAGCCTAGGTTGCCCGGAACGTGGAAATGCCCATTACTTTCACTCTGGTTGCAATTATTAGTTTTATACGGTGGAAAAACTGTTCTATTTATTTTGTATTTTATGCTTCGGGCGTTGACTTCTAAGGCCCTAACTATTCAATCTGTTGGAGCAACGCCCTAGGGTGAAGCCTAGGTTGCCCGGAAAGTAGAAATGACCATACCTTTCATACTGGTTGCAATTATTCGTTTTATACGATGGAAAAGCTGTTGTATTTATACCGTATTTTATGCTTCTGGCGTGGACTTCTTATGCCCTAACTATTCCATCTGGTGGAACAACGCCCTAGGGTGAAGCCTAGGTTGCCCGAAACGTAGAAATGTCCATAACTTTCACACCGGTAGCAATTATTCCTTTTATACGATGGAAAAACTGTTGTATTTATATTGTATTTCATGATTCTGGCGTTGACTTCTAAGGCCCTAGCTATTCGATCTGGTGGAGCAACGCCCTAGAGTGAAGCCTAGGTTGCCCGGAACGTAGAAATGACCATTACTTTCAAACTGGTTGCAATTAATCCTTTTATACGATGGAAAAACTGTTACATTTTTATTGCATTTTATGCTTCGGGCGTTGATTTCTAAGGCCCTAACTATTCAATCTGTTGGAGCAACGCCCTAGGGTGAAGCCTAGGTTGCCCGGAACGTATAAATGACGTTAACTTTCATACTGGTTGCAATTACTCGTTTCATACGATTGAAAAACTGTTGTATTTATATTCTATTTTATGCCTTTGACGTGGACTTCTTATGCCCTAACTATTCCATCTGGTGGAACAACGCCCTATGGTGAAGTCTAGGTTGCCCGGAACGTAGAAATTGTCATAACTTTCACACCGGTAGCAATTATTCGTTTTATACGATGGAAAAACTGTTCTATTTATTTTGTATTTTATGCGTCGGGCGTTGACTTCTAAGGCCCTAACTATTCAATCTGTTGAAGCAACGCCCTAGGGTGAAGCCTAGGTTGCCCGGAAAGTAGAAATGACCATAACTTTCACACCGGTAGCAATTATTCGTTTTATACGATGGAAAAACTGTTGTATTTTTATTGTATTTTATGCTTCAGGCGTTGACTTCTGAGGCCGTAGCTATTCGATGTGGGGTAGGACGCCATAGAGTGAAGCCTAGGTGGCCCGGAACGTAGAAATGACCATAACTTTCAAACTGGTTCCAATTAATCCTTTTATACGTTGGAAAAAGTGATGCATTTTTATTGCATTTTATGCTTCGGGCGTTGACTTCTAAGGCCCTAACTATTAAATCTGTTGGAGCAACGCCCTAGCGTGAAGCCTAGGTTACCCGGAACTTAGAAATGACCATAATTTTCACACTGATTGCTATTATTCGTTTTATACGATGGAAATACTATTATATTTTTATTGCAATTTATGCGTCCGGCGTTGACTTCTAAGGCCCTAACTATTCAATCTGTTGGAGCAACGCCCTAGCGTGAAGCCTAGGTTGCCCGGAACTTAGAAATGACCATAATTTTCACACTGATTGCTATTATTCGTTTTATACGATGGAAATACTATTATATTTTTATTGCAATTTATGCGTCCGGCGTTGACTTCTAAGGCCCTAACTATTCAATCTGTTGGAGCAACGCCCTAGGGTGAAGCCTAGGTTGCCCGGAACGTGGAAATGACGTTAAATTTCATACTGGTTGCAATTACTCGTTTTATACGATTGAAAAGCTGTTGTATTTATATTGTATTTTATGCTGCTGGCGTTGACTTCTTATGCCCTATCTATTCCATCTGGTGGAACAACGCCCTATGGTGAAGCCTAGGTTGCCCGGAACGTAGAAATGACCATAAATTTCACACGGGTTGCAATTATTCGTTTTATAGGATGGAAAAACTGTTGTATTTATTTGTATTTTATGCTTCTGGCGTTAACTTCTTAGGCCCTAACTATTCGATCTGGTGGAACAACGCCCTAGGGTGAGGCCTAGGTTGCCGGAACGTAGAAATGACCATAACTTTCACACTGGTAGCAATTAAACGTTTTATACGATGGAAAAACTGTTGTAGTTATATTGTATTTCATGCTTCTGGCGTTGACTTCTAAGGGCCTAGCTATTCGATCTGGTGCAGCGACGCCCTAGAGTGAAGCCTAGGTTGCCCGGAACGTAGAAATGACCATCACTTTCAAACTGGTTGCAATTAATCCTTTTATACGATGGAAAAACTGTTGCATTTTTATTGCATTTTATGCTTCGGGCGTTGACTTCTAAGGCCCTAGCTATTCGATCTGGTGGGGCAACGCCCTAGAGTGAAACCTAGGTTGCTCGCAATGTAGAAATGACCATAACTTTCACACTGGTCCCAATTATTCGTTTTATACGATGGAAAAGCTGTTGTATTTTGTATCGTATTTTATGCTTCTGGCGTCGACTTTTAAGGCCGTAGCTATTAGATGTGGTGGACCAACGCCCTAGAGTTTCGCATCGGTTGCCCGGAACGTAGAAATGACCATAACTTTCACAGTGGTAGCAATTATTCGTTTTACACATGGAAAAACTGTTTTATTTTTTTGTATTTTATGCATCGGGCGTTGACTTCTAAGGCCCTAGCTGTTCGGTCTGGTGGAGCAACGCCCTAGAGTGAAGCCTAGGTTGCCCGGAACGTAGAAATGACCAGAACTTTCACACTGGTTGCTATTATTCGTTTTATACGATGGAAAAACTGTTGCATTTTTATTGTATTTTATGCTTCTAGCGTTGACTTCTAAGGCCCTAGCTATTCGGTCTGGTGGAGCAACGCCCTAGGGTGAAGCCTAGGTTGCCCGGATAGTAGAAATGACAATAACTTTCACACTGGTTGCAATTATTCGTTTTATACGTAGGAAAAGCTGTTGCATCTTTATTGTATTTTATGCTTCTGTCGTTGACGTCTAAGACCGTAGCTATTAGATGTGGTGGAGCAACGCACTAGAGTGACGCCTAGGTTGCCCGGAACGTAGAAATGACCATAACTTTCAAACTGGTTGCATTTAATCCTTTTATACGATGGAAAAACTGATGCATTTTTATTGCATTTTATGCTTCGGGCGTTGACTTCTAGGGCCCTAACTATTCAATCTGTTGGAGCAACGCCCTAGCGTGAAGCCTAGGTTTCCCGGAACTTAGAAATGACCATAATTTTCACACTGATTGCTATTATTCGTTTTATACGATGGAAAAACTGTTATATTTTTATTGCATTTTATGCGTCCGGCGTTGACTTCTAAGGCCCTAACTATTCAATCTGTTGGAGCAACGCCCTAGGGTGAAGCCTAGGTTGCCCGGAACGTGGAAATGACGTTAGCTTTCATCCTGGTTGCAATTACTCGTTTCATACGATTGAAAAACTGTTGTATTTATAATGTATTTTATGCTGCTGGCGTTGACTTCTTATGCCCTATCTATTCCATCTGGTGGAACAACGCCCTATGGTGAAGCCTAGGTTGCCCGGAACGTAGAAATGACCATAAATTTCACACGGGTTGCAATTATTCGTTTTATACGATGGAAAAGCTGTTGTATTTATACCGTATTTTATGCTTCTGGCGTTGACTTCTTATGCCCTAACTATTCCATCTGGTGGAACAACGCCCTATGGTGAAGCCTAGGTTGCCCGGAACGTAGAAATGACCATAAATTTCACACGGGTTGCAATTATTCCTGTTATATGATGGAAAAACTGTTGTATTTATATTGTATTTTATGCTTCTGTCGGTGCCTTCTTACGCGCTAAGTGTTCGATCTGGTGGAACAACGCCCTGGAGTGAAGCCTACGTAGCCCGGAACGTAGAAATGACCATCACTTTTACACTGGTTGCAATTATTCCTGATATAGGATGGAAAAACTGTTATATTTATATTGTATTTTATGCTTCGGGCGCTGACTTCTAAGGCCCTATCTATTCAGTCTGTTGGATCAACGCCCTAGAGTGAAGCCTAGGTTGCCCGGAACGTTGAAATGACCATAACTTTCGTAAGGGTTGCAATTATTCGTTTTATAGGATGGAAAAACTGTTGTATTTATTTGTATTTTATGCTTCTGGCGTTAACTTCTTAGGCCCTAACCATTCGATCTGGTGGAACAACGCCCTAGGGTGAGGCCTAGGTTGCCGGAACGTAGAAATGACCATAACTTTCACACTGGTAGCAATTAAACGTTTTATACGATGGAAAAACTGTTGTATTTATATTGTATTTCATGCTTCTGGCGTTGACTTCTAAGGGCCTAGCTATTCGATCTGGTGCAGCGACGCCCTAGAGTGAAGCCTAGGTTGCCTGGAACGTAGAAATGACCATCACTTTCAAACTGGTTGCAATTAATCCTTTTATACGATGGAAAAACTGTTGCATTTTTATTGCATTTTATGCGTCGGGCGTTGACTTCTAAGGCCCTAGCTATTCGATCTGGTGGGGCAACGCCCTAGAGTGAAACCTAGGTTGCTCGCAATGTAGAAATGACCATAACTTTCACACTGGTCCCAATTATTCGTTTTATACGATGGAAAAGCTGTTGTATTTTGTATCGTATTTTATGCTTCTGGCGTCGACTTTTAAGGCCGTAGCTATTAGATGTGGTGGACCAACGCCCTAGAGTTTCGCATCGGTTGCGCGGAACGAAGAAATGACCATAACTTTCACAGTGGTAGCAATTATTCGTTTTACACATGGAAAAACTGTTTTATTTTTTTGTATTTTATGCTTCGGGCGCAGACTTCTATGGCCCTACCTATTCGATCTGGTGGAGCAACACCCTACAGTGAAGCCAAGGTTGCCCGGAACGTAGATATGACCATAACCTTCACACAGGTTGCAATTATACGTTTTATACGATGGAAAAACTGTTGTATTTATATTGTATTTCATGCTTCTGGCGTTGACTTCTAAGGCCCTAGCTATTCGATCTGGTGGAGCAACGCCCTGGAGTGAAGCCTAAGTTGCCCGGAACGTAGAAATGACCATAACTTTCACACCGGTAGCAATTATTCGTTTTATGCGATGGAAAAACTGTTGTATTTATATTGCATTTTATGCTTCGGGCGTAGACTTCTATGGCCCTACCTATTCGATCTGGTGGAGCAACACCGTACAGTGAAGCCTAGGTTGCCCGGAACGAAGATATGAACACAACCTTCATACAGGTTGCAATTATTCGTTTTCTACGATGGAAAAGCTGTTGTATTTATATTGTATTTTATGCTTCCGGTGTTGGCTTCTTAGACCCTAACTCTTCGATCTGGTGGAGCAACGCCTCAGAGGTAAGTCTAGGATGCCCGAAACGTCGAAATGATCGTTACTTTCGCACTGGTTGCAATGAGTCATGCTATACAATGGAAAAACTGTTGTATTTATACTGTATTTTATGCTTCCGGCGTTGACTTCTAAGGCCGTAGCTATTCGATGTGGTGGAGCAACACCCTAGAGTGAAGCCTAGGTTGCCCGGAACGTGGAAATGCCCATTACTTTCACTCTGGTTGCAATTATTAGTTTTATACGGTGGAAAAACTGTTCTATTTATTTTGTATTTTATGCTTCGGGCGTTGACCTCTAAGGCCCTAACTATTCAATCTGTTGGAGCAACGCCCTAGGGTGAAGCCTAGGTTGCCCGGAAAGTAGAAATGACCATACCTTTCATACTGGTTGCAATTATTCGTTTTATACGATGGAAAAGCTGTTGTATTTATACCGTATTTTATGCTTCTGGCGTGGACTTCTTATGCCCTAACTATTCCATCTGGTGGAACAACGCCCTAGGGCGAAGCCTAGGTTGCCCGAAACGTAGAAATGTCCATAACTTTCACACCGGTAGCAATTATTCCTTTTATACGATGGAAAAACTGTTGTATTTATATTGTATTTCATGATTCTGGCGTTGACTTCTAAGGCCCTAGCTATTCGATCTGGTGGAGCAACGCCCTAGAGTGAAGCCTAGGTTGCCCGGAACGTAGAAATGACCATTACTATCAAACTGGTTGCAATTAATCCTTTTATACGATGGAAAAACTGTTACATTTTTATTGCATTTTATGCTTCGGGCGTTGATTTCTAAGGCCCTAACTATTCAATCTGTTGGAGCAACGCCCTAGGGTGAAGCCTAGGTTGCCCGGAACGTATAAATGACGTTAACTTTCATACTGGTTGCAATTACTCGTTTCATACGATTGAAAAACTGTTGTATTTATATTCTATTTTATGCCTTTGACGTGGACTTCTTATGCCCTAACTATTCCATCTGGTGGAACAACGCCCTATGGTGAAGTCTAGGTTGCCCGGAACGTAGAAATTGTCATAACTTTCACACCGGTAGCAATTATTCGTTTTATACGATGGAAAAACTGTTCTATTTATTTTGTATTTTATGCGTCGGGCGTTGACTTCTAAGGCCCTAACTATTCAATCTGTTGAAGCAACGCCCTAGGGTGAAGCCTAGGTTGCCCGGAAAGTAGAAATGACCATAACTTTCACACCGGTAGCAATTATTCGTTTTATACGATGGAAAAACTGTTGTATTTTTATTGTATTTTATGCTTCAGGCGTTGACTTCTGAGGCCGTAGCTATTCGATGTGGGGTAGAACGCCATAGAGTGAAGCCTAGGTGGCCCGGAACGTAGAAATGACCATAACTTTCAAACTGGTTCCAATTAATCCTTTTATACGTTGGAAAAAGTGATGCATTTTTATTGCATTTTATGCTTCGGGCGTTGACTTCTAAGGCCCTAACTATTAAATCTGTTGGAGCAACGCCCTAGCGTGAAGCCTAGGTTGCCCGGAACTTAGAAATGACCATAATTTTCACACTGATTGCTATTATTCGTTTTATACGATGGAAATACTGTTATATTTTTATTGCAATTTATGCGTCCGGCGTTGACTTCTAAGGCCCTAACTATTCAATCTGTTGGAGCAACGGCCTAGGGTGAAGCCTAGGTTGCCCGGAACGTGGAAATGACGTTAAATTTCATACTGGTTGCAATTACTCGTTTTATACGATTGAAAAGCTGTTGTATTTATATTGTATTTTATGCTGCTGGCGTTGACTTCTTATGCCCTATCTATTCCATCTGGTGGAACAACGCCCTATGGTGAAGCCTAGGTTGCCCGGAACGTAGAAATGACCATAAATTTCACACGGGTTGCAATTATTCGTTTTATACGATGGAAAAGCTGTTGTATTTATACCGTATTTTATGCTTCTGGCGTTGACTTCTTATGCCCTAACTATTCCATCTGGTGGAACAGCGCCCTATGGTGAAGCCTAGGTTGCCCGGAACGTAGAAATGACCATAAATTTCACACGGGTTGCAATTATTCCTGTTATATGATGGAAAAACTGTTATATTTATATTGTATTTTATGCTTCTGTCGGTGCCTTCTTAGGCGCTAAGTGTTCGATCTGGTGGAACAACGCCCTGGAGTGAAGCCTACGTTGCCCGGAACGTAGAAATGACCATCACTTTCACACTGGTTGCAATTATTCCTGATATAGGATGGAAAAACTGTTATATTTATATTGTATTTTATGCTTCGGGCGCTGACTTCTAAGGCCCTATCTATTCAGTCTGTTGGATCAACGCCCTAGAGTGAAGCCTAGGTTGCCCGGAACGTTGAAATGACCATAACTTTCGTAAGGGTTGCAATTATTCGTTTTATAGGATGGAAAAACTGTTGTATTTATTTGTATTTTATGCTTCTGGCGTTAACTTCTTAGGCCCTAACTATTCGATCTGGTGGAACAACGCCCTAGGGTGAGGCCTAGGTTGCCGGAACGTAGAAATGACCATAACTTTCACACTGGTAGCAATTAAACGTTTTATACGATGGAAAAACTGTTGTATTTATATTGTATTTCATGCTTCTGGCGTTGACTTCTAAGGGCCCAGCTATTCGATCTGGTGCAGCGACGCCCTAGAGTGAAGCCTAGGTTGCCCGGAACGTAGAAATGACCATCACTTTCAAACTGGTTGCAATTAATCCTTTTATACGATGGAAAAACTGTTGCATTTTTATTGCATTTTATGCTTCGGGCGCTGACTTCTAAGGCCCTAACTATTCAATCTGTTGGATCAACGCCCTAGAGTGAAGCCTAGGTTGCCCGGAACGTTGAAATCACCATAACTTTCACACCGGTAGCAATTATTCGTTTTATACGATGGAAAAACTGTTGTATTTATATTGTATTTCATGCTTCTGGCGTTGACTTCTATGGCCCTACCTATTCGATCTGGTGGAGCAACACCCTACAGTGAAGCCAAGGTTGCCCGGAACGTAGATATGACCATAACCTTCACACAGGTTGCAATTATTCGTTTTCTACGATGGAAAAGCTGTTGCATTTATATTGTATTTTATGCTTCCGGTGTTGACTTCTTAGACCCTAACTCTTCGATCTGGTGGAGCAACGCCTCAGAGTTAAGTCTAGGATGCCCGAAACGTCGAAATGATCGTTACTTTCGCACTGGTTGCAATTAGTCATGCTATACAATGGAAAAACTGTTGTATTTATACTGTATTTTATGCTTCTGGCGTCGACTACTAAGGCCCTAGCTATTCGATCTGGTGGAGCAACGCCCTAGAGTGAAGCCTAGGTTGCCCGGAACGTGGAAATGTCGTTAACTTTCACACCGGTAGCAATTATTCGTTTTATACGATGGAAAAACTGTTGTGTTTATATTGTATTTTATGCTTCTGCTGTTGATTTCATAGGCCCTAACTATTCAATCTGGTGGAACAACGCCCTAGAGTGAGGCCTAGGTTGCCCGGAACGTAGAAATGACCATCACTTCCATACTGGTAGCAATTACTCGTTTTATACGATGGAAAAACAGTTGTATTTATACTGTATTTTATGCTTCTGGCGTCGACTACTAAGGCCCTAGCTATTCGATCTGGTGGAGCAGCGCCCTAGAGTGAAGCCTAGGTTGCCCGGAACGTGGAAATGACGTTAACTTTCACACCGGTAGCAATTATTCGTTTTATACGATGGAAAAACTGTTGTGTTTATATTGTATTTTATGCTTCTGGCGTTCTCTTCTTAGGCCCTAACTATTCGATCTGGTGGAATAACGGACTAGGGTGAAGCCTAGGTTGCCCGGAACGTAGAAATGACCATCACTTTCAAACTGGTTGCAATTATTCCTGTTATATGATGGAAAAACTGTTATATTTATATTGTATTTTATGCTTCGGGCGCTGACTTCTAAGGCCCTAACTATTCAATCTGTTGGATCAACGCCCTAGAGTGAAGCCTAGGTTGCCCGGAACGTTGAAATGACCATAACATTCACACCGGTAGCAATTATTCGTTTTATACGATGGAAAAACTGTTGTGCTTATATTGTATTTCATGCTTCTGGCGTTGACTTCTAAGGCCCTAGATATTCGGTATGGTGGAGCAACGCCCTAGGGTGAAGCCTAGGTTGCCCGGAAAGTAGAAATGACAATAACTTTCACACTGGTTGCAATTATTCGTTTTATACGTAGGAAAAGCAGTTGCATCTTTATTGTATTTTATGCTTCTGTCGCTGACGTCTAAGACCGTAGCTATTAGATGTGGTGGAGCGACGCACTAGAGTGACGCCTAGGTTGCCCGGAACGTAGAAATGACCATAACTTTCAAACTGGTTGCAATTAATCCTTTTATACGATGGAAAAACTGATGCATTTTTATTGCATTTTATGCTTCGGGCGTTGACTTCTAAGGCCCTAACTATTCAATCTGTTGGAGCAACGCCCTAGCGTGAAGCCTAGGTTGCCCGGAACTTAGAAATGACCATAACTTTCACACTGATTGCTATTATTCGTTTTATACGATGGAAAAACTGTTATATTTATATTGTATTTTATGCTTCTGGCGGTGACTTCTTAGGCCCTAAGTGTTCGATCTGGTGGAACAACGCCCTACCGTGAAGCCTACGTTGCCCGGAACGTGGAAATGATCATCACTTTCACACTGGTTGCAATTATTCCTGATGTACGATGGAAAAACCCTTGTATATTTATTGTATTTTATGCTTCGGGCGTAGACTTCTATGGCCCTACCTATTCTATCTGGTGGATCAACGCCCTAGAGTGAAGCCTAGGTTGCCCGGAACGTAGAAATGACCATTACTTTCAAACTGGTTGCAATTAATCCTTTTATACGATGGAAAAACTGTTACATTTTTATTGCATTTTATGCTTCGGGCGTTGATTTCTAAGGCCCTAACTATTCAATCTGTTGGAGCAACGCCCTAGGGTGAAGCCTAGGTTGGCCGGAACGTATAAATGACGTTAACTTTCATACTGGTTGCAATTACTCGTTTCATACGATTGAAAAACTGTTGTATTTATATTCTATTTTATGCCTTTGACGTGGACTTCTTATGCCCTAACTATTCCATCTGGTGGAACAACGCCCTATGGTGAAGTCTAGGTTGCCCGGAACGTAGAAATTGTCATAACTTTCACACCGGTAGCAATTATTCGTTTTATACGATGGAAAAACTGTTCTATTTATTTTGTATTTTATGCGTCGGGCGTTGACTTCTAAGGCCCTAACTATTCAATCCGTTGAAGCAACGCCCTAGGGTGAAGCCTAGGTTGCCCGGAAAGTAGAAATGACCATAACTTTCACACCGGTAGCAATTATTCGTTTTATACGATGGAAAAACTGTTGTATTTTTATTGTATTTTATGCTTGAGGCGTTGACTTCTGAGGCCGTAGCTATTCGATGTGGGGTAGAACGCCATAGAGTGAAGCCTAGGTGGCCCGGAACGTAGAAATGACCATAACTTTCAAACTGGTTCCAATTAATCCTTTTATACGTTGGAAAAAGTGATGCATTTTTATTGCATTTTATGCTTCGGGCGTTGACTTCTAAGGCCCTAACTATTAAATCTGTTGGAGCAACGCCCTAGCGTGAAGCCTAGGTTGCCCGGAACTTAGAAATGACCATAATTTTCACACTGATTGCTATTATTCGTTTTATACGATGGAAATACTGTTATATTTTTATTGCAATTTATGCGTCCGGCGTTGACTTCTAAGGCCCTAACTATTCAATCTGTTGGAGCAACGGCCTAGGGTGAAGCCTAGGTTGCCCGGAACGTGGAAATGACGTTAAATTTCATACTGGTTGCAATTACTCGTTTTATACGATTGAAAAGCTGTTGTATTTATATTGTATTTTATGCTGCTGGCGTTGACTTCTTATGCCCTATCTATTCCATCTGGTGGAACAACGCCCTATGGTGAAGCCTAGGTTGCCCGGAACGTAGAAATGACCATAAATTTCACACGGGTTGCAATTATTCGTTTTATACGATGGAAAAGCTGTTGTATTTATACCGTATTTAATGCTTCTGGCGTTGACTTCTTATGCCCTAACTATTCCATCTGGTGGAACAGCGCCCTATGGTGAAGCCTAGGTTGCCCGGAACGTAGAAATGACCATAAATTTCACACGGGTTGCAATTATTCCTGTTATATGATGGAAAAACTGTTATATTTATATTGTATTTTATGCTTCTGTCGGTGCCTTCTTAGGCGCTAAGTGTTCGATCTGGTGGAACAACGCCCTGGAGTGAAGCCTACGTTGCCCGGAACGTAGAAATGACCATCACTTTCACACTGGTTGCAATTATTCCTGATATAGGATGGAAAAACTGTTATATTTATATTGTATTTTATGCTTCGGGCGCTGACTTCTAAGGCCCTATCTATTCAGTCTGTTGGATCAACGCCCTAGAGTGAAGCCTAGGTTGCCCGGAACGTTGAAATGACCATAACTTTCGTAAGGGTTGCAATTATTCGTTTTATAGGATGGAAAAACTGTTGTATTTATTTGTATTTTATGCTTCTGGCGTTAACTTCTTAGGCCCTAACTATTCGATCTGGTGGAACAACGCCCTAGGGTGAGGCCTAGGTTGCCGGAACGTAGAAATGACCATAACTTTCACACTGGTAGCAATTAAACGTTTTATACGATGGAAAAACTGTTGTATTTATATTGTATTTCATGCTTCTGGCGTTGACTTCTAAGGGCCCAGCTATTCGATCTGGTGCAGCGACGCCCTAGAGTGAAGCCTAGGTTGCCCGGAACGTAGAAATGACCATCACTTTCAAACTGGTTGCAATTAATCCTTTTATACGATGGAAAAACTGTTGCATTTTTATTGCATTTTATGCTTCGGGCGCTGACTTCTAAGGCCCTAACTATTCAATCTGTTGGATCAACGCCCTAGAGTGAAGCCTAGGTTGCCCGGAACGTTGAAATCACCATAACTTTCACACCGGTAGCAATTATTCGTTTTATACGATGGAAAAACTGTTGTATTTATATTGTATTTCATGCTTCTGGCGTTGACTTCTATGGCCCTACCTATTCGATCTGGTGGAGCAACACCCTACAGTGAAGCCAAGGTTGCCCGGAACGTAGATATGACCATAACCTTCACACAGGTTGCAATTATTCGTTTTCTACGATGGAAAAGCTGTTGCATTTATATTGTATTTTATGCTTCCGGTGTTGACTTCTTAGACCCTAACTCTTCGATCTGGTGGAGCAACGCCTCAGAGTTAAGTCTAGGATGCCCGAAACGTCGAAATGATCGTTACTTTCGCACTGGTTGCAATTAGTCATGCTATACAATGGAAAAACTGTTGTATTTATACTGTATTTTATGCTTCTGGCGTCGACTACTAAGGCCCTAGCTATTCGATCTGGTGGAGCAACGCCCTAGAGTGAAGCCTAGGTTGCCCGGAACGTGGAAATGTCGTTAACTTTCACACCGGTAGCAATTATTCGTTTTATACGATGGAAAAACTGTTGTGTTTATATTGTATTTTATGCTTCTGCTGTTGATTTCATAGGCCCTAACTATTCAATCTGGTGGAACAACGCCCTAGAGTGAGGCCTAGGTTGCCCGGAACGTAGAAATGACCATCACTTCCATACTGGTAGCAATTACTCGTTTTATACGATGGAAAAACAGTTGTATTTATACTGTATTTTATGCTTCTGGCGTCGACTACTAAGGCCCTAGCTATTCGATCTGGTGGAGCAGCGCCCTAGAGTGAAGCCTAGGTTGCCCGGAACGTGGAAATGACGTTAACTTTCACACCGGTAGCAATTATTCGTTTTATACGATGGAAAAACTGTTGTGTTTATATTGTATTTTATGCTTCTGGCGTTCTCTTCTTAGGCCCTAACTATTCGATCTGGTGGAATAACGGACTAGGGTGAAGCCTAGGTTGCCCGGAACGTAGAAATGACCATCACTTTCAAACTGGTTGCAATTATTCCTGTTATATGATGGAAAAACTGTTATATTTATATTGTATTTTATGCTTCGGGCGCTGACTTCTAAGGCCCTAACTATTCAATCTGTTGGATCAACGCCCTAGAGTGAAGCCTAGGTTGCCCGGAACGTTGAAATGACCATAACATTCACACCGGTAGCAATTATTCGTTTTATACGATGGAAAAACTGTTGTGCTTATATTGTATTTCATGCTTCTGGCGTTGACTTCTAAGGCCCTAGATATTCGGTATGGTGGAGCAACGCCCTAGGGTGAAGCCTAGGTTGCCCGGAAAGTAGAAATGACAATAACTTTCACACTGGTTGCAATTATTCGTTTTATACGTAGGAAAAGCAGTTGCATCTTTATTGTATTTTATGCTTCTGTCGCTGACGTCTAAGACCGTAGCTATTAGATGTGGTGGAGCGACGCACTAGAGCGACGCCTAGGTTGCCCGGAACGTAGAAATGACCATAACTTTCAAACTGGTTGCAATTAATCCTTTTATACGATGGAAAAACTGATGCATTTTTATTGCATTTTATGCTTCGGGCGTTGACTTCTAAGGCCCTAACTATTCAATCTGTTGGAGCAACGCCCTAGCGTGAAGCCTAGGTTGCCCGGAACTTAGAAATGACCATAACTTTCACACTGATTGCTATTATTCGTTTTATACGATGGAAAAACTGTTATATTTATATTGTATTTTATGCTTCTGGCGGTGACTTCTTAGGCCCTAAGTGTTCGATCTGGTGGAACAACGCCCTACCGTGAAGCCTACGTTGCCCGGAACGTGGAAATGATCATCACTTTCACACTGGTTGCAATTATTCCTGATGTACGATGGAAAAACCCTTGTATATTTATTGTATTTTATGCTTCGGGCGTAGACTTCTATGGCCCTACCTATTCTATCTGGTGGATCAACGCCCTAGAGTGAAGCCTACGTTGCTCGGAATGTAGAAATGACCATAACATTCACACTGGTTGCAATTATTCGTTTTATACGATGGAAAAGCTGTTGTATTTATACCGTATTTTATGCTTCTGGCGTTGACTTCTTATGCCCTAACTATTCCATCTGGTGGAACAACGCCCTAGGGTGAAGCCTGTGTTGCCCGGAACGTAGAAATGACCATAACCTTCACACCGGAAGCAATCATTCGTTTTATACGATGGAAAAACTGTTCTATTTATTTTGTATTTTATGATTCGGGCGTTGACTTCTAAGGCCCTAACTATTCAATCTGTTGGAGCAACGCCCTAGCGTGAAGCCTAGGTTGCCCGGAAAGTAGAAATGACCATAACTTTCACACCGGTAGCAATTATTCGTTTTATACGATGGAAAAACTGTTGTATTTATATTGTATTTCATGCTTCTGGCGTTGACTTCTAAGGGCCTAGCTATTCGATCTGGTGGAGCAACGCCCTAGAGTGAAGCCTAGGTTGCCCGGAACGTAGAAATGACCATCACTTTCAAACTGGTTGCAATTAATCCTTTTATACGTCGGCAAAACTGTTGCATTTTTATTGCATTTTATGCTTCGGGCGTTGACTTCTAAGGCCCTAACTATTCAATCTGTTGGAGCAACGCCGTACGGTGAAGCCTAGGTTGCCCGGAACTTAGAAATGACCATAACTTTCACACTGATTGCTATTATTCGTTTTATACGATGGAAAAACTGTTATATTTATACTGTATTTTATGCTTCTGTCGGTGCCTTCTTAGGCCCTAAGTGTTCGATCTGGTGGAACAACGCCCTGGAGTGAAGCCTACGTTGCCCGGAACGTAGAAATGACCATCACTTTCACACTGGTTGCAATTATTCCTGATATAGGATGGAAAAACTCTTGTATATTTATTGTATTTTATGCTTCGGGCGTAGACTTCTATGGCCCTACCTATTCGATCTGGTGGAGCAACACCCTACAGTGAAGCCAAGGTTGCCGGAACGTAGATATGACCATAACCTTCACACAGGTTGCAATTATTCGTTTTCTACGATGGAAAAGCTGTTACATTTATATTGTATTTTATGCTTCCGGTGTTGACTTATTAGACCCTAACTCTTCGACCTGGTGGAGCAGCGCCTCAGAGTTAAGTCTAGGATGCCCGAAACGTCGAAATGATCGTTACTATCGCACTGGTTGCAATTAGTCATGCTATACAATGGAAAAACTGTTGTATTTATACTGTATTTTATGCTTCTGGCGTTGACTTCTAAGGCCCTAGCTATTCGATCTGGTGGAGCAACGCCCTAGAGTGAAGCCTAGGTTGCCCGGAACGTAGAAGTGACCATCACTTTCAAACTGGTTGCAATTAATCCTTTTATACGATGGAAAAACTGTTGTATTCTTATTGCATTTTATGCGTCCGGCGTTGACTTCTAAGGCCCTAACTATTCAATCTGTTGGAGCAACACCCTACAGTGAAGCCTAGGTTGCCCGGAACGTAGATATGACCATAACCTTCACACAGGTTGCAATTATTCGTTTTATATGATGGAAAAACTGTTGTATTTATATTGTATTTTATGCTGCTGGCGTTCACTTCTTAGGCACTAACTATTCAATTTTGTGGAACAACGCCCTAGAGTGAGGCCTAGGTTGCCCGGAACGTAGAAATGACGTTAACTTTCATACTGGTTGCTATTACTCGTTTCATACGATAGAAAAACTGTTGTAGTTATATTGTATTTTATGCATCTGGCGTTGACTTCTGCGGCACTAACTATTCGATCTATTGGATCAACGCCCTAGAGTGAAGCCTAGGTTGCCCGGAAAGGAGAAATGACCATCACCTTCAAACTGGTTGCAATTAATCCTGTTATACGATGGAAATTCAGTTATATTTTTATTGCATTTTATGCGTCTGGCGTTCACTTCTTAGGCCCTAACTATTCGATCTGGTGGAATAACGGCGTAGGGTGAAGCCTAGGTTGCCCGGAACGTAGAAATGACCATCACTTTCAAACTGGTTGCAATTATTCCTGTTATATGATGGAAAACCTGTTATATTTATATTGTATTTTATGCTTCGGGCGCTGACTTCTAAGGCCCTAACTATTCAATCTGTTGGATCAACGCCCTAGAGTGAAGCCTAGGTTGCCCGGAAAGTAGAAATGACAATAACTTTCACACTGGTTGCAATTATTCGTTTTATACGTAGGAAAAGCTGTTGCATCTTTACTGTATTTTATGCTTCTGTCGTTGACGTCTAAGACCGTAGCTATTAGATGTGGTGGAGCAACGCACTAGAGTGACGCCTAGGTTGCCCGTAACGTAGAAATGACCATAACTTTCAAACAGGTTGCAATTAATCCTTTTATACGATGGAAAAACTGATGCATTTTTATTGCATTTTATGCTTCGGGCGTTGACATCTAAGGCCCTAACTATACAATCTGTTGGAGCAACGCCCCAGCGTGAAGCCTAGGTTGCCCGGAACGTGGAAATGACGTTAACTTTCATACTGGTTGCAATTACTCGTTTTATACGATTGAAAAACTGTTGTATTTATATTGTATTTTATGCTGCTGGCGTTGACTTCTTATGCCCTATCTATTCCATCTGGTGGAACAACGCCCTATGGTGAAGCCTAGGTTGCCCGGAACGTAGAAATGACCATAAATTTCACACGGGTTGCAATTATTCGTTTTATACAATGGAAAAGCTGTTGTATTTATATTGCATTTCATGCTTCTGGCGTTGACTTCTAAGGCCCTAGCTATTCGATCTGGTGTAGCAACGCCCTAGGGTGAGGCCTAGGTTGCCCGGAAAGTAGAAATGACACTAACTTTCACACTGGTTGCAATTATTCGTTTTATACGTAGGAAAAGCTGTTGCATCTTTATTGTATTTTATGCTTCGGGCGTTGACTTCTAAGGCCGTAGCTATTCGATGTGGTGGAGCAACGCCCTAGGCTGAAGCCCAGGTTGCCCGAAACGTAGAAATGTCCATAACTTTCAAACTGGTTGCAATTAATCCTTTTATACGGTGGAAAAACTGTTGCATTTTTATTGCATTTTATGCTTCGGGCGTTGACCTCTAAGGCCCTAACTATTCAATCTGTTGGAGCAACGCCCTAGGGTGAAGCCTAGGTTGCCCGGAACTTAGAAATGACCATAACTTTCACACTGATTCCTACTATTCGTTTTATGCGATGGAAAAACTGTTATATTTATATTGTATTTTATGCTTCTGGCGTTGACTTCTAAGGCTCTAGCTACTCGATCTGGTGGAGCACCGCCCTAGAGTGAAGCCTCGGTTACCCGGAACGTAGAAGTGACCATCACTTTCAAACTGGTTGCAATTAATACTTTTATACCATGGAAAAACTGTTGTATTTCTATTGCATTTTATGCTTCCGGCGCTTTCTTCTAAGGCCCTAACTATTCAATCTGTTGGAGCAACGCCCTAGGGTGAAGCCTAGGTTGCCCGGAACGTATAAATGACGTTAACTTTCATACTGGTTGCAATTACTCGTTTTATACGATTGAAAAACTGTTGTATTTATATTGTATTTCATGCTTCTGGCGTTGACTTCTAAGGCTCTAACTATTCAATCTGTTGGAGCAACGCCCTAGCGTGAAGCCTAGGTTGCCCGGAACTTAGAAATGGCCATAACTTTCACACTGACTGCTATTATTCGTTTTATACGATGGAAAAACTGTTATATATATATTGTATTTTATGCTTCTGGCGGTGACTTCTTAGGCCCTAAGTGTTCGATCTGGTGGAACAACGCCCTACCGTGAAGCCTACGTTGCCCGGAACGAAGAAATGATCATCACTTTCACACTGGTTGCAATTATTCGTGATATACGATGGAAAAACCCTTGTATATTTATTGTATTATATGCTTCGGGCGTAGACTTCTATGGCCCTACCTATTCGATCTGGTGGAGCAACACCCTACAGTGAAGCCCAGTATGCCCGGAACGTAGATATGACCATAACCTTCACACAGGTTGCAATTATTCGTTTTATACGATGGAAAAACTGTTGTATTTATATTGTATTTTATGCTTCTGGCGTTGACTTCTAAGGCACTAACTATTCGATCTGGTGAAGCAACGCAATAGAGTGAAGCCTAGGTTGCCCTGAACGTAGAATTGGCCATCACTTTCAAACTGGTTGCAATTATTCCTGTTATATGATTGTAACACTGTTGTATTTTTTTTGGATTTTATGGTTCGGGCGTTGACTTCTTATGGCCTAACTATTCAATCTGTTGGAGCAACGGCCTAGGGTGAAGCCTAGGTTGCTCGGAAAGTAGAAATGACCATAAGTTTCATTCTGGTTGCAATTATTCGTTTTATACGATGGAAAAACTGTTGTATTTATATTGTGTTTTATGCTTCTGGCGTTGACTTCTAAGGCACTAACTATTCGATCTGGTGAAGCAACGCAATAGAGTGAAGCCTAGGTTGCCCTGAACGTAGAATTGGCCATCACTTTCAAACTGGTTGCAATTATTCCTGTTATATGATGGAAACACTGTTGTATTTTTATTGCATTTTATGCTTCGGGCGTTGACTTCTAAGGCCCCAACTATTCGATCTGGTGGAACAATGCCTCAGAGTTAAGTCTAGGATGCCCGAAACGCCGAAATGACCATTACTTTCACGCTTGTTGCAATTATTCCTGTTATACGATGAAAAGGCTGTTGTTTTTTTATTGTATTTTATGCTTCAGGCGTAGGCTTCTAAGGCCGTAGCCATTCGATATGGTGGAGCACCACCCTAGAGTGAAGCCTAGGATGCTCGGAACGTAGAAATGACCACTACTTTCACACTGTTTGCAATTATACATTTAATACGATGGAAAAGCTGTTGTATTTATATCGTATTTTATGCTTCTGGCGTTGACTTCTAAGGCCCTAACTATTCAAACTGTAAGAGCAACGCCCTAGGGTGTAGCCTAGGTTGCCCGTAAAGTAGAAATGACCATAACTTTCACACGGGTTGCAATTATTCGTTTTATACAGTGGAAAAACTGTTCTATTTATTTTGTATTTTATGCTTCGGTCGTTGATTTCTAAAACCCTAACTGTTTGATCTGGTGAAGCAACGCCCTAGAGTGAAGCCTAGGTTGCCCGGAACGTAGAAGTGACCATAACTTTCACACTGGTTGCTATTATTCGTTCTATACGATGGAAAAACTGTTATATTTATATTGTATCTTATGCTTCTGGCGTTGACATCTTAGGCCCTAACAATTCGATCTGGTGGAACAACGCCCTAGAGTGAAGCCTAGATTGCCTGGAACGTACAAATGACCATCACTTTCACACGGGTTGCAATTATTCCTGTTATAGGACGGAAAGACTGTTGTATTTATATTGTATTTTTTGCTTCGGGCGTCGACTGCTAAGGCCCTAACTATTCAATCTGTTGGATCAGCGCCCTAGAGTGAAGCCTAGGTTGCTCGGAATGTAGAAATGACCATAACATTCACACTGGTTGAAATTATTCGTTTAATACGATGGAAAAGCTGTTGCATCTTTATTGTATTTTATGATTCTGGCGTTGACTTCTAAGGCCCTAACTATTCGATCTGGTGGAGCAACGCCCTAGAGTGAAGCCTAGGTTGCCCGGAACGTAGAAATGACGTTAACTTTCATACTGGTTGCAATTATTCGTTTTATACGACGGAAAAACAGTTCTATTTATTTTGTATTTTATGCTTCGGGCGTTGACTTCTAAGGCCCTAACTGTTTGATCTGGTGGAGCAACGCCCTAGGCGTGAAGCCTAGGTTGCCCGGAAAGTAGAAATGACCACAACTTTCATACTGGTTGCAATTACTCGTTTTATATGATGGAAAAACTGTTGTATTTATATTGTATTTTATGCTTCTGGCGTTCACATCTTAGGCCCTAACAATTCGATCTGGTGGTACAACGCCCTAGAGTGATGCCTAGGTTGCCCGGAACGTTGAGATGACCATCACTTTCAAACTGGTTGCAATTATTCCTATTATATGATGGAAAAACTGTTATATTTATATTGTATTTTATGCTTCGCGCGCTGACTTCTAAGGCCCTAACTATTCAATCTGCTGGAGCAACGCCCTAGAATGAAGCCTAGGTTGCCCGGAACGTTGAAATGCCCATTACTTTCACACTGGTTGCAATTATTAGTTTTATACGGTGGAACAACTGTTCTATTTATTTTGCATTTTATGCTTCGGGCGATGACTTCTAAGGCCCTAACTATCCAATCTGTTGGAGCAACGCCCTAGGGTGAAGCCTAGGTTGCCCGGAAAGTAGAAATGACCATACCTTTCATACTGGTTGCAATTATTCGTTTTATACGATGGAAAAGCTGTTGTATTTATACCGTATTTTAAGCTTCTGGCGTTGACTTCTTATGCTCTAACTATTCTATCTGGTGGAACAACGCCCTAGGGTGAAGCCTATGTTGCCTGGAACGTAGAAATGACCATAACCTTCACACCGGTAGCAATTATTCGTTTTATACGATGGAAAAACTGTTCTATTTATTTTGTATTTTATGATTCGGGCGTTGACTTCTAAGGCCCTAACTATTCAATCTGTTGGAGCAACGCCCTAGCGTGAAGCCTAGGTTGCCCGGAAAGTAGAAATGACCATAACTTTCACACCGGTAGCAATTATTCGTTTTATACGATGGAAAAACTGTTGTATTTATATTGTATTTCATGCTTCTGGCGTTGACTTCTAAGGGCCTAGCTATTCGATCTGGTGGAGCAACGCCCTAGAGTGAAGCCTAGGTTGCCCGGAACGTAGAAATGACCATCACTTTCAAACTGATTGCAATTAATCCTTTTATACGTCGGAAAAACTGTTGCATTTTTATTGCATTTTATGCTTCGGGCGTTGACTTCTAAGGCCCTAACTATTCAATCTGTTGGAGCAACGCCGTACGGTGAAGCCTAGGTTGCCCGGAACCTAGAAATGACCATAACTTTCACACTGATTGCTATTATTCGTTTTATACGATGGAAAAACTGTTATATTTATATTGTATTTTATGCTTCTGTCGGTGCCTTCTTAGGCCCTAAGTGTTCGATCTGGTGGAGCAACGCCCTGGAGTGAAGCCTACGTTGCCCGGAACGTAGAAATGACCATCACTTTCACACTGGTTGCAATTATTCCTGATATAGGATGGAAAAACTCTTGTATATTTATTGTATTTTATGCTTCGGACGTAGACTTCTATGGCCCTACCTATTCGATCTGGTGGAGCAACACCCTACAGTGAAGCCAAGCTTGCCCGGAACGTAGATATGACCATAACCTTCACACAGGTTGCAATTATTCGTTTTCTACGATGGAAAAGCTGTTGCATTTATATTGTATTTTATGCTTCCGGTGTTGACTTCTTAGACCCTAACTCTTCGATCTGGTGGAGCAACGCCTCAGAGTTAAGTCTAGGATGCCCGAAACGTCGAAATGATCGTTACTATCGCACTGGTTGCAATTAGTCATGCTATACAATGGAAAAACTGTTGTATTTATACTGTATTTTATGCTTCTGGCGTTGACTTCTAAGGCCCTAGCTATTCGATCTGGTGGAGCAACGCAATAGAGTGAAGCCTAGGATGCCCGGAACGTAGAATTGGCCATCACTTTCAAACTGGTTGGAATTATTCCTGTTATATGATTGTAACACTGTTGTATTTTTTTTGCATTTTATGGTTCGGGCGTTGACTTCTTATGGCCTAACTATTCAATCTGTTGGAGCAACGCCCTAGGGTGAAGCCTAGGTTGCTCGGAAAGTAGAAATGACCATAAGTTTCATACTGGTTGCAATTATTCGTTTTATACGATGGAAAAACTGTTGTATTTATATTGTATTTTATGCTTCTGGCGTTGACTTCTAAGGCACTAACTATTCGATCTGGTGGAGCAACGCAATACAGTGAAGCCTAGGTTGCCCTGAACGTAGAATTGGCCATCACTTTCAAACTGGTTGCAATTATTCCTGTTATATGATGGAAACACTGTTGTATTTTTATTGCATTTTATGCTTCGGGCGTTGACTTCTAAGGCCCCAACTATTCGATCTGGTGGAACAATGCCTCAGAGTTAAGTCTAGGATGCCCGAAACGCCGAAATGATCATTACTTTAACGCTTGTTGCAATTATTCCTGTGATACGATGAAAAGCCTGTTGTATTTTTATTGTATTTTATGCTTCAGACGTAGGCTTCTAAGGCCGTAGCTATTCGATATGGTGGAGCACCGCCCTAGAGCGATGCCTAGGATGCTCCGAACGTAGAAATGACCACTACTTTCACACTGTTTGGAATTATTCATTTAATACGATGGAAAAGCTGTTGTATTTATATCGTATTGTATGCTTCGGGCGTCGACTTCTTAGGCCCTAACACTTCGATTTGGTGGAGCAACACCCTACAGTGAAGCCTAGGTTGCCCGGAACGTAGATATGACCATAACGTTCACACAGGTTGCAATTATTCGTTTTATATGATGGAAAAACTGTTGTATTTATATTGTATTATATGCTGCTGGCGTTCACTTCTTAGGCCCTAACTATTCAATTTTGTGGAACAACGCCCTAGAGTGAGGACTAGGTTGCCCGGAACGTAGAAATGACGTTAACTTTCATACTGGTTGCAATTACTCGTTTTATACGATAGAAAAACTGTTGTAGTTATATTGTATTTTATGCATCTGGCGTTGACTTCTACGGCACTAACTATTCGATCTATTGGAGCGACGCCCTAGAGTGAAGCCTAGGTTGCCCGGAAAAGAGAAATGACCATCACTTTCAAACTGGTTGCAATTAATCGTGTTATACGATGGAAATTCAGTTGTATTTATATTGTATTTCATGATTCTGGCGTTGACTTCTAAGGCCCTAGCTATTCGATCTGGTGAAGCAACGCCCTAGAGTGAAGCCTAGGTTGCCCGGAACGTAGAAATGACCATCACTTTCAAACTGGTTGCAATTAATCCTTTTATACGGTGGAAAAACTGTTGCATTTTTATTGCATTTTATGCTTCGGGCGTTGACTTCTAAGGCCCTAACTACTCAATCTGTTGGAGCAACGCCCCAGGGTGAGGCCTAGGTTGCCCGGAACTTAGAAATGACCATAACTTTCACACTGATTGCTATTATTCGTTTTATGCGATGGAAAAACTGCTATATTTATATTGTATTTTATGCTTCTGGCGGTGCCTTCTTAGGCCCTAAGTGTTCGATCTGGTGGAACAACGCCCTAGTGTGAAGCCTACGTTGCCCGGAACATAGAAATGACCATCACTTTCACACTGGTTGCAATTATTCCTGATATAGGATGGAAAAACTCTTGTATATTTATTGTATTATATGCTTCGGGCGTAGACTTCTATGACCCTACCTATTGGATCTGGTGGAGCAACACCCTACAGTGAAGCCCAGTATGCCCGGAACGTAGATATGACCATAACCTTCGCACAGGTTGCAATTATTCGTTTTCTATGATGGAAAAGCTGTTGCATTTATATTGTATTTTATGCTTCCGGTGCTGACTTCTTAGACCCTAACTCTTCGATCTGGTGGAGCAAGGCCTCAGAGTGTAGTCTAGGATGCCCGAAACGTCGAAATGATCGTTACTTTCGCACTGGTTGCAATTAGTCATGCTATACAATGGGAAAACTGTTGTATTTATACTGTATTTTATGCTTCTGGCGTTGACTTCTAAGGCCCTAGCTATTCGATCTGGTGGAGCACCGCCCTAGAGTGAAGCCTAGGTTACCCGGAACGTAGAAGTGACCACCACTTTCAACTGGTTGCAATTAATACTATTATACCATGGAAAAACTGTTGTATTTCTATTGCATTTTATGCTTCCGGCGCTGACTTCTAAGGCCCTAACTATTCAATCTGTTGGAGCAACGCCCTAGGGTGAAGCCTAGGATGCTCGGAACGTAGAAATGACCACTACTTTCACACTGTTTGCAATTATTCATTTAATACGATGGAAAAGCTGTTGTATTTATATCGTATTTTATGCTTCGGTCGTCGACTTCTTAGGCCCTAACACTTCGATCTGGTGGAGCAACGCCCTAGCGTGAAGCCTAGGTTGCCCGGAACTTAGAAATGGCCATAACTTTCACACTGACTGCTATTATTCGTTTTATACGATGGAAAAACTGTTATATATATATTGTATTTTATGCTTCTGGCGGTGACTTCTTAGGCCCTAAGTGTTCGATCTGGTGGAACAACGCCCTACCGTGAAGCCTACGTTGCCCGGAACGAAGAAATGATCATCACTTTCACACTGGTTGCAATTATTCGTGATATACGATGGAAAAACCCTTGTATATTTATTGTATTTTATGCTTCGGGCGTAGACTTCTATGGCCCTACCTATTCTATCTGGTGGATCAACGCCCTAGAGTGAAGCCTACGTTGCTCGGAATGTAGAAATGACCATAACATTCACATTGGTTGAAATTATTCGTTTTATACGATGGAAAAACTATTGTATTTATATTGTATTTCATGCTTCTGGCGTTGACTTCTAAGGCCCTACCTATTCGATCTGGTGCAGCAACGCCCTAGGGTGAGGCCTAGGTTGCCCGGAACGTAGAAATGACCATCACTTTCGAACTGGTTGCAATTAATCCTTTTAGACGATGGAAAAACTGTTGTATTTATATTGTATTTTATGCTTCGGGCGTTGACTTCTAAGTCCCTAAATATTCAATCTGTTGGACCAACGCCCTAGAGTGAAGCCTAGGTTGCTCGGAATGTAGAAATGACCATAAGTCTCATACTGGTTGCAATTATTCGTTTTATACGATGGAAAAACTGTTGTATTTATATTGTATTTTATGCTTCTGGCGTTGACTTCTAAGGCACTAACTTTTCGATCTGGTGGAGCAGCGCAATAGAGTGAAGCCTAGGATGCCCGGAACGTAGAATTGGCCATCACTTTCAAACTGGTTGCAATTATTCCTGTTATATGATTGTAACACTGTTGTATTTTTTTTGGATTTTATGGTTCGGGCGTTGACTTCTTATGGCCTAACTATTCAATCTGTTGGAGCAACGGCCTAGAGTGAAGCCTAGGTTGCTCGGAAAGTAGAAATGACCATAAGTTTCATTCTGGTTGCAATTATTCGTTTTATACGATGGAAAAACTGTTGTATTTATATTGTGTTTTATGCTTCTGGCGTTGACTTCTAAGGCACTAACTATTCGATCTGGTGGAGCAACGCAATAGAGTGAAGCCTAGGTTGCCCTGAACGTAGAATTGGCCATCACTTTCAAACTGGTTGCAATTATTCCTGTTATATGATGGAAACACTGTTGTATTTTTATTGCATTTTATGCTTCGGGCGTTGACTTCTAAGGCCCCAACTATTCGATCTGGTGGAACAATGCCTCAGAGTTAAGTCTAGGATGCCCGAAACGCCGAAATGACCATTACTTTCACGCTTGTTGCAATTATTCCTGTTATACGATGAAAAGCCTGTTGTTTTTTTATTGTATTTTATGCTTCAGGCGTAGGCTTCTAAGGCCGTAGCCATTCGATATGGTGGAGCACCACCCTAGAGTGAAGCCTAGGATGCTCGGAACGTAGAAATGACCACTACTTTCACACTGTTTGCAATTATTCATTTAATACGATGGAAAAGCTGTTGTATTTATATCGTATTTTATGCTTCTGGCGTTGACTTCTAAGGCCCTAACTATTCCAACTGTAAGAGCAACGCCCTAGGGTGTAGCCTAGGTTGCCCGTAAAGTAGAAATGACCATAACTTTCACACGGGTTGCAATTATTCGTTTTATACAGTGGAAAAACTGTTCTATTTATTTTGTATTTTATGCTTCGGGCGTTGATTTCTAAAACCCTAACTGTTTGATCTGGTGAAGCAACGCCCTAGAGTGAAGCCTAGGTTGCCCGGAACGTAGAAGTGACCATAACTTTCACACTGGTTGCTATTATTCGTTCTATACGATGGAAAAACTGTTATATTTATATTGTATCTTATGCTTCTGGCGTTGACATCTTAGGCCCTAACAATTCGATCTGGTGGAACAACGCCCTAGAGTGAAGCCTAGATTGCCTGGAACGTACAAATGACCATCACTTTCACACGGGTTGCAATTATTCCTGTTATAGGACGGAAAGACTGTTGTATTTATATTGTATTTTTTGCTTCGGGCGTCGACTGCTAAGGCCCTAACTATTCAATCTGTTGGATCAGCGCCCTAGAGTGAAGCCTAGGTTGCTCGGAATGTAGAAATGACCATAACATTCACACTGGTTGAAATTATTCGTTTAATACGATGGAAAAGCTGTTGCATCTTTATTGTATTTTATGATTCTGGCGTTGACTTCTAAGGCCCTAACTATTCGATCTGGTGGAGCAACGCCCTAGAGTGAAGCCTAGGTTGCCCGGAACGTAGAAATGACGTTAACTTTCATACTGGTTGCAATTAGTCATGCTATACAATGGAAAAACTGTTGTATTTATACTGTATTTTATGCTTCTGGCGTTGACTTCTAAGGCCCTAGCTATTCGATCTGGTGGAGCAACGCAATAGAGTGAAGCCTAGGATGCCCGGAACGTAGAATTGGCCATCACTTTCAAACTGGTTGCAATTATTCCTGTTATATGATTGTAACACTGTTGTATTTTTTTTGCATTTTATGGTTCGGGCGTTGACTTCTTATGGCCTAACTATTCAATCTGTTGGAGCAACGCCCTAGGGTGAAGCCTAGGTTGCTCGGAAAGTAGAAATGACCATAAGTTTCATACTGGTTGCAATTATTCGTTTTATACGATGGAAAAACTGTTGTATTTATATTGTATTTTATGCTTCTGGCGTTGACTTCTAAGGCACTAACTATTCGATCTGGTGGAGCAACGCAATACAGTGAAGCCTAGGTTGCCCTGAACGTAGAATTGGCCATCACTTTCAAACTGGTTGCAATTATTCCTGTTATATGATGGAAACACTGTTGTATTTTTATTGCATTTTATGCTTCGGGCGTTGACTTCTAAGGCCCCAACTATTCGATCTGGTGGAACAATGCCTCAGAGTTAAGTCTAGGATGCCCGAAACGCCGAAATGATCATTACTTTCACGCTTGTTGCAATTATTCCTGTGATACGATGAAAAGCCTGTTGTATTTTTATTGTATTTTATGCTTCAGGCGTAGGCTTCTAAGGCCGTAGCTATTCGATATGGTGGAGCACCGTCCTAGAGTGATGCCTAGGATGCTCGGAACGTAGAAACGACCACTACTTTCACACTGTTTGGAATTATTCATTTAATACGATGGAAAAGCTGTTGTATTTATATCGTATTGTATGCTTCGGGCGTCGACTTCTTAGGCCCTAACACTTCGATTTGGTGGAGCAACACCCTACAGTGAAGCCTAGGTTGCCCGGAACGTAGATATGACCATAACCTTCACACAGGTTGCAATTATTCGTTTTATATGATGGAAAAACTGTTGTATTTATATTGTATTATATGCTGCTGGCGTTCACTTCTTAGGCCCTAACTATTCAATTTTGTGGAACAACGCCCTAGAGTGAGGACTAGGTTGCCCGGAACGTAGAAATGACGTTAACTTTCATACTGGTTGCAATTACTCGTTTTATACGATAGAAAAACTGTTGTAGTTATATTGTATTTTATGCATCTGGCGTTGACTTCTACGCCACTAACTATTCGATCTATTGGAGCGACGCCCTAGAGTGAAGCCTAGGTTGCCCGGAAAGGAGAAATGACCATCACTTTCAAACTGGTTGCAATTAATAGTGTTATACGATGGAAATTCAGTTGTATTTATATTGTATTTCATGATTCTGGCGATGACTTCTAAGGCCCTAGCTATTCGATCTGGTGGAGCAACGCCCTAGAGTGAAGCCTAGGTTGCCCGGAACGTAGAAATGACCATCACTTTCAAACTGGTTGCAATTAATCCTTTTATACGGTGGAAAAACTGTTGCATTTTTATTGCATTTTATGCTTCGGGCGTTGACTTCTAAGGCCCTAACTATTCAATCTGTTGGAGCAACGCCCCAGGGTGAGGCCTAGGTTGCCCGGAACTTAGAAATGACCATAACTTTCACACTGATTGCTATTATTCGTTTTATGCGATGGAAAAACTGTTATATTTATATTGTATTTTATGCTTCTGGCGGTGCCTTCTTAGGCCCTAAGTGTTCGATCTGGTGGAACAACGCCCTAGTGTGAAGCCTACGTTGCCCGGAACATAGAAATGACCATCACTTTCACACTGGTTGCAATTATTCCTGATATAGGATGGAAAAACTCTTGTATATTTATTGTATTATATGCTTCGGGCGTAGACTTCTATGGCCCTACCTATTGGATCTGGTGGAGCAACACCCTACAGTGAAGCCCAGTATGCCCGGAACGTAGATATGACCATAACCTTCACACAGGTTGCAATTATTCGTTTTCTACGATGGAAAAGCTGTTGCATTTATATTGTATTTTATGCTTCCGGTGCTGACTTCTTAGACCCTAACTCTTCGATCTGGTGGAGCAAGGCCTCAGAGTGTAGTCTAGGATGCCCGAAACGTCGAAATGATCGTTACTTTCGCACTGGTTGCAATTAGTCATGCTATACAATGGGAAAACTGTTGTATTTATACTGTATTTTATGCTTCTGGCGTTGACTTCTAACGCCCGAGCTATTCGATCTGGTGGAGCACCGCCCTAGAGTGAAGCCTAGGTTACCCGGAACGTAGAAGTGACCACCACTTTCAAACTGGTTGCAATTAATACTATTATACCATGGAAAAACTGTTGTATTTCTATTGCATTTTATGCTTCCGGCGCTGACTTCTAAGGCTCTAACTATTCAATCTGTTGGAGCAACGCCCTAGGGTGAAGCCTAGGATGCTCGGAACGTAGAAATGACCACTACTTTCACACTGTTTGCAATTATTCATTTAATACGATGGAAAAGCTGTTGTATTTATATCGTATTTTATGCTTCGGTCGTCGACTTCTTAGGCCCTAACACTTCGATCTGGTGGAGCAACGCCCTACAGTGAAGCCTAGGTTGCCCGGAACGTAGATATGACCATAACCTTCACACAGGTTGCAATTATTCGTTTTATATGATGGAAAAACTGTTGTATTTGTATTGTATTTTATGCTGCTGGCGTTCACTTCTTAGGCCCTAACTATTCAATTTTGTGGAACAACGCCCTAGAGTGAGGCCTAGGTTGCCCGGAACGTAGAAATGACGTTAACTTTCATACTGGTTGCAATTACTCGTTTTATACGATAGAAAAACTGTTGTAGTTATATTGTATTTTATGCATCTGGCGTTGACTTCTAAGGCACTAACTATTCGATCGGGTGGAGCAACGCCCTAGAGTGAAGCCTAAGTTGCCCGGAACGTAGCAATTACCATCACTTTCAAACTGGTTGCAAATATTCCTGTTATATGATGGAAGAGCTCTTGTATATTTATTGTATTTTATGCTTCGGGCATTGACTTCTAAGGTCCTAACTATTCAATCTGTTCGAGCATCGCCCTAGGGTGAAGCCGAGGTTGCGCGGAAAGTAGAAATGACTATAACTTTCACACTGGGTGCAACTATTCGTTTTATACGATGGAAAAGCTGTTGCATCTTTATTGTATTTTATGCTTCTGTCGCTGACGTCTAAGGCCGTAGCTATTAGATGTGGTGGAGCAACGCACTAGAGTGACGCCTAGGTTGCCCGGAACGTGGGATGACCATTACTTTCGCAATGTTTGCAATTATTCATTTTATACGATGGAAAAACTGTTGTACTTATATTCTATTTTATGCTTCTGGGGTTGACTTCTAAGGCGCTAACTATTCGATCTGGTGGAGCAACGCCCTAGAGTGAAGCCTAGGTTGCCCGGAACGTAGAAATGACCACCACTTTCTAACTGGTTGCAATTAATCCTTTAATACGGTGGAAAAACTGTTGTATTTTTATTGCCTTTTTTGCTTCCGGCGTTGACTTCTAAGGCCCTAACTATTCAATCTGTTGGAGCAACGCCCTAGGGTGAAGCCTAGGTTGCCCGGAACGTAGAAATGACCATAACCTTTACACTGGTAGCAATTGTTCGTTTTATACAATGGAAAAGCTGTTCTATTCATTTTGTATTTCATGCTTCGGGCGTTGACTTCTAAGGCCCTAACTGTTTGATCTGGTGGAGCAACGCCCTAGGGTGAAGCCTTGGTTGCACGGAACGTAGAAATGACGTTAACTTTCATACTGGTCGGAATTACTCGTTCTATACGATGGAAAAACTGTTATATTTACATTGTATTTTATGCTTCTGGCGTTGACTTCTAAGGCACTAACTATTCGATCTGGTGGAGCAACACTCTAGAGTGAAGCCTAGGTTGCCCGGAACGTAGAAATGACCATCACCTTCAAACTGGTTGCAATTATTCCTGTTATATGATGGAAAAACTGTTGTATTTATATTGTATTTTATGCTTCGGGCGTTGACTGCTAAGGCCCTAACTATTCAATCTGTTGGATCAACGCCCTAGAGTGTAGCCTAGGTTGCTCGGAACGTAGAAATGACCACAACTTTCATACTGGTTGCAATTACTCGCTTTATATGATGGAAAAACTGTTGTATTTATATTGTATTTTATGATTCTGGCGTTCACTTCGTAGGCCCTAACTATTCGATCCGGTGGAAGAACGCCGTAGGGTGAAGCCTAGGTTGCCCGGAACGTAGAAATGACCATAACTTTTAAACAGGTAGCAATTATTCGTTTTATACAATGGAAAAACTGATGCATTTTTATTGCATTTTATGCTTCGGGCGTTGACTTCTAAGGCCCTAACTATACAATCTGTTGGAGCAGCGACCCAGGGTGAAGCCTAGGTTGCCCGGAACGTGGAAGTGACGTTAACTTTCATACTGGTTGCAATTACTCGTTTTATACGATTGAAAAACTGTTGTATTTATATTGTATTTTATGCTGCTGGCGTTGACTTCTTATGCCCTATCTATTCCATCTGGTGGAACAACGCCCTATGGTGAAGCCTAGGTTGCCCGGAACGTAGAAATGACCATAAATTTCACACGGGTTGCAATTATTCGTTTTATACAATGGAAAAGCTGTTGTATTTATACCGTATTTTATGCTTCTGGCGTTAACTTCTTATGCCCTAACTATACCATCTGGTGGAACAACGCCCTAGGGTGAAGCCTAGGTAGCCCGGAACGTAGAAATGACCATAACTTTCACACCGGTAGCAATTATACGTGTTATACGATGGAAAAACTGTTGTATTTATATTGCATTTCATGCTTCTGGCGTTGACTTCTAAGGCCCTAGCTATTCGATCTGGTGTAGCAACGCCCTAGAGTGAAGCCTAAGTTGCCCGGAACGTAGAAATGACCATCACTTTCACACGGGTTGCAATTATTCCTGTTATAGGACGGAAAGACTGTTGTATTTATATTGTATTTTATGCTTCGGGCGTTGACTTCTTAGGCCCTAACAATTCGATCTGGTGGAACAACGCCCTAGAGTGAAGCCTAGGTTGCCCGGAACGTAGAAATGACCATAACTTTCACACCGGTAGCAATTATACGTTTTATACGATGGAAAAACTGTTGTATTTATATTGCATTTCATGCTTCTGGCGTTGACTTCTAAGGCCCTAGCTATTCGATCTGGTGGAGCAACGCCCTAGAGTGAAGCCTAAGTTGCCCGGAACGGAGAAATGACCATAACTTTCACACCGGTAGCAATTATTCGTTTTATACGATGGAAAAACTGTTGTATTTATATTGCATTTTATGCTTCGGGCGTTGACTTCTAAGGCCGTAGCTATTCGATGTGGTGGAGCAACGCCCTAGGCTGAAGCCCAGGTTGCCCGAAACGTAGAAATGTCCATAACTTTCACACCGGTAGCAATTATTCGTTTTATACGATGGAAAAGCTGTTGTATTTATATTGTATTTCATGATTCTGGCGTTGACTTCTAAGGCCCTAGCTATTCGATCTGGTGGAGCAACGCCCTAGAGTGAAGCCTAGGTTGCCCGGAACGTAGAAATGACCATCACTTTCAAACTGGTTGCAATTAATCCTTTTATACGGTGGAAAAACTGTTGTATTTATATTGCATTTCATGCTTCTGGCGTTGACTTCTAAGGCCCTAGCTATTCGATCTGGTGTAGCAACGCCCTAGAGTGAAGCCTAAGTTGCCCGGAACGTAGAAATGACCATCACTTTCACACGGGTTGCAATTATTCCTGTTATAGGACGGAAAGACTGTTGTATTTATATTGTATTTTATGCTTCGGGCGTTGACTTCTTAGGCCCTAACAATTCGATCTGGTGGAACAACGCCCTAGAGTGAAGCCTAGGTTGCCCGGAACGTAGAAATGACCATAACTTTCACACCGGTAGCAATTATACGTTTTATACGATGGAAAAACTGTTGTATTTATATTGCATTTCATGCTTCTGGCGTTGACTTCTAAGGCCCTAGCTATTCGATCTGGTGGAGCAACGCCCTAGAGTGAAGCCTAAGTTGCCCGGAACGGAGAAATGACCATAACTTTCACACCGGTAGCAATTATTCGTTTTATACGATGGAAAAACTGTTGTATTTATATTGCATTTTATGCTTCGGGCGTTGACTTCTAAGGCCGTAGCTATTCGATGTGGTGGAGCAACGCCCTAGGCTGAAGCCCAGGTTGCCCGAAACGTAGAAATGTCCATAACTTTCACACCGGTAGCAATTATTCGTTTTATACGATGGAAAAGCTGTTGTATTTATATTGTATTTCATGATTCTGGCGTTGACTTCTAAGGCCCTAGCTATTCGATCTGGTGGAGCAACGCCCTAGAGTGAAGCCTAGGTTGCCCGGAACGTAGAAATGACCATCACTTTCAAACTGGTTGCAATTAATCCTTTTATACGGTGGAAAAACTGTTGCATTTTTATTGCATTTTATGCTTCGGGCGTTGACCTCTAAGGCCCTCACTATTCAATCTGTTGGAGCAACGCCCTAGGGTGAAGCCTAGGTTGCCCGGAACTTAGAAATGACCATAACTTTCACACTGATTCCTACTATTCGTTTTATGCGATGGAAAAACTGTTATATTTATATTGTATTTTATGCTTCTGGCGGTGCCTTCTTTGGCCCTAAGTGTTCGATCTGGTGGAACAACGCCCTAGTGTGAACCCTACGTTGCCCGGAACGTAGAAATGACCATCACTTTCACACTGACTGCTATTATTCGTTTTATACGATGGAAAAACTGTTGTATTTATATTGTATTTCATGCTTCTGGCGTTGACTTCTAAGGCCCTACCTATTCGATCTGGTGCAGCAACGCCCTAGGGTGAGGCCTAGGTTGCCCGGAACGTAGAAATGACCATCACTTTCGAACTGGTTGCAATTAATCCTTTTAGACGATGGAAAAACTGTTGTATTTATATTGTATTTTATGCTTCGGGCGTTGACTTCTAAGTCCCTAAATATTCAATCTGTTGGACCAACGCCCTAGAGTGAAGCCTAGGTTGCTCGGAATGTAGAAATGACCATAAGTCTCATACTGGTTGCAATTATTCGTTTTATACGATGGAAAAACTGTTGTATTTATATTGTATTTTAAGCTTCTGGCGTTGACTTCTAAGGCACTAACTTTTCGATCTGGTGGAGCAGCGCAATAGAGTGAAGCCTAGGATGCCCGGAACGTAGAATTGGCCATCACTTTCAAACTGGTTGCAATTATTCCTGTTATATGATTGTAACACTGTTGTATTTTTTTTGGATTTTATGGTTCGGGCGTTGACTTCTTATGGCCTAACTATTCAATCTGTTGGAGCAACGGCCTAGGGTGAAGCCTAGGTTGCTCGGAAAGTAGAAATGACCATAAGTTTCATACTGGTTGCAATTATTCGTTTTATACGATGGAAAAACTGTTGTATTTATATTGTGTTTTATGCTTCTGGCGTTGACTTCTAAGGCACTAACTATTCGATCTGGTGGAGCAACGCAATAGAGTGAAGCCTAGGTTGCCCTGAACGTAGAATTGGCCATCACTTTCAAACTGGTTGCAATTATTCCTGTTATATGATGGAAACACTGTTGTATTTTTATTGCATTTTATGCTTCGGGCGTTGACTTCTAAGGCCCCAACTATTCGATCTGGTGGAACAATGCCTCAGAGTTAAGTCTAGGATGCCCGAAACGCCGAAATGACCATTACTTTCACGCTTGTTGCAATTATTCCTGTTATACGATGAAAAGGCTGTTGTTTTTTTATTGTATTTTATGCTTCAGGCGTAGGCTTCTAAGGCCGTAGCCATTCGATATGGTGGAGCACCACCCTAGAGTGAAGCCTAGGATGCTCGGAACGTAGAAATGACCACTACTTTCACACTGTTTGCAATTATTCATTTAATACGATGGAAAAGCTGTTGTATTTATATCGTATTTTATGCTTCTGGCGTTGACTTCTAAGGCCCTAACTATTCAATCTGTAAGAGCAACGCCCTAAGGTGTAGCCTAGGTTGCCCGTAAAGTAGAAATGACCATAACTTTCACACTGGTTGCTATTAATCGTTTTATACGATGGAAAAACTGTTGTATTTATATTGTATTTTATGCTTCTGGCGTTGACTTCTAAGGCCCTAGTTATTCGATCTGGTGGAACAACGCCCTATGGTGAAGCCTAGGTAGACCGGAACGTAGAAATGACCATAACTTTCACACCGGTAGCAATTATTCGTTTTACACGATGGAAAAACTGTTCTATTTATTTTGTATTTTATGCATCGGGCGTTGACTTCTAAGGCCCTAACTATTCAATCTGTTGGAGCAACGCCCTAGGGTGAAGCCTAGGTTGCCCGGAAAGTAGAAATGACATTAACCTTCACACTGGTTGCTATTATTCGTTCTATACGATGGAAAAACTGTTATATTTATATTGTATTTTATGCTTCGGGCGTTGATTTCTAAGGCTCTAGCTGTTCGATCTGGTGGAGCAACGCCCTAGAGTGAAGCCTAGGTTGCCCGGAACGTAGCAATGACCATAACTTTCACACGGGTTGCAATTATTCGTTTTATACAGTGGAAAAACTGTTCTATTTATTTTGTATTTTATGCTTCGGGCGTTGATTTCTAAAACCCTAACTGTTTGATCTGGTGAAGCAACGCCCTAGAGTGAAGCCTAGGTTGCCCGGAACGTAGAAGTGACCATAACTTTCACACTGGTTGCTATTATTCGTTCTATACGATGGAAAAACTGTTATATTTATATTGTATCTTATGCTTCTGGCGTTGACATCTTAGGCCCTAACAATTCGATCTGGTGGAACAACGCCCTAGAGTGAAGCCTAGATTGCCTGGAACGTACAAATGACCATCACTTTCACACGGGTTGCAATTATTCCTGTTATAGGACGGAAAGACTGTTGTATTTATATTGTATTTTTTGCTTCGGGCGTCGACTGCTAAGGCCCTAACTATTCAATCTGTTGGATCAGCGCCCTAGAGTGAAGCCTAGGTTGCTCGGAATGTAGAAATGACCATAACATTCACACTGGTTGAAATTATTCGTTTAATACGATGGAAAAACAGTTCTATTTATTTTGTATTTTATGCTTCGGCCGTTGACTTCTAAGGCACTAACTATTCGATCTGTTGGAGCAACGCCCTAGGGTGTAGCCTAGGTTGCCCGGGAAGTAGAAATGACTACAACTTTCATACTGGTTGCAATTACTCGTTTTATACAATGGAAAAACTGTTCTATTTATTTTGTATTTTATGCTTCGGGCGTTGACTTCTAAGGCCCTAACTGTTTGATCTGGTCGAGCAACGCCCTAGGCGTGAAGCCTAGGTTGCCCGGAACGTTGAAATGACCATCACTTTCAAACTGGTTGCAATTATTCCTATTATATGATGGAAAAACTGTTATATTTATATTGTATTTTATGCTTCGGGCGCTGACTTCTAAGGCCCTAACTATTCAATCTGTTGGAGCAACGCCCTAGAGTAAAGCCTAGGTTGCCCGGAACGTTGAAATGCCCATTACTTTCACACTGGTTGCAATTATTAGTTTTATACGGTGGAACAACTGTTCTATTTATTTTGTATTTTATGCTTCGGACGATGACTTCTAAGGCCCTAACTATTCAATCTGTTGGAGCAACGCCCTAGGGTGAAGCCTAGGTTGCCCGGAAAGTAGAAATGACCATACCTTTCATACTGGTTGCAATTATTCGTTTTATATGATGGAAAAGCTGTTGTATTTATACCGTATTTTATGCTTCTGGCGTTGACTTCTTATGCCCTAACTATTCTATCTGGTGGAACAACGCCCTAGGGTGAAGCCTATGTTGCCTGGAACGTAGAAATGACCATAACCTTCACACCGGTAGCAATTATTCGTTTTATACGATGGAAAAACTGTTCTATTTATTTCGTATTTTATGATTCGGGCGTTGACTTCTAAGGCCCTAACTATTCAATCTGTTGAAGCAACGCCCTAGCGTGAAGCCTAGGTTGCCCGGAAAGTAGAAATGACCATAACTTTCAAACTGGTTGCAATTATTCCTGTTATATGATTGTAACACTGTTGTATTTTTTTTGCATTTTATGGTTCGGGCGTTGACTTCTTATGGCCTAACTATTCAATCTGTTGGAGCAACGCCCTAGGGTGAAGCCTAGGTTGCTCGGAAAGTAGAAATGACCATAAGTTCCATACTGGTTGCAATTATTCGTTTTATACGATGGAAAAACTGTTGTATTTATATTGTATTTTATGCTTCTGGCGTTGACTTCTAAGGCACTAACTATTCGATCTGGTGGAGCAACGCAATACAGTGAAGCCTAGGTTGCCCTGAACGTAGAATTGGCCATCACTTTCAAACTGGTTGCAATTATTCCTGTTATATGATGGAAACACTGTTGTATTTTTATTGCATTTTATGCTTCGGGCGTTGACTTCTAAGGCCCCAACTATTCGATCTGGTGGAACAATGCCTCAGAGTTAAGTCTAGGATGCCCGAAACGCCGAAATGATCATTACTTTCACGCTGGTTGCAATTATTCCTGTGATACGATGAAAAGCCTGTTGTATTTTTATTGTATTTTATGCTTCAGGCGTAGGCTTCTAAGGCCGTAGCTATTCGATATGGTGGAGCACCGCCCTAGAGTGATGCCTAGGATGCTCGGAACGTAGAAATGACCACTACTTTCACACTGTTTGGAATTATTCATTTAATACGATGGAAAAGCTGTTGTATTTATATCGTATTGTATGCTTCGGGCGTCGACTTCTTAGGCCCTAACTCTTCGATTTGGTGGAGCAACACCCTACAGTGAAGCCTAGGTTGCCCGGAACGTAGATATGACCATAATCTTCACACAGGTTGCAATTATTCGTTTTATATGATGGAAAAACTGTTGTATTTATATTGTATTATATGCTGCTGGCGTTCACTTCTTAGGCCCTAACTATTCAATTTTGTGGAACAACACCCTAGAGTGAGGACTAGGTTGCCCGGAACGTAGAAATGACGTTAACTTTCATACTGGTTGCAATTACTCGTTTTATACGATAGAAAAACTGTTGTAGTTATATTGTATTTTATGCATCTGGCGTTGACTTCTACGGCACTAACTGTTCGATCTATTGGAGCGACGCCATAGAGTGAAGCCTAGGTTGCCCGGAAAGGAGAAATGACCATCACTTTCAAACTGGTTGCAATTAATTGTGTTATACGATGGAAATTCAGTTGTATTTATATTGTATTTCATGATTCTGGCGTTGACTTCTAAGGCCCTAGCTATTCGATCTGGTGGAGCAACGCCCTAGAGTGAAGCCTAGGTTGCCCGGAACGTAGAAATGACCATCACTTTCAAACTGGTTGCAATTAATCCTTTTATACGGTGGAAAAACTGTTGCATTTTTATTGCATTTTATGCTTCGGGCGTTGACTTCTAAGGCCCTAACTATTCAATCTGTTGGAGCAACGCCCCACGGTGAGGCCTAGGTTGCCTGGAACTTAGAAATGACCATAACTTTCACACTGGTTGCAATTATTCCTGATATAGGATGGAAAAACTCTTGTATATTTATTGTATTATATGCTTCGGGCGTAGACTTCTATGGCCCTACCTATTGGATCTGGTGGAGCAACACCCTACAGTGAAGCCCAGTATGCCCGGAACGTAGATATGACCATAACCTTCACACAGGTTGCAATTATTCGTTTTCTACGATGGAAAAGCTGTTGCATTTATATTGTATTTTATGCTTCCGGTGCTGACTTCTTAGACCCTAACTCTTCGATCTGGTGGAGCAAGGCCTCAGAGTGTAGTCTAGGATGCCTGAAACGTCGAAATGATCGTTACTTTCGCACTGGTTGCAATTAGTCATGCTATACAATGGGAAAACTGTTGTATTTATACTGTATTTTATGCTTCTGGCGTTGACTTCTAAGGCCCTAGCTATTCGATCTGGTGGAGCACCGCCCTAGAGTGAAGCCTAGGTTACCCGCAACGTAGAAGTGACCACCACTTTCAAACTGGTTGCAATTAATACTATTATACCATGGAAAAACTGTTGTATTTCTATTGCATTTTATGCTTCCGGCGCTGACTTCTAAGGCCCTAACTATTCAATCTGTTGGAGCAACGCCCTAGGGTGAAGCCTAGGATGCTCGGAACGTAGAAATGACCACTACTTTCACACTGTTTGCAATTATTCATTTAATACGATGGAAAAGCTGTTGTATTTATATCGTATTTTATGCTTCGGTCGTCGACTTCTTAGGCCCTAACACTTCGATCTGGTGGAGCAACGCCCTACAGTGAAGCCTAGGTTGCCCGGAACGTAGATATGACCATAACCTTCACACAGGTTGCAATTATTCGTTTTATATGATGGAAAAACTGTTGTATTTGTATTGTATTTTATGCTGCTGGCGTTCACTTCTTAGGCCCTAACTATTCAATTTTGTGGAACAACGCCCTAGAGTGAGGCCTAGGTTGCCCGGAACGTAGAAATGACGTTAACTTTCATACTGGTTGCAATTACTCGTTTTATACGATAGAAAAACTGTTGTAGTTATATTGTATTTTATGCATCTGGCGTTGACTTCTAAGGCACTAACTATTCGATCGGGTGGAGCAACGCCCTAGAGTGAAGCCTAAGTTGCCCGGAACGTAGCAATTACCATCACTTTCAAACTGGTTGCAAATATTCCTGTTATATGATGGAAGAGCTCTTGTATATTTATTGTATTTTATGCTTCGGGCATTGACTTCTAAGGTCCTAACTATTCAATCTGTTCGAGCATCGCCCTAGGGTGAAGCCGAGGTTGCGCGGAAAGTAGAAATGACTATAACTTTCACACTGGGTGCAACTATTCGTTTTATACGATGGAAAAGCTGTTGCATCTTTATTGTATTTTATGCTTCTGTCGCTGACGTCTAAGGCCGTAGCTATTAGATGTGGAGGAGCAACGCACTAGAGTGACGCCTAGGTTGCCCGGAACGTGGAATGACCATTACTTTCGCAATGTTTGCAATTATTCATTTTATACGATGGAAAAACTGTTGTACTTATATTCTATTTTATGCTTCTGGCGTTGACTTCTAAGGCGCTAACTATTCGATCTGGTGGAGCAACGCCCTAGAGTGAAGCCTAGGTTGCCCGGAACGTGGAAATGACGTTAACTTTCATACTGGTTGCAATTACTCGTTTTATACGATTGAAAAACTGTTGTATTTATATTGTATTTTATGCTGCTGGCGTTGACTTCTTATGCCCTATCTATTCCATCTGGTGGAACAACGCCCTATGGTGAAGCCTAGGTTGCCCGGAACGTAGAAATGACCATAAATTTCACACGGGTTGCAATTATTCGTTTTATACAATGGAAAAGCTGTTGTATTTATACCGTATTTTATGCTTCTGGCGTTAACTTCTTATGCCCTAACTATACCATCTGGTGGAACAACGCCCTAGGGTGAAGCCTAGGTTGCCCGGAACGTAGAAATGACCATAACTTTCACACCGGTAGCAATTATACGTGTTATACGATGGAAAAACTGTTGTATTTATATTGCATTTCATGCTTCTGGCGTTGACTTCTAAGGCCCTAGCTATTCGATCTGGTGTAGCAACGCCCTAGAGTGAAGCCTAAGTTGCCCGGAGCGTAGAAATGACCATAACTTTCACACCGGTAGCAATTATTCGTTTTATACGATGGAAAAACTGTTGTATTTATATTGCATTTCATGCTTCTGGCGTTGACTTTTAAGGCCCTAGCTATTCGATCTGGTGGAGCAACGCCCTAGTGTGACGCCTAGGTTGCCCGGAACGTAGAAATGACCATAACTTTCAAACTGGTTGCAATTAATCCTTTTATACGATGGAAAAACTGATGCATTTTTATTGCATTTTATGCTTCGGGCGTTGACTTCTAAGGCTCTAACTATTCAATCTGTTGGAGCAACGCCCTAGCGTGAAGCCTAGGTTGCCCGGAACTTAGAAATGACCATAACTTTCACACTGATTGCTATTATTCGTTTTATACGATGGAAAAACTGTTATATTTATATTGTATTTTATGCTTCTGGCGGTGACTTCTTAGGCCCTAAGTGTTCGATCTGGTGGAACAACGCCCTACCGTGAAGCCTACGTTGCCCGGAACGTAGAAATGATCATCACTTTCACACTGGTTGCAATTATTCCTGATATACGATGGAAAAACCCTTGTATATTTATTGTATTTTATGCTTCGGGCGTAGACTTCTATGGCCCTACCTATTCTATCTGGTGGATCAACGCCCTAGAGTGAAGCCTACGTTGCTCGGAATGTAGAAATGACGATAACATTCACACTGGCTGAAATTATTCGTTTTATACGATGGAAAAACTGTTGTATTTATATTGTATTTCATGCTACTGGCGTTGACTTCTAAGGCCCTAGCTATTCGATCTGGTGCAGCAACGCCCTAGAGTGAAGCCTAGGTTGCCCGGAAAGTAGAAATGAGAATAGCTTTCACACTGGTTGCAATTATTCGTTTTATACGTAGGAAAAGCTGTTGCATCTTTATTGTATTTTATGCTTCTGTAGTTGACGTCTAAGACCGTAGCTATTAGATGTGGTGGAGCAACGAACTAGAGTGACGCCTAGGTTGCCCGTAACGTAGAAACGACCATAACTTTCAAACTGGTTGCAATTAATCCTTTTATACGATGGAAAAACTGATGCATTTTTATTGCATTTTATGCTTCGGGCGTTGACTTCTAAGGCCCTAACTATACAATCTGTTGGAGCAACGCCCTCTGCGTGAAGCCTAGGTTGCCCGGAACTTAGAAATGACCATAACTTTCACACTGATTGCTATTATTCGTTTTACACAATGGAAAAACTGTTATATTTATATTGTATTTTATGCTTCTGGCGGTGACTTCTTAGGCCCTAAGTGTTCAATCTGGTGGAACAACGCCCTACCGTGAAGCCTACGTTGCCCGGAACGTAGAAATGATCATCACTTTCACACTGGTTGCAATTATTCCTGATATACGATGGAAAAACCCTTGTATATTTATTGTATTTTATGCTTCGGGCGTAGTCTTCTATGGCCCTACCTATTCTATCTGGTGTATCAACGCCCTAGAGTGAAGCCTAGGTTGCTCGGAATGTAGAAATGACCATAACATTCACACTGGTTGAAATTATTCGTTTTATACGATGGAAAAGCTGTTATATTTATATTGTATTTTATGCTTCTCCAGTTGATTTCATAGGACCTAACTATTCAATCTGGTGGAACAACGCCCTAGAGTGAGGACTAGGTTGCCCGGAACGTAGAAATGACCATCACTTCCATACTGGTATCAATTATTCGTTTTATACGATGGAAAAACTGTTGTATTTACATTGTATTTTATGCTTCTGGCGTTGACTTCTAAGGCACTAACTATTCCATCTGGTGGAGCAACGCCCTAGAGTGAAGCCTAGGTTGCCCGTAACGTAGAAATGACCATCACTTTCAAACTGGTTGCAATTATTCCTGTTATATGATGGAAAAACTGTTGTATTTTTATTGCATTTTATGCTTCCGGCGTTGACTTCTAAGGCCCTAGTTATTCGATCTGGTGGAACAACGCCCTATGGTGAAGCCTAGGTAGACCGGAACGTAGAAATGACCATAACTTTCACACCGGTAGCAATTATTCGTTTTACACGATGGAAAAACTGTTCTATTTATTTTGTATTTTATGCATCGGGCGTTGACTTCTAAGGCCCTAACTATTCAATCTGTTGGAGCAACGCCCTAGGGTGAAGCCTAGGTTGCCCGGAAAGTAGAAATGACATTAACCTTCACACTGGTTGCTATTATTCGTTCTATACGATGGAAAAACTGTTATATTTATATTGTATTTTATGCTTCGGGCGTTGACTTCTCAGGCTCTAGCTGTTTGATCTCGTGGAGCAACGCCCTAGAGTGAAGCCTAGGTTGCCCGGAACGTAGAAATGACCATAACTTTCACACGGGTTGCAATTATTCGTTTTATACAGTGGAAAAACTGTTCTATTTATTTTGTATTTTATGCTTCGGGCGTTGATTTCTAAGGCCCTAACTGTTTGATCTGGTGGAGCAACGCCATAGAGTGAAGCCTAGGTTGCCCGGAACGTAGAAGTGACCATAACTTTCACACTGGTTGCTATTATTCGTTCTATACGATGGAAAAACTGTTATATTTATATTGTATCTTATGCTTCTGGCGGTGCCTTCTTTGGCCCTAAGTGTTCGATCTGGTGGAACAACGCCCTAGTGTGAACCCTACGTTGCCCGGAACGTAGAAATGACCATCACTTTAACACTGGTTGCAATTATTCCTGATATAGGATGGAAAAACTCTTGTATATTTATTGTATTATATGCTTCGGGCGTAGACTTCTATGGCCCTACCTATTCGATCTGGTGGAGCAACACCCTACAGTGAAGCCCAGTATGCCCGGAACGTAGATATGACCATAACCTTCACACAGGTTGCAATTATTCGTTTTCTACGATGGAAAAGCTGTTGCATTTATATTGTATTTTATGCTTCCGGTGCTGACTTCTTAGACCCTAACTCTTCGATCTGGTGGAGCAACGCCTCAGAGATAAGTCTAGGATGCCCGAAACGTCGAAATGATCGTTCCTTTCGCGCTGGTTGCAATTAGTCATGCTATACAATGGAAAAACTGTTGTATTTATACTGTATTTTATGCTTCTGGCGTTGACTTCTAGGGCCCTAGCTACTCGATCTGGTGGAGCACCGCCCTAGAGTGAAGCCTCGGTTACCCGGAACGTAGAAGTGACCATCACTTTCAAACTGGTTGCAATTAATACTTTTATACCATGGAAAAACTGTTGTATTTCTATTGCATTTTATGCTTCCGGCGCTTTCTTCTAAGGCCCTAACTATTCAATCTGTTGGAGCAACGCCCTAGGGTGAAGCCTAGGTTGCCCGGAACGTATAAATGACGTTAACTTTCATACTGGTTGCAATTACTCGTTTTATACGATTGAAAAACTGTTGTATTTATATTGTATTTCATGCTTCTGGCGTTGACTTCTAAGGCTCTAACTATTCAATCTGTTGGAGCAACGCCCTAGCGTGAAGCCTAGGTTGCCCGGAACTTAGAAATGACCATAACTTTCACACTGACTGCTATTATTCGTTTTATACGATGGAAAAACTGTTATATATATATTGTATTTTATGCTTCTGGCGGTGACTTCTTAGGCCCTAAGTGTTCGATCTGGTGGAACAACGCCCTACCGTGAAGCCTACGTTGCCCGGAACGAAGAAATGATCATCACTTTCACACTGGTTGCAATTATTCCTGATATACGATGGAAAAACCCTTGTATATTTATTGTATTTTATGCTTCGGGCGTAGACTTCTATGGCCCTACCTATTCTATCTGGTGGATCAACGCCCTAGAGTGAAGCCTACGTTGCTCGGAATGTAGAAATGACCATAACATTCACACTGGTTGAAATTATTCGTTTTATACGATGGAAAAACTATTGTATTTATATTGTATTTCATGCTTCTGGCGTTGACTTCTAAGGCCCTACCTATTCGATCTGGTGCAGCAACGCCCTAGGATGAGGCCTAGGTTGCCCGGAACGTAGAAATGACCATCACTTTCGAACTGGTTGCAATTAATCCTTTTAGACGATGGAAAAACTGTTGTATTTATATTGTATTTTATGCTTCGGGCGTTGACTTCTAAGTCCCTAAATATTCAATCTGTTGGACCAACGCCCTAGAGTGAAGCCTAGGTTGCTCGGAATGTAGAAATGACCATAAGTCTCATACTGGTTGCAATTATTCGTTTTATACGATGGAAAAACTGTTGTATTTATATTGTATTTTATGCTTCTGGCGTTGACCTCTAAGGCACTAACTTTTCGATCTGGTGGAGCAGCGCAATAGAGTGAAGCCTAGGATGCCCGGAACGTAGAATTGGCCATCACTTTCAAACTGGTTGCAATTATTCCTGTTATATGATTGTAACACTGTTGTATTTTTTTTGGATTTTATGGTTCGGGCGTTGACTTCTTATGGCCTAACTATTCAATCTGTTGGAGCAACGGCCTAGGGTGAAGCCTAGGTTGCTCGGAAAGTAGAAATGACCATAAGTTTCATACTGGTTGCAATTATTCGTTTTATACGATGGAAAAACTGTTGTATTTTTATTGTGTTTTATGCTTCTGGCGTTGACTTCTAAGGCTCTAACTATTCGATCTGGTGGAGCAACGCAATAGAGTGAAGCCTAGGTTGCCCTGAACGTAGAATTGGCCATCACTTTCAAACTGGTTGCAATTATTCCTGTTATATGATGGAAACACTGTTGTATTTTTATTGCATTTTATGCTTCGGGCGTTGACTTCTAAGGCCCCAACTATTCGATCTGGTGGAACAATGCCTCAGAGTTAAGTCTAGGATGCCCGAAACGCCGAAATGACCATTACTTTCACGCTTGTTGCAATTACTCCTGTTATACGATGAAAAGGCTGTTGTTTTTTTATTGTATTTTATGCTTCAGGCGTAGGCTTCTAAGGCCGTAGCCATTCGATATGGTGGAGCACCACCCTAGAGTGAAGCCTAGGATGCTCGGAACGTAGAAATGACCACTACTTTCACACTGTTTGCAATTATTCATTTAATACGATGGAAAAGCTGTTGTATTTATATCGTATTTTATGCTTCTGGCGTTGAATTCTAAGGCCCTAACTATTCAATCTGTAAGAGCAACGCCCTAGGGTGTAGCCTAGGTTGCCCGTAAAGTAGAAATGACCATAACTTTCACACTGGTTGCTATTAATCGTTTTATACGATGGAAAAACTGTTGTATTTATATTGTATTTTATGCCTCTGGCGTTCACATCTTAGGCCCTAACAATTCGATCTGGTGGAACAACGCCCTAGAGTGATGCCTAGGTTGCCTGGAACGTACAAATGACCATCACTTTCACACGGGTTGCAATTATTCCTGTTATAGGACGGAAAGACTGTTGTATTTTTATTGTATTTTATGCTTCAGGCGTTGACTTCTGAGGCCGCAGCTATTCGATGTGGTGGAAGAACGCCATAGAGTGAGGCCTAGGTTGCCCTGAACGTAGAAATGACCATAACGTTCGTACTGGTTGCAATTATTCGTTTAATACGATGGAAAAGCTGTTGCATCTTTATTATATTTTATGATTCTGGCGTTGACTTCTAAGGCCCTAACTATTCGATCTGGTGGAGCAACGCCATAGTGTGAAGCCTAGGTTGCCCGGAACGTAGCAATGACGTTAACTTTCATACTGGTTGCAATTATTCGTTTTATACGATGGAAAAACAGTTCTATTTATTTTGTATTTTATGCTTCGGCCGTTGACTTCTAAGGCACTAACTATTCGATCTGTTGGAGCAACGCCCTAGGGTGTAGCCTAGGTTGCCCGGGAAGTAGAAATGACTACAACTTTCATACTGGTTGCAATTACTCGTTTTATACAATGGAAAAACTGTTCTATTTATTTTGTATTTTATGCTTCGGGCGTTGACTTCTAAGGCCCTAACTGTTTGATCTGGTCGAGCAACGCCCTAGGCGTGAAGCCTAGGTTGCCCGGAACGTTGAAATGACCATCACTTTCAAACTGGTTGCAATTATTCCTATTATATGATGGAAAAACTGTTATATTTATATTGTATTTTATGCTTCGGGCGCTGACTTCTAAGGCCCTAACTATTCAATCTGTTGGAGCAACGCCCTAGAGTGAAGCCTAGGTTGCCCGGAACGTTGAAATGCCCATTACTTTCACACTGGTTGCAATTATTAGTTTTATACGGTGGAACAACTGTTCTATTTATTTTGTATTTTATGCTTCGGGCGATGACTTCTAAGGCCCTAACTATTCAATCTGTTGGAGCAACGCCCTAGGGTGAAGCCTAGGTTGCCCGGAAAGTAGAAATGACCATACCTTTCATACTGGTTGCAATTATTCGTTTTATACGATGGAAAAGCTGTTGTATTTATACCGTATTTTATGCTTCTGGCGTTGACTTCTTATGCCCTAACTATTCTATCTGGTGGAACAACGCCCTAGGGTGAAGCCTATGTTGCCTGGAACGTAGAAATGACCATAACCTTCACACCGGTAGCAATTATTCGTTTTATACGATGGAAAAACTGTTCTATTTATTTTGTATTTTATGATTCGGGCGTTGACTTCTAAGGCCCTAACTATTCAATCTGTTGGAGCAACGCCCTAACGTGAAGCCTAGGTTGCCCGGAAAGTAGAAATGACCATAACTTTCACACCGGTAGCAATTATTCGTTTTATACGATGGAAAAACTGTTGTATCTATATTGTATTTTATGCTTCTGGCGTTGACTTCTAAGGCACTAACTATTCGATCTGGTGGAGCAACGCCCTAGGGTGAAGCCTAGGTTGCCCGGAAAGTAGAAATGACCACAACTTTTACACTGGTAGCAATTGTTCGTTTTATACAATGGAAAAGCTGTTCTATTCATTTTGTATTTTATGCTTCGGGCGTTGACTTCTAAGGCCCTAACTGTTTGATCTGGTGGAGCAACGCCCTAGGGTGAAGCCTTGGTTGCACGGAACGTAGAAATGACGTTAACTTTCATACTGGTCGGAATTACTCGTTCTATACGATGGAAAAACTGTTATATTTACATTGTATTTTATGCTTCTGGCGTTGACTTCTAAGGCACTAACTATTCGATCTGGTGGAGCAACACTCTAGAGTGAAGCCTAGGTTGCCCGGAACGTAGAAATGACCATCACCTTCAAACTGGTTGCAATTATTCCTGTTATATGATGGAAAAACTGTTGTATTTATATTGTATTTTATGCTTCGGGCGTTGACTGCTAAGGCCCTAACTATTCAATCTGTTGGATCAACGCCCTAGAGTGTAGCCTAGGTTGCTCGGAACGTAGAAATGACCATAACATTCACACTGGTTGAAATTATTCGTTTAATACGATGGAAAAGCTGTTGCATCTTTATTGTATTTTATGATTCTGGCGTTGACTTCTAAGGCCCTAACCATTCGATCTGGTGGAGCAACGCCCTAGAGTGAAGCCTAGGTTGCCCGGAACGTAGAAATGACGTTAACTTTCATACTGGTTGCAATTATTCGTTTTATACGATGGAAAAACAGTTCTATTTATTTTGTATTTTATGCTTCGGCCGTTGACTTCTAAGGCACTAACTATTCGATCTGTTGGAGCAACGCCCTAGGGTGTAGCCTAGGTTGCCCGGAAAGTAGAAATGACCACAACTTTCATACTGGTTGCAATTACTCGCTTTATATGATGGAAAAACTGTTGTATTTATATTGTATTTTATGATTCTGGCGTTCACTTCGTAGGCCCTAACTATTCGATCTGGTGGAACAACGCCCTAGGGTGAAGCCTAGGTTGCCCGGAACGTAGAAATGACCATAACTTTCACACTGATTGCAATTATTCGTTTTATATGATGGAAGAACTGTTGTATTTATATTGTATTTTATGCTGCCGGCGTTCACTTCTTAGGCCCTAACAATTCGATCTGGTGGAACAACGCCCTAGAGTGAAGCCTATTTTGCCTGGAACGTACAAATGACCATAACTTTCACACTGATTGCAATTACTCGTTTTATACGATTGAAAAACTGTTGTATTTATATTGTATTTTATGCTGCTGGCGTTGACTTCTTATGCCCTATCTATTCCATCTGGTGGAACAACGCCCTATGGTGAAGCCTAGGTTGCCCGGAACGTAGAAATGACCATAACTTTCACACCGGTAGCAATTATACGTGTTATACGATGGAAAAACTGTTGTATTTATATTGCATTTCATGCTTCTGGCGTTGACTTCTATGGCCCTAGCTATTCGATCTGGTGTAGCAACGCCCTAGAGTGAAGCCTAAGTTGCCCGGAAAGTAGAAATGACCACAACTTTCATACTGGTTGCAATTACTCGCTTTATATGATGGAAAAACTGTTGTATTTATATTGTATTTTATGATTCTGGCGTTCACTTCGTAGGCCCTAACTATTCGATCTGGTGGAACAACGCCCTAGGGTGAAGCCTAGGTTGCCCGGAACGTAGAAATGACCATAACTTTCACACTGATTGCAATTATTCGTTTTATATGATGGAAAAACTGTTGTATTTATATTGTATTATATGCTGCTGGCGTTCACTTCTTAGGCCCTAACTATTCAATTTTGTGGAACAACGCCCTAGAGTGAGGACTAGGTTGCCCGGAACGTAGAAATGACGTTAACTTTCATACTGGTTGCAATTACTCGTTTTATACGATAGAAAAACTGTTGTAGTTATATTGTATTTTATGCATCTGGCGTTGACTTCTACGGCACTAACTATTCGATCTATTGGAGCGACGCCCTAGAGTGAAGCCTAGGTTGCCCGGAAAGGAGAAATGACCATCACTTTCAAACTGGTTGCAATTAATCGTGTTATACGATGGAAATTCAGTTGTATTTATATTGTATTTCATGATTCTGGCGTTGACTTCTAAGGCCCTAGCTATTCGATCTGGTGGAGCAACGCCCTAGAGTGAAGCCTAGGTTGCCCGGAACGTAGAAATGACCATCACTTTCAAACTGGTTGCAATTAATCCTTTTATACGGTGGAAAAACTGTTGCATTTTTATTGCATTTTATGCTTCGGGCGTTGACTTCTAAGGCCCTAACTATTCAATCTGTTGGAGCAACGCCCCAGGGTGAGGCCTAGGGTGCCCGGAACTTAGAAATGACCATAACTTTCACACTGATTGCTATTATTCGTTTTATGCGATGGAAAAACTGTTATATTTATATTGTATTTTATGCTTCTGGCGGTGCCTTCTTAGGCCCTAAGTGTTCGATCTGGTGGAACAACGCCCTAGTGTGAAGCCTACGTTGCCCGGAACATAGAAATGACCATCACTTTCACACTGGTTGCAATTATTCCTGATATAGGATGGAAAAACTCTTGTATATTTATTGTATTATATGCTTCGGGCGTAGACTTCTATGGCCCTACCTATTGGATCTGGTGGAGCAACACCCTACAGTGAAGCCCAGTATGCCCGGAACGTAGATATGACCATAACCTTCACACAGGTTGCAATTATTCGTTTTCTACGATGGAAAAGCTGTTGCATTTATATTGTATTTTATGCTTCCGGTGCTGACTTCTTAGACCCTAACTCTTCGATCTACTGGAGCAAGGCATCAGAGTGTAGTCTAGGATGCCCGAAACGTCGAAATGATCGTTACTTTCGCACTGGTTGCAATTAGTCATGCTATACAATGGGAAAACTGTTGTATTTATACTGTATTTTATGCTTCTGGCGTTGACTTCTAAGGCCCTAGCTATTCGATCTGGTGGAGCACCGCCCTAGAGTGAAGCCTAGGTTACCCGGAACGTAGAAGTGACCACCACTTTCAAACTGGTTGCAATTAATACTATTATACCATGGAAAAACTGTTGTATTTCTATTGCATTTTATGCTTCCGGCGCTGACTTCTAAGGCCCTAACTATTCAATCTGTTGGAGCAACGCCCTAGGGTGAAGCCTAGGATGCTCGGAACGTAGAAATGACCACTACTTTCACACTGTTTGCAATTATTCATTTAATACGATGGAAAAGCTGTTGTATTTATATCGTATTTTATGCTTCGGTCGTCGACTTCTTAGGCCCTAACACTTCGATCTGGTGGAGCAACGCCCTACAGTGAAGCCTAGGTTGCCCGGAACGTAGATATGACCATAACCTTCACACAGGTTGCAATTATTCGTTTTATATGATGGAAAAACTGTTGTATTTGTATTGTATTTTATGCTGCTGGCGTTCACTTCTTAGGCCCTAACTATTCAATTTTGTGGAACAACGCCCTAGAGTGAGGCCTAGGTTGCCCGGAACGTAGAAATGACGTTAACTTTCATACTGGTTGCAATTACTCGTTTTATACGATAGAAAAACTGTTGTAGTTATATTGTATTTTATGCATCTGGCGTTGACTTCTAAGGCACTAACTATTCGATCGGGTGGAGCAACGCCCTAGAGTGAAGCCTAAGTTGCCCGGAACGTAGCAATTACCATCACTTTCAAACTGGTTGCAAATATTCCTGTTATATGATGGAAGAGCTCTTGTATATTTATTGTATTTTATGCTTCGGGCATTGACTTCTAAGGTCCTAACTATTCAATCTGTTCGAGCATCGCCCTAGGGTGAAGCCGAGGTTGCGCGGAAAGTAGAAATGACTATAACTTTCACACTGGGTGCAACTATTCGTTTTATACGATGGAAAAGCTGTTGCATCTTTATTGTATTTTCTGCTTCTGTCGCTGACGTCTAAGGCCGTAGCTATTAGATGTGGAGGAGCAACGCACTAGAGTGACGCCTAGGTTGCCCGGAACGTGGAATGACCATTACTTTCGCAATGTTTGCAATTATACATTTTATACGATGGAAAAACTGTTGTACTTATATTCTATTTATGCTTCTGGCGTTGACTTCTAAGGCGCTAACTATTCGATCTGGTGGAGCAACGCCCAAGAGTGAAGCCTAGGTTGCCCGGAACGTAGAAATGACCACCACTTTCTAACTGGTTGCAATTAATCCTTTAATACGGTGGAAAAACTGTTGTATTTTTATTGCCTTTTATGCTTCCGGCGTTGACTTCTAAGGCCCTAACTATTCAATCTGTTGGAGCAACGCCCTAGGGTGAAGCCTAGGTTGCCCGGAAAGTAGAAATGACGTTAACTTTCATACTGGTTGCAATTATTCGTTTTATACGATGGAAAAACTGTTGCATTTATATTGTGTTTTATGCTTCTGGCGTTGACTTCTAAGGCCCTAACTATTCAATCTGTAAGAGCAACGCCCTAGGGTGTAGCCTAGGTGGCCCGTAAAGTAGAAATGACCATAACTGTCACACTGGTTGCTATTATTCGTTCTATACGATGGAAAAGCTGTTATATTTATATTGTATCTTATGCTTCTGGCGTTGACTTCTTAGGCCCTAACAATTCGATCTGGTGGAACAACGCCCTAGAGTGAAGCCTAGGTTGCCTGGAACGTACAAATGACCATCACTTTCACACGGGTTGCAATTATTCCTGTTATAGGACGGAAAGACTGTTGTATTTATATTGTATTTTATGCTTCGGGAGTTGACTGCTAAGGCCCTAACTATTCAATCTGTTGGATCAACGCCCTAGAGTGAAGCCTAGGTTCCTCGGAATGTAGAAATGAGCATAATATTCACACTGGTAGAAATTATTCGTTTAATACGATGGAAAAGCTGTTGCATCTTTATTGTATTTTATGCTTCTGGCGTTCACTTCTTAGGCCCTAACTATTCGATCTGGTGGAGCAACGCCCTAGGGTGAAGCCTAGGTTGCCCGGAAAGTAGAAATGACCACAACTTTTACACTGGTAGCAATTGTTCGTTTTATACAATGGAAAAGCTGTTCTATTCATTTTGTATTTTATGCTTCGGGCGTTGACTTCTAAGGCCCTAACTGTTTGATCTGGTGGAGCAACGCCCTAGGGTGAAGCCTTGGTTGCACGGAACGTAGAAATGACGTTAACTTTCATACTGGTCGGAATTACTCGTTCTATACGATGGAAAAACTGTTATATTTACATTGTATTTTATGCTTCTGGCGTTGACTTCTAAGGCACTAACTATTCGATCTGGTGGAGCAACACTCTAGAGTGAAGCCTAGGTTGCCCGGAACGTAGAAATGACCATCACCTTCAAACTGGTTGCAATTATTCCTGTTATATGATGGAAAAACTGTTGTATTTATATTGTATTTTATGCTTCGGGCGTTGACTGCTAAGGCCCTAACTATTCAATCTGTTGGATCAACGCCCTAGAGTGTAGCCTAGGTTGCTCGGAACGTAGAAATGACCATAACATTCACACTGGTTGAAATTATTCGTTTAATACGATGGAAAAGCTGTTGCATCTTTATTGTATTTTATGATTCTGGCGTTGACTTCTAAGGCCCTAACCATTCGATCTGGTGGAGCAACGCCCTAGAGTGAAGCCTAGGTTGCCCGGAACGTAGAAATGACGTTAACTTTCATACTGGTTGCAATTATTCGTTTTATACGATGGAAAAACAGTTCTATTTATTTTGTATTTTATGCTTCGGCCGTTGACTTCTAAGGCACTAACTATTCGATCTGTTGGAGCAACGCCCTAGGGTGTAGCCTAGGTTGCCCGGAAAGTAGAAATGACCACAACTTTCATACTGGTTGCAATTACTCGCTTTATATGATGGAAAAACTGTTGTATTTATATTGTATTTTATGATTCTGGCGTTCACTTCGTAGGCCCTAACTATTCGATCTGGTGGAACAACGCCCTAGGGTGAAGCCTAGGTTGCCCGGAACGTAGAAATGACCATAACTTTCACACTGATTGCAATTATTCGTTTTATATGATGGAAGAACTGTTGTATTTATATTGTATTTTATGCTGCCGGCGTTCACTTCTTAGGCCCTAACAATTCGATCTGGTGGAACAACGCCCTAGAGTGAAGCCTATTTTGCCTGGAACGTACAAATGACCATCACTTTCACACGGGTTGCAATTATTCCTTTTATACGATGGAAAAACTGATGCATTTTTATTGCATTTTATGCTTCGGGCGTTGACTTCTAAGGCCCAAACTATACAATCTGTTGGAGCAGCGCCCCAGGGTGAAGCCTAGGTTGCCCGGAACGTGGAAATGACGTTAACTTTCATACTGGTTGCAATTACTCGTTTTATACGATTGAAAAACTGTTGTATTTATATTGTATTTTATGCTGCTGGCGTTGACTTCTTATGCCCTATCTATTCCATCTGGTGGAACAACGCCCTATGGTGAAGCCTAGGTTGCCCGGAACGTAGAAATGACCATAAATTTCACACGGGTTGCAATTATTCGTTTTATACAATGGAAAAGCTGTTGTATTTATACCGTATTTTATGCTTCTGGCGTTAACTTCTTATGCCCTAACTATACCATCTGGTGGAACAACGCCCTAGGGTGAAGCCTAGGTTGCCCGGAACGTAGAAATGACCATAACTTTCACACCGGTAGCAATTATACGTGTTATACGATGGAAAAACTGTTGTATTTATATTGCATTTCATGCTTCTGGCGTTGACTTCTAAGGCCCTAGCTATTCGATCTGGTGTAGCAACGCCCTAGAGTGAAGCCTAAGTTGCCCGGAAAGTAGAAATGACCACAACTTTCATACTGGTTGCAATTACTCGCTTTATATGATGGAAAAACTGTTGTATTTATATTGTATTTTATGATTCTGGCGTTCACTTCGTAGGCCCTAACTATTCGATCTGGTGGAACAACGCCCTAGGGTGAAGCCTAGGTTGCCCGGAACGTAGAAATGACCATAACTTTCACACTGATTGCAATTATTCGTTTTATATGATGGAAGAACTGTTGTATTTATATTGTATTTTATGCTGCCGGCGTTCACTTCTTAGGCCCTAACAATTCGATCTGGTGGAACAACGCCCTAGAGTGAAGCCTATTTTGCCTGGAACGTACAAATGACCATCACTTTCACACGGGTTGCAATTATTCCTTTTATACGATGGAAAAACTGATGCATTTTTATTGCATTTTATGCTTCGGGCGTTGACTTCTAAGGCCCTAACTATACAATCTGTTGGAGCAGCGCCCCAGGGTGAAGCCTAGGTTGCCCGGAACGTGGAAATGACGTTAACTTTCATACTGGTTGCAATTACTCGTTTTATACGATTGAAAAACTGTTGTATTTATATTGTATTTTATGCTGCTGGCGTTGACTTCTTATGCCCTATCTATTCCATCTGGTGGAACAACGCCCTATGGTGAAGCCTAGGTTGCCCGGAACGTAGAAATGACCATAAATTTCACACGGGTTGCAATTATTCGTTTTATACAATGGAAAAGCTGTTGTATTTATACCGTATTTTATGCTTCTGGCGTTAACTTCTTATGCCCTAACTATACCATCTGGTGGAACAACGCCCTAGGGTGAAGCCTAGGTTGCCCGGAACGTAGAAATGACCATAACTTTCACACCGGTAGCAATTATACGTGTTATACGATGGAAAAACTGTTGTATTTATATTGCATTTCATGCTTCTGGCGTTGACTTCTAAGGCCCTAGCTATTCGATCTGGTGTAGCAACGCCCTAGAGTGAAGCCTAAGTTGCCCGGAACGTAGAAATGACCATAACTTTCACACCGGTAGCAATTATTCGTTTTATACGATGGAAAAACTGTTGTATTTATATTGCATTTCATGCTTCTGGCGTTGACTTCTAAGGCCCTAGCTATTCGATCTGGTGGAGCAACGCCCTAGAGTGACGCCTAGGTTGCCCGGAACGTAGAAATGACCATAACTTTCAAACTGGTTGCAATTAATCCTTTTATACGATGGAAAAACTGATGCATTTTTATTGCATTTTATGCTTCGGGCGTTGACTTCTAAGGCTCTAACTATTCAATCTGATGGAGCAACGCCCTAGCGTGAAGCCTAGGTTGCCCGGAACTTAGAAATGACCATAACTTTCACACTGATTGCTATTATTCGTTTTATACGATGGAAAAACTGTTATATTTATATTGTATTTTATGCTTCTGGCGGTGACTTCTTAGGCCCTAAGTGTTCGATCTGGTGGAACAACGCCCTACCGTGAAGCCTACGTTGCCCGGAACGTAGAAATGATCATCACTTTCACACTGGTTGCAATTATTCCTGATATACGATGGAAAAACCCTTGTATATTTATTGTATTTTATGCTTCGGGCGTAGACTTCTATGGCCCTACCTATTCTATCTGGTGGATCAACGCCCTAGAGTGAAGCCTACGTTGCTCGGAATGTAGAAATGACGATAACATTCACACTGGCTGAAATTATTCGTTTTATACGATGGAAAAACTGTTGTATTTATATTGTATTTCATGCTTCTGGCGTTGACTTCTAAGGCCCTAGCTATTCGATCTGGTGCAGCAACGCCCTAGAGTGAAGCCTAGGTTGCCCGGAAAGTAGAAATGAGAATAACTTTCACACTGGTTGCAATTATTCGTTTTATACGTAGGAAAAGCTGTTGCATCTTTATTGTATTTTATGCTTCTGTCGTTGACGTCTAAGACCGTAGCTATTAGATGTGGTGGAGCAACGAACTAGAGTGACGCCTAGGTCGCCCGTAACGTAGAAATGACCATAACTTTCAAACTGGTTGCAATTAATCCTTTTATACGATGGAAAAACTGATGCATTTTTATTGCATTTTATGCTTCGGGCGTTGACTTCTAAGGCCCTAACTATACAATCTGTTGGAGCAACGCCCTCTGCGTGAAGCCTAGGTTGCCCGGAACTTAGAAATGACCATAACTTTCAAACTGATTGCTATTATTCGTTTTACACAATGGAAAAACTGTTATATTTATATTGTATTTTATGCTTCTGGCGGTGACTTCTTAGGCCCCAAGTGTTCAATCTGGGGGAACAACGCCCTACCGTGAAGCCTACGTTGCCCGGAACGTAGAAATGATCATCACTTTCACACTGGTTGCAATTATTCCTGATATACGATGGAAAAACCCTTGTATATTTATTGTATTTTATGCTTCGGGCGTAGACTTCTATGGCCCTACCTATTCTATCTGGTGTATCAACGCCCTAGAGTGAAGCCTAGGTTGCTCGGAATGTAGAAATGACCATGACATTCACACTGGTTGAAATTATTCGTTTTATACGATGGAAAAGCTGTTATATTTATATTGTATTTTATGCTTCTCCAGTTGATTTCATAGGACCTAACTATTCAATCTGGTGGAACAACGCCCTAGAGTGAGGACTAGGTTGCCCGGAACGTAGAAATGACCATCACTTCCATACTGGTATCAATTATTCGTTTTATACGATGGAAAAACTGTTGTATTTACATTGCATTTTATGCTTCTGGCGTTGACTTCTAAGGCACTAACTATTCCATCTGGTGGAGCAACGCCCTAGAGTGAAGCCTAGGTTGCCCGGAACGTAGAAATGACCATCACTTTCAAACTGGTTGCAATTATTCCTGTTATATGATGGAAAAACTGTTGTATTTTTATTGCATTTTATGCTTCCGGCGTTGACTTCTAAGGCCCTAGTTATTCGATCTGGTGGAACAACGCCCTATGGTGAAGCCTAGGTAGACCGGAACGTAGAAATGACCATAACTTTCACACCGGTAGCAATTATTCGTTTTACACGATGGAAAAACTGTTCTATTTATTTTGTATTTTATGCATCGGGCGTTGACTTCTAAGGCCCTAACTATTCAATCTGTTGGAGCAACGCCCTAGGGTGAAGCCTAGGTTGCCCGGAAAGTAGAAATGACATTAACCTTCACACTGGTTGCTATTATTCGTTCTATACGATGGAAAAACTGTTATATTTATATTGTATTTTATGCTTCGGGCGTTGACTTCTAAGGCTCTAGCTGTTTGATCTGGTGGAGCAACGCCCTAGAGTGAAGCCTAGGTTGCCCGGAACGTAGAAATGACCATAACTTTCACACGGGTTGCAATTATTCGTTTTATACAGTGGAAAAACTGTTCTATTTATTTTGTATTTTATGCTTCGGGCGTTGATTTCTAAGGCCCTAACTGTTTGATCTGGTGGAGCAACGCCATAGAGTGAAGCCTAGGTTGCCCGGAACGTAGAAGTGACCATAACTTTCACACTGGTTGCTATTATTCGTTCTATACGATGGAAAAACTGTTATATTTATATTGTATCGTATGCTTCTGGCGGTGCCTTCTTTGGCCCTAAGTGTTCGATCTGGTGGAACAACGCCCTAGTGTGAACCCTACGTTGCCCGGAACGTAGAAATGACCATCACTTTCACACTGGTTGCAATTATTCCTGATATAGGATGGAAAAACTCTTGTATATTTATTGTATTATATGCTTCGGGCGTAGACTTCTATGGCCCTACCTATTCGATCTGGTGGAGCAACACCCTACAGTGAAGTCCAGTATGCCCGGAACGTAGATATGACCATAACCTTCACACAGGTTGCAATTATTCGTTTTCTACGATGGAAAAGCTGTTGCATTTATATTGTATTTTATGCTTCCGGTGCTGACTTCTTAGACCCTAACTCTTCGATCTGGTGGAGCAACGCCTCAGAGATAAGTCTAGGATGCCCGAAACGTCGAAATGATCGTTCCTTTCGCGCTGGTTGCAATTAGTCATGCTATACAATGGAAAAACTGTTGTATTTATATTGTATTTTATGCTTCTGGCGTTGACTTCTAAGGCCCTAGCTACTCGCTCTGGTGGAGCACCGCCCTAGAGTGAAGCCTCGGTTACCCGGAACGTAGAAGTGACCATCACTTTCAAACTGGTTGCAATTAATACTTTTATACCATGGAAAAACTGTTGTATTTCTATTGCATTTTATGCTTCCGGCGCTTTCTTCTAAGGCCCTAACTATTCAATCTGTTGGAGCAACGCCCTAGGGTGAAGCCTAGGTTGCCCGGAACGTATAAATGACGTTAACTTTCATACTGGTTGCAATTACTCGTTTTATACGATTGAGAAACTGTTGTATTTATATTGTATTTCATGCTTCTGGCGTTGACTTCTAAGGCTCTAACTATTCAATCTGTTGGAGCAACGCCCTAGCGTGAAGCCTAGGTTGCCCGGAACTTAGAAATGACCATAACTTTCACACTGACTGCTATTATTCGTTTTATACGATGGAAAAACTGTTATATATATATTGTATTTTATGCTTCTGGCGGTGACTTCTTAGGCCCTAAGTGTTCGATCTGGTGGAACAACGCCCTACCGTGAAGCCTACGTTGCCCGGAACGAAGAAATGATCATCACTTTCACACTGGTTGCAATTATTCCTGATATACGATGGAAAAACCCTTGTATATTTATTGTATTTTATGCTTCGGGCGTAGACTTCTATGGCCCTACCTATTCTATCTGGTGGATCAACGCCCTAGAGTGAAGCCTACGTTGCTCGGAATGTAGAAATGACCATAACATTCACACTGGTTGAAATTATTCGTTTTATACGATGGAAAAACTATTGTATTTATATTGTATTTCATGCTTCTGGCGTTGACTTCTAAGGCCCTACCTATTCGATCTGGTGCAGCAACGCCCTAGGGTGAGGCCTAGGTTGCCCGGAACGTAGAAATGACCATCACTTTCGAACTGGTTGCAATTAATCCTTTTAGACGATGGAAAAACTGTTGTATTTATATTGTATTTTATGCTTCGGGCGTTGACTTCTAAGTCCCTAAATATTCAATCTGTTGGACCAACGCCCTAGAGTGAAGCCTAGGTTGCTCGGAATGTAGAAATGACCATAAGTCTCATACTGGTTGCAATTATTCGTTTTATACGATGGAAAAACTGTTGTATTTATATTGTATTTTATGCTTCTGGCGTTGAATTCTAAGGCACTAACTTTTTGATCTGGTGGAGCAGCGCAATAGAGTGAAGCCTAGGATGCCCGGAACGTAGAATTGGCCATCACTTTCAAACTGCTTGCAATTATTCCTGTTATATGATTGTAACACTGTTGTATTTTTTTTGGATTTTATGGTTCGGGCGTTGACTTCTTATGGCCTAACTATTCAATCTGTTGGAGCAACGGCCTAGGGTGAAGCCTAGGTTGCTCGGAAAGTAGAAATGACCATAAGTTTCATACTGGTTGCAATTATTCGTTTTATACGATGGAAAAACTGTTGTATTTATATTGTGTTTTATGCTTCTGGCGTTGACTTCTAAGGCCCTAGCTACTCGATCTGGTGGAGCACCGCCCTAGAGTGAAGCCTCGGTTACCCGGAACGTAGAATTGGCCATCACTTTCAAACTGGTTGCAATTATTCCTGTTATATGATGGAAACACTGTTGTATTTTTATTGCATTTTAAGCTTCGGGCGTTGACTTCTAAGGCCCCAACTATTCGATCTGGTGGAACAATGCCTCAGAGTTAAGTCTAGGATGCCCGAAACGCCGAAATGACCATTACTTTCACGCTTGTTGCAATTATTCCTGTTATACGATGAAAAGGCTGTTGTTTTTTTATTGTATTTTATGCTTCAGGCGTAGGCTTCTAAGGCCGTAGCCATTCGATATGGTGGAGCACCACCCTAGAGTGAAGCCTAGGATGCTCGGAACGTAGAAATGACCACTACTTTCACACTGTTTGCAATTATTCATTTAATACGATGGAAAAGCTGTTGTATTTATATCGTATTTTATGCTTCTGGCGTTGACTTCTAAGGCCCTAACTATTCAATCTGTAAGAGCAACGCCCTAGGGTGTAGCCTAGGTTGCCCGTAAAGTAGAAATGACCATAACTTTCACACTGGTTGCTATTAATCGTTTTATACGATGGAAAAACTGTTGTATTTATATTGTATTTTATGCTTCTGGCGTTCACTTCTAAGGCCCTAGTTATTCGATCTGGTGGAACAACGCCCTATGGTGAAGCCTAGGTAGACCGGAACGTAGAAATGACCATAACTTTCACACTGGTAGCAATTATTCGTTTTACACGATGGAAAAACTGTTCTATTTATTTTGTATTTTATGCATCGGGCGTTGACTTCTAAGGCCCTAACTATTCAATCTGTTGGAGCAACGCCCTAGTGTGAAGCCTAGGTTGCCCTGAAAGTAGAAATGGCCATACCTTTCATACTGGTTGCAATTATCCGTTTTATACAATGGAAAAGCTGTTGTATTTATCCCGTATTTTATGCTTCCGGCGTCGACTTCTTATGCCCTAACTATTCCATCTGGTGGAACAACGCCCTAGGGTGAAGCCCAGGTTGCCCGAAACGTAGAAATGTCCATAACTTTCACACCGGTAGCAATTATTCGTTTTATACGATGGAAAAACTGTTGTATTTATATTGTATTTTATGCTTCTGGCGTTGACTTCTAAGGCACTAACTTTTCGATCTGGTGGAGCAACGCAATAGAGTGAAGCCTAGGATGCCCGGAACGTAGAATTGGCCATCACTTTCAAACTGGTTGCAATTATTCCTGTTATTAGATTGTAACACTGTTGTATTTTTATTGCATTTTATGGTTCGGGCGTTGACTTCTTATGGCCTAACTATTCAATCTGTTGGAGCAACGCCCTAGGGTGAAGCCCAGGTTGCTCGGAAAGTAGAAATGACCATAGGTTTCATACTGGTTGCAATTATTCGTTTTATACGATGGAAAAACTGTTGTATTTATATTGTATTTTATGCTTCTGGCGTTGACTTCTAAGGCACTAACTATTCGATCTGGTGGAGCAACGCAATAGAGTGAAGCCTAGGTTGCCCTGAACGTAGAATTGGCCATCACTTTCAAACTGGTTGCAATTATTCCTGTTATATGATGGAAACACTGTTGTATTTTTATTGCATTTTATGCTTCGGGCGTTGACTTCTAACGCCCCAACTATTCGATCTGGTGGAACAATGCCTCAGAGTTAAGTCTAGGATGCCCGAAACTCCGAAATGACCATTACTTTCACGCTTGTTGCAATTATTCCTGTTATACGATGAAAAGGCTGTTGTATTTTTATTGTATTTTATGCTTCTGGCGTTGACTTCTAAGGCACTAACTATTCGATCTGGTGGAGCATCGCCCTAGAGTGAAACCTAAGTTGCCCGGAACGTAGCAATTACCATCACTTTCAAACTGGTTGCAAATATTCCTGTTATATGATGGAAAAACTGTTGTATTTTTATTGCATTTTATGCTTCGGGCATTAACTTCTAAGGCCCTAACTATTCAATCTGTAAGAGCAACGCCCAAATGTGTAGCCTAGGTTGCCCGTAAAGTAGAAATGACGCTAGCTTTCATACTGGTTGCAATTATTCGTTTTGTATGATGGAAAAATTGTTGTATTTATATTGTATTTTATTCTTCTGGCGTTCACTTCTTAGGCCCTAACCATTCGATCTGGTGGAGCAACGCCCTAGGCGTGAAGCCTAGGTTGCCCGGAAAGTAGAAATGACCACAACTTTCATACTGGTTGCAATTACTCGTTTTATATGATGGAAAAGCTGTTGTATTTATATTGTATTTTATGCTTCTGGCGTTCACATCTTAGGCCCTAACAATTCGATCTGGTGGAACAACGCCCTAGAGTGATGCCTAGGTTGCCTGGAACGTACAAATGACCATCACTTTCACACGGGTTGCAATTATTCCTGTTATAGGACGGAAAGACTGTTGTATTTTTATTGTATTTTATGCTTCAGGCGTTGACTTCTGAGGCCGCAGCTATTCGATGTGGTGGAAGAACGCCATAGAGTGAAGCCTAGGTTGCCCTGAACGTAGAAATGACCATAACGTTCGTACTGGTTGCAATTATTCGTTTAATACGATGGAAAAGCTGTTGCATCTTTATTATATTTTATGATTCTGGCGTTGACTTCTAAGGCCCTAACTATTCGATCTGGTGGAGCAACGCCATAGTGTGAAGCCTAGGTTGTCCGGAACGTAGAAATGACGTTAACTTTCATACAGGTTGCAATTATTCGTTTTATACGATGGAAAAACAGTTCTATTTATTTTGTATTTTATGCTTCGGCCGTTGACTTCTAAGGCACTAACTATTCGATCTGTTGGAGCAACGCCCTAGGGTGTAGCCTAGGTTGCCCGGGAAGTAGAAATGACTACAACTTTCATACTGGTTGCAATTACTCGTTTTATACAATGGAAAAACTGTTCTATTTATTTTGTATTTTATGCTTCGGGCGTTGACTTCTAAGGCCCTAACTGTTTGATCTGGTCGAGCAACGCCCTAGGCGTGAAGCCTAGGTTGCCCGGAACGTTGAAATGACCATCACTTTCAAACTGGTTGCAATTATTCCTATTATATGATGGAAAAACTGTTATATTTATATTGTATTTTATGCTTCGGCCGCTGACTTCTAAGGCCCTAACTATTCAATCTGTTGGAGCAACGCCCTAGAGTGAAGCCTAGGTTGCCCGGAACGTTGAAATGCCCATTACTTTCACACTGGTTGCAATTATTAGTTTTTTACGGTGGAACAACTGTTCTATTTATTTTGTATTTTATGCTTCGGGCGATGACTTCTAAGGCCCTAACTATTCAATCTGTTGGAGCAACGCCCTAGGGTGAAGCCTAGGTTGCCCGGAAAGTAGAAATGACCATACCTTTAATACTGGTTGCAATTATTCGTTTTATACGATGGAAAAGCTGTTGTATTTATACCGTATTTTATGCTTCTGGCGTTGACTTCTTAGGCCCTAACACTTCGATTTGGTGGAGCAACACCCTACAGTGAAGCCTAGGTTGCCCGGAACGTAGATATGACCATAACCTTCACACAGGTTGCAATTATTCGTTTTATATGATGGAAAAACTGTTGTATTTATATTGTATTATATGCTGCTGGCGTTCACTTCTTAGGCCCTAACTATTCAATTTTGTGGAACAACGCCCTAGAGTGAGGACTAGGTTGCCCGGAACGTAGAAATGACGTTAACTTTCATACTGGTTGCAATTACTCGTTTTATACGATAGAAAAACTGTTGTAGTTATATTGTATTTTATGCATCTGGCGTTGACTTCTAAGGCACTAACTATTCGGTCGGGTGGAGCAACGCCCTAGAGTGAAGCCTAAGTTGCCCGCAACGTAGCAATTACCATCACTTTCAAACTGGTTGCAAATATTCCTGTTATATGATGGAAGAGCTCTTGTATATTTATTGTATTTTATGCTTCGGGCATTGACTTCTAAGGTCCTAACTATTCAATCTGTTCGAGCATCGCCCTAGGGTGAAGCCGAGGTTGCGCGGAAAGTAGAAATGGCTATAACTTTCACACTGGGTGCAACTATTCGTTTTATACGATGGAAAAGCTGTTGCATCTTTATTGTATTTTATGCTTCTGTCGCTGACGTCTAAGGCCGTAGCTATTAGATGTGGTGGAGCAACGCACTAGAGTGACGCCTAGGTTGCCAGGAACGTGGAATGACCATTACTTTCGCAATGTTTGCAATTATTCATTTTATACGATGGAAAAACTGTTGTACTTATATTCTATTTTATGCTTCTGGCGTTGACTTCTAAGGCGCTAACTATTCGATCTGGTGGAGCAACGCCCTAGAGTGAAGCCTAGGTTGCCCGGAACGTAGAAATGACCACCACTTTCTAACTGGTTGCAATTAATCCCTTAATACGGTGGAAAAACTGTTGTATTTTTATTGCCTTTTATGCTTCCGGCGTTGACTTCTAAGGCCCTAACTATTCAATCTGTTGGAGCAACGCCCTAGGGTGAAGCCTAGGTTGCCCGGAAAGTAGAAATGACGTTAACTTTCATACTGGTTGCAATTATTCGTTTTATACGATGGAAAAACTGTTGCATTTATATTGTGTTTTATGCTTCTGGCGTTGACTTCTAAGGCCCTAACTATTCAGTCTGTAAGAGCAACGCCCTAGGGTGTAGCCTAGGTTGCCCGTAAAGTAGAAATGACCATAACTGTCACACTGGTTGCTATTATTCGTTCTATACGATGGAAAAGCTGTTATATTTATATTGTATCTTATGCTTCTGGCGTTGACTTATTAGGCCCTAACAATTCGATCTGGTGGAACAACGCCCTATTGTGAAGCCTAGGTTGCCTGGAACGTAAAAATGACCATCACTTTCACACGGGTTGCAATTATTCGTTTTATACAGTGGAAAAACCGTTCTATTTATTTTGTATTTTATGCTTCGGGCGTTGATTTCTAAGGCCCTGACTGTTTCATCTGGTGGAGCAACGCCCTAGAGTGAAGCCTAGGTTGCCCGGAACGTAGAAATGACCATAACTTTCACACTGGTAGCAATTATACGTTTTATACGATGGAAAAACTGTTGTATTTATATTGCATTTCATGCTTCAGGCGTTGACTTCTAAGGCCCTAGCTATTCGATCTGGTGGAGCAACGCCCTAGAGTGAAGCCTAAGTTGCCCGGAACGTAGAAATGACCATAACTTTGACACCGGTAGCAATTATTCGTTTTATACGATGGAAAAACTGTTGTATTTATATTGCATTTTATGCTTCGGGCGTTGACTTCTAAGGCCATAGCTATTCGATGTGGTGGAGCAACGCCCTAGAGTGAAGCCTAGGTTGCCCGGAAGGTAGAAATGCCCATTACTTCCACCTGGTTGCAATAATTGTTTTATACGGTGGAAAAACTGTTCTATTTATTTTGTATTTTATGCTTCGGGCGTTGACTTCTAAGGCCCTAACTATTCAATCTGTTGGAGCAACGCCCTAGTGTGAAGCCTAGGTTGCCCTGAAAGCAGAAATGGCCATACCTTTCATACTGGTTGCAATTATCCGTTTTATACAATGGAAAAGCTGTTGTATTTATCCCGTATTTTATGCTTCCGGCGTCGACTTCTTATGCCCTAACTATTCCATCTGGTGGAACAACGCCCTAGGGTGAAGCCCAGGTTGCCCGAAACGTAGAAATGTCCATAACTTTCACACCGGTAGCAATTATTCGTTTTATACGATGGAAAAACTGTTGTATTTATATTGTATTTTATGCTTCTGGCGTTGACTTCTAAGGCACTAACTTTTCGATCTGGTGGAGCAACGCAATAGAGTGAAGCCTAGGATGCCCGGAACGTAGAATTGGCCATCACTTTCAAACTGGTTGCAATTATTCCTGTTATTAGATTGTAACACTGTTGTATTTTTTTTGCATTTTATGGTTCGGGCGTTGACTTCTTATGGCCTAACTATTCAATCTGTTGGAGCAACGCCCTAGGGTGAAGCCCAGGTTGCTCGGAAAGTAGAAATGACCATAGGTTTCATACTGGTTGCAATTATTCGTTTTATACGATGGAAAAACTGTTGTATTTATATTGTATTTTATGCTTCTGGCGTTGACTTCTAAGGCACTAACTATTCGATCTGGTGGAGCAACGCAATAGAGTGAAGCCTAGGTTGCCCTGAACGTAGAATTGGCCATCACTTTCAAACTGGTTGCAATTATTCCTGTTATATGATGGAAACACTGTTGTATTTTTATTGCATTTTATGCTTCGGGCGTTGACTTCTAACGCCCCAACTATTCGATCTGGTGGAACAATGCCTCAGAGTTAAGTCTAGGATGCCCGAAACTCCGAAATGACCATTACTTTCACGCTTGTTGCAATTATTCCTGTTATACGATGAAAAGGCTGTTGTATTTTTATTGTATTTTATGCTTCTGGCGTTGACTTCTAAGGCACTAACGATTCGATCTGGTGGAGCATCGCCCTAGAGTGAAACCTAAGTTGCCCGGAACGTAGCAATTACCATCACTTTCAAACTGGTTGCAAATATTCCTGTTATATGATGGAAAAACTGTTGTATTTTTATTGCATTTTATGCTTCGGGCATTAACTTCTAAGGCCCTAACTATTCAATCTGTAAGAGCAACGCCCAAATGTGTAGCCTAGGTTGCCCGTAAAGTAGAAATGACGCTAGCTTTCATACTGGTTGCAATTATTCGTTTTGTATGATGGAAAAATTGTTGTATTTATATTGTATTTTATGCTTCTGGCGTTCACTTCTTAGGCCCTAACCATTCGATCTGGTGGAATAACGCCCTATGGTGAAGCCTAGGTTGACCGGAACGTAGAAATGACGTTAACTTTCATACTGGTTGCAATTACTCGTTTCATACGATGGAAAAACTGTTGTATTTATATTGTATTTTATGCTTCTGGCGTTGACTTCTAAGGCACTAACTATTCCATCTGGTGGAGCAACGCCCTAGAGTGAAGCCTAAGTTGCCCGGAACGTAGCAATTACCATCACTTTCAAACTGGTTGCAAATATTCCTGTTATATGATGGAAAAACTGTTGTATTTATATTGTATTTTATGCTGCGGGCGTTCACTTCTTAGGCCCTAACAATTCGATCTGGTGGAAGAACGAGCTGGGGTGAAGCCTAGGTTGCCCGGAACGTAGAAATGACCATAACTTTCACACTGGTTGCAATTATTCGTTTTATACGATGGAAAAAGTGTTCTATTTATTTTGTATTTAATGCTTCGGGCGTTGGCTTATAAGGCCATAACTGTTTGATCTGTTGGAGCAACGGCCTACAGTGAAGCCTAGGTTGCCCGGAACGTAGAAATGACCATAACTTTCACACTGGATGCTATTATTCGTTTTATACGATGGAAAAACTGTTATATTTATATTGTATTTTATGCTTCTGGCGTTCACTTCTTAGGCCCTAACTATTCGATCTGGTGGAGCAACGCCCTAGGGTGAAGCCTAGGTTGCCCGGAACGTAGAAATGACCATAACTTTTACACTGGTAGCAATTGTTCGTTTCATACAATGGAAAAGCTGTTCTATTCATTTTGTATTTTATGCTTCGGGCGTTGACTTCTAAGGCCCTAACTGTTTGATCTGGTGGAGCAACGCCCTAGGGTGAAGCCTTGGTTGCACGGAACGTAGAAATGACGTTCACTTTCATACTGGTCGGAATTACTCGTTCTATACGATGGAAAAACTGTTATATTTACATTGTATTTTATGCTTCTGGCGTTGACTTCTAAGGCACTAACTATTCGATCTGGTGGAGCAACACTCTAGAGTGAAGCCTAGGTTGCCCGGAACGTAGAAATGACCATCACCTTCAAACTGGTTGCAATTATTCCTGTTATATGATGGAAAAACTGTTGTATTTATATTGTATTTTATGCTTCGGGCGTTGACTGCTAAGGCCCTAACTATTCAATCTGTTGGATCAACGCCCTAGAGTGAAGCCTAGGTTGCTCGGAACGTAGAAATGACCATAACATTCACACTGGTTGAAATTATTCGTTTAATACGATGGAAAAGCTGTTGCATCTTTATTGTATTTTATGATTCTGGCGTTGACTTCTAAGGCCCTAACCATTCGATCTGGTGGAGCAACGCCCTAGAGTGAAGCCTAGGTTGCCCGGAACGTAGAAATGACGTTAACTTTCAAACTGGTTGCAATTATTCCTGTTATATGATGGAAAATCTGTTGTATTTATATTGTATCTTATGCTTCTGGCGTTGACTTCTAAGGCCCTAACAATTCGATCTGGTGGAAGAACGACCTGGGGTGAAGCCTAGGTTGCCCGGAACGTAGAAATGACCATAACTTTCACACTGGTTGCAATTATTCGTTTTATAAGATGGAAAAAGTGTTCTATTTATTTTGTATTTAATGCTTCGGGCGTTGGCTTATAAGGCCATAACTGTTTGATCTGTTGGAGCAACGGCCTACAGTGAAGCCTAGGTTGCCCGGAACGTAGAAATGACCATAACTTTCACACTGGATGCTATTATTCGTTTTATACGATGGAAAAACTGTTATATTTATATTGTATTTTATGCTTCTGGCGTTCACTTCTTAGGCCCTAACTATTCGATCTGGTGGAGCCACGCCCTAGGGTGAAGCCTAGGTTGCCCGGAACGTAGAAATGACCATAACTTTTACACTGGTAGCAATTGTTCGTTTTATACAATGGAAAAGCTGTTCTATTCATTTTGTATTTTATGCTTCGGGCGTTGACTTCTAAGGCCCTAACTGTTTGATCTGGTGGAGCAACGCCCTAGGGTGAAGCCTTGGTTGCACGGAACGTAGAAATGACGTTCACTTTCATACTGGTCGGAATTACTCGTTCTATACGATGGAAAAACTGTTATATTTACATTGTATTTTATGCTTCTGGCGTTGACTTCTAAGGCACTAACTATTCGATCTGGTGGAGCAACACTCTAGAGTGAAGCCTAGGTTGCCCGGAACGTAGAAATGACCATCACCTTCAAACTGGTTGCAATTATTCCTGTTATATGATGGAAAAACTGTTGTATTTATATTGTATTTTATGCTTCGGGCGTTGACTGCTAAGGCCCTAACTATTCAATCTGTTGGATCAACGCCCTAGAGTGAAGCCTAGGTTGCTCGGAACGTAGAAATGACCATAACATTCACACTGGTTGAAATTATTCGTTTAATACGATGGAAAAGCTGTTGCATCTTTATTGTATTTTATGATTCTGGCGTTGACTTCTAAGGCCCTAACCATTCGATCTGGTGGAGCAACGCCCTAGAGTGAAGCCTAGGTTGCCCGGAACGTAGTAATGACGTTAACTTTCAAACTGGTTGCAATTATTCCTGTTATATGATGGAAAATCTGTTGTATTTATATTGTATCTTATGCTTCTGGCGTTGACTTATTAGGCCATAACAATTCGATCTGGTGGAACAACGCCCTAGAGTGAAGCCTAGATTGCCTGGAACGTACAAATGACCATCACTTTCATACGGGTTACAATTATTCCTGTTATAGGATGGAAAGACTGTTGTATTTTTATTGTATTTTATGCTTCAGGCGTTGACTTCTGAGTCCGTAGCTATTCGATGTGGTGGAAGAACGCCATAGAGTGAAGCCTGGGTTGCCCGGAACGTAGAAATGACCATAACTTTCGTACTGGTTATAATTATTCGTTTTATGTGATGGAAAAGCTGTTGTATTTATATTGTATTTTATGCTGCTGGCGTTCACTTCTTCGGCCCTAACTATTCAATCTGGTGGAACAACGCGCTAGAGTGAGGCCTAGGTTGCCCGGAACGTAGAAATGACCATCACTTCCATACTGGTAGCAATTATTCGTTTTATACGATGGAAAAACTGTTGTATTTATATTGTATTTCATGTTTCTGACATTGACTTCTAAGGCCCTAGCTATTCGATCTGGTGGAGCAACGCCCTAGGGTGAAGCCTAGGTTGCCCGGAACGTAGAAATGACCATCACTTTCAAACTGGTTGCAATTAATCCTTTTATACGATGGAAAAACTGTTGTATTTTTATTGCATTTTATGCTTCGGGCGTTGACTTCTAAGGCCCTAACTATTCAATCTGTTGGAGCAACGGCCTAGGGTGAAGCCTAGGTTGCTCGGAAAGTAGAAACGACCATAGGTTTGGTACTGGTTGCAATTATTCGTTTTATACAATGGAAAAACTGTTGTATTTATATTGTATTTTATGCTTCTGGCGTTGACTTCTAAGGCCCTAGCTATTCGATCTAGTGGAGCAACGCCCTAGAGTGAAGCCTAGGTTGCCCGGAGAGGAGAAATGACCATCACTTTCAAACTGGTTGCAATTAATCCTGTTATACGGTGGAAAAGCTGTTGTATTTTTATTGCATTTTATGCTTCTGGCGTTCACTTCTTAGGCCCTAACTTTCGATCTGGTGGAACAACGGCCTAGGGTGAAGCCTAGGTTTCCCGGAACGTAGAAATGACCATAACTTTACATTGGTAGCAATTATTCGTTTTATACAGTGGAAAAACTGTTCTATTTATTTTGTATTTAATGCTTCGGGCGTTGGCTTCTAAGGCCCTAACTGTTTGATCTGGTGGAGCAACGCCCTAGAGTGAAGCCTAGGTTGCCTATAACGCAGAAATGACCATCACTTTCACACGGGTTGCAAATATTCCTGTTATAGGATGGAAAGACTGTTGTATTTTTATTGTATTTTATACTTCAGGCGTTGACTTCTGAGGCCGTAGCTATTCGATGTGGTGGAAGAACGCCATAGAGTGAAGCCTAGGTTGCCCGGAACGTAGAAATGACCATAACTTTTACACTGGTAGCAATTATTCGTTTTATACAATGGAAAAACTGTTCTATTTATTTTGTATTTTATGCTTCGGCGTTGACTTCTAAGGTCCTACCTGTTTGATCTGGTTGAGCAACGCCCTAGTGTGAAGCCTAGGTTGCCCGGATCGTATAAATGACGTTAACTTTCATACTGGTTGCACTTAGTCGTTTTATACGATGGAAAAACTGTTGTATTTATATTGTATTTTATGCTTCTGGCGTTGACTTCTAAGGCACTAACTATTCGATCTGGTGGAGCATCGCCCTAGAGTGAAACCTAAGTTGTCCGGAACGTAGCAATTACCATCACTTTCAAACTGGTTGCAAATATTCCTGTTATATGATGGAAAAACTGTTGTATTTTTATTGCATTTTATGCTTCGGGCATTAACTTCTAAGGCCCTAACTATTCAATCTGTAAGAGCAACGCCCAAATGTGTAGCCTAGGTTGCCCGTAAAGTAGAAATGACGCTAGCTTTCATACTGGTTGCAATTATTCGCTTTGTATGATGGAAAAATTGTTGTATTTATATTGTATTTTATGCTTCTGGCGTTCACTTCTTAGGCCCTAACCATTCGATCTGGTGGAATAACGCCCGATGGTGAAGCCTAGGTTGACCGGAACGTAGAAATGACCATAACTTTCACACCGGTAGCAATTATTCGTTTTACACGATTGAAAAACTGTTCTATTTATTTTGTATTTTATGCATCGGGCGTTGACTTCTAAGGCCCTAGCTATTCAATCTGTTGGATCAACGCCCTAGAGTGAAGCCTAGGTTGCCCGGAAAGTAGAATTGACGTTAACTTTCATACTGGTTGCAATTATTCGTTTCATACGATGGAAAAACTGTTGTATTTATATTGTATTTTATGCTTCTGGCGTTGACTTCTAAGGCACTAACTATTCCATCTGGTGGAGCAACGCCCTAGAGTAAAGCCTAAGTTGCCCGGAACGTAGCAATTACCATCACTTTCAAACTGGTTGCAAGTATTCCTGTTATATGATGGAAAAACTGTTGTATTTATATTGTATTTTATGCTGCCGGCGTTCACTTCTTAGGCCCTAACAATTCGATCTGGTGGAAGAACGACCTGGGGAGAAGCCTAGGTTGCCCGGAACGTAGAAATGACCATAACTTTCACACTGGTTGCAATTATTCGTTTTATACGATGGAAAAAGTGTTCTATTTATTTTGTATTTAATGCTTCGGGCGTTGGCTTATAAGGCCATAACTGTTTGATCTGTTGGAGCAACGGCCTACAGTGAAGCCTAGGTTGCCCGGAACGTAGAAATGACCATAACTTTCACACTGGATGCTATTATTCGTTTTCTACGATGGAAAAACTGTTATACTTATATTGTATTTTATGCTTCTGGCGTTGACTTCTTAGCCCCTAACTATTCGATCTGGTAGAACAACGCCCTAGAGTGAAGCTTAGGTTGCCTATAACGTAGAAATGACCATCACTTTCACAAGGGTTGCAATTATTCCTGTTATAGGATGGAAAGACGGTTGTACTTTTATTGTATTTTATACTTCAGGCGTTGACTTCTGAGGCCGTAGCTATTCGATGTGGTGGAAGAACGCCATAGAGTGAAGCCTAGATTGCCCGGAACGTAGAAATGACCATAAGTTTCATACTGGTTGCAATTATTCGTTTTATATGATGGAAAAACTGTTATATTTATATTGTATCTTATGCTTCTGGCGTTGACTTCTTAGGCCCTAACAATTCGATCTGGTGGAACAACGCCCTAGAGTGAAGCCTAGGTTGCCTGGAACGTACAAATGACCATCACTTTCACACGGGTTGCAATTATTCCTGTTATAGGACGGAAAGACTGTTGTATTTATATTGTATTTTATGCTTCGGGCATTGACTGCTAAGGCCCTTACTATTCAATCTGTTGGATCAGCGCCCTAGAGTGAAGCCTAGGTTGCTCGGAATGTAGAAATGACCATAACAATCACACTGGTTGAAATTATTCGTTTAATACGATGGAAAAGCTGTTGCATCTTTATTGTATTTTATGCTTCTGTCGTTGACGTCTAAGACCGTAGCTATTAGATGTGGTGGAGCAACGCACTAGAGTGACGCCTAGGTTGCCCGTAACGTAGAAATGACCATAACTTTCAAACTGGTTGCAATTAATCCTTTTATACGATGGAAAAACTAATGCATTTTTATTGCATTTTATGCTTCGGGCGTTGACTTCTAAGGCCCTAACTATACAATCTGTTGGAGCAACGCCCTAGGGTGAAGCCTAGGTTGCCCGGAACGTAGAAATGACCATAAATTTCACACGGGTTGCAATTATTCGTATTATACGATGGAAAAGCTGTTGTATTTAGACCGTATTTTATGCTTCTGGCGTTGACTTCTTATGCCCTAACTATTCCATCTGGTGGAACAACGCCCTAGGGTGAAGCCTAGGTTGCCCGGAACGTAGAAATGACCACAACTTTCACACCGGTAGCAATTATACGTTTTATACGATGGAAAAACTGTTGTATTTATATTGCATTTCATGCTTCTGGCGTTGACTTCTAAGGCCCTAGCTTTTCGATCTGGTGGAGCAACGCCCTAGAGTGAAGCCTAAGTTGCCCGGAACGTAGAAGTGACCATAACTTTCACACTGGTTGCTATTATTCGTTTTATACAATGGAAAAACTGTTCTATTTATTTTGTATTTTATGCTTCGGGCGTTGACTTCTGAGGCCCTAACTGTTTGATCTGGTTGAGCAACGCCCTAGAGTGAAGCCTAGGTTGCCCGGAACGTAGAAGTGACCATAACTTTCACACTGGTTGCTATTATTCGTTCTATACGATGGAAAAACTGTTATATTTATATTGTATCTTATGCTTCTGGCGTTGACTTCTTAGGCCCTAACAATTCGATCTGGTGGAACAACGCCCCAGAGTGATGCCTAGGTTGCCTGGAACGTACAAATGACCATCACGTTCACAAGGGTTGCAATTATTCCTGTTATATGATAGAGAGACTGTTGTATTTTTATTGTATTTTATGCTTCAGGCGTTGACTTCTGAGGCCGCAGCTATTCGATGTGGTGGAAGAACGCTACAGAGTGAAGCCTAGGTTGCCCGGAACGTAGAAATGACCATAACTTTCATACGGGTTGCAATTATTCGTTTTATATGATGGAAGAACTGTTGTATTTATATTGTATTTTATGCATCGGGCGTTGACTTCTTAGGCCCTAACAATTCGATCTGGTGGAACAACGCCCTAGAGTGAAGCCTAGGTTACCTGGAACGTACAAATGACCATCACTTTCACACGGGTTGCAATTATTCCTGTTATAGGACGGAAAGACTGTTGTATTTTTATTGTATTTTATGCTTCAGACATTGACTTCTGAGGCCGTTGCTATTCGATGTAGTGGAAGAACGCCATAGAGTGAAGCCTAGGTTGCCCGGAACGTAGAAATGACCATAACTTTCATACTGGTTGCTATTATCCGTTTTATACGTTGGAAAAACTGTTGTATTTATATTGTATTTTATGCTTCTGGCGTTGACTTCTAAGGCTCTAACTATTCGATCTGGAGGAGCAACGCCCTAGAGTGAAGCCTAGGTTGCCCGGAACGTAGAAATGACCATAACTTTCACACTGGTTGCTATTATTCGTTCTATACGATGGAAAAACTGTTATATTTATATTGTATCTTGTGCTTCTGGTGTTGACTTCTTAGGCCCTAACAATTCGATCTGGTGGAACAACGCCCCAGAGTGATGCCTAGGTTGCCTGGAACGTACAAATGACCATCACTTTCACAAGGGTTGCAATTATTCCTGTTATGTGATGGAGAGACTGTTGTATTTTTATTGTATTTTATGCTTCAGGCGTTGACTTCTGAGGCCGCAGCTATTCGATGTGGTGGAAGAACGCCACAGAGTGAAGCCTAGGTTGCCCGGAACGTAGAAATGACCATAACTTTCATACTGGTTGCAATTATTCGTTTTATATGATGGAAGAACTGTTGTATTTATATTGTATTTTATGCTGCTGGCGTTCACTTCTTAGGCTCTAACTATTCGATCTGGTGGAACAACGCGCTGGGGTGAAGCCTAGGTTGCCGGAACGTAGAAATGATCATAACTTTCACACTGGTTGCTATTATTCGTTTCATACGATGGAAAAACTGTTCCATTTATTTTGTACTTTATGCTTCGGGCGTTGACTTCTAAGGAACTAACTGTTTGATCTGTTGGAGCAACGCCCTAGAGTGAAGCCTAGGTTGCCCGGAACGTAGAAATGACCATAACTTTCACACTGGATGCTATTATTCGTTCTATACGGTGGAAAAACTGTTATATTTTTATTGTACCTTATGCTTCTGGCGTTGACTTCTTAGGCCCTAACAATTCGATCTGGTGGAACAACGCCCTAGAGTGAAGCCTAGGTTGCCTGGAACGTACAAATGACCATCACTTTCACACGGGTTGCAATTATTCCTGTTATAGGATGGAAAGACTGTTGTATTTTTATTGTATTTCATGCTACAGGCGTTGACTTCTGAGGCCGCAGCTATTCGATGTGGTGGAAGAACGCCATAGAGTGAAGCCTAGGTTGCCCGGAATGTAGAAATGACCATAACTTTCCTACTGGATGCAATTATTCGTTTTATATGATGGAAGAACTGTTGTATTTATATTGTATTTTATGCTTCTGGCGTTGACTTCTAAGGCACTAACTATTCGATCTGGTGGAGCAACGCTCTAGAGAGAAGCCTAGGTTGCCCGAAACGTAGAAATGACCATCACCTTCAAACTGGTTGCAATTATTCCTGTTATATGATGGAAAAACTGTTGTATTTATATTGTATTTTATGCTTCTGGCGTTGACTTCTAAGGCACTAACTATTCGATCTGGTGGAGCAACGCCCTAGAGTGAAGCCTAGGTTGCCCGGAACGTAGAAATGACGTTAAATTTCATACTGGTTGCAATTATTCGTTTTATACGATGGAAAAACAGTTCTATTTATTTTGTATTTTATGCTTCGGCCGTTGACTTCTAAGGCACTAACTATTCGATCTGTTGGAGCAACGCCCTAGGCTGTAGCCTAGGTTGCCCGGAAAGTAGAAATGACCACAACTTTCATACTGGTTGCAATTACTCGTTTTATATGATGGAAAAACTGTTGTATTTATATTGTATTTTATGATTCTGGCGTTCACTTCGTAGGCCCTAACTATTCGATCTGGTGGAACAACGCCCTAGGGTGAAGCGTAGGTTGCCCGGAACGTAGAAATGACCATAACTTTTACACAGGTAGCAATTATTCGTTTTATACAATGGAAAAACTGTTCTATTTATTTTGTATTTTATGCTTCGGGCGTTGACTTCTAAGGCCCTAACTGTTTGATCTGGTGGAGCAACGGCCTAGGCGTGAAGCCTAGGTTGCCCGGAACGTAGAAATGACCATAACTTTCACACTGGTTGCTATTATTCGTTCTATACGATGGAAAAACTGTTATATTTATATTGTATCTTATGCTTCTGGCGTTGACTTCTTAGGCCCTAACAATTCGATCTGGTGGAACAACGCCCCAGAGTGATGCCTAGGTTGCCTGGAACGTACAAATGACCATCACTTTCACAAGGGTTGCAATTATTCCTGTTATATGATGGAGAGACTGTTGTATTTTTATTGTATTTTATGCTTCAGGCGTTGACTTCTGAGGCCGTAGCTATTCGATGTGGTGGAAGAACGCCATAGAGTGAAGCCTAGGTTGCCCGGAACGTAGAAATGACCATAACTTTCATACTGGTTGCAATTATTCGTTTTATATGATGGAAGAACTGTTGTATTTATATTGTATTTTATGCTGCCGGCGTTCACTTCTTAGGCCCTAACAATTCGATCTGGTGGAAGAACGCCCTAGAGTGAAGCCTATTTTGCCTGGAACGTACAAATGACCATCACTTTCACACGGGTTGCAATTATTCCTGTTATAGGACGAAAAGACTGTTGTATTTTTATTGTATTTTATGCTTCAGGCGTTGACTTCTGAGGCCGTTGCTATTCGATGTAGTGGAAGAACACCATAGAGTGAATCCTAGGTTGCCCGGAACGTAGAAATGAGCATAACTTTCATACTGGTTGCAATTATTCGTTTTATACGTTGGAAAAACCGTTGTATTTATATTGTATATTATGCTTCTGCCGTTGACTTCTCAGGCACTAACTATTCGATCTGGTGGAGCAACGCCCTAGAGTGAAGCCTAGGTTGCTCGGAACGCAGAAATGACCATCACTTTCAAACTGGTTGTAATTATTCCTGTTATAGGATGGAAGAACTGTTGTATTTATATTGTATTTTATGCTGCTGGCGTTCACTTCCTAGGGCCTAACTATTCGATCTGGTGGAGCAACGACCTGGGGTGAAGCCTAGGTTGCCCGGAACGTAGAGATGACCATAACTTTCACACTGGTTGCAATTATTCGTTTTATACGATGGAAAAACTGTTCTATTTATTTTGTATTTAATGCTTCTGGCGTTGGCTTCTAAGGCCCTAACTGTTTGATCTGGTGGAGCAACGCTCTAGAGTGAAGCCTAGGTTGCCCGGAACGTAGAAATGACCATCACCTTCAAACTGGTTGCAATTATTCCTGTTATATGATGGAAAAACTGTTGTATTTATATTGTATTTTATGCTTCTGGCGTTGACTTCTAAGGCACTAACTATTCGATCTGGTGGAGCAACGCCCTAGGGTGAAGCCTAGGTTGCTCGGAACGCAGAAATGACCATCACTTTCAAACTGGTTGTAATTATTCCTGTTATAGGATAGAAGAACTGTTGTATTTATATTGTATTTTATGCTGCTGGCGTTCACTTCTTAGGCCCTAACTATTCGATCTGGTGGAGCAACGACCTGGGGTGAAGCCTAGGTTGCCCGGAACGTAGAAATGACCATAACTTTCACACTGGTTGCAATTATTCGTTTTATACGATGGAAAAAGTGTTCTATTTATTTTGTATTTAATGCTTCGGGCGTTGGCTTATAAGGCCACAAGTGTTTGATCTGGTGGAGCAACGGCCTACAGTGAAACCTAGGTTGCCCGGAACGTAGAAATGACCATAACTTTCACACTGGTTGCAATTATTCGTTTTATACGATGGAAAAAGTGTTCTATTTATTTTGTATTTAATGCTTCGGGCGTTGGCTTATAAGGCCATAACTGTTTGATCTGTTGGAGCAACGGCCTACAGTGAAGCCTAGGTTGCCCGGAACGTAGAAATGACCATAACTTTCACACTGGATGCTATTATTCGTTTTATACGATGGTAAAACTGTTATATTTATATTGTATTTTATGCTTCTGGCGTTCACTTCTTAGGCCCTAACTATTCGATCTGGTGGAGCAACGCCCTAGGGTGAAGCCTAGGTTGCCCGGAACGTAGAAATGACCATAACTTTTACACTGGTAGCAATTGTTCGTTTTATACAATGGAAAAGCTGTTCTATTCATTTTGTATTTTATGCTTCGGGCGTTGACTTCTAAGGCCCTAACTGTTTGATCTGGTGGAGCAACGCCCTAGGGTGAAGCCTTGGTTGCACGGAACGTAGAAATGACGTTCACTTTCATACTGGTCGGAATTACTCGTTCTATACGATGGAAAAACTGTTATATTTACATTGTATTTTATGCTTCTGGCGTTGACTTCTAAGGCACTAACTATTCGATCTGGTGGAGCAACACTCTAGAGTGAAGCCTAGGTTGCCCGGAACGTAGAAATGACCATCACCTTCAAACTGGTTGCAATTATTCCTGTTATATGATGGAAAAACTGTTGTATTTATATTGTATTTTATGCTTCGGGCGTTGACTGCTAAGGCCCTAACTATTCAATCTGTTGGATCAACGCCCTAGAGTGAAGCCTAGGTTGCTCGGAACGTAGAAATGACCATAACATTCACACTGGTTGAAATTATTCGTTTAATACGATGGAAAAGCTGTTGCATCTTTATTGTATTTTATGATTCTGGCGTTGACTTCTAAGGCCCTAACCATTCGATCTGGTGGAGCAACGCCCTAGAGTGAAGCCTAGGTTGCCCGGAACGTAGAAATGACGTTAACTTTCAAACTGGTTGCAATTATTCCTGTTATATGATGGAAAATCTGTTGTATTTATATTGTATCTTATGCTTCTGGCGTTGACTTATTAGGCCATAACAATTCGATCTGGTGGAACAACGCCCTAGAGTGAAGCCTAGATTGCCTGGAACGTACAAATGACCATCACTTTCATACGGGTTACAATTATTCATGTTATAGGATGGAAAGACTGTTGTATTTTTATTGTATTTTATGCTTCAGGCGTTGACTTCTGAGTCCGTAGCTATTCGATGTGGTGGAAGAACGCCATAGAGTGAAGCCTGGGTTGCCCGGAACGTAGAAATGACCGTAACTTTCGTACTGGTTGCAATTATTCGTTTTATGTGATGGAAAAGCTGTTGTATTTATATTGTATTTTATGCTGCTGGCGTTCACTTCTTCGGCCCTAACTATTCAATCTGGTGGAACAACGCGCTAGAGTGAGGCCTAGGTTGCCCGGAACGTAGAAATGACCATCACTTCCATACTGGTAGCAATTATTCGTTTTATACGATGGAAAAACTGTTGTATTTATATTGTATTTCATGTTTCTGACATTGACTTCTAAGGCCCTAGCTATTCGATCTGGTGGAGCAACGGCCTAGGGTGAAGCCTAGGTTGCTCGGAAAGTAGAAACGACCATAGGTTTGGTACTGGTTACAATTATTCGTTTTATACAATGGAAAAACTGTTGTATTTATATTGTATTTTATGCTTCTGGCGTTGACTTCTAAGGCCCTATCTATTCGATCTAGTGGAGCAACGCCCTAGAGTGAAGCCTAGGTTGCCCGGAGAGGAGAAATGACCATCACTTTCAAACTGGTTGCAATTAATCCTGTTATACGGTGGAAAAACTGTTGTATTTTTATTGCATTTTATGCTTCTGGCGTTCACTTCTTAGGCCCTAACTTTCGATCTGGTGGAACAACGGCCTAGGGTGAAGCCTAGGTTTCCCGGAACGTAGAAATGACCATAACTTTACATTGGTAGCAATTATTCGTTTTATACAGTGGAAAAACTGTTCTATTTATTTTGTATTTAATGCTTCGGGCGTTGGCTTCTAAGGCCCTAACTGTTTGATCTGGTGGAGCAACGCCCTAGAGTGAAGCCTAGGTTGCCTATAACGCAGAAATGACCATCACTTTCACACGGGTTGCAAATATTCCTGTTATAGGATGGAAAGACTGTTGTATTTTTATTGTATTTTATACTTCAGGCGTTGACTTCTGAGGCCGTAGCTATTCGATGTGGTGGAAGAACGCCATAGAGTGAAGCCTAGGTTGCCCGGAACGTAGAAATGACCATAACTTTTACACTGGTAGCAATTATTCGTTTTATACAATGGAAAAACTGTTCTATTTATTTTGTATTTTATGCTTCGGCGTTGACTTCTAAGGTCCTACCTGTTTGATCTGGTTGAGCAACGCCCTAGTGTGAAGCCTAGGTTGCCCGGATCGTATAAATGACGTTAACTTTCATACTGGTTGCACTTAGTCGTTTTATACGATGGAAAAACTGTTGTATTTATATTGTATTTTATGCTTCTGGCGTTGACTTCTAAGGCACTAACTATTCGATCTGGTGGAGCATCGCCCTAGAGTGAAACCTAAGTTGCCCGGAACGTAGCAATTACCATCACTTTCAAACTGGTTGCAAATATTCCTGTTATATGATGGAAAAGCTGTTGTATTTTTATTGCATTTTATGCTTCGGGCATTAACTTCTAAGGCCCTAACTATTCAATCTGTAAGAGCAACGCCCAAATGTGTAGCCTAGGTTGCCCGTAAAGTAGAAATGACGCTAGCTTTCATACTGGTTGCAATTATTCGCTTTGTATGATGGAAAAATTGTTGTATTTATATTGTATTTTATGCTTCTGGCGTTCACTTCTTAGGCCCTAACCATTCGATCTGGTGGAATAACGCCCTATGGTGAAGCCTAGGTTGACCGGAACGTAGAAATGACCATAACTTTCACACCGGTAGCAATTATTCGTTTTACACGATTGAAAAACTGTTCTATTTATTTTGTATTTTATGCATCGGGCGTTGACTTCTAAGGCCCTAGCTATTCAATCTGTTGGATCAACGCCCTAGAGTGAAGCCTAGGTTGCCCGGAAAGTAGAATTGACGTTAACTTTCATACTGGTTGCAATTATTCGTTTCATACGATGGAAAAACTGTTGTATTTATATTGTATTTTATGCTTCTGGCGTTGACTTCTAAGGCACTAACTATTCCATCTGGTGGAGCAACGCCCTAGAGTGAAGCCTAAGTTGCCCGGAACGTAGCAATTACCATCACTTTCAAACTGGTTGCAAATATTCCTGTTATATGATGGAAAAACTGTTGTATTTATATTGTATTTTATGCTGCCGGCGTTCACTTCTTAGGCCCTAACAATTCGATCTGGTGGAAGAACGACCTGGGGAGAAGCCTAGGTTGCCCGGAACGTAGAAATGACCATAACTTTCACACTGGTTGCAATTATTCGTTTTATACGATGGAAAAAGTGTTCTATTTATTTTGTATTTAATGCTTCGGGCGTTGGCTTATAAGGCCATAACTGTTTGATCTGCTGGAGCAACGGCCTACAGTGAAGCCTAGGTTGCCCGGAACGTAGAAATGACCATAACTTTCACACTGGATGCTATTATTCGTTTTATACGATGGAAAAACTGTTATACTTATATTGTATTTTATGCTTCTGGCGTTGACTTCTTAGCCCCTAACTATTCGATCTGGTAGAACAACGCCCTAGAGTGAAGCTTAGGTTGCCTATAACGTAGAAATGACCATCACTTTCACAAGGGTTGCAATTATTCCTGTTATAGGATGGAAAGACGGTTGTACTTTTATTGTATTTTATACTTCAGGCGTTGACTTCTGAGGCCGTAGCTATTCGATGTGGTGGAAGAACGCCATAGAGTGAAGCCTAGATTGCCCGGAACGTAGAAATGACCATAACTTTCACACTGGATGCTATTATTCGTCCTATACGGTGGAAAAACTGTTATATTTTTATTGTACCTTATGCTTCTGGCGTTGACTTCTTAGGCCCTAACAATTCGATCTGGTGGAACAACGCCCTAGAGTGAAGCCTAGGTTGCCTGGAACGTACAAATGACCATCACTTTCACACGGGTTGCAATTATTCCTGTTATAGGATGGAAAGACTGTTGTATTTTTATTGTATTTCATGCTACAGGCGTTGACTTCTGAGGCCGCAGCTATTCGATGTGGTGGAAGAACGCCATAGAGTGAAGCCTAGGTTGCCCGGAATGTAGAAATGACCATAACTTTCCTACTGGATGCAATTATTCGTTTTATATGATGGAAGAACTGTTGTATTTATATTGTATTTTATGCTTCTGGCGTTGACTTCTAAGGCACTAACTATTCGATCTGGTGGAGCAACGCTCTAGAGAGAAGCCTAGGTTGCCCGAAACGTAGAAATGACCATCACCTTCAAACTGGTTGCAATTATTCCTGTTATATGATGGAAAAACTGTTGTATTTATATTGTATTTTATGCTTCTGGCGTTGACTTCTAAGGCACTAACTATTCGATCTGGTGGAGCAACGCCCTAGAGTGAAGCCTAGGTTGCCCGGAACGTAGAAATGACGTTAACTTTCATACTGGTTGCAATTATTCGTTTTATACGATGGAAAAACAGTTCTATTTATTTTGTATTTTATGCTTCGGCCGTTGACTTCTAAGGCACTAACTATTCGATCTGTTGGAGCAACGCCCTAGGCTGTAGCCTAGGTTGCCCGGAAAGTAGAAATGACCACAACTTTCATACTGGTTGCAATTACTCGTTTTATATGATGGAAAAACTGTTGTATTTATATTGTATTTTATGATTCTGGCGTTCACTTCGTAGGCCCTAACTATTCGATCTGGTGGAACAACGCCCTAGGGTGAAGCGTAGGTTGCCCGGAACGTAGAAATGACCATAACTTTTACACAGGTAGCAATTATTCGTTTTATACAATGGAAAAACTGTTCTATTTATTTTGTATTTTATGCTTCGGGCGTTGACTTCTAAGGCCCTAACTGTTTGATCTGGTGGAGCAACGGCCTAGGCGTGAAGCCTAGGTTGCCCGGAACGTAGAAATGACCATAACTTTCACACTGGTTGCTATTATTCGTTCTATACGATGGAAAAACTGTTATATTTATATTGTATCTTATGCTTCTGGCGTTGACTTCTTAGGCCCTAACAATTCGATCTGGTGGAACAACGCCCCAGAGTGATGCCTAGGTTGCCTGGAACGTACAAATGACCATCACTTTCACAAGGGTTGCAATTATTCCTGTTATATGATGGAGAGACTGTTGTATTTTTATTGTATTTTATGCTTCAGGCGTTGACTTCTGAGGCCGTAGCTATTCGATGTGGTGGAAGAACGCCATAGAGTGAAGCCTAGGTTGCCCGGAACGTAGAAATGACCATAACTTTCATACTGGTTGCAATTATTCGTTTTATATGATGGAAGAACTGTTGTATTTATATTGTATTTTATGCTGCCGGCGTTCACTTCTTAGGCCCTAACAATTCGATCTGGTGGAAGAACGCCCTAGAGTGAAGCCTATTTTGCCTGGAACGTACAAATGACCATCACTTTCACACGGGTTGCAATTATTCCTGTTATAGGACGAAAAGACTGTTGTATTTTTATTGTATTTTATGCTTCAGGCGTTGACTTCTGAGGCCGTTGCTATTCGATGTAGTGGAAGAACGCCATAGAGTGAATCCTAGGTTGCCCGGAACGTAGAAATGAGCATAACTTTCATACTGGTTGCAATTATTCGTTTTATACGTTGGAAAAACCGTTGTATTTATATTGTATATTATGCTTCTGCCGTTGACTTCTCAGGCACTAACTATTCGATCTGGTGGAGCAACGCCCTAGAGTGAAGCCTAGGTTGCTCGGAACGCAGAAATGACCATCACTTTCAAACTGGTTGTAATTATTCCTGTTATAGGATGGAAGAACTGTTGTATTTATATTGTATTTTATGCTGCTGGCGTTCACTTCCTAGGGCCTAACTATTCGATCTGGTGGAGCAACGACCTGGGGTGAAGCCTAGGTTGCCCGGAACGTAGAGATGACCATAACTTTCACACTGGTTGCAATTATTCGTTTTATACGATGGAAAAACTGTTCTATTTATTTTGTATTTAATGCTTCTGGCGTTGGCTTCTAAGGCCCTAACTGTTTGATCTGGTGGAGCAACGCTCTAGAGTGAAGCCTAGGTTGCCCGGAACGTAGAAATGACCATCACCTTCAAACTGGTTGCAATTATTCCTGTTATATGATGGAAAAACTGTTGTATTTATATTGTATTTTATGCTTCTGGCGTTGACTTCTAAGGCACTAACTATTCGATCTGGTGGAGCAACGCCCTAGGGTGAAGCCTAGGTTGCTCGGAACGCAGAAATGACCATCACTTTCAAACTGGTTGTAATTATTCCTGTTATAGGATAGAAGAACTGTTGTATTTATATTGTATTTTATGCTGCTGGCGTTCACTTCTTAGGCCCTAACTATTCGATCTGGTGGAGCAACGACCTGGGGTGAAGCCTAGGTTGCCCGGAACGTAGAAATGACCATAACTTTCACACTGGTTGCAATTATTCGTTTTATACGATGGAAAAAGTGTTCTATTTATTTTGTATTTAATGCTTCGGGCGTTGGCTTATAAGGCCACAAGTGTTTGATCTGGTGGAGCAACGGCCTACAGTGAAACCTAGGTTGCCCGGAACGTAGAAATGACCATAACTTTCACACTGGTTGCAATTATTCGTTTTATACGATGGAAAAAGTGTTCTATTTATTTTGTATTTAATGCTTCGGGCGTTGGCTTATAAGGCCATAACTGTTTGATCTGTTGGAGCAACGGCCTACAGTGAAGCCTAGGTTGCCCGGAACGTAGAAATGACCATAACTTTCACACTGGATGCTATTATTCGTTTTATACGATGGTAAAACTGTTATATTTATATTGTATTTTATGCTTCTGGCGTTCACTTCTTAGGCCCTAACTATTCGATCTGGTGGAGCAACGCCCTAGGGTGAAGCCTAGGTTGCCCGGAACGTAGAAATGACCATAACTTTTACACTGGTAGCAATTGTTCGTTTTATACAATGGAAAAGCTGTTCTATTCATTTTGTATTTTATGCTTCGGGCGTTGACTTCTAAGGCCCTAACTGTTTGATCTGGTGGAGCAACGCCCTAGGGTGAAGCCTTGGTTGCACGGAACGTAGAAATGACGTTCACTTTCATACTGGTCGGAATTACTCGTTCTATACGATGGAAAAACTGTTATATTTACATTGTATTTTATGCTTCTGGCGTTGACTTCTAAGGCACTAACTATTCGATCTGGTGGAGCAACACTCTAGAGTGAAGCCTAGGTTGCCCGGAACGTAGAAATGACCATCACCTTCAAACTGGTTGCAATTATTCCTGTTATATGATGGAAAAACTGTTGTATTTATATTGTATTTTATGCTTCGGGCGTTGACTGCTAAGGCCCTAACTATTCAATCTGTTGGATCAACGCCCTAGAGTGAAGCCTAGGTTGCTCGGAACGTAGAAATGACCATAACATTCACACTGGTTGAAATTATTCGTTTAATACGATGGAAAAGCTGTTGCATCTTTATTGTATTTTATGATTCTGGCGTTGACTTCTAAGGCCCTAACCATTCGATCTGGTGGAGCAACGCCCTAGAGTGAAGCCTAGGTTGCCCGGAACGTAGAAATGACGTTAACTTTCAAACTGGTTGCAATTATTCCTGTTATATGATGGAAAATCTGTTGTATTTATATTGTATCTTATGCTTCTGGCGTTGACTTATTAGGCCATAACAATTCGATCTGGTGGAACAACGCCCTAGAGTGAAGCCTAGATTGCCTGGAACGTACAAATGACCATCACTTTCATACGGGTTACAATTATTCATGTTATAGGATGGAAAGACTGTTGTATTTTTATTGTATTTTATGCTTCAGGCGTTGACTTCTGAGTCCGTAGCTATTCGATGTGGTGGAAGAACGCCATAGAGTGAAGCCTGGGTTGCCCGGAACGTAGAAATGACCGTAACTTTCGTACTGGTTGCAATTATTCGTTTTATGTGATGGAAAAGCTGTTGTATTTATATTGTATTTTATGCTGCTGGCGTTCACTTCTTCGGCCCTAACTATTCAATCTGGTGGAACAACGCGCTAGAGTGAGGCCTAGGTTGCCCGGAACGTAGAAATGACCATCACTTCCATACTGGTAGCAATTATTCGTTTTATACGATGGAAAAACTGTTGTATTTATATTGTATTTCATGTTTCTGACATTGACTTCTAAGGCCCTAGCTATTCGATCTGGTGGAGCAACGCCCTAGGGTGAAGCCTAGGTTGCCCGGAACGTAGAAATGACCATCACTTTCAAACTGGTTGCAATTAATCCTTTTATACGATGGAAAAACTGTTGTATTTTTATTGCATTTTATGCTTCGGGCGTTGACTTCTAAGGCCCTAACTATTCAATCTGTTGGAGCAACGGCCTAGGGTGAAGCCTAGGTTGCTCGGAAAGTAGAAACGACCATAGGTTTGGTACTGGTTACAATTATTCGTTTTATACAATGGAAAAACTGTTGTATTTATATTGTATTTTATGCTTCTGGCGTTGACTTCTAAGGCCCTATCTATTCGATCTAGTGGAGCAACGCCCTAGAGTGAAGCCTAGGTTGCCCGGAGAGGAGAAATGACCATCACTTTCAAACTGGTTGCAATTAATCCTGTTATACGGTGGAAAAACTGTTGTATTTTTATTGCATTTTATGCTTCTGGCGTTCACTTCTTAGGCCCTAACTTTCGATCTGGTGGAACAACGGCCTAGGGTGAAGCCTAGGTTTCCCGGAACGTAGAAATGACCATAACTTTACATTGGTAGCAATTATTCGTTTTATACAGTGGAAAAACTGTTCTATTTATTTTGTATTTAATGCTTCGGGCGTTGGCTTCTAAGGCCCTAACTGTTTGATCTGGTGGAGCAACGCCCTAGAGTGAAGCCTAGGTTGCCTATAACGCAGAAATGACCATCACTTTCACACGGGTTGCAAATATTCCTGTTATAGGATGGAAAGACTGTTGTATTTTTATTGTATTTTATACTTCAGGCGTTGACTTCTGAGGCCGTAGCTATTCGATGTGGTGGAAGAACGCCATAGAGTGAAGCCTAGATTGCCCGGAACGTAGAAATGACCATAAGTTTCATACTGGTTGCAATTATTCGTTTTATATGATGGAAAAACTGTTATATTTATATTGTATCTTATGCTTCTGGCGTTGACTTCTTAGGCCCTAACAATTCGATCTGGTGGAACAACGCCCTAGAGTGAAGCCTAGGTTGCCTGGAACGTACAAATGACCATCACTTTCACACGGGTTGCAATTATTCCTGTTATAGGACGGAAAGACTGTTGTATTTATATTGTATTTTATGCTTCGGGCATTGACTGCTAAGGCCCTTACTATTCAATCTGTTGGATCAGCGCCCTAGAGTGAAGCCTAGGTTGCTCGGAATGTAGAAATGAGCATAACAATCACACTGGTTGAAATTATTCGTTTAATACGATGGAAAAGCTGTTGCATCTTTATTGTATTTTATGCTTCTGTCGTTGACGTCTAAGACCGTAGCTATTAGATGTGGTGGAGCAACGCACTAGAGTGACGCCTAGGTTGCCCGTAACGTAGAAATGACCATAACTTTCAAACTGGTTGCAATTAATCCTTTTATACGATGGAAAAACTAATGCATTTTTATTGCATTTTATGCTTCGGGCGTTGACTTCTAAGGCCCTAACTATACAATCTGTTGGAGCAACGCCCTAGGGTGAAGCCTAGGTTGCGCGGAACGTAGAAATGACCATAAATTTCACACGGGTTGCAATTATTCGTTTTATACGATGGAAAAGCTGTTGTATTTATACCGTATTTTATGCTTCTGGCGTTGACTTCTTATGCCCTAACTATTCCATCTGGTGGAACAACGCCCTAGGGTGAAGCCTAGGTTGCCCGGAACGTAGAAATGACCATAACTTTCACACCGGTAGCAATTATACGTTTTATACGATGGAAAAACTGTTGTATTTACATTGCATTTCATGCTTCTGGCGTTGACTTCTAAGGCCCTAGCTATTCGATCTGGTGGAGCAACGTCCTAGAGTGAAGCCTAAGTTGCCCGGAACGTAGAAATGACCATAACTTTCACACAGGTAGCAATTATTCGTTTTATACGATGGAAAAACTGTTGTATTTATATTGCATTTTATGCTTCGGGCGTTGACTTCTAAGGCCGTAGCTATTCGATGTGGTGGAGCAACGCCCTAGAGTGAAGCCTAGGTTGCCCGGAACGTAGAAATGCCCATTACTTTCACACTGGTTGCAATAATTGTTTTATACGGTGGAAAAACTGTTCTATTTATTTTGTATTTTATGCTTCGGGCGTTGACTTCTAAGGCCCTAACTATTCAATCTGTTGGAGCAACGCCCTAGTGTGAAGCCTAGGTTGCACTGAAAGTAGAAACGGTCATACCTTTCATACTGGTTGCAATTATCCGTTTTATACAATGGAAAAGCTGTTGTATTTATACCGTATTTTATGCTTCCGGCGTGGACTTCTTATGCCCTAACTATTCCATCTGGTGGAACAACGCCCTAGGGTGAAGCCCAGGTTGCCCGAAACGTAGAAATGTCCATAACTTTCACACCGGTAGCAATTATTCGTTTTATACGACGGAAAAACTGTTGTATTTATATTGTATTTTATGCTTCTGGCGTTGACTTCTAAGGCACTAACTTTTCGATCTGGTGGAGCAACGCAATAGAGTGAAGCCTAGGATGACCGGAACGTAGAATTGGCCATCACTTTCAAACTGGTTGCAATTATTCCTGTTATATGATTGTAACACTGTTGTATTTTTTTTGCATTTTATGGTTCGGGCGTTGACTTCGTATGGCCTAACTATTCAATCTGTTGGAGCAATGCCCTAGGGTGAAGCCCAGGTTGCTCGGAAAGTAGAAATGACCATAGGTTTCATACTGGTTGCAATTATTCGTTTTATACGATGGAAAAACTGTTGTATTTATATTGTATTTTATGCTGCTGGCGTTCACTTCTTAGGCCCTAACTATTCAATTTTGTGGAACAACGCCCTAGAGTGAGGCCTAGGTTGCCCGGAACGTAGAAATGACGTTAACTTTCATACTGGTTGCAATTACTCGTTTTATACGATAGAAAAACTGTTGTAGTTATATTGTATTTTATGCATCTGGTGTTGACTTCTACGGCACTAACTATTCGATCTATTGGAGCAACGCCCTAGAGTGAAGCCTAGGTTGCCCGGAACGTAGAAATGACCATAAATTTCACACGGGTTGCAATTATTCGTATTATACGATGGAAAAGCTGTTGTATTTAGACCGTATTTTATGCTTCTGGCGTTGACTTCTTATGCCCTAACTATTCCATCTGGTGGAACAACGCCCTAGGGTGAAGCCTAGGTTGCCCGGAACGTAGAAATGACCACAACTTTCACACCGGTAGCAATTATACGTTTTATACGATGGAAAAACTGTTGTATTTATATTGCATTTCATGCTTCTGGCGTTGACTTCTAAGGCCCTAGCTATTCGATCTGGTGGAGCAACGCCCTAGAGTGAAGCCTAAGTTGCCCGGAACGTAGAAGTGACCATAACTTTCACACTGGTTGCTATTATTCGTTTTATACAATGGAAAAACTGTTCTATTTATTTTGTATTTTATGCTTCGGGCGTTGACTTCTGAGGCCCTAACTGTTTGATCTGGTTGAGCAACGCCCTAGAGTGAAGCCTAGGTTGCCCGGAACGTAGAAGTGACCATAACTTTCACACTGGTTGCTATTATTCGTTCTATACGATGGAAAAACTGTTATATTTATATTGTATCTTATGCTTCTGGCGTTGACTTCTTAGGCCCTAACAATTCGATCTGGTGGAACAACGCCCCAGAGTGATGCCTAGGTTGCCTGGAACGTACAAATGACCATCACTTTCACAAGGGTTGCAATTATTCCTGTTATATGATAGAGAGACTGTTGTATTTTTATTGTATTTTATGCTTCAGGCGTTGACTTCTGAGGCCGCAGCTATTCGATGTGGTGGAAGAACGCTACAGAGTGAAGCCTAGGTTGCCCGGAACGTAGAAATGACCATAACTTTCATACGGGTTGCAATTATTCGTTTTATATGATGGAAGAACTGTTGTATTTATATTGTATTTTATGCATCGGGCGTTGACTTCTTAGGCCCTAACAATTCGATCTGGTGGAACAACGCCCTAGAGTGAAGCCTAGGTTACCTGGAACGTACAAATGACCATCACTTTCACACGGGTTGCAATTATTCCTGTTATAGGACGGAAAGACTGTTGTATTTTTATTGTATTTTATGCTTCAGACATTGACTTCTGAGGCCGTTGCTATTCGATGTAGTGGAAGAACGCCATAGAGTGAAGCCTAGGTTGCCCGGAACGTAGAAATGACCATAACTTTCATACTGGTTGCTATTATCCGTTTTATACGTTGGAAAAACTGTTGTATTTATATTGTATTTTATGCTTCTGGCGTTGACTTCTAAGGCTCTAACTATTCGATCTGGAGGAGCAACGCCCTAGAGTGAAGCCTAGGTTGCCCGGAACGTAGAAATGACCATAACTTTCACACTGGTTGCTATTATTCGTTCTATACGATGGAAAAACTGTTATATTTATATTGTATCTTGTGCTTCTGGTGTTGACTTCTTAGGCCCTAACAATTCGATCTGGTGGAACAACGCCCCAGAGTGATGCCTAGGTTGCCTGGAACGTACAAATGACCATCACTTTCACAAGGGTTGCAATTATTCCTGTTATATGATGGAGAGACTGTTGTATTTATATTGTATTTTATGCTGCTGGCGTTCACTTCTTAGGCTCTAACTATTCGATCTGGTGGAACAACGCGCTGGGGTGAAGCCTAGGTTGCCGGAACGTAGAAATGATCATAACTTTCACACTGGTTGCTATTATTCGTTTCATACGATGGAAAAACTGTTCCATTTATTTTGTACTTTATGCTTCGGGCGTTGACTTCTAAGGAACTAACTGTTTGATCTGTTGGAGCAACGCCCTAGAGTGAAGCCTAGGTTGCCCGGAACGTAGAAATGACCATAACTTTCACACTGGATGCTATTATTCGTTCTATACGGTGGAAAAACTGTTATATTTTTATTGTACCTTATGCTTCTGGCGTTGACTTCTTAGGCCCTAACAATTCGATCTGGTGGAACAACGCCCTAGAGTGAAGCCTAGGTTGCCTGGAACGTACAAATGACCATCACTTTCACACGGGTTGCAATTATTCCTGTTATAGGATGGAAAGACTGTTGTATTTTTATTGTATTTCATGCTACAGGCGTTGACTTCTGAGGCCGCAGCTATTCGATGTGGTGGAAGAACGCCATAGAGTGAAGCCTAGGTTGCCCGGAATGTAGAAATGACCATAACTTTCCTACTGGATGCAATTATTCGTTTTATATGATGGAAGAACTGTTGTATTTATATTGTATTTTATGCTTCTGGCGTTGACTTCTAAGGCACTAACTATTCGATCTGGTGGAGCAACGCTCTAGAGTGAAGCCTAGGTTGCCCGAAACGTAGAAATGACCATCACCTTCAAACTGGTTGCAATTATTCCTGTTATATGATGGAAAAACTGTTGTATTTATATTGTATTTTATGCTTCTGGCGTTGACTTCTAAGGCACTAACTATTCGATCTGGTGGAGCAACGCCCTAGTGTGAAGCCTAGGTTGCCCGGAACGTAGAAATGACGTTAACTTTCATACTGGTTGCAATCATTCGTTTTATACGATGGAAAAACAGTTCTATTTATTTTGTATTTTATGCTTCGGCCGTTGACTTCTAAGGCACTAACTATTCGATCTGTTGGAGCAACGCCCTAGGCTGTAGCCTAGGTTGCCCGGAAAGTAGAAATGACCACAACTTTCATACTGGTTGCAATTACTCGTTTTATATGATGGAAAAACTGTTGTATTTATATCGTATTTTATGATTCTGGCGTTCACTTCGTAGGCCCTAACTATTCGATCTGGTGGAACAACGCCCTAGGGTGAAGCGTAGGTTGCCCGGAACGTAGAAATGACCATAACTTTTACACAGGTAGCAATTATTCGTTTTATACAATGGAAAAACTGTTCTATTTATTTTGTATTTTATGCTTCGGGCGTTGACTTCTAAGGCCCTAACTGTTTGATCTGGTGGAGCAACGGCCTAGGCGTGAAGCCTAGGTTGCCCGGAACGTAGAAATGACCATAACTTTCACACTGGTTGCTATTATTCGTTCTATACGATGGAAAAACTGTTATATTTATATTGTATCTTATGCTTCTGGCGTTGACTTCTTGGGCCCTAACAATTCGATCTGGTGGAACAACGCCCCAGAGTGATGCCTAGGTTGCCTGGAACGTACAAATGACCATCACTTTCACTAGGGTTGCAATTATTCCTGTTATATGATGGAGAGACTGTTGCATTTTTATTGTATTTTATGCTTCAGGCGTTGACTTCTGAGGCCGTAGCTATTCGATGTGGTGGAAGAACGCCATAGAGTGAAGCCTAGGTTGCCCGGAACGTAGAAATGACCATAACTTTCATACTGGTTGCAATTATTCGTTTTATATGATGGAAGAACTGTTGTATTTATATTGTATTTTATGCTGCCGGCGTTCACTTCTTAGGCCCTAACAATTCGATCTGGTGGAAGAACGCCCTAGAGTGAAGCCTATTTTGCCTGGAACGTACAAATGACCATCACTTTCACACGGGTTGCAATTATTCCTGTTATAGGACGAAAAGACTGTTGTATTTTTATTGTATTTTATGCTTCAGGCGTTGACTTCTGAGGCCGTTGCTATTCGATGTAGTGGAAGAACGCCATAGAGTGAATCCTAGGTTGCCCGGAACGTAGAAATGAGCATAACTTTCATACTGGTTGCAATTATTCGTTTTATACGTTGGAAAAACCGTTGTATTTATATTGTATATTATGCTTCTGCCGTTGACTTCTCAGGCACTAACTATTCGATCTGGTGGAGCAACGCCCTAGAGTGAAGCCTAGGTTGCTCGGAACGCAGAAATGACCATCACTTTCAAACTGGTTGTAATTATTCCTGTTATAGGATGGAAGAACTGTTGTATTTATATTGTATTTTATGCTGCTGGCGTTCACTTCCTAGGGCCTAACTATTCGATCTGGTGGAGCAACGACCTGGGGTGAAGCCTAGGTTGCCCGGAACGTAGAAATGACCATAACTTTCACACTGGTTGCAATTATTCGTTTTATACGATGGAAAAACTGTTCTATTTATTTTGTATTTAATGCTTCTGGCGTTGGCTTCTAAGGCCCTAACTGTTTGATCTGGTGGAGCAACGCTCTAGAGTGAAGCCTAGGTTGCCCGGAACGTAGAAATGACCATCACCTTCAAACTGGTTGCAATTATTCCTGTTATATGATGGAAAAACTGTTGTATTTATATTGTATTTTGTGCTTCTGGCGTTGACTTCTAAGGCACTAACTATTCGATCTGGTGGAGCAACGCCCTAGAGTGAAGCCTAGGTTGCTCGGAACGCAGAAATGACCATCACTTTCAAACTGGTTGTAATTATTCCTGTTATAGGATAGAAGAACTGTTGTATTTATATTGTATTTTATGCTGCTGGCGTTCACTTCTTAGGCCCTAACTATTCGATCTGGTGGAGCAACGACCTGGGGTGAAGCCTAGGTTGCCCGGAACGTAGAAATGACCATAACTTTCACACTTGTTGCAATTATTCGTTTTATACGATGGAAAAAGTGTTCTATTTATTTTGTATTTAATGCTTCGGGCGTTGGCTTATAAGGCCACAAGTGTTTGATCGGGTGGAGCAACGGCCTACAGTGAAACCTAGGTTGCCCGGAACGTAGAAATGACCATAACTTTCACACTGGTTGCTATTATTCGTTTTATACGATGGAAAAACTGTTATATTTATATTGTATTTTATGCTTCTGGCGTTGACTTGTTAGGCCCAGCTATTCAATCTGGTGGAACAACGACCTTGAGTGAAACCTAGGTTGCCTATAACGTAGAAATGACCATCACTTTCACAAGGGTTGCAATTATTCCTGTTATAGGATGGAAAGACGGTTGTGTTTTTATTGTATTTTATACTTCAGGCGTTGACTTCTGAGGCCGTAGCTATTCGATGTGGTGGAAGAACGCCATAGAGTGGAGCCTAGATTGCCCGGAACGTAGAAATGACCATAAGTTTCATACTGGTTGCAATTATTCGTTTCATATGATGGAAAAACTGTTGTATTTATATTGTATTTTATGCCTCTGGCGTTCACTTCTAAGGTCCTACCTGTTTGATCTGGTGGAGCAACGCCATAGAGTGAAGCCTATGTTGCCCGGAACGTAGAAATGACCATAACTTTCACACTGGTTGCTATTATTCGTTTTATACGATGGAAAAACTGTTATATTTATATTGTATTTTATGCTTCTGGCGTTGACTTCTTAGGGCCTAACTATTCGATCTGGCGGAACAACGCCGTAGGGTGAAGCCTAGGTTACCCGGAACGTAGAAATGACCATAACTTTCACACTGGTTCCTATTATTCGTTTTATACAATGGAAAAACTGTTCTATTTATTTTGTATTTAATGCTTCTGGCGTTGGCTTCTAAGGCCCTAACTGTTTGATCTGGTGGAGCAACGCTCTAGAGTGAAGCCTAGGTTGCCCGGAACGTAGAAATGACCATCACCTTCAAACTGGTTGCAATTATTCCTGTTATATGATGGAAAAACTGTTGTATTTATATTGTATTTTATGCTGCTGGCGTTCACTTCCTAGGGCCTAACTATTCGATCTGGTGGAGCAACGACCTGGGGTGAAGCCTAGGTTGCCCGGAACGTAGAAATGACCATAACTTTCACACTGGTTGCAATTATTCGTTTTATACGATGGAAAAACTGTTCTATTTATTTTGTATTTAATGCTTCTGGCGTTGGCTTCTAAGGCACTAACTATTCGATCTGGTGGAGCAACGCCCTAGAGTGAAGCCTAGGTTGCCCGGAACGTAGAAATGACGTTAACTTTCATACTGGTTGCAATTATTCGTTTTATACGATGGAAAAACAGTTCGATTTATTTTGTATTTTATGCTTCGGCCGTTGCCTTCTAAGGCACTAACTATTCGATCTGTTGGAGCAACGCCCTAGGCTGTAGCCTAGGTTGCCCGGAAAGTAGAAATGACCACAACTTTCATACTGGTTGCAATTACTCGTTTTATATGATGGAAAAACTGTTGTATTTATATTGTATTTTATGATTCTGGCGTTCACTTCGTAGGCCCTAACTATTCGATCTGGTGGAACAACGCCCTAGGGTGAAGCGTAGGTTGCCCGGAACGTAGAAATGACCATAACTTTTACACAGGTAGCAATTATTCGTTTTATACAATGGAAAAACTGTTCTATTTATTTTGTATTTTATGCTTCGGGCGTTGACTTCTAAGGCCCTAACTGTTTGATCTGGTGGAGCAACGGCCTAGGCGTGAAGCCTAGGTTGCCCGGAACGTAGAAATGACCATAACTTTCACACTGGTTGCTATTATTCGTTCTATACGATGGAAAAACTGTTATATTTATATTGTATCTTATGCTTCTGGCGTTGACTTCTTAGGCCCTAACAATTCGATCTGGTGGAACAACGCCCCAGAGTGATGCCTAGGTTGCCTGGAAGGTACAAATGACCATCACTTTCACAAGGGTTGCAATTATTCCTGTTATACGATGGAAAAACTGTTGTATTTATATTGTATTTTATGCTTCTGGCGTTGACGTCTAAGGCCGTAGCTATTAGATGCGGTGGAGCAACGCACTCGAGTGACGCCTAGGTTGCCCGGAACGTAGAAATGACCATAACTTTCACACTGGTTGCTATTATTCGTTTTATACGATGGAAAAACTGTTATATTTATATTGTATTTTATGCTTCTGGCGTTGACTTCTTAGGCCCTAACTATTCAATCTGGTGGAACAACGCCCTTGAGTGAAGCCTAGGTTGCCTATAACGTAGAAATGACCATCACTTTCCCAAGGGTTGCAATTATTCCTGTTATAGGATGGAAAGACGGTTGTATTTTTATTGTATTTTATACTTCAGGCGTTGACTTCTGAGGCCGTAGCTATTCGATGTGGTGGAAGAACGCCATAGAGTGAAGCCTAGATTGCACGGAACGTAGAAATGACCATAAGTTTCATACTGGTTGCAATTATTCGTTTTATACGATGAAAAAACTGTTGTATTTATATTGTATTTTATGCTTCTGGCGTTCACTTCTTAGGCCCTAACTATTCGACCTGGTGGAACAACGGCCTAGAGTGAAGCCTAGGTTGCCCGGAACGTAGAAATGACCATAACTTTTACACTGGTAGCAATTGTTCGTTTTATGCAATGGAAAAACAGTTCTATTTATTTTGTATTTTATGCTTCGGGCGTTGACTTCTAAGGTCCTACCTGTTTGATCTGGAGGAGCAACGCCCTAGAGTGAAGCCTAGGTTGCCCGGAACGTAGAAATGACCATAACTTTCACACTGGTTGCTATTATTCGTTTTATACGATGGAAAAACTGTTATATTTATATTGTATTTTATGCTTCTGGCGTTGACTTCTTAGGCCCTAACTATTCGATCTGGTGGAACAACGCCGTAGAGTGAAGCCTAGGTTGCCCGGAACGTAGAAATGACCATAACTTTCACACTGGTTCCTATTATTCGTTTTATACGATGGAAAAGCTGTTGTATTTATACCGTATTTTATGCTTCTGGCGTTGACTTCTAAGGCCCTAACTATTCCATCTGGAGGAACAACGACCTAGGGTGAAGCCTAGGTTGCCGGAACGTAGAAGTGACCATCACTTTCAAACTGGTTGCAATTAATCCTTTTATACAATGGAAAAACTGATGTAGTTTAATTGCATTTTATGCTTCCGGCGTTGACTTCTAAGGCCGTAACTATTCAATCTGTTGGAGCAACGCCCTAGGGTGAAGCCTAGGTTGTCCGGAACGTAGAAACGACGTTAACTTTCGTACTGGTTGCAATTACTCGTTTTATACGATTGAAAAACTGTTGTATTTATATTGCATTTTATGCTTCTGGCGTTGACTTCTAAGGCCCTAACTATTCAATCTTTTGGAGCAACGCCCTAGGGTGAAGCCTAGGTTGTCCGGAACGTAGAAACGACGTTAACCTTCGTACTGGTTACAATTACTCGTTTTATACGATTGAAAAACTGTTGTATTTATATTGTATTTTATGCTTCTGGCGTTGACTTCTTATGCCCTAACTATTCCATCTGGTGGAGCAACGCCCTATGGTAAAGCCTAGGTTGCCTGGAGCGTAGAAATGACCATAACTTTCACACCGGTAGCAATTATTCGTTTTATACGATGGAAAAACTGTTATATTTATATTGTATTTTATGCTTCTGGCGCTGACTTCTTAGGCCCTAACTATTCGATCTGGTGGAAAAACGCCGTAGAGTGAAGCCTACGTTGCCCGGAACGTAGAAATACCCATAAATTTCACACTGGTTGCTATTATTCGTTTTATACGATGGAAAAGCTGTTGTATTTATACCGTATTTTATGCTTCTTGCGTTGACTTCTTATGCCCTAACTATTCCATCTGGTGGAAGAACGCCCTAGGGTGAAGCCTAGGTTGCCCGGAACGTAGAAATGGAAATAACTTTCACACCGGTAGCAATTATTCGTTTTATACGATGGAAAAACAGTTCTATTTATTTTGTATTTTATGCTTCGGCCGTTGACTTCTAAGGCACTAACTATTCGATCTGTTGGAGCAACGCCCTAGGGTGAAGCCTAGGTTGCCCGGAACGTAGAAATGACCATAACTTTCACACTGGTTGCTATTATTCGTTTTATACGATGGAAAAACTGTTATATTTATATTGTATTTTATGCTTCTGGCGCTGACTTCTTAGGCCCTAACTATTCGATCTGGTGGAAAAACGCCGTAGAGTGAAGCCTACGTAGCCCGGAACGTAGAAATACCCATAAATTTCACACTGGTTGCTATTATTCGTTTTATACGATGGAAAAGCTGTTATATTTATACCGTATTTTATGCTTCTGGCGTTGACTTCTTAGGCCGTAACTATTCGATCTTGTGGAGCAACGCCCTGGAGTGAAGCCTAGGTTGCGCGGAACGTAGAATTGGCCATCACTTTCAAACTGGTTGCAATTATTCCTGTTATATGATGGAAACACTGTTGTATTTTTATTGCATTTTATGCTTCGGGCGTTGACTTCTAAGGCCCAAACTATTCAATCTGTTGGAGCAACGGCCTAGGGTGAAGCCTAGGTTGCGCGGAAAGTGGAAATGACCTTAACTTTCATACTGGTTGCAATTATTCGTTTTATACAATGGAAAAACTGTTGTATTTATATTGTATTTTATGCATCTGGCGTTGACTTCTAAGGCCCTAGCTATTCGATCTAGTGGAGCAACGCCCTAGAGTGAAGCCTATGTTGCCCGGAACGTAGAAATGACCATCACTTTCAAACTGGTTGCAATTATTCCTGTTATATGATGGAAAAACTGTTGTATTTATATTGTATTTTAAGCTTCGGGCGTTGAGTGCTAAGGCCCTAACTATTCAATCCGTTGGATCAACGCCCTAGAGTGAAGGCTAGGTTGCTCGGAATGTAGAAATTACCATAACATTCACACTGGTTGAAATTACTCGTTTAATACGATGGAAAAGCTGTTGCATCTTCATTGTATTTTATGATTCTGGCGCTGACTTCTAAGGTCCTCGATCTGGTGGAGCAACGCCCTAGAGTGAAGCCTAGGTTGCCCGGAACGTAGAAATGACCATAACTTTTACACTGTTAGCAATTGTTCGTTTTATACAATGGAAAAACTGTTCTATTTATTTTGTATTTTATGCTTCTGGCGTTGACTTCTTAGGCCCTAACTATTCCATCTGGTGGAACAACGCCCTAGGGTGAAGCCTAGGTTGCCCGGAACGTAGAAATGACCATCGCTTTCAAACTGGTTGCAATTATTCCTGTTATATGATGGAAAAACTGTTGTATTTATATTGTATTTTATGCTTCGGGCGTTGACTGCTAAGGCCCTAACTATTCAATCTGTTGGATGAACGCCCTAAAGTGAAGCCTAGGTTGCCCGGAACGTAGAAATGACCATCACTTTCAAACTGGTTGCAATTAAACCTTTTATACGATGGAAAAACTGTTGTATTTTTATTGCATTTTATGCTTCGGGCATTGACTTCTAAGGCCCTAACTATTCAATCTGTTGGAGCAACGCCGTAGGGTGTAGCCTAGGTTGCCCGGAAAGTAGAAATGACCACAACTTTCATACTGGTTGCAATTACTCGTTTTACATGATAGAAGAACTGTTGTATTTATATTGTATTTTATGCCTCTGGCGTTCACTTCTTAGGCCCTAACTATTCGATCTGGTGGAACAACGCCCTGGGGTGAAGCCTAGGTTGCCGGACCGTAGAAATGACCATAAGTTTCACACTGGTTGCTATTTTTCGTTTTATACGATGGAAAAGCTGTTGTATTTATATCGTATTCTATGCTTCTGGCGTTGACTTCTAAGGCCCAAACTATTCAATCTGTTGGAGCAACGGCCTAGGGTGAAGCCTAGGTTGCGCGGAAACTAGAAATGACCTTAAGTTTCATACTGGTTGCAATTATTCGTTTTATACAATGGAAAAACTGTTGTAGAAATGACCATAACTTTTACTCTGTTAGCAATTGTTCGTTTTATACAATGGAAAAACTGTTCTATTTATTTTGTATTTTATGCTTCTGGCGTTGACTTCTTAGGCCCTAACTATTCCATCTGGTGGAACAACGCCCTAGGGTGAAGCCTAGGTCGCCCGGAACGTAGAAATGACCATCGCTTTCAAACTGGTTGCAATTAATCCTTTTATACGATGGAAAAACTGTTCTATTTATTTTGTATTTTATACTTCGGGCGTTGACTTCTAAGGCCCTAACTATTCCATCTGGAGGAACAACGACCTAGGGTGAAGCCTAGGTTGCCCGGAACGTAGAAGTGACCATCACTTTCAAACTGGTTGCAATTAATCCTTTTATACGATGGAAAAACTGTTGTATTTTTATTGCATTTTATGCTTCCGGCGTTGACTTCTAAGGCCCTAACTATTCAATCTGTTGGAGCAACGCCCTATGGTGTAGCCTAGGTTGCCCGTAAAGTAGAAATGACCATAGCTTTCATACTGGTTGCAATTATTCGTTTTATATGATGGAAAAACTGTTGTATTTATATTGTATTTTATGCTTCTGTCGTTGACGTCTAAGGCCGTAGCTATTAGATGTGGTGGAGCAACGCACTAGAGTGACGCCTAGGTTGCCCGGAACGTAGAAATGACCATTACTTTCGCAATGTTTGCAATTATACATTTTATACGATGGAAAAACTGTTGTACTTATATCGTATTTTATGCTTCTGGCGTTGACTTCTTATGCCCTAACTATTCCATCTGGTGGAACAACGCACTAGGGTGAAGCCTAGGGTGCCCGGAACGTAGAAATAGAAATAACTTTCACACCGGTAGCAATTATTCGTTTTATACGATGGAAAAACAGTTCTATTTATTTTGTATTTTATGCTTCGGCCGTTGACTTCTATGGCGCTAGCTATTCGATCTGTTGGAGCAATACCCTAGGGTGTAGCCTAGGTTGCCCGGAAAGTAGAAATGACCACAACTTTCATACTGGTTGCAATTACTCGTTTTACATGATAGAAGAACTGTTGTATTTATATTGTATTTTATGCCTCTGGCGTTCACTTCTTAGGCCCTAACTTTTCGATCCGGTGGAACAACGCCCTGGGGTGAAGCCTAGGTTGCCGGACCGTAGAAATGACCATAAGTTTCACACTAGTTGCTTTTATTCGTTTTATACGATGGAAAAGCTGTTGTATTTATATCGTATTTTATGCTTCTGGCGTTGACTTCTTAGGCCGTAACTATTCGATCTCGTGGAGCAACGCCCTGGAGTGAAGCCTAGGTTGCGCGGAACGTAGAATTGGCCATCACTTTCAAACTGGTTGCAATTATTCCTGTTATATGATGGAAACACTGTTGTATTTTTATTGCATTTTATGCTTCGGGCGTTGACTTCTAAGGCCCAAACTATTCAATCTGTTGGAGCAACGGCCTAGGGTGAAGCCTAGGTTGCGCGGAAAGTAGAAATGACCTTAAGTTTCATACTGGTTGCAATTATTCGTTTTATACAATGGAAAAACTGTTGTATTTATATTGTATTTTATGCTTCTGGCGTTGACTTCTAAGGCCCTAGCTATTCGATCTAGTGGAGCAACGCCCTAGAGTGAAGCCTAGGTTGCCCGGAACGTAGAAATGACCATCACTTTCACAAGGGTTGCAATTATTCCTGTTATACGATGGAAAGACGGTTGTATTTTTATTGTATTTTATACATCAGGCGTTGACTTCTGAGGCCGTAGCTATTCGATGTGGTGGAAGAACGCCATAGAGTGAAGCCTAGATTGCCCGGAACGTAGAAATGACCATCACTTTCAAACCGGTTGCAATTAATCCTTTTATACGATGGAAAAACTGTTGCATTTTTATTGCATTTTATGCGTCGGGCGTTGACTTCTAAGGCCCTAACTATTGAATCTGTTGGAGCGACGCCCTAGGGTGAAGCATAGGTTGCCCGGAACTTAGATATGACCATAACCTTCACACTGGTTGCAATTATTCGTTTTCTACGATGGAAAAACTGTTGTTTTTATATTGTATTTTATGCTTCCGGTGTTGACTTCTTAGACCCTAACTCTTCGATCTGGTGGAGGAACGCCTCAGAGTTAAGTCGAGGATGCCCGAAACGTCGAAATGATCTTTACTTTCGCACTGGTTGCAATTGGTCATGCTATACAATGGAAAAACTGTTGTATTTATACTGTATTTTATGCTTCTGGCGATGACTTCTAAGGCCGTAGCTATTCGATGTGGCGGAGCAACGCCCTAGAGTGAAGCCTAGGTTGCCCGGAACGTAGAAATGCCCATTACTTTCGCACTGGTTAAAATTATTAGTTTTATACGATGGAAAAACTGTTCCATTTATTTTGTATTTTATACTTCGGTCGTTGACTTCTAAGGCCCTAGCTATTCCATCTCGTGGAACAACGACCTAGGGTGAAGCCTAGGTTGCCCGGAACATAGAAAAGACCATAACTTTCACAGCGGTAGAAATTATACGTTTTATACAATGGAAAAACTGTTCTATTTATTTTGTATTTTATGCTTCGGGCGTTGACTTCTAAGGCCCTAGCTATTTGATCTGGTGGAGCAACGCCCTAGGGTGAAGCCTAGGTTGCCCGGAACGTAGAAGTGACCATCACTTTCAAACTGGTTGCAATTAATCCTTTTATACGATGGAAAAACTGTTGTATTTTTATTGCATTTTATGCTTCCGGCGTTGACTTCTAAGGCCCTAACTATTCAATCTGTTGGAGCGACGCCCTAGGGTGAAGCCTAGGTTGCCCGGAACGTAGAAATGACGTTAACTTTCATACTGGTTGCAATTACTCGTTTTATAAGATTGAAAAACTGTTGTATTTATATTGTATTTTATGCTTCTGGCGTTGACTTCTTATGCCCTAACTATTCCATCTGGTGGAACAACACCCTATGGTGAAGCCTAGGTTGCCCGGAACGTAGAAATGACTATAAATTTCACACCGGTAGCAATTATTCGTTTTATACGATGGAAAAACTGTTCTATTTATTTTGTATTTTATGCTTCGGGCGTTGACTTCTAAGGCCCTAGCTGTTTGATCTGGTGGAGCAACGCCCTAGAGTGATGCCTAGGTTGCCCGGAAAGTAGAAATGACCATAACTTTCATACTGGTTGCAATTATTCGTTTTATACGATGGTAAAACAGTTGTATTTATATTGTATTTTATGTTTCGGGCGTTGACTTCTAAGGCCCTAGTTATTCGATCTGGTGGACTAACGCCCTAGAGTGAAGCCTAGGTTGCCCGGAACGTAGAAATGACCATCACTTTCAAACTGGTTGCAATTAATCCTTTTATACGATGGAAAAACTGTTGCATTTTTATTGCAATTTATGCGTAGGGCGCTGACTTCTAAGGCCCTAAATATTCGATCTGTTGTAGCAACGCCCTAGTGTGAAGCCTAGGTTGCCCGGAACTTAGAAATGACCATAACTTTCACACTGATTGCTATTATTCGATTTATACGATGGAAAAACTGTTATATTTATATTGTATTTTATGCTTCTGGCGGTGCCTTCTTAGGGCCTAAGTGTTCGATCTGGTGGAACAACGCCCTAGAATGATGCCTACGTTGCCCGGAACGTAGAAATGACCATCACTTTCACACTGGTTGCAATTATTCCTGATATACGATGGAGAAACTCTTGTATATTTATTGTATTTTATGCTTCGGGCGTAGACTTCTTAGGCCCTAACTATTCGATCTGGTGGAACAACGCCCTAGGGTGAAGCCTAGGTTGCCCGGAACGTAGAAATGACCATAACTTTTACACTGGTAGCAATTATTCGTTTTATACGATGGAAAAGCCGTTATATTTATATTGTATTTATTGCTTCGGTCCTTGACTTCTAAGGCCCTAACTGTTTGATCTGGTGGAGCAACGCCCTAGAGTGAAGCCTAGGTTGCCCGGTACGTAGAAATGACCATCACTATCAAACTGGTTGCAATTATTTGTTTTATACGATGGAAAAGCTGTTGTATTTATATCGTATTTTATGCTTCTGTCGTTGACTTCTTAGGCCCTAACTATTCCATCTGGTGGAACAACGCCCTAGGGTGAAGCCTAGGTTGCCCGGAAAGTAGAAATGACCATAACTTTCACACTGGTAGCAATTATTCGTTTTATACGATGGAAAAACTGTTGTATTTATTTTGTATTTTATGTAGCGGGCGTTGACTTCTAAGGCCCTAACTATTCGATCTGGTAGAGCAACGCCCTAGAGTGAAGCTTAGGTTGCCCGGTACGTAGAAATGACCATAAGTTTCATACTGGTGGCAATTATTCGTTTTATACGATGGAAAAACTGTTGTATTTATATTGTCTTTTATGCTTCTGGCGTTCACTTCATAGGCCCTAACTATTCGATCTGGTGGTACAACGCCCTAGGGCGAAGCCTAGGTTGCCCGGAACGTAGAAGTGACCATAACTTTTACACTGGCAGCATTTATTCGTTTTATACAATGGAAATACCGTTCCATTTATTTTGTATTTTATGCTTCGGGCGTTTACTTCTAAGGCCCTATCTGTTTGATCAGGTGGAGCATCGCCGTAGAGTGAAGCCTAGGTTGCCCGGAACGTAGAAATGACCATAACTTTCACACTGGTTGCTATTGTTCGTTTTATACGATTGAAAAACTGTTATATTTATATTGTATTTAAGCTTCTGGCGTTGACTTCAGAGGCCGTTGCTATTCGATGTGGTGGAAGAACGCCATAGACTGAAGCCTAGGTAGCCCGGAACGTAGAAATGACCATCACTTCCATACTGGTAGCAATTATTCGTTTTATACGATGGAAAAACTGTTGTGTTTATATTGTATTTTATGCTTCTGGCGTTGACTTGTGAGGCCGTAGCTATTCGATGTGGTGGAGCAACGCCCTAGAGTGAAGCCTAGGTTGCCCGGAACGTAGAAATGACCATCACTTTCAAACTGGTTGCAATTATTCCTGTTATAGGATGGAAGAACTGTTGTATTTATATTGTATTTTATGCTGCTGGCGTTCACTTCCTAGGGCCTAACTATTCGATCTGGTGGAGCAACGACCTGGGGTGAAGCCTAGGTTGCCTGGAACGTAGAAATGACCATAACTTTCACACTGGTTGCAAGTATTCGTTTTATACGATGGAAAAACTGTTCTATTTATTTTGTATTTAATGCTTCTGGCGTTGGCTTCTAAGGCCCTAACTGTTTGATCTGGTGGAGCAACGCCCTAGAGTGAAGCCTAGGTTGCCCGGAACGTAGAAATGACCATAACTATCACACTGGTTGCTATTATTCGTTTTATACGATGGAAAAACTGTTATATTTACATTGTATTTTATGCTTCTGGCGTTGACTTCTTAGGCCCTAACTATTCAATCTGGTGGAACAACGCCCTAGAGTGAAGCCTAGGTTGCCTATAACGTAGAAATGACCATCACTTTCCCAAGGGTTGCAATTATTCCTGTTATAGGATGGAAAGATGGTTGCATTTTTATTGTATTTTATACTTCAGGCGTTGACTTCTGAGGCCGTAGCTATTCGATGTGGTGGAGGAACACCATAGAGTGAAGCCTAGATTGCACGGAACGTAGAAATGACCATAAGTTTCATACTGGTTGCAATTATTCGTTTTATACGATGGAAAAACTGTTGTATTTATATTGTATTTTATGCTTCTGGCGTTCACTTCTTAGGCCCTAACTATTCGATCTGGTGGAACAACGGCCTAGGGTGAAGCCTAGGTTGCCCGGAACGTAGAAATGACCATAACTTTTACACTGGTAGCAATTATTCGTTTTATACGATGGAAAAACAGTTCTATTTATTTTGTATTTTATGCTTCGGCCGTTGACTTCTATGGCGCTAGCTATTCGATCTGTTGGAGCAATACCCTAGGGTGTAGCCTAGGTTGCCCGGAAAGTAGAAATGACCACAACTTTCATACTGGTTGCAATTACTCGTTTTACATGATAGAAGAACTGTTGTATTTATATTGTATTTTATGCCTCTGGCGTTCACTTCTTAGGCCCTAACTTTTCGATCCGGTGGAACAACGCCCTGGGGTGAAGCCTAGGTTGCCGGACCGTAGAAATGACCATAAGTTTCACACTAGTTGCTTTTATTCGTTTTATACGATGGAAAAGCTGTTGTATTTATATCGTATTTTATGCTTCTGGCGTTGACTTCTTAGGCCGTAACTATTCGATCTCGTGGAGCAACGCCCTGGAGTGAAGCCTAGGTTGCGCGGAACGTAGAATTGGCCATCACTTTCAAACTGGTTGCAATTATTCCTGTTATATGATGGAAACACTGTTGTATTTTTATTGCATTTTATGCTTCGGGCGTTGACTTCTAAGGCCCAAACTATTCAATCTGTTGGAGCAACGGCCTAGGGTGAAGCCTAGGTTGCGCGGAAAGTAGAAATGACCTTAAGTTTCATACTGGTTGCAATTATTCGTTTTATACAATGGAAAAACTGTTGTATTTATATTGTATTTTATGCTTCTGGCGTTGACTTCTAAGGCCCTAGCTATTCGATCTAGTGGAGCAACGCCCTAGAGTGAAGCCTAGGTTGCCCGGAACGTAGAAATGACCATCACTTTCACAAGGGTTGCAATTATTCCTGTTATACGATGGAAAGACGGTTGTATTTTTATTGTATTTTATACATCAGGCGTTGACTTCTGAGGCCGTAGCTATTCGATGTGGTGGAAGAACGCCATAGAGTGAAGCCTAGATTGCCCGGAACGTAGAAATGACCATCACTTTCAAACCGGTTGCAATTAATCCTTTTATACGATGGAAAAACTGTTGCATTTTTATTGCATTTTATGCGTCGGGCGTTGACTTCTAAGGCCCTAACTATTGAATCTGTTGGAGCGACGCCCTAGGGTGAAGCATAGGTTGCCCGGAACTTAGATATGACCATAACCTTCACACTGGTTGCAATTATTCGTTTTCTACGATGGAAAAACTGTTGTTTTTATATTGTATTTTATGCTTCCGGTGTTGACTTCTTAGACCCTAACTCTTCGATCTGGTGGAGGAACGCCTCAGAGTTAAGTCGAGGATGCCCGAAACGTCGAAATGATCTTTACTTTCGCACTGGTTGCAATTGGTCATGCTATACAATGGAAAAACTGTTGTATTTATACTGTATTTTATGCTTCTGGCGATGACTTCTAAGGCCGTAGCTATTCGATGTGGCGGAGCAACGCCCTAGAGTGAAGCCTAGGTTGCCCGGAACGTAGAAATGCCCATTACTTTCGCACTGGTTAAAATTATTAGTTTTATACGATGGAAAAACTGTTCCATTTATTTTGTATTTTATACTTCGGTCGTTGACTTCTAAGGCCCTAGCTATTCCATCTCGTGGAACAACGACCTAGGGTGAAGCCTAGGTTGCCCGGAACATAGAAAAGACCATAACTTTCACAGCGGTAGAAATTATACGTTTTATACAATGGAAAAACTGTTCTATTTATTTTGTATTTTATGCTTCGGGCGTTGACTTCTAAGGCCCTAGCTATTTGATCTGGTGGAGCAACGCCCTAGGGTGAAGCCTAGGTTGCCCGGAACGTAGAAGTGACCATCACTTTCAAACTGGTTGCAATTAATCCTTTTATACGATGGAAAAACTGTTGTATTTTTATTGCATTTTATGCTTCCGGCGTTGACTTCTAAGGCCCTAACTATTCAATCTGTTGGAGCGACGCCCTAGGGTGAAGCCTAGGTTGCCCGGAACGTAGAAATGACGTTAACTTTCATACTGGTTGCAATTACTCGTTTTATAAGATTGAAAAACTGTTGTATTTATATTGTATTTTATGCTTCTGGCGTTGACTTCTTATGCCCTAACTATTCCATCTGGTGGAACAACACCCTATGGTGAAGCCTAGGTTGCCCGGAACGTAGAAATGACTATAAATTTCACACCGGTAGCAATTATTCGTTTTATACGATGGAAAAACTGTTCTATTTATTTTGTATTTTATGCTTCGGGCGTTGACTTCTAAGGCCCTAGCTGTTTGATCTGGTGGAGCAACGCCCTAGAGTGATGCCTAGGTTGCCCGGAAAGTAGAAATGACCATAACTTTCATACTGGTTGCAATTATTCGTTTTATACGATGGTAAAACAGTTGTATTTATATTGTATTTTATGTTTCGGGCGTTGACTTCTAAGGCCCTAGTTATTCGATCTGGTGGACTAACGCCCTAGAGTGAAGCCTAGGTTGCCCGGAACGTAGAAATGACCATCACTTTCAAACTGGTTGCAATTAATCCTTTTATACGATGGAAAAACTGTTGCATTTTTATTGCAATTTATGCGTAGGGCGCTGACTTCTAAGGCCCTAAATATTCGATCTGTTGTAGCAACGCCCTAGTGTGAAGCCTAGGTTGCCCGGAACTTAGAAATGACCATAACTTTCACACTGATTGCTATTATTCGATTTATACGATGGAAAAACTGTTATATTTATATTGTATTTTATGCTTCTGGCGGTGCCTTCTTAGGGCCTAAGTGTTCGATCTGGTGGAACAACGCCCTAGAATGATGCCTACGTTGCCCGGAACGTAGAAATGACCATCACTTTCACACTGGTTGCAATTGTTCCTGATATACGATGGAGAAACTCTTGTATATTTATTGTATTTTATGCTTCGGGCGTAGACTTCTTAGGCCCTAACTATTCGATCTGGTGGAACAACGCCCTAGGGTGAAGCCTAGGTTGCCCGGAACGTAGAAATGACCATAACTTTTACACTGGTAGCAATTATTCGTTTTATACGATGGAAAAGCCGTTATATTTATATTGTATTTATTGCTTCGGTCCTTGACTTCTAAGGCCCTAACTGTTTGATCTGGTGGAGCAACGCCCTAGAGTGAAGCCTAGGTTGCCCGGTACGTAGAAATGACCATCACTATCAAACTGGTTGCAATTATTTGTTTTATACGATGGAAAAGCTGTTGTATTTATATCGTATTTTATGCTTCTGTCGTTGACTTCTTAGGCCCTAACTATTCCATCTGGTGGAACAACGCCCTAGGGTGAAGCCTAGGTTGCCCGGAAAGTAGAAATGACCATAACTTTCACACTGGTAGCAATTATTCGTTTTATACGATGGAAAAACTGTTGTATTTATTTTGTATTTTATGTAGCGGGCGTTGACTTCTAAGGCCCTAACTATTCGATCTGGTAGAGCAACGCCCTAGAGTGAAGCTTAGGTTGCCCGGTACGTAGAAATGACCATAAGTTTCATACTGGTGGCAATTATTCGTTTTATACGATGGAAAAACTGTTGTATTTATATTGTCTTTTATGCTTCTGGCGTTCACTTCATAGGCCCTAACTATTCGATCTGGTGGTACAACGCCCTAGGGCGAAGCCTAGGTTGCCCGGAACGTAGAAGTGACCATAACTTTTACACTGGCAGCATTTATTCGTTTTATACAATGGAAATACCGTTCCATTTATTTTGTATTTTATGCTTCGGGCGTTTACTTCTAAGGCCCTATCTGTTTGATCAGGTGGAGCATCGCCGTAGAGTGAAGCCTAGGTTGCCCGGAACGTAGAAATGACCATAACTTTCACACTGGTTGCTATTGTTCGTTTTATACGATTGAAAAACTGTTATATTTATATTGTATTTAAGCTTCTGGCGTTGACTTCAGAGGCCGTTGCTATTCGATGTGGTGGAAGAACGCCATAGACTGAAGCCTAGGTAGCCCGGAACGTAGAAATGACCATCACTTCCATACTGGTAGCAATTATTCGTTTTATACGATGGAAAAACTGTTGTGTTTATATTGTATTTTATGCTTCTGGCGTTGACTTGTGAGGCCGTAGCTATTCGATGTGGTGGAGCAACGCCCTAGAGTGAAGCCTAGGTTGCCCGGAACGTAGAAATGACCATCACTTTCAAACTGGTTGCAATTATTCCTGTTATAGGATGGAAGAACTGTTGTATTTATATTGTATTTTATGCTGCTGGCGTTCACTTCCTAGGGCCTAACTATTCGATCTGGTGGAGCAACGACCTGGGGTGAAGCCTAGGTTGCCTGGAACGTAGAAATGACCATAACTTTCACACTGGTTGCAAGTATTCGTTTTATACGATGGAAAAACTGTTCTATTTATTTTGTATTTAATGCTTCTGGCGTTGGCTTCTAAGGCCCTAACTGTTTGATCTGGTGGAGCAACGCCCTAGAGTGAAGCCTAGGTTGCCCGGAACGTAGAAATGACCATAACTATCACACTGGTTGCTATTATTCGTTTTATACGATGGAAAAACTGTTATATTTACATTGTATTTTATGCTTCTGGCGTTGACTTCTTAGGCCCTAACTATTCAATCTGGTGGAACAACGCCCTAGAGTGAAGCCTAGGTTGCCTATAACGTAGAAATGACCATCACTTTCCCAAGGGTTGCAATTATTCCTGTTATAGGATGGAAAGATGGTTGCATTTTTATTGTATTTTATACTTCAGGCGTTGACTTCTGAGGCCGTAGCTATTCGATGTGGTGGAGGAACACCATAGAGTGAAGCCTAGATTGCACGGAACGTAGAAATGACCATAAGTTTCATACTGGTTGCAATTATTCGTTTTATACGATGGAAAAACTGTTGTATTTATATTGTATTTTATGCTTCTGGCGTTCACTTCTTAGGCCCTAACTATTCGATCTGGTGGAACAACGGCCTAGGGTGAAGCCTAGGTTGCCCGGAACGTAGAAATGACCATAACTTTTACACTGGTAGCAATTGTTCGTTTTATACAATGGAAAAACTGTTCTATTTATTTTGTATTTTATGCTTTGGGCGTTGACTTCTAAGGTCCTACCTGTTTGATCTGGTGGAGCAACGCCCTAGAGTGAAGCCTAGGTTGCCCGGAACGTAGAAATGACCCTAACTTGCACACTGGTTGCTATTATTCGTTTTATACGATGGAAAAACTGTTATATATATATTGTATTTTATGCTTCTGGCGCTGACTTCTTAGGCCCTAACTATTCGATCTGGTGGAAAAACGCCGTAGAGTGAAGCCTACGTTGCCCGGAACGTAGAAATACCCATAAATTTCACAGTGGTTGCTATTATTCGTTTTATACGATGGAAAAGCTGTTGTATTTATACCGTATTTTATGCTTCTGGCGTTGACTTCTTATGCCCTAACTATTCCATCTGGTGGAAGAACGCCCTAGGGTGAAGCCTAGGTTGCCCGGAACGTAGAAATGACCATCACTCTCAAACTGGTTTCAATTAATCCTTTTATACGATGGAAAAACTGTTGCATTTTTATTGCATTTTATGCGTCGGGCGTTGACTTCTAAGGCCCTAACTATTCGATCTGGCGGAACAACGACCTGGGGTGAAGCCTAGGTTGCCCGGAACGTAGAAATGACCATAACTTTCACACAGGTTGCAATTATTCGTTTTATACGATGGAATAGCTGTTGTATTTATATCGTATTTTATGCTTCTGGCGTTGACTTCTTAGGCCGTAACTGTTCGATCTGGTGGAACAACGACCTAGAGTGAAGCCTAGGTTACCCGGAACGTAGAAATGACCAGTACTTTCACACTGTTTGCATTTATTCCTACTATACGATGGAAAAACTGTTGCATCTTTATTGAATTTTATGCTTCTGGCGTTGACTTCTAAGGCCCTAACAATTCTATCTGGTGGATCAACGCCCTAGAGTGAAGCCTAGGTTGCTCGGAATGTAGAAATGACCATAACATTCACACTGGTTGAAATTATTCGTTTTATACGAAGGAAAAACTGTTATATTTATATTGTATTTTATGCTTCTGGCGTTGATTTCTTAGGCCCTAACTATTCAATCTGGTGGAACAACGCCCTAGAGTGAGGCCTAGGTTGCCCGGAACGTAGAAATGACCATCACTTCCATACTGGTAGCAATTATTCGTTTTATACGATGGAAAAACTGTTGTGTTTATATTGTATTTTATGCTTCTGGCGTTGACTTGTGAGGCCGTAGCTATTCGATGTGGTGGAGCAACGCCCTAGAGTGAAGCCTAGGTTGCCTATAACGTAGAAATGACCATCACTTTCCCAAGGGTTGCAATTATTCCTGTTATAGGATGGAAAGACGGTTGTATTTTTATTCTATTTTATACTTCAGGCGTTGACTTCTGAGGCCGTAGCTATTCGATGTGGTGGAAGAACACCATAGAGTGAAGCCTAGATTGCACGGAACGTAGAAATGACCATAAGTTTCATACTGGTTGCAATTATTCGTTTTATACGATGGAAAAACTGTTGTATTTATATTGTATTTTATGCTTCTGGCGTTCACTTCTTAGGCCCTAACTATTCGATCTGGTGGAACAACGCCCTAGAGTGAAGCCTAGGTTGCCCGGAACGTAGAAATGACCATAACTTTCACACTGGTTGCTATTATTCGTTTTATACGATGGAAAAACTGTTATATTTATATTGTATTTTATGCTTCTGGCGCTGACTTCTTAGGCCCTGACTATTCGATCTGGTGGAAAAACGCCGTAGAGTGAAGCCTACGTTGCCCGGAACGTAGAAATACCCATAAATTTCACACTGGTTGCTATTATTCGTTTTATACGATGGAAAAGCTGTTGCATCTTCATCGTATTTTATGATTCTGGCGTTGACTTCTAAGGCCCTAACTATTCGATCTGGTGGAGCAACGCCCTAGAGTGAAGCCTAGGTTGCCCGGAACGTAGAAATGACCATCACTTTCAAACTGGTTGCAATTATTCCAGTTATATGATGGAAAAACTGTTGTATTTATATTGTATTTTATGCTTCGGGCGTTGACTTCTTAGGCCGTAACTATTCGATCTGGTGGAGCAACGCCCTGGAGTGAAGCCTAGGTTGCCCGGAACGTAGAGATGACCATCACTTTCAAACTGGTTGCAATTAAACCTTTTATACGATGGAAAAACTGTTGTATTTTTATGGCATTTTATGCTTCGGGCATTGACTTCTAAGGCCCTAACTATTCAATCTGTTGGAGCAACGCCCTAGGGTGTAGCCTAGGTTGCCCGGAAAGTAGAAATGACCACAACTTTCATACTGGTTGCAATTACTCGTTTTACATGATAGAAGAACTGTTGTATTTATATTGTATTTTATGCCTCTGGCGTTCACTTCTTAGGCCCTAACTATTCGATCTGGTGGAACAACGCCCTGGGGTGAAGCCTAGGTTGCCGGACCGTAGAAATGACCATAAGTTTCACACTGGTTGCTATTATTCGTTTTATACGATGGAAAAGCTGTTGTATTTATATCGTATTTTATGCTTCTGGCGTTGACTTCTTAGGCCGTAACTATTCGATCTGGTGGAGCAACGCCCTGGAGTGAAGCCTAGGTTGCGCGGAACGTAGAATTGGCCATCACTTTCAAACTGGTTGCAATTATTCCTGTTATATGATGGAAACACTGTTGTATTTTTATTGCATTTTATGCTTCTGGCGTTCACTTCTTAGGCCCTAACTATTCGATCTGGTGGAACAACGCACTAGAGTGAAGCCTAGGTTGCCCGGAACATAGAAATGACCATAACTTTCACACTGGTTGCTATTATTCGTTTTATACGATGGAAAAACTGTTATATTTATATTGTATTTTATGCTTCTGGCGCTGACTTCTTAGGCCCTGACTATTCGATCTGGTGGAAAAACGCCGTAGAGTGAAGCCTACGTTGCCCGGAACGTAGAAATACCCATAAATTTCACACTGGTTGCTATTATTCGTTTTATACGATGGAAAAGCTGTTGCATCTTCATCGTATTTTATGATTCTGGCGTTGACTTCTAAGGCCCTAACTATTCGATCTGGCGGAACAACGACCTGGGGTGAAGCCTAGGTTGCCCGGAACGTAGAAATGACCATAACTTTCACACAGGTTGCAATTATTCGTTTTATACGATGGAATAGCTGTTGTATTTATATCGTATTTTATGCTTCTGGCGTTGACTTCTTAGGCCGTAACTGTTCGATCTGGTGGAACAACGACCTAGAGTGAAGCCTAGGTTACCCGGAACGTAGAAATGACCAGTACTTTCACACTGTTTGCATTTATTCCTACTATACGATGGAAAAACTGTTGCATCTTTATTGAATTTTATGCTTCTGGCGTTGACTTCTAAGGCCCTAACAATTCTATCTGGTGGATCAACGCCCTAGAGTGAAGCCTAGGTTGCTCGGAATGTAGAAATGACCATAACATTCACACTGGTTGAAATTATTCGTTTTATACGAAGGAAAAACTGTTATATTTATATTGTATTTTATGCTTCTGGCGTTGATTTCTTAGGCCCTAACTATTCAATCTGGTGGAACAACGCCCTAGAGTGAGGCCTAGGTTGCCCGGAACGTAGAAATGACCATCACTTCCATACTGGTAGCAATTATTCGTTTTATACGATGGAAAAACTGTTGTGTTTATATTGTATTTTATGCTTCTGGCGTTGACTTGTGAGGCCGTAGCTATTCGATGTGGTGGAGCAACGCCCTAGAGTGAAGCCTAGGTTGCCTATAACGTAGAAATGACCATCACTTTCCCAAGGGTTGCAATTATTCCTGTTATAGGATGGAAAGACGGTTGTATTTTTATTCTATTTTATACTTCAGGCGTTGACTTCTGAGGCCGTAGCTATTCGATGTGGTGGAAGAACACCATAGAGTGAAGCCTAGATTGCACGGAACGTAGAAATGACCATAAGTTTCATACTGGTTGCAATTATTCGTTTTATACGATGGAAAAACTGTTGTATTTATATTGTATTTTATGCTTCTGGCGTTCACTTCTTAGGCCCTAACTATTCGATCTGGTGGAACAACGCCCTAGAGTGAAGCCTAGGTTGCCCGGAACGTAGAAATGACCATAACTTTCACACTGGTTGCTATTATTCGTTTTATACGATGGAAAAACTGTTATATTTATATTGTATTTTATGCTTCTGGCGCTGACTTCTTAGGCCCTGACTATTCGATCTGGTGGAAAAACGCCGTAGAGTGAAGCCTACGTTGCCCGGAACGTAGAAATACCCATAAATTTCACACTGGTTGCTATTATTCGTTTTATACGATGGAAAAGCTGTTGCATCTTCATCGTATTTTATGATTCTGGCGTTGACTTCTAAGGCCCTAACTATTCGATCTGGTGGAGCAACGCCCTAGAGTGAAGCCTAGGTTGCCCGGAACGTAGAAATGACCATCACTTTCAAACTGGTTGCAATTATTCCAGTTATATGATGGAAAAACTGTTGTATTTATATTGTATTTTATGCTTCGGGCGTTGACTTCTTAGGCCGTAACTATTCGATCTGGTGGAGCAACGCCCTGGAGTGAAGCCTAGGTTGCCCGGAACGTAGAGATGACCATCACTTTCAAACTGGTTGCAATTAAACCTTTTATACGATGGAAAAACTGTTGTATTTATATTGTATTTTATGCTTCTGGCGTTCACTTCTTAGGCCCTAACTATTCGATCTGGTGGAACAACGCCCTAGAGTGAAGCCTAGGTTGCCCGGAACGTAGAAATGACCATAACTTTCACACTGGTTGCTATTATTCGTTTTATACGATGGAAAAACTGTTATATTTATATTGTATTTTATGCTTCTGGCGCTGACTTCTTAGGCCCTGACTATTCGATCTGGTGGAAAAACGCCGTAGAGTGAAGCCTACGTTGCCCGGAACGTAGAAATACCCATAAATTTCACACTGGTTGCTATTATTCGTTTTATACGATGGAAAAGCTGTTGCATCTTCATCGTATTTTATGATTCTGGCGTTGACTTCTAAGGCCCTAACTATTCGATCTGGTGGAGCAACGCCCTAGAGTGAAGCCTAGGTTGCCCGGAACGTAGAAATGACCATCACTTTCAAACTGGTTGCAATTATTCCAGTTATATGATGGAAAAACTGTTGTATTTATATTGTATTTTATGCTTCGGGCGTTGACTTCTTAGGCCGTAACTATTCGATCTGGTGGAGCAACGCCCTGGAGTGAAGCCTAGGTTGCCCGGAACGTAGAGATGACCATCACTTTCAAACTGGTTGCAATTAAACCTTTTATACGATGGAAAAACTGTTGTATTTTTATGGCATTTTATGCTTCGGGCATTGACTTCTAAGGCCCTAACTATTCAATCTGTTGGAGCAACGCCCTAGGGTGTAGCCTAGGTTGCCCGGAAAGTAGAAATGACCACAACTTTCATACTGGTTGCAATTACTCGTTTTACATGATAGAAGAACTGTTGTATTTATATTGTATTTTATGCCTCTGGCGTTCACTTCTTAGGCCCTAACTATTCGATCTGGTGGAACAACGCCCTGGGGTGAAGCCTAGGTTGCCGGACCGTAGAAATGACCATAAGTTTCACACTGGTTGCTATTATTCGTTTTATACGATGGAAAAGCTGTTGTATTTATATCGTATTTTATGCTTCTGGCGTTGACTTCTTAGGCCGTAACTATTCGATCTGGTGGAGCAACGCCCTGGAGTGAAGCCTAGGTTGCGCGGAACGTAGAATTGGCCATCACTTTCAAACTGGTTGCAATTATTCCTGTTATATGATGGAAACACTGTTGTATTTTTATTGCATTTTATGCTTCTGGCGTTCACTTCTTAGGCCCTAACTATTCGATCTGGTGGAACAACGCACTAGAGTGAAGCCTAGGTTGCCCGGAACATAGAAATGACCATAACTTTCACACTGGTTGCTATTATTCGTTTTATACGATGGAAAAACTGTTATATTTATATTGTATTTTATGCTTCTGGCGCTGACTTCTTAGGCCCTGACTATTCGATCTGGTGGAAAAACGCCGTAGAGTGAAGCCTACGTTGCCCGGAACGTAGAAATACCCATAAATTTCACACTGGTTGCTATTATTCGTTTTATACGATGGAAAAGCTGTTGCATCTTCATCGTATTTTATGATTCTGGCGTTGACTTCTAAGGCCCTAACTATTCGATCTGGCGGAACAACGACCTGGGGTGAAGCCTAGGTTGCCCGGAACGTAGAAATGACCATAACTTTCACACAGGTTGCAATTATTCGTTTTATACGATGGAATAGCTGTTGTATTTATATCGTATTTTATGCTTCTGGCGTTGACTTCTTAGGCCGTAACTGTTCGATCTGGTGGAACAACGACCTAGAGTGAAGCCTAGGTTACCCGGAACGTAGAAATGACCAGTACTTTCACACTGTTTGCATTTATTCCTACTATACGATGGAAAAACTGTTGCATCTTTATTGAATTTTATGCTTCTGGCGTTGACTTCTAAGGCCCTAACAATTCTATCTGGTGGATCAACGCCCTAGAGTGAAGCCTAGGTTGCTCGGAATGTAGAAATGACCATAACATTCACACTGGTTGAAATTATTCGTTTTATACGAAGGAAAAACTGTTATATTTATATTGTATTTTATGCTTCTGGCGTTGATTTCTTAGGCCCTAACTATTCAATCTGGTGGAACAACGCCCTAGAGTGAGGCCTAGGTTGCCCGGAACGTAGAAATGACCATCACTTCCATACTGGTAGCAATTATTCGTTTTATACGATGGAAAAACTGTTGTGTTTATATTGTATTTTATGCTTCTGGCGTTGACTTGTGAGGCCGTAGCTATTCGATGTGGTGGAGCAACGCCCTAGAGTGAAGCCTAGGTTGCCTATAACGTAGAAATGACCATCACTTTCCCAAGGGTTGCAATTATTCCTGTTATAGGATGGAAAGACGGTTGTATTTTTATTCTATTTTATACTTCAGGCGTTGACTTCTGAGGCCGTAGCTATTCGATGTGGTGGAAGAACACCATAGAGTGAAGCCTAGATTGCACGGAACGTAGAAATGACCATAAGTTTCATACTGGTTGCAATTATTCGTTTTATACGATGGAAAAACTGTTGTATTTATATTGTATTTTATGCTTCTGGCGTTCACTTCTTAGGCCCTAACTATTCGATCTGGTGGAACAACGCCCTAGAGTGAAGCCTAGGTTGCCCGGAACGTAGAAATGACCATAACTTTCACACTGGTTGCTATTATTCGTTTTATACGATGGAAAAACTGTTATATTTATATTGTATTTTATGCTTCTGGCGCTGACTTCTTAGGCCCTGACTATTCGATCTGGTGGAAAAACGCCGTAGAGTGAAGCCTACGTTGCCCGGAACGTAGAAATACCCATAAATTTCACACTGGTTGCTATTATTCGTTTTATACGATGGAAAAGCTGTTGCATCTTCATCGTATTTTATGATTCTGGCGTTGACTTCTAAGGCCCTAACTATTCGATCTGGTGGAGCAACGCCCTAGAGTGAAGCCTAGGTTGCCCGGAACGTAGAAATGACCATCACTTTCAAACTGGTTGCAATTATTCCAGTTATATGATGGAAAAACTGTTGTATTTATATTGTATTTTATGCTTCGGGCGTTGACTTCTTAGGCCGTAACTATTCGATCTGGTGGAGCAACGCCCTGGAGTGAAGCCTAGGTTGCCCGGAACGTAGAGATGACCATCACTTTCAAACTGGTTGCAATTAAACCTTTTATACGATGGAAAAACTGTTGTATTTTTATGGCATTTTATGCTTCGGGCATTGACTTCTAAGGCCCTAACTATTCAATCTGTTGGAGCAACGCCCTAGGGTGTAGCCTAGGTTGCCCGGAAAGTAGAAATGACCACAACTTTCATACTGGTTGCAATTACTCGTTTTACATGATAGAAGAACTGTTGTATTTATATTGTATTTTATGCCTCTGGCGTTCACTTCTTAGGCCCTAACTATTCGATCTGGTGGAACAACGCCCTGGGGTGAAGCCTAGGTTGCCGGACCGTAGAAATGACCATAAGTTTCACACTGGTTGCTATTATTCGTTTTATACGATGGAAAAGCTGTTGTATTTATATCGTATTTTATGCTTCTGGCGTTGACTTCTTAGGCCGTAACTATTCGATCTGGTGGAGCAACGCCCTGGAGTGAAGCCTAGGTTGCGCGGAACGTAGAATTGGCCATCACTTTCAAACTGGTTGCAATTATTCCTGTTATATGATGGAAACACTGTTGTATTTTTATTGCATTTTATGCTTCTGGCGTTCACTTCTTAGGCCCTAACTATTCGATCTGGTGGAACAACGCACTAGAGTGAAGCCTAGGTTGCCCGGAACATAGAAATGACCATAACTTTCACACTGGTTGCTATTATTCGTTTTATACGATGGAAAAACTGTTATATTTATATTGTATTTTATGCTTCTGGCGCTGACTTCTTAGGCCCTAACTATTCCATCTGGTGGAACAGCGCCCTAGAGTAAAGCGCAGGTTGCGCGGAACGTAGAAATGACCATAACTTTCACACTGGTAGCAATTATTCGTTTGATACAACGGAAAGGCTGTTGTATTTATTTTGTATTTAATGCTTCGGGCGTTGACTTCTAAGGCCCTAGCTATTCGATTTGGTGGAGCACCGCCCTAGAGTGAAGCCTAGGTTGCCAGGAACGTAGAAATGACCATAACTTCCACACTGGTTGCAATTATTCGTTTTATACGATGGAAAAGCTGTTGTATTTATATCGTTTTTTATGCTTCTGGCGTTGACTTCTAAGTCCCTAACTATTCTATCTGGTGGAACAACGCCCTAGGGTAAAGCCCAGATTGCGCGGAACGCAGAAATGACCATAACCTTCACACTGGTAGCAATTTTTCGTTTTATACGATGGAAAAACTGTTTTATTTATTTTGTATTTTAAGCTTCGGGCGTTGACGTCTAAGGCCCTAACTATTCGATCTGGTGGAGCAACGCCCTAGAGTGAAGCCTAGGTTGCCCGGAACGTAGAAATGACCATAACTTTCACACTGGTTGCTATCATTCGTTTTATATGATGGAAAAACTGTTGTATTTATATTGTATTTTATGCTTCTGGCCTTCACTTCTTAGGCCCTAACTATTCGATCTGGTGGAACAACGGCCTAGGGTGAAGCCTAGGTTGCCCGGAACGTAGAAATGACCATCACTTTCACACTGGTTGCAATTATTCGTTTTATACGATGGAAAAACTGTTGCATCTTTATCGTATTTTATGCTTCTGGCGTTGACTTCTTAGGCCGTAACTATTCGACCTGGTGGAGCAACGCCCTGGAGTGAAACCTAGGTTGCCCGGAACCTAGAAATGACCACTACTATCACACTGGATGCAAATTATTCCTGCTATACGATGGAAAAACTGTTCTATTTATTTTGTATTTAATGCTTCGGGCGCTGACTTCTAAGGCCCTAACTGTTTGATCTGGTGGAGCACCGCCCTAGAGTGAAGCCTAGGTTGCCCGGAACGTAGAAATGATCATAACTTTCACACTGGTTGCTATTATTCGTTTTATACGATGGAGAAACTGTTATATTTATATTGTATTTTATGCTTCTGGCGTTGACTTCTTAGGCCCTAACTATTCGATCTTGTGGAACAACGCACTAGGGTGAAGCCTAGGTTGCCCGGAACGTAGAAATGACCATAACCTTCACACAGGTTGCAATTATTCGTTTTATACGATTGAAAGACTGTTGTATTTATTTTGTAGTTTATGCTTCTGGCGTTGAATTCCAAGGCCCTAACACTTCGACCTGGTGGAGCAATGCCTCAGAGTCAAGTCTAGGATGCCCGAAACGTCGAAATGATCGTTACTTTCACACTGGTTGCAATTATTCATGCTATACGATTGATGAACTGTTGCATTTTTATTGTATTTTCTGCTTCTGTATTTGAATTCTAAGGTCCTAGCTGTTCGATCTGGTGGGGCAACGTCCAAGAGTGAAGCCTAGGTTGCCCGGAACGTAGTTATGACCATATCTTTCACACTGGTTGCAATTATTCCTGTTATACGATGGTAAAACTGTTGTATTTTTATTGTATTGTATGCTTCAGGCGATGACTTCTAAGGCCCTAGCTATTCGATCTGGTGTAGCAACGCACTAGGGTGAAGCCTAGGTTGCCCGGAACGTAGAAATGACCATAACTTTCACACTGGTTGCCATTATTCGTTTTATACGATGGAAATCTGTTGTATTTATATCGTATTTTATGCTTCTGGCGTTGACTTCTTAGGCGCCAACTATTCCACCTGGTGGAACAACGCCCTACGGTGAAGCCTAGGTTGCCCGGAACGTAGAAATGATCATAACTTTCACACTGGTTGCTATTATTCGTTTTATACGATGGAAAAGCTGTTGCATCTTCATTGTATTTTATGATTCTGGCGTTGACTTCTAAGGCCCTAACTATTCGATCTGGTGGAGCAACGCCCTAGAGTGAAGCCTAGGTTGCCCGGAACGTAGAAATGACCATCACTTTCAAACTGGTTGCAATTATTCCAGTTATATGATGGAAAAAATGTTGTATTTATATTGTATTTTATGCTTCGGGCGTTGACTGCTAAGGCCCTAACTATTCAATCTGTTGCATCAACGCCCTAGAGTGAAGGCTAGGTTGCTCGGAATGTAGAAATTACCATAACATTCACACTGGTTGAAATTATTCGTTTAATACGATGGAAAAGCTGTTGCATCATCATTGTATTTTATGATTCTGGCGTTGACTTCTAAGGCCCTAACTATTCGATCTGGTGGAGCAACGCCCTAGAGTGAAGCCTAGGTTGCCCGGAACGTAGAAATGACCATCACTTTCAAACTGGTTGCAATTAAACCTTTTATACGATGGAAAAACTGTTGTATTTTTATGGCATTTTATGCTTCGGGCATTGACTTCTAAGGCCCTAACTATTCAATCTGTTGGAGCAACGCCCTAGGGTGTAGCCTAGGTTGCCCGGAAAGTAGAAATGACCACAACTTTCATACTGGTTGCAATTACTCGTTTTACATGATAGAAGAACTGTTGTATTTATATTGTATTTTATGCCTCTGGCGTTCACTTCTTAGGCCCTAACTATTCGATCTGGTGGAACAACACCCTGGGGTGAAGCCTAGGTTGCCGGACCGTAGAAATGACCATAAGTTTCACACTGGTTGCTATTATTCGTTTTATACGATGGAAAAGCTGTTGTATTTATATCGTATTTTATGCTTCTGGCGTTGACTTCTTAGGCCGTAACTATTCGATCTGGTGGAGCAACGCCCTGGAGTGAAGCCTAGGTTGCGCGGAACGTAGAATTGGCCATAAGTTTCATACTGGTTGCAATTATTCCTGTTATATGATGGAAACACTGTTGTATTTTTATTGCATTTTATGCTTCGGGCGTTGACATCTAAGTCCCAAACTATTCAATCTGTTGGAGCAACGGCCTAGGGTGAAGCCTAGGTTGCGCGGAAAGTAGAAATGACCTTAAGTTTCATACTGGTTGCAATTATTCGTTTTATACAATGGAAAAACTGTTGTATTTATATTGTATTTTATGCTTCTGGCGTTGACTTCTAAGGCCCTAGCTATTCGATCTAGTGGAGCAACGCCCTAGAGTGAATCCTAGGTTGCCCGGAACGTAGAAATGACCATCACTTTCAAACTGGTTGAAATTATTCGTTTAATACGATGGAAAAGCTGTTGCATCTTCATTGTATTTTATGATTCTGGCGCTGACTTCTAAGGTCCTCGATCTGGTGGAGCAACGCCCTAGAGTGAAGCCTATGTTGCCCGGAACGTAGAAATGACCATCACTTTCAAGGGTTGCAATTATTCCTGTTATACGATGGAAAGACGGTTGTATTTTTACTGTATTTTATACATCAGGCGTTGACTTCTGAGGCCGTAGCTATTCGATGTGGTGGAAGAACGCCATAGAGTGAAGCCTAGATTGCCCGGAACGTAGAAATGACCATAAGTTTCATACTGGTTGCAATTATCCGTTTTATACGATGGATAAACTGTTGTATTTATATTGTATTTTATGCTTCTGGCGTTCACTTCTTAGGCCCTAACTATTCGATCTGGTGGAACAACGCCGTAGAGTGAAGCCTAGGATGCCCGGAACGTAGAAATGCCCATAACTTTCACACTGGTTGCTATTATTCGTTTTATACGACGGAAAAGCTGTTGTATTTATACCGTATTTTATGCTTCTGGCGTTGACTTCTTATGCCCTAACTATTCCATCTGGTGGAACAGCGCCCTAGGGTGAAGCCTAGGTTGCCCCGAACGTAGAAATGACCATCACTTTCAAACCGGTTGCAATTAATCCTTTTATACGATGGAAAAACTGTTGCATTTTTATTGCATTTTATGCGTCGGGCGTTGACTTCTAAGGCCCTAACTATTGAATCTGTTGGAGCGACGCCCTAGGGTGAAGCATAGGTTGCCCGGAACTTAGATATGACCATAACCTTCACACTGGTTGCAATTATTCGTTTTCTACGATGGAAAAGCTGTTGTTTTTATATTGTATTTTATGCTTCCGGTGTTGACTTCTTAGACCCTAACTCTTCGATCTGGTGGAGCAACGCCTCAGAGTTAAGTCTAGGATGCCCGAAACGTCGAAATGATCTTTACTTTCGCACTGGTTGCAATTAATCCTTTTATACGATGGAAAAACTGTTGTATTTATATTGTATTTTATGCTTCTGGCGTTCACTTCTTAGGCCCTAACTATTCGATCTGGTGGAACAACGGCCTAGGGTGAAGCCTAGGCTGCCCGGAACGTAGAAATGACCATAACTTTTACACTGGTAGCAATTATTCGTTTTATACAATGGAAAAACTGTTCTACTTATTTTGTATTTATTGCTTCGGTCCTTGACTTCTAAGGCCCTAACTGTTTGATCTGGTGGAGCAACGCCCTAGAGTGAAGCCTAGGTTGCCCGGAACGTAGAAATGACCATAACTTTCACACTGGTTGCTATCATTCGTTTTATATGATGGAAAAACTGTTGTATTTATATTGTATTTTATGCTTCTGGCCTTCACTTCTTAGGCCCTAACTATTCGATCTGGTGGAACAACGGCCTAGGGTGAAGCCTAGGTTGCCCGGAACGTAGAAATGACCATCACTTTCACACTGGTTGCAATTATTCGTTTTATACGATGGAAAAACTGTTGCATCTTTATCGTATTTTATGCTTCTGGCGTTGACTTCTTAGGCCGTAACTATTCGACCTGGTGGAGCAACGCCCTGGAGTGAAACCTAGGTTGCCCGGAACGTAGAAATGACCACTACTATCACACTGGATGCAAATTATTCCTGCTATACGATGGAAAAACTGTTCTATTTATTTTGTATTTAATGCTTCGGGCGTTGACGTCTAAGGCCCTAACTATTCGATCTGGTGGAGCAACGCCCTAGAGTGAAGCCTAGGTTGCCCGGAACGTAGAAATGACCATAACTTTCACACTGGTTGCCATTATTCGTTTTATACGATGGAAATCTGTTGTATTTATATCGTATTTTATGCTTCTGGCGTTGACTTCTTAGGCCCCAACTATTCCACCTGGTGGAACAACGCCCTACGGTGAAGCCTAGGTTGCCCGGAACGTAGAAATGATCATAACTTTCACACTGGAAACAATTATTCGTTTTATACATGGAACAGCTGTTCTATTTATTTTGTATTTTATGCTTCGGGCGCTGACTTCTAAGGCCCTAACTATTCGATCGGGTGGAACAACGGCCTAGAGTGAAGCCTAGGTTGCTCGGAACGTAGAAATGACCATAGCTTTCACACTGGTTGCTATTATTCGTTTTATACGATGGAAAAGCTGTTGTGTTTATATTGTATTTTATGCTTCTGGCGTTGACTTGTGAGGCCGTAGCTATTCGATGTGTTGGAGCAACGCCCTAGAGTGAAGCCTAGGTTGCCCGGAACGTAGAAATGACCATCACTTTCAAACTGGTTGCAGTTATTCCTGGTATAGCATGGAAGAACTGTTGTATTTATATTGTATTTTATGCTGCTGGCGTTCACTTCCTAGGGCCTAACTATTCGATCTGGTGGAGCAACGACCTGGGGTGAAGCCTAGGTTGCCCGGAACGTAGAAATGACCATAACTATCAAACTGGTTGAAATTATTCGTTTAATACGATGGAAAAGCTGTTGCATCTTCATTGTATTTTATGATTCTGGCGCTGACTTCTAAGGTCCTCGATCTCGTGGAGCAACGCCCTAGAGTGAAGCCTATGTTGCCCGGAACGTAGAAATGACCATCACTTTCACAAGGGTTGCAATTATTCCTGTTATACGATGGAAAGACGGTTGTATTTTTACTGTATTTTATACATCAGGCGTTGACTTCTGAGGCCGTAGCTATTCGATGTGGTGGAAGAACGCCATAGAGTGAAGCCTAGATTGCCCGGAACGTAGAAATGACCATCACTTTCAAACCGGTTGCAATTAATCCTTTTATACGATGGAAAAACTGTTGCATTTTTATTGCATTTTATGCGTCGGGCGTTGACTTCTAAGGCCCTAACTATTGAATCTGTTGGAGCGACGCCCTAGGGTGAAGCATAGGTTGCCCGGAACTTAGATATGACCATAACCTTCACACTGGTTGCAATTATTCGTTTTCTACGATGGAAAAGCTGTTGTTTTTATATTGTATTTTATGCTTCCGGTGTTGACTTCTTAGACCCTAACTCTTCGATCTGGTGGAGCAACGCCTCAGAGTTAAGTCTAGGATGCCCGAAACGTCGAAATGATCTTTACTTTCGCACTGGTTGCAATGGGTCATGCTATACAATGGAAAAACTGTTGTATTTATACTGTATTTTATGCTTCTGGCGATGACTTCTAAGGCCGTAGCTATTCGATGTGGTGGAGCAACGCCCTAGAGTGAAGCCTAGGTTGCCCGGAACGTAGAAATGCCCATTACTTTCACACTGGTTAAAATTATTAGTTTTATACGATGGAAAAACTGTTCTATTTATTTTGTATTTTATACTTCGGTCGTTGACTTCTAAGGCCCTAACTATTCCATCTCGTGGAACAACGACCTAGGGTGAAGCCTAGGTTTCCCGGAACATAGAAAAGACCATAACTTTCACAGCGGCAGAAATTATACGTTTTATACAATGGAAAAACTGTTCTATTTATTTTGTATTTTATGCTTCGGGCGTTGACTTCTAAGGCCCTAGCTATTTGATCTGGTGGAGCAACGCCCTAGGGTGAAGCCTAGGTTGCCCGGAACGTAGAAGTGACCATCACTTTCAAACTGGTTGCAATTAATCCTTTTATACGATGGAAAAACTGTTGTATTTTTATTGCATTTTATGCTTCCGGCGTTGACTTCTAAGGCCCTAACTATTCAATCTGTCGGAGCGACGCCCTAGAGTGATGCCTAGGTTGCCCGGAAAGTAGAAATGACCATAACTTTCATACTGGTTGCAATTATTCGTTTTATACGATGGAAAAACTGTTGTATTTATATTGTATTTTATGCTTCTGGCGTTCACTTCTTAGGCCCTAACTATTCGATCTGGTGGAACAACGGCCTAGGGTGAAGCCTTGGTTGCCCGGAACGTAGAAATGACCATAACTTTTACACTGGTAGCAATTATTCGTTTTATACAATGGAAAAACTGTTCTACTTATTTTGTATTTATTGCTTCGGTCCTTGACTTCTAAGGCCCTAACTGTTTGATCTGGTGGAGCAACGCCCTAGAGTGAAGCCTAGGTTGCCCGGAACGTAGAAATGACCATAACTTTCACACTGGTTGCTATCATTCGTTTTATATGATGGAAAAACTGTTGTATTTATATCGTATTTTATGCTTCTGGCGTTGACTTCTTAGGCCGTAACTATTCGACCTGGTGGAGCAATGCCCTGGAGTGAAATGTAGGTTGCCCGGAACGTAGAAATGACCACTACTATCACACTGGATGCAAATTATTCCTGCTATACGATGGAATAACTGTTGTATTTTTATTGCATTTTATGCCTCTGGCGTTCACTTCTTAGGCCCTAACTATTCGATCTGGTGGAACAACGGCCTAGGGTGAAGCCTAGGTTGCCCGGAACGTAGAAATGACCATAACTTTCACACTTTGTGCAATTATTTGTTTTATACGATGGAAAAGCTGTTGTATTTATATCGTATTTTATGCTTCTGGCGTTGACTTCTTAGGCCCTAACTATTCCATCTGGTGGAACAGCGCCCTAGAGTAAAGCGCAGGTTGCGCGGAACGTAGAAATGACCATAACTTTCACACTGGTAGCAATTATTCGTTTGATACAACGGAAAGGCTGTTGTATTTATTTTGTATTTAATGCTTCGGGCGTTGACTTCTAAGGCCCTAGCTATTCGATTTGGTGTAGTACCGCCCTAGAGTGAAGCCTAGGTTGCCCGGAACGTAGAAATGACCATAACTTCCACACTGGTTGCAATTATTCGTTTTATACGATGGAAAAGCTGTTGTATTTATATCGTTTTTTATGCTTCTGGCGTTGACTTCTAAGTCCCTAACTATTCTATCTGGTGGAACAACGCCCTAGGGTAAAGCCCAGATTGCGCGGAACGTAGAAATGACCATAACTTTCACACTGGTAGCAATTTTTCGTTTTATACGATGGAAAAACTGTTTTATTTATTTTGTATTTTAAGCTTCGGGCGTTGACGTCTAAGGCCCTAACTATTCGATCTGGTGGAGCAACGCCCTAGAGTGAAGCCTAGGTTGCCCGGAACGTAGAAATGACCATAACTTTCACACTGGTTGCTATCATTCGTTTTATATGATGGAAAAACTGTTGTATTTATATTGTATTTTATGCTTCTGGCCTTCACTTCTTAGGCCCTAACTATTCGATCTGGTGGAACAACGGCCTAGTGTGAAGCCTAGGTTGCCCGGAACGTAGAAATGACCATCACTTTCACACTGGTTGCAATTATTCGTTTTATACGATGGAAAAACTGTTGCATCTTTATCGTATTTTATGCTTCTGGCGTTGACTTCTTCGGCCGTAACTATTCGACCTGGTGGAGCAACGCCCTGGAGTGAAACCTAGGTTGCCCGGAACGTAGAAATGACCACTACTATCACACTGGATGCAAATTATTCCTGCTATACGATGGAAAAACTGTTCTATTTATTTTGTATTTAATGCTTCGGGCGTTGACTTCTAAGGCCCTAACTGTTTGATCTGGTGGAGCACCGCCCTAGAGTGAAGCCTAGGTTGCCCGGAACGTAGAAATGATCATAACTTTCACACTGGTTGCTATTATTCGTTTTATACGATGGAGAAACTGTTATATTTATATTGTATTTTATGCTTCTGGCGTTGACTTCTTAGGCCCTAACTATTCGATCTTGTGGAACAACGCACTAGGGTGAAGCCTAGGTTGCCCGGAACGTAGAAATGACCATAACCTTCACACAGGTTGCAATTATTCGTTTTATACGATTGAAAGACTGTTGTATTTATTTTGTAGTTTATGCTTCTGGCGTTGAATTCCAAGGCCCTAACACTTCGACCTGGTGGAGCAATGCCTCAGAGTCAAGTCTAGGATGCCCGAAACGTCGAAATGATCGTTACTTTCACACTGGTTGCAATTATTCATGCTATACGATTGATGAACTGTTGCATTTTTATTGTATTTTCTGCTTCTGTATTTGAATTCTAAGGTCCTAGCTGTTCGAATTGGTGGGGCAACGTCCAAGAGTGAAGCCTAGATTGCCCGGAACGTAGAAATGACCATAAGTTTCATACTGGTTGCAATTATCCGTTTTATACGATGGATAAACTGTTGTATTTATATTGTATTTTATGCTTCTGGCGTTCACTTCTTAGGCCCTAACTATTCGATCTGGTGGAACAACGCCGTAGAGTGAAGCCTAGGATGCCCGGAACGTAGAAATGCCCATAACTTTCACACTGGTTGCTATTATTCGTTTTATACGACGGAAAAGCTGTTGTATTTATACCGTATTTTATGCTTCTGGCGTTGACTTCTTATGCCCTAACTATTCCATCTGGTGGAACAGCGCCCTAGGGTGAAGCCTAGGTTGCCCCGAACGTAGAAATGACCATCACTTTCAAACCGGTTGCAATTAATCCTTTTATACGATGGAAAAACTGTTGCATTTTTATTGCATTTTATGCGTCGGGCGTTGACTTCTAAGGCCCTAACTATTGAATCTGTTGGAGCGACGCCCTAGGGTGAAGCATAGGTTGCCCGGAACTTAGATATGACCATAACCTTCACACTGGTTGCAATTATTCGTTTTCTACGATGGAAAAGCTGTTGTTTTTATATTGTATTTTATGCTTCCGGTGTTGACTTCTTAGACCCTAACTCTTCGATCTGGTGGAGCAACGCCTCAGAGTTAAGTCTAGGATGCCCGAAACGTCGAAATGATCTTTACTTTCGCACTGGTTGCAATTAATCCTTTTATACGATGGAAAAACTGTTGTATTTATATTGTATTTTATGCTTCTGGCGTTCACTTCTTAGGCCCTAACTATTCGATCTGGTGGAACAACGGCCTAGGGTGAAGCCTAGGTTGCCCGGAACGTAGAAATGACCATAACTTTTACACTGGTAGCAATTATTCGTTTTATACAATGGAAAAACTGTTCTACTTATTTTGTATTTATTGCTTCGGTCCTTGACTTCTAAGGCCCTAACTGTTTGATCTGGTGGAGCAACGCCCTAGAGTGAAGCCTAGGTTGCCCGGAACGTAGAAATGACCATAACTTTCACACTGGTTGCTATCATTCGTTTTATATGATGGAAAAACTGTTGTATTTATATTGTATTTTATGCTTCTGGCCTTCACTTCTAAGGCCCTAACTATTCGATCGGGTGGAACAACGGCCTAGAGTGAAGCCTAGGTTGCTCGGAACGTAGAAATGACCATAGCTTTCACACTGGTTGCTATTATTCGTTTTATACGATGGAAAAACTGTTATATTTATATTGTGTTTTATGCTTCTGGCGGTGACTTCTTAGGCCCTAACTATTCAATCTGGTGGAACAACGCCCTAGTGTGAAGCCTAGGTTGCCTATAACGTAGAAATGACCATCACTTTCCCAAGGGTTGCAATTATTCCTGTTATAGGATGGAAAGACGGTTGTATTTTTATTGTATTTTATACTTCAGGCGTTGACTTCTGAGGCCGTAGCTATTCGATGTGGTGGAAGAACACCATAGAGTGAAGCCTAGATTGCACGGAACGTAGAAATGACCATAACTTTCACACTGGTTGCTATTATTCGTTTTATACGATGGAAAGACTGTTATATTTATATTGTATTTTATGCTTCTGGCGCTGACTTCTTAGGCCCTAACTATTCGATCTGGTGGAAAAACGCCGTAGAGTGAAGCCTACGTTGCCCGGAACGTAGAAATACCCATAAATTTCACACTGGTTGCTATTATTCGTTTTATACGATGGAAAAGCTGTTGCATCTTCATTGTATTTTATGATTCTGGCGTTGACTTCTAAGGCCCTAACTATTCGATCTGGTGGAGCAACGCCCTAGAGTGAAGCCTAGGTTGCCCGGAACGTGGAAATGACCATCACTTTCAAACTGGTTGCAGTTATTCCTGTTATAGCATGGAAGAACTGTTGTATTTATATTGTATTTTATGCTGCTGGCGTTCACTTCCTAGGGCCTAACTATTCGATCTGGTGGAGCAACGACCTGGGGTGAAGCCTAGGTTGCCCGGAACGTAGAAATGACCATAACTTTCACACTGGTTGCAATTATTCGTTTTATACGATGGAAAAACTGTTCCATTTATTTTGTATTTAATTCTTCTGGCGTTGGCTTCTAAGGCCCTAACTGTTTGATCTGGTGGAGCAACGCCCTAGAGTGAAGCCTAGGTTGCCCGGAACGTAGAAATGACCATAACTATCACACTGGTTGCTATTATTCGTTTTATACGATGGAAAAACTGTTATATTTATATTGTATTTTATGCTTCTGGCGGTGACTTCTTAGGCCCTAACTATTCAATCTGGTGGAACAACGCCCTAGAGTGAAGCCTAGGTTGCCTATAACGTAGAAATGACCATCACTTTCCCAAGGGTTGCAATTATTCCTGTTATAGGATGGAAAGACGGTTGTATTTTTATTGTATTTTATACTTCAGGCGTTGACTTCTGAGGCCGTAGCTATTCGATGTGGTGGAAGAACACCATAGAGTGAAGCCTAGATTGCACGGAACGTAGAAATGACCATAACTTTCACACTGGTTGCTATTATTCGTTTTATACGATGGAGAGACTGTTATATTTATATTGTATTTTATGCTTCTGGCGCTGACTTCTTAGGCCCTAACTATTCGATCTGGTGGAAAAACGCCGTAGAGTGAAGCCTACGTTGCCCGGAACGTAGAAATACCCATAAATTTCACACTGGTTGCTATTATTCGTTCTATACGATGGAAAAGCTGTTGCATCTTCATTGTGTTTTATGATTCTGGCGTTGACTTCTAAGGCCCTAACTATTCGATCTGGTGGAGCAACGCCCTAGAGTGAAGCCTAGGTTGCCCGGAACGTAGAAATGACCATCACTTTCAAACTGGTTGCAATTATTCCAGTTATATGATGGAAAAACTGTTGTATTTATATTGTATTTTATGCTTCGGGCGTTGACTGCTAAGGCCCTAACTATTCAATCTGTTGGATCAACGCCCTAGAGTGAAGGCTAGGTTGCTCGGAATGTAGAAATTACCATAACATTCACACTGGTTGAAATTATTCGTTTAATACGATGGAAAAGCTGTTGCATCATCATTGTATTTTATGATTCTGGCGTTGACTTCTAAGGCCCTAACTATTCGATCTGGTGGAGCAACGCCCTAGAGTGAAGCCTAGGTTGCCCGGAACGTAGAAATGACCATCACTTTCAAACTGGTTGCAATTAAACCTTTTATACGATGGAAAAACTGTTGTATTTTTATGGCATTTTATGCTTCGGGCATTGACTTCTAAGGCCCTAACTATTCAATCTGTTGGAGCAACGCCCTAGGGTGTAGCCTAGGTTGACCGGAAAGTAGAAATGACCACAACTTTCATACTGGTTGCAATTACTCGTTTTACATGATAGAAGAACTGTTGTATTTATATTGTATTTTATGCCTCTGGCGTTCACTTCTTAGGCCCTAACTATTCGATCTGGTGGAACAACGCCCTGGGGTGAAGCCTAGGTTGCCGGACCGTAGAAATGACCATAAGTTTCACACTGGTTGCTATTATTCGTTTTATACGATGGAAAAGCTGTTGTATTTATATCGTATTTTATGCTTCTGGCGTTGACTTCTTAGGCCGTAACTATTCGATCTGGTGGAGCAACGCCCTGGAGTGAAGCCTAGGTTGCGCGGAACGTAGAATTGGCCATCACCTTCAAACAGGTTGCAATTATTCCTGTTATATGATGGAAACACTGTTGTATTTTTATTGCATTTTATGCTTCGGGCGTTGACATCTAAGGCCCAAACTATTCAATCTGTTGGAGCAACGGCCTAGGGTGAAGCCTAGGTTGCGCGGAAAGTAGAAATGACCTTAAGTTTCATACTGGTTGCAATTATTCGTTTTATACAATTGAAAAACTGTTGTATTTATATTGTATTTTATGCTTCTGGCGTTGACTTCTAAGGCCCTAGCTATTCGATCTAGTGGAGCAACGCCCTAGAGTGAAGCCTAGGTTGCCCGGAACGTAGAAATGACCATCACTTTCAAACTGGTTGAAATTATTCGTTTAATACGATGGAAAAGCTGTTGCATCTTCATTGTATTTTATGATTCTGGCGCTGACTTCTAAGGTCCTCGATCTGGTGGAGCAACGCCCTAGAGTGAAGCCTAGGTTGCCCGGAACGTAGAAATGACCATCACTTTCACAAGGGTTGCAATTATTCCTGTTATACGATGGAAAGACGGTTGTATTTTTACTGTATTTTATACATCAGGCGTTGACTTCTGAGGCCGTAGCTATTCGATGTGGTGGAAGAACGCCATAGAGTGAAGCCTAGATTGCCCGGAACGTAGAAATGACCATAAGTTTCATACTGGTTGCAATTATTCGTTTTATACGATGGATAAACTGTTGTATTTATATTGTATTTTATGCTTCTGGCGTTCACTTTTTAGGCCCTAACTATTCGATCTGGTGGAACAACGCCGTAGAGTGAAGCCTAGGATGCCCGGAACGTAGAAATGCCCATAACTTTCACACTGGTTGCTATTATTCGTTTTATACGACGGAAAAGCTGTTGTATTTATACCGTATTTTATGCTTCTGGCGTTGACTTCTTATGCCCTAACTATTCCATCTGGTGGAACAACGCCCTAGGGTGAAGCCTAGGTTGCCCGGAACATAGAAATGACCATCACTTTCAAACCGGTTGCAATTAATCCTTTTATACGATGGAAAAACTGTTTCATTTTTATTGCATTTTATGCGTCGGGCGTTGACTTCTAAGGCCCTAACTATTGAATCTGTTGGAGCGACGCCCTAGGGTGAAGCATAGGTTGCCCGGAACTTAGATATGACCATAACCTTCACACTGGTTGCTATCATTCGTTTTATATGATGGAAAAACTGTTGTATTTATATCGTATTTTATGCTTCTGGCGTTGACTTCTTAGGCCGTAACTATTCGACCTGGTGGAGCAATGCCCTGGAGTGAAATCTAGGTTGCCCGGAACGTAGAAATGACCACTACTATCACACTGGATGCAAATTATTCCTGCTATACGATGGAAAAACTGTTGTATTTTTATTGCATTTTATGCCTCTGGCGTTCACTTCTTAGGCCCTAACTATTCGATCTGGTGGAACAACGGCCTAGGGTGAAGCCTAGGTTGCCCGGAACGTAGAAATGACCATAACTTTTACACTGGTAGCAATTCTTCGTTTTATATAATGGAAAATCTGTTCTATTTATTTTGTATTTAATGCCTCGGGCGTTCACTTCTAAGGCCCTAACTATTCGATCTTGTGGAACAACGCCCTGGGGTGAAGCCTAGGTTGCCTGGAACGTAGAAATAACCATCACTTTCACACGGGTTGCAATCACTCCTGTTATAGGATGGAAATACTGTTGTAATTTTATTGTATTTTATACTTCAGGCGTTGACTTCTGAAGCCGTAGCTATTCGATGCGGTGGAAGAACGCCATACAGTGAAGCCTAGGTTGCCCGGAACGTAGAAATGACCATAAGTTTCATACTGGTTGCATTTATTCGTTTTATACGATGGAAAAACTGTTGTATTTATATTGTATTTTATACTTCAGGCGTTGACTTCTGAGGCGGTAGCTATCCGATGTGGTGGAAGAACGCCATACAGTGAAGCCTAGGTTGCCCGGAACGTAGAAATGACCATAACTTTCAGACTGGTTACCATTATTCGTTTTATATGATGGAAAAGCTGTTGTATTTATATCGTATTTTATGCTTCTGGCGTTGACTTCTTAGGACCCAGCCATTCCATCTGGTGGAACAACGCCCTCTGGTGAAGCCTAGGTTGCCCGGAACGTAGAAATGACCAATCATTTCACACTGGTAGCAATTATTCGTTTTATACGATGGAAAAACTGTTTCATTTATATTGTATTTTATGCTTCGAGCGTTGACTTCTAAGGCCCTAACTATTCGATCTGGTGGAGCAACACCCTAGAGTGAAGCCTAGGTTGCGCGGAACGTAGAAATGACCATAACTTTCACACTGGTTGCTATTATTCGTTTTATACGATTCAAAAGCTGTTGTATTTATATCGTATTTTATGCTTCTGGCGTTGACTTCTGAGGCCCTCAACTATTCGATCTGGTGGAGCAACGCCCTAGAGCGAAGCATAGGTTGCCCGGAACGTAGAAATGACCATTACTTTCACACTGTTTGCAATTATTCATTTTATACGATGGAAAAGCTGTTGTATTTATATTGCATTTTATTCATCTGGCGTTGACTTTTAAGGCCGTAGCTATTAGATGTGGTGGATCAACGCCCTAGAGTGTCGCATAGGTTGCCCGGAACGTAGAAATGACCATTACTTTCACAATGTTTGCAATTATTCATTTAATATGATGGAAAAGCTGTTGTATTTATATCGTATTTTATGCTCCTGGCGTTGACTTCTAAGAACCTAACTATTCGATCTGGTGGAGCAACGCCCTAGAGTTAAGCCTAGGTTGCCGGAAACGTAGAAATGACCATTACTTTCACAATGTTTGCAATTATTCGTTTTATACGATGGAAAACCTGTTATATTTATATTGCATTTTATGCTTCGGGCGTTGACTTCTAAGCCCCTAACTATCCGATCTGGTGGTGCAACGCACTAGAGTGAAGCCTAGGTTGCCTGGAACGGAGAAATAACCGTAACTTTCACACTGGTTGCTATTATTCGTTTTATACGATGGAAAAGCTCTTGTATATTTAATGTATTTTATGCTTCGGGCGTTGACTTCTGTGGTTCTACCTATTCGATCTGGTGGAGCAACGCCCTACAGTCAAGCCTAGGTTGCTCGGAAAGTAGAAATGACGTTAGCTTTCATATTGGTTGCAATTATTCAATCTATACGATGGAAAAACTGTTGGACTTATATTGTATTTTATTCTTATGGCGTTGAATTCTAATTCCCTAGCTAGTCGATCTGGTGGAGCAACGCCCTAGAGTGAAACCTAGGTTACCCGGAACGTAGAAATGACCAGTACTTTCATACTGTTTGCAGTTATTCCTGTTATACGATGGAAAAGCTTTTGCACCTTTATTGTATTTTATGCTTCTGGCGTTGACTTCTAAGGCCCTAGCTATTCGATTTGGTGGAGCAACGCCCTAGAGTGGAGCATAGGTTGCCCGGTACGTAGAAATGACCATTACTTTCTCACTGTTTGCAAATATACTTTATATACGATGGAAAGTCTGTTGTATTTATGTTGTATTTTATGCTCCTGGCGTTGACTTCTTAGGCCCTAACTATTTGATCTTGTGGAGCACCGCCCTAGAGTGAAGCCTAGGTTGCCCGGAACGTAGAAATGACCATTCAGTTCACACTGGTAGCAATTATTCGTTTTATACGATGGAAAAACTGTTTTATTTAAATAGTATTTTATGCTTCGGGCGTTGACTTCTGAGGCCCTAACTATTCGATCTGGTGGAGCAACGCCCTAGAGCGAAGCATAGGTTGCCCTGAACGTAGAAATGACCATTACTTTCACACTCTTTGCAATTATTCATTTTATACGATGAAAAAGCTGTTGTATTTATATTGCATTTTATTCTTCTGGCGTTGACTTTTAAGGCCGTAGCTATTAGATGTGGTGGATCAACGCCCTAGAGTGTCGCATAGGTTACCCGGAACGTAGAAATGACCATTACTTTCACAATGTTTGCAAATATTCAGTTTATGCGATGGAAAAACTGTTGTACTTATATTGTATTTTATTCTTCTGGCGTTGAATTCTAAGTACCTAGCTTTTCGATCTCGTGGAGCAACGCCCTAGAGTGAAACCTAGGTTACCTGGAACGTAGAAATGACCAGTACTTTCACACGGGTTGCAGTTATTCCTGCTATACGATGGAAAAACTGTTGCACCTTTATTGTATTTTATGCTTCTGGCGTTGACATCTGAGGCCCTAACTGTTTGGTCTGGTGGAGCAACGCCCTTGAGTGAAGCCTAGGTTGCCCGGAACGTAGAAATGACCATAACTTTCACACTGGTTGCTATTATTCGTTTTATACGATGGAAAAACTGTTATATTTATATTGTATTTTATGCTTCTGGCGTTGACTTCTTAGGCCCTAACTATTCGATCTGGTGGAACAACACCCTAGAGTGAAGCCTGGGTTGCCTGGAACGTAGAAATGACCATCACTTTTACACGGGTTGCAATTATTCCTGTTATAGGATGGAAAGACTGTTGTATTTTTATTGTATTTTATGCTTCACGCGTTGACCTCTGAGGCCGTAGCTATTCGATGTGGTGGATGAACGCCATAGAGTGAAGCCTAGGTTGCCCGGAACGTAGAAATGTCCATATCATTCACACTGTTTGCAATTATTCATTTTATACGATGGCAATGCTGTTGTATTTATAACGTATTTTATGCTTCGGGCGTTGACTTCTTAGGCCCAAACACTTCGATCTGGTGGAGGGACGCTCTACAGTGAAGCCTATGTTGCCCGGTACGTAGATATGACCATAACCTTCACACAGGTTGCAATTACTCGTTTTATACGGTGTAAAGGCTGTTGTGTTTATTTTGTATTTTATTATTCTGGTGTTGACTTCTTAGGCCCTAACTATTCGATCTGGTGGAACAACGCCGTAGAGTGAAGCCTAGGTTGCCCGGAACATAGAAATGACCATTACTTTCACACTGGTTGCTATCATTCGTTTTATATGATGGATGAACTGTTGTATTTATATTGTATTTTATGCTTCTGGCGTTCACTTCTTAGGCCCTAACTGTTTGATCTGGTGGAGCAACGCCCTAGATTGAAGCCTAGGTTGTCCGGAACGTAGAAATGACCATAACTTTTACACAGGTAGCAACTATTCGTTTTATACAATGGAAAAACTGTTCTATTTATTTTGCATTTTATGCTTCGGGCGTAGACTTCTAAGGCCCTAACTGATTGATTTGGAGGTGAAACGCCCTTGTGTGAAGCCTAGATTGCCCGGAACGTTGAAATGACCATAACTTTCACACTGGTTGCTAATATTCGTTTTATACGATGGAAAAACTGTTATATTTATATTGTATTTTATACTTATGGCGTTGAATTCTAAGTCCCTAGCTATTTGATCTGGTGGAGCAACGCCCTAGAGTGAAGCCTAGCTTGCCCGGAACGTAGAAGTGACCATAACTTCGACACTGGTTGCAATTATTCGTTTTATACGATGGAAAACCTGTTATATTTATATTGCATTTTATGCTTCGGGCGTTGACTTCTAAGCCCCTAACTATCCGATCTGGTGGTGCATCGCACTAGAGTGAAGCCTAGGTTGCCTGGAACGGAGAAATAACCATAACTTTCACACTGGTTGCTATTATTCGTTTTATACGATGGAAAACCTGTTATATTTATATTGTATTTTATGCTTCTGGCGTTGACTTCTAAGGCCCTAACTATACGATCTGGTGGAGCAACGCCCTAGAGTTAAGTCTAGGATGCCCGGAACGTAGAAATGCCCATTACTTTCACACTGGTTGCAATTATTAGTTTTATACAATGGAAAAACTGTTATATTTATATTGTATTTTATGATTCTGGCGTTGACTTCTTAGGCCCTAACTTCTCGATCTGGTGGAACAACGCCCTAGAGTGAAGCCTAGGTTACCCGGAACGTAGAAGTGACCAGTACTTTCACACTGTTTGCAGTTATTCCTGTTATTCGATGGAAAAACTGTTGCATCTTTATTGTATTTTATGCTTCTGGCGTTGACTTCTAAGGCGGTAGCTATTAGATGTGGTGGAGCAACGCCGTAGAGTGACGCCCAGGTTGCCCGGAACGTAGAAATGACCAGAACTTTCACACTGGTTGCTATTATTCGTTTTATACGATGGAAAAACTGTTATATTTATATTGTATTTTATGCTTCTGGCGTTGTCTTCTTAGGCCCTAACTTTTCGATCTGGTGGAACAACGCCCTAGAGTTAAGTCTAGGATGCACGAAACGTCGAAGTGATCGTTACTTTCGCGCTGGTTGCAATTAGTCATGCTATACAATGGAAAAGCTGTTGTATTTATACTGTATTTTATGCTTCTGGCGTTGACTTCTAAGGCCCTAGCTATTCGATTTGGTGGAGCAACGCCCTAGAGTGGGGCCTAGGTTGCCCGGTACGTAGAAATGTCCATTACTTTCACACTGTTTGCAAATATACATTATATACGATGGAAAATCTGTTGTATTTATGTTGCATTTTATGCTTCTGGCGTTGACTTCTTAGGCCCTAACTATTTGATCTGGTGGAGCAACGCCCTAAAGTGAAGCCTAGGTTGCCCGAAACGTAGAAGTGACCATAACTTCCACACTGGTTGCTATCATATGTTTTATATGATGGAAAAACTGTTGCATTTATATTGTATTTTATGCTTCTGGCGTTCACTTCTTAGGCCCTAACTATTCGAACTGGTGGAACAACACCCTAGAGTGAAGCCTAGGTTGCCTGGAACGTAGAAATGACCATCACTTTTACACGGGTTGCAATTATTCCTGTTATAGGATGGAAAGACTGTTGTATTTTTATTGTATTTTATGCTTCACGCGTTGACCTCTGAGGCCGTAGCTATTCGATGTGGTGGATGAACGCCATAGAGTGAAGCCTAGGTTGCCCGGAACGTAGAAATGTCCATATCATTCACACTGTTTGCAATTATTCATTTTATACGATGGCAATGCTGTTGTATTTATATCGTATTTTATGCTTCGGGCGTTGACTTCTTAGGCCCAGACACTTCGATCTGGTGGAGGGACGCTCTACAGTGAAGCCTATGTTGCGCGGTACGTAGATATGACCATAACCTTCACACAGGTTGCAATTACTCGTTTTATACGGTGTAAAGGCTGTTGTGTTTATTTTGTATTTTATTATTCTGGTGTTGACTTCTTAGGCCCTAACTATTCGATCTGGTGGAACAACGCCGTAGAGTGAAGCCTAGGTTGCCCGGAACGTAGAAATGACCATTACTTTCACACTGGTTGCTATCATTCGTTTTATATGATGGATGAACTGTTGTATTTATATTGTATTTTATGCTTCTGGCGTTCACTTCTTAGGCCCTAACTGTTTGATCTGGTGGGGCAACGCCCTAGATTGAAGCCTAGGTTGTCCGGAACGTAGAAATGACCATAACTTTTACACAGGTAGCAACTATTCGTTTTATACAATGGAAAAACTGTTCTATTTATTTTGCATTTTATGCTTCGGGCGTAGACTTCTAAGGCCCTAACTGATTGATTTGGAGGTGCAACGCCCTAGTGTGAAGCCTAGATTGCCCGGAACGTTGAAATGACCATAACTTTCACACTGGTTGCTAATATTCGTTTTATACGATGGAAAAACTGTTATATTTATATTGTATTTTATACTTATGGCGTTGAATTCTAAGTCCCTAGCTATTTGATCTGGTGGAGCAACGCCCTAGAGTGAAGCCTAGCTTGCCCGGAACGTAGAAGTGACCATAACTTCCACACTGGTTGCAATTATTCGTTTTATACGATGGAAAACCTGTTATATTTATATTGCATTTTATGCTTCGGGCGTTGACTTCTAAGCCCCTAACTATCCGATCTGGTGGTGCATCGCACTAGAGAGAAGCCTAGGTTGCCTGGAACGGAGAAATAACCATAACTTTCACACTGGTTGCTATTATTCGTTTTATACGATGGAAAACCTGTTATATTTATATTGTATTTTATGCTTCTGGCGTTGACTTCTAAGGCTCTAACTATACGATCTGGTGGAGCAACGCCCTAGAGTTAAGTCTAGGATGCCCGGAACGTAGAGATGCCCATTACTTTCACACTGGTTGCAATTATTAGTTTTATACAATGGAAAAACTGTTATATTTATATTGTATTTTATGATTCTGGCGTTGACTTCTTAGGCCCTAACTTCTCGATCTGGTGGAACAACGCCCTAGAGTGAAGCCTAGGTTACCCGGAACGTAGAAGTGACCAGTACTTTCACGCTGTTTGCAGTTATTCCTGTTATTCGATGGAAAAACTGTTGCATTTTTATTGTATTTTATGCTTCTGGCGTTGACTTCTAAGGCGGTAGCTATTAGATGTGGTGGAGCAACGCCGTAGAGTGACGCCCAGGTTGCCCGGAACGTAGAAATGACCAGAACTTTCTCACTGGTTGCTATTATTCGTTTTATACGATGGAAAAACTGTTATATTTATATTGTATTTTATGCTTCTGGCGTTGACTTCTTAGGCCCTAACTTTTCGATCTGGTGGAACAACGCCCTAGAGTTAAGACTAGGATGCACGAAACGTCGAAATGATCGTTACTATCGCGCTGGTTGCAATTAGTCATGCTATACAATGGAAAAGCTGTTGTATTTATACTGTATTTTATGCTTCTGGCGTTGACTTCTAAGGCCCTAGCTATTCGATTTGGTGGAGCAACGCCCTAGAGTGGGGCCCAGGTTGCCCGGTACGTAGAAATGTCCATTACTTTCACACTGTTTGCAAATATACATTATATACGATGGAAAATCTGTTGTATTTATGTTGCATTTTATGCTTCTGGCGTTGACTTCTTAGGCCCTAACTATTTGATCTGGTGGAGCAACGCCCTAAAGTGAAGCCTAGGTTGCCCGAAACGTAGAAGTGACCATAACTTCCACACTGGTTGCTATCATATGTTTTATATGATGGAAAAACTGTTGAATTTATATTGTATTTTATGCTTCTGGCGTTCACTTCTTAGGCCCTAACTATTCGATCTGGTGGTACAACGGCCTAGGGTGAAGCCTAGGTTGCCCGGAGCGTAGAAATGACCATAACTTTTACACTGGTAGCAATTATTCGTTTTATTCATTGGAAAAACTGTTCTATTTATTTTGTATTTAATGCTTCGGGCGTTGACTTCTTGGGCCCTAACTATTCGATCTGGTGGAACAACGCCCTAGGGTGAAGCCTAGGTTGTCCGGAACGTAGAAATGACCATAACTTTTACACAGGTAGCAATTATTCGTTTTATACAACGGAAAAACTGTTCTATTTATTTTGCATTTTATGCTTCTGGCGTTGACTTCTAAGGCCCTAACTGATTGATCTGGAGGTGCAACGCCCTAGTGTGAAGCCTAGGTTACCCGGAACGTAGAAATGACCAGTACTTTCACACTGTTTGCAGTTATTCCTGTTATTCGATGGAAAAACTGTTGCATCTTTATTGTATTTTATGCTTCTGGCGTTGACTTCTAAGGCCGTAGCTATTAGATGTGGTGGAGCAACGCCGTAGAGTGACGCCCAGGTTGCCGGAACGTAGAAATGTCCATTACTTTCACACTGGTTGCTATTATTCGTTTTATACGATGGAAAAACTGTTACACTTATATTGTATTTTATGCTTCTGGCGTTGATTTCTAAGGCCCTAACTGTTTGATCTGGTGGAAGAACGCCCTAGGGTGAAGCCTAGGTTGTCCGGAACGTAGAAATGACCATAACCTTTACACTGGTTGCAATTATTCATTTTATACGATGGAAAAACTGTTGGACTTATATTGTATTTTATTCTTATGGCGTTGAATTCTAATTCCCTAGCTAGTCGATCTGGTGGAGCAACGCCCTAGAGTGAAACCTAGGTTACCCGGAACGTAGAAATGACCAGTACTTTCATACTGTTTGCAGTTATTCCTGTTATACGATGGAAAAGCTTTTGCTCCTTTATTGTATTTTATGCTTCTGGCGTTGACTTCTAAGGCCCTAGCTATTCGATTTGGTGGAGCAACGCCCTAGAGTGGAGCATAGGTTGCCCGGTACGTAGAAATGACCATTACTTTCTCACTGTTTGCAAATGTACTTTATATACGATGGAAAGTCTGTTGTATTTATGTAGTATTTTATGCTCCTGGCGTTGACTTCTTAGGCCCTAACTATTTGATCTTGTGGAGCACCGCCCTAGAGTGAAGCCTAGGTTGCCCGGAACGTAGAAATGACCATTCATTTCACACTGGTAGCAATTATTCGTTTTATACGATGGAAAAACTGTTTTATTTAAATTGTATTTTATGCTTCGGGCGTTGACTTCTGAGGCCCTAACTATTCGATCTGGTGGAGCAACGCCCTAGAGCGAAGCATAGGTTGCCCTGAACGTAGAAATGACCATTACTTTCACACTGTTTGCAATTATTCATTTTATACGATGGAAAAGCTGTTGTATTTATATTGCATTTTATTCTTCTGGCGTTGACTTTTAAGGCCGTAGCTATTAGATGTGGTGGATCAACGCCCTAGAGTGTCGCATAGGTTGCCCGGAACGTAGAAATGACCATTACCTTCACAATGTTTGCAAATATTCATTTTATGCGATGGAAAACCTGTTATATTTATATTGGATTTTATGCTTCGGGCGTTGACTTCTAAGCCCCTAACTGTTCGATCTGGTGGTACAACGCACTAGAGTGAAGCCTAGGTTGCCTGGAACGGAGAAATAACCATAACTTTCACACTGGTTGCTATTATTCGTTTTATACGATGGAAAACCTGTTATATTTATATTGTATTTTATGCTTCTGGCGTTGACTTCTAAGGCCCTAACTATACGATCTGGTGGAGCAACGCCCTAGAGTTAAGTCTAGGATGCCCGGAACGTAGAAATGCTCATTACTTTCACACTGGTTGCAATTATTAGTTTTATACAATGGAAAAACTGTTATATTTATATTGTATTTTATGATTCTGGCGTTGACTTCTTAGGCCCTAGCTTCTCGATCTGGTGGAACAACGCCCTAGAGTGAAGCCTAGGTTACCCGGAACGTAGAAATGACCAGTACTTTCACACTGTTTGCAGTTATTCCTGTTATTCGATGGAAAAACTGTTGCATCTTTATTGTATTTTATGCTTCTGGCGTTGACTTCTAAGGCCGTAGCTATTAGATGTGGTGGAGCAACGCCGTAGAGTGACGCCCAGGTTGCCCGGAACGTAGAAATGTCCATTACTTTCACACTGGTTACTATTATTCGTTTTATACGATGGAAAGCTGTTGTATTTTTATTGCATTTTATGCTCCTGGCGTTGACTTCTAAAGACCTAACTATTCGATCTGGTGGAGCAACGCCCTAGGGTGAAGCCTAGGTTGCCCGGAACGTAGAAATGACCATTACTTTTCCACTGGTTTCAATTATTCGTTTTATACGATGGAAAAACTGTTGCATCTTTATTGTATTTTATGCCTCTGGCATTGACTTCTAAGGCCCTACCTATTCGATCTGGTGGAGCAACGCCCTAGAGTGAAGTCTAGGTTGCCCGGCACGTAGAAGTGACCAGAACTTTCACAGTGGTTGCTATTATTCGTTTTATACGATGTAAAAACTGTTGTATCTATATTGTATTTTATGCTTCTGGCGTTCACTTCTTTGGCCCTAACTATTCGATCTGCTGGAACAACGCCCTAGGGTGAAGCCAAGGTTGCCCGGAACGTTGAAATGACCATAACTTTCAAGCTGGTAGCAATTATTCGTTTTATACAATGGAAAAACTTTTCTATTTATTTTGTATTTTTGTTTCGGGCGTTGACTTCTAAGGCCCTAACTATTCGATCTGGTGGAGCAACGCCCTAGAGTGAAGCCTAGGTTGCCGGGAACGTAGAAATGACCAGAACTTTCACAGTGGTTGCTATTATTCGTTTTATACGATGGAAAAACTGTTATATTTATATTGTATTTTATGCTTCTGGCGTTGACTTCTTAGGCCCTAACTTTTCGATCTGTTGGAACAACGCCCTAGAGTTAAGTCTAGGATGCCCGAAACGTCGAAATGATCGTTACTTTCGCACTGGTTGCAATTAGTCATGCTATACAATGGAAAAGCTGTTGTATTTATACTGTATTTTATGCTTCTGGCGTTGACTTCTAAGGCCGTAGCTATTCGATGTGGTGGACCAACGCCCTAGAGTGAAGCCTAGGTTGCCCGGAACGTAGAAATGCCCATTACTTTCACACTGGTTGCAATTATTAGTTTTATACGATGGAAAAACTGTTCTATTTATTTTGTATTTTATGATTCGGGCGTTGACTTCTAAGGCCCTAACTATTCAATCTGTTGGAACAACGCCCTAGGGTGAAGCCTAGGTTGCTCGGAAAGTAGAAATGACCATAAGTTTCATACTGGTTGCAATTATTTGTTTTATACGAAGGAAAAACTGTTGTATTTATATTATATTTTATGCTTCTGGCGTTGACTTCTTAGGCCCTAACTATTCGATCTGGTGAAGCAATGCCTCAGAGTTAAGTCTCGGATGCCCGAAACGCCGACATGATCGTTACTTTCACGCTTGTTGAAATTATTCCTGTTATACGATTAAAAGGCTGTTGTATTTGTATTGTATTATATGCTTCAGGCGTAGGCTTCTAAGGCCGTAGCTATTCGATATGTTGGAGCACCGCCCTAGAGTGAAGCCTAGGATGCTCGGAACGTTGAAATGACCACTACTTTCACACTGTTTGCAATTATTCATTTAATACGATGGAAAAGCTGTTGCATTTGTATTGTATTTTATGCTTCGGGCGTTGACTTCTTAGGCCGTAACACTTCGATCTGGTGGAGCAACGCCCTACAGTGAAGCCTAGGTTGCCCGGAACGTAGATATGACCATTACCTTCACACAGGTTGCAATTATTCGTTTTATACGGTGTAACGGCTGTTGTATTTATATTGCATTTTATGCCTCTGGCGCTGGCTTCTAAGGCCGTAGCTATTAGATGTCGTGGAGCAACGCCCTAGAGTGACGCCTCGGGTGCTCGGAACGTAGAAATGACCATTACTTTCACACTGGTTGCGATTATTCGTTTTATCCGATGGAAAAGCTGTTGTATTTATATCGTATTTTATGCTTCTGGCGTTGACTTCTAAGGCACTAACTATTCGATCTGGTGGAGCAACGCCCTAGGGTGTAGCATAGGTTGCCCGTAAAGTAGAAATGACCATAGCTTTCATACTGGTTGCAATTATTCGTTTTATATGATGGAAAAACTGTTATATTTATATTGTACTTTATGCTTCTGGCGTTGATTTCTTAGGCCCTAACTATACAATCTGGTGGAACAACGTCCCAGAGTGAGGCCTAGGTTGCCCGGAACGTAGAAATGACCATCACTTCCATACTGGTAGCATTTATTCGTTTTATACGATGGAAAAACTGTTGTATTTATATTGTATTTTATGCTCCTGGCGTTGACTTCTAAGGCACTAACCATTCGATCTGGTGGAGCAACGCCCTAGAGTGAAGCCTAGGTTTCACGGAAAGTAGAAATGACAATAACTTTCACAATGGTTGCAATTATTCGTTTTATACGATGGAAAAGCTGTTGCATCTTTATTGTATTTTATGCTTCTGTCGTTGACGTCTAAGGCCGTAGCTATTAGAAGTGGTGGAGCAACGCACTAGAGTGACGCCTAGGTTGCCTGGAATGTAGAAATGACCATTACTTTCGCAATGTTTGCAATTATTCGTTTTATACGAAGGAAAAACTGTTGTATTTATATTGTATTTCATGCTTCTGGCGTTGACTTCTTAGGCCCTAACTATTCGATCTGGTGGAACAATGCGTCAGAGTTAAGTCTAGGATGCCCGGAACGCCGAAATGGTCATTACTTTCACGCTTGTTGAAATTATTCCTGTTATACGATGAAAAGGCTGTTGTATTTGTATTGTATTATATGCTTCAGGCGTAGGCTTCTAAGGCCGTAGCTATTCGATATGTTGGAGCACCGCCCTAGAGTGAAGCCTAGGATACTCGGAACGTAGAAATGACCACTACTTTCACACTGTTTGCAATTATTCAATTAATACGATGGAAAAGCTGTTGCATTTGTATCGTATTTTATGCTTCGGGCGCTGACTTCTTAGTCCCTAACACTTCGATCTGGTGGAGCAACGCCCTACAGTGAACCCTAGATTGCCCGGAACGTATATATGACCATAACCTTCACACAGGTTGCAATTATTCGTTTTATACGGTGTAAGGGCTGTTGTATTTATATTGTATCTTATGCCTCTGGCGCTGGCTTCTAAGGCCGTAGCTATTAGATGTCGTAGAGCAACGCCCTAGAGTGAGGCCTAGGGTGCTCGGAACGTAGAAATGACCATTACTTTCACACTGGTTGCAATTATTCGTTTTATACGATGGAAAAGCTATTGTATTTATATCGTATTTTATGCTTCTGGCGTTGACTTCTTAGGACCTAACTATTCGATCTGGAGGAACAACGCCGTGGAGTGAAGCCTAGGTTGCCCGGAACGTAGAAATGATCATTACTTTCACACTGTTTGCAATTATTCCTTTTATACGATGGAAAAGCTGTTGTATTTATATCGTATTTTATGCTCCTGGCGTTGACTTCTAAAGACCTAACTATTCGATCTGGTGGAGCAACGCCCTAGGGTGAAGCCTAGGTTGCCCGGAACGTAGAAATGACCATTACTTTTCCACTGGTTTCAATTATTCGTTTTATACGATGGAAAAACTGTTGCATCTTTATTGTATTTTATGCCTCTGGCATTGACTTCTAAGGCCCTACCTATTCGATCTGGTGGAGCAACGCCTTAGAGTTAAGTCTAGGTTGCCCGGCACGTAGAAATGACCATAACTTTCACACTGGTAGCAATTATTCGTTTTATACGATGGAAAAGCTGTTGTATTTTTATTGCATTTTATGCTTCGGGCGTTGACTTCTAAGGCCCTAACTATTCGATTTGGTGGAGCAACGCCCTAGAGTGGAGCATAGGTTGCCCGGTACGTAGAAATGACCATTACTTTCTCACTGTTTGCAAATATACTTTATATACGATGGAAAGTCTGTTGTATTTATGTAGTATTTTATGCTCCTGGCGTTGACTTCTTAGGCCCTAACTATTCGATCTGGTGGAGCAACGCCCTAGAGTTAAGTCTAGGTTGCCCGGCACGTAGAAATGACCATAACTTTCACACTGGTAGCAATTATTCGTTTTATACGATGGAAAAGCTGTTGTATTTTTATTGCATTTTATGCTTCGGGCGTTGACTTCTAAGGCCCTAACTATTCTATCTGTTGGAGCAACGCCCTAGGGGGAAGCCTAGGTTGCCCGGAAAGTAGAAATGACCATAACTTTCATACTGGCTGCTATTATTCGTTTTATACGATGTAAAAACTGTTGTATCTATATTGTTACGTTTGTGGGGAGCCGCCGGCGGCTCCCCGCGCGCACCGTAATCTCTAACGCGTCGCGGCATCGGAATCAAGCTTACACGGTATCACAATTTCTTTATTTACAATTATTAACTATACGCAGTATTCTTAAGCTCAGATATAAGGTAAACGATTCGGATATTTTGCTCGTCGTGTTTACTGCCTGACAGCTGTCAGAATTCTGTCTGACAGTTGTTCCTCGAATGTCCTCCTATTCCTCGTTGCGAGCGTAGCAGGCCATGGAGATGTACCCGGTGCTCGCAACACTGCTCCCCTCCTTCGGAAAGCGGGCGTCCCGACCGCGCTCAATGTAGGCTTCCAAGTCGGCGTCTGTATTGCTGCCTGGAAAAGAGGTACAAGAAAGTTTATACCTGCATGGCCTTCCCCAGGCTGCGCCTCGACATTCGTCCACGGTCCCAGGGAAAAACCATGCCAAAACCCTGGGCGAGGCGCAGTGTGCTAAGACCAATTTCGTATTCCTCTTCTTCGCTCTTCTGCCCTCGCCCGTCCTCTTCATACTTGCGTCCTTCTTTCTTGCTGTTTTCTCGGGCCCTGCTCCCTACGGTCTCTCTCCACGAAACATACCTCGGCCGGACGCACCTCCTTGTTTCCCACCAGGGAATCACTATTCCCCGTATGGCAAGGGGACCTCTTTATAGGTCCAAAGGTGCGCCACATATCCAGGGACCGGCCCCGGAGGCTCGCCTTCCCGGGAAAACGAGACTTCTCCGGTGTGGGGTAACAGACCCGCGTACGGTTAAGTCCCCCACCCGCTGTCGGCCGATCCGCACTGCGAACCCCGGGCGGCACACGATGGTAGCCGTTGTGCCCCTGGACGGCGAGGTTGAACGAGGAGATGAGAAGGGAGACTCACCCTAGCCTTCTGCGATGGCGCTTCTTCTTCTTGGACGAGGTTGGTTGTCGGTTTTCTTCTTTCTTCTATTGGTCCTTCTTCCTGCACTCGCCGGCGAAAATACTCCTCCGCTTTCCATGTCCCCATCCTTTCTTGTTCCTGTACTGTGGTCCTGGAGTCTTTTGACTTTGTGGGCTCGTCTCGGACACCTCCCTGCCTGGAGAGGGAGTGTCGCCCGGGGAACCCAAGGCCGCGACGTCCTCTGCAACCCTCCAGGAGCCTGCGTGGACCTGGGTTAGGTCGTCTTACCGAAGAGTCCCGACCAACGATCCCCCGGCATCCCCCCCTCCCCGTGTTCACCCGGGGCCCGCGTCTCAGCTCTGTTCCTGCTTTCCCCAGCTCCTCTTGCCTCTTGACGTTTCTTGAGCACTTCTTTCTTCTTGTTCCTCTTCTCTCGGAGATATTTGTTTCTTCTTTGCTGGGGAAATGGGTTATTCGCTGAATCTCGCGAGGCGATTCACATGTACTACTTTACACTTGCCTCGGGCGGTGCCCTTAATTCGATAAATTACATCATTCAATTTCTCTACCACGACATACGGCCCTTCCCAGTCCGACTGTAGCTTGGGGCATTTGCCCTTTCTTCGTCGCGGTTGGAACAGCCATACCTTTTCACTTGGAACAAAAGTGATGGTATTAGCGTGGCTGTCGTACCAGGCCTTCGTCTTGGCGCTACTTAAACACAGACGATGTCGGACAAACTCATGCATTTTTTTCATTCTCTGTTTGAGTTGGGATACAAACTCCGTTTGAGCGTCATTTCCTTGGGGCGGTAGCCCCCTCCACAATTGTATAGGGAGACGCAATTCTTGACCGTACAGGACCATTGACGGTGTCATTTGTGTGGTTTCGTGTCGGGCTGACCTGTATGCCAACAGGAACATCGGAATCCACTCATCCCAATCCCTCTGATGTTCGGCGACGAACATGGAGAGATACTGTAGTAAGGTCCGATTTAACCGTTCCACCATACCGTCAGATTGTGGATGCAGGGGTGTAGTCCTCGTCTTCTTAACTCCTAGCAGTTTCATAAGTTCTTTGAAGACGGTGGACTCAAAGTTCCTCCCCTGATCTGAGTGTATTTCCAGCGGCACTCCGTGTCGACTCACGACATGCACTAGTAATGCTTTGGCCGCTGTTTCAGCTCGTTGATTTACCATAGGGATTACCTCTGGCCATTTTGAAAAGTAATCAGCAACCACCAGCAGGAATCGATTTCCAGAACTTGACTTCGGAAGGGGTCCTACGACGTCCATCGCAATCCTCTCGAACGGAGCTCCGACATTGTAGATCTGCATCACGCCGGCTCCTCTTTCTCGCGGTCCCTTCTTCGCCGTGCAAGTAGTACATTTCCGGCACCACTCCACGACATCCTGTCGACAGGTGATCCAATAAAATCGCTGCCGCACCTTCGCCAGGGTTTTGTTCACTCCGAAGTGTCCTGCTGCTGGGGAGCTGTGACATTCCTGTAGTACTTCTGTTACTTTCTTCCGTGGCACCACTAGCAACCACGTTATTTTCGCGCCGCAAGATGATTCCCATTTTCGATAGAGGATGCCATCCTTGACCTCTAAGGAATCCCATATCGTCCAATAAAATTTTGTTTGCGGCGGACATGCTGAAATTTCTTCTCGTGTTGGTCTGATTTCTTCGCGCTTCTTTAATAAGATCAGTCCAATATCCTCGTCCTCGGCCTGGGTTTGTCTCCAGTCTCCGACGTCTCCAGTTTCACAGGCCGTCCGTAAAATCCTTGTAGTCTCCCTCTGGTCCTGCTCCTCTCTTCTGCTGCAGGGTTTACAATGTGTATCGGCGCACGGTCTTCTTGACAGCGCATCTGCATTCCCATGCGCCTTTCCTCCTCGATGTCGGATTTCAATGTCATATTCTTGTAATCGCTCTATCCATCGAGCGATTTGCCCTTCAGGACGCTTGAAGGACATTAGCCATCGTAATGCTGCGTGATCAGTCCTCACCAGGAACCTTCGTCCGTAGAGGTAGTGGTGGAAGTGCTCCACGGATTTCACTACCGCAAGCAATTCTCTTCTGGTCACGCAGTAATTTCTTTCTGGCTTCACCAGGACTTTAGAGAAATAGGCTATTACTTTTTCCTGGCCTCCTTGTACCTGTGATAATACTGCTCCAATGGCCACGTTTGAGGCATCCGTGTCCAAAATAAAATCCGCTCCTTCAATGGGATATGCGAGAACGGGAGAGCTTATTAGGCAACTCTTCAGCCGTTCGAAAGTCTTCTGCTGCTGTTCCGTCCAGATGAAGGTTTGTTTGTTTTCCGTCAACTGGTGCAGCGGTTTCGCAATATCCGAGAAGTTCCTCACGAATTTCCGGTAGTAAGTGCAGAGTCCTAGAAAACTTCTCAATTCTTTGATATTGGCTGGGACCGGCCATTCTGCAATGGCTCGTATTTTCTCAGGGTCTGTCTTGACTCCTTCTCCGGTGACGATGTGTCCCAGGTATTTTGTTTCCCTTTTTAGGAAATCACACTTCTTCGGATTCATTAATAACTTCGCGTTCCGAAGGCGTTGAAATACCTGGCGTAGATGCTCCACTTCCTCATCAAAGGTCCTCGCGTGGATTATAATGTCGTCCAAGTACACCAGACAGATTCTCCAATTCAACCCTTGGAGAACTGTTTCCATCAGCCGTTCGAACGTCGCGGGAGCATTGCACAGTCCGAAAGGCATTACTCGGAACTGCCACAGTCCGGCTCCCACGCAAAAAGCTGTTTTCTCACGGTCCCTTTTGTCCATGACAATCTGCCAATATCCGCTCTGCAAGTCAACTGTTGAGAACCATGTGGAGTTTGCGAGCGCGTCAAGGGTGTCTTCAATCCTCGGCAGCGGGTAAGAGTCCTTTTTCGTAATTTCATTCAATCGACGATAATCTATACAAAATCTTGTCGAACCGTCCTTCTTTTTCACTAGGACTATCGGAGATGACCAGGGACTCTGTGACTTTTCAATCACCCCTTGTGCCTCCATCTTTTCCAATAACTGGTCAACCTCCTGACGGCGATTTAGCGGCAATCTCCTTGGCGCCTGTTTGATTGGTGCATGGTCTCCTGTGTTTATTCGATGTTGGACGATTTCACACCTGCCTACCTCATCGGGGTTCTTTGCAAACACATCACGGAATTCTTCAAGCAAATCAGCGAATCGACTCTGCTGGTTCGCTGTCAATTCCATGGAACATCGTTCAAAAAGTTCTCTTAGATGTTCTGGTATGCCTCTCTTCTCTTCGGTTTCCTCTTGAAGTCTTCGGTTTTCCTCTTGATGTCTGCGGTTTTCCTCTTGAGGTCTTCGGCTTTCCTCTTCTCTCCCCTTCAGTGGAACCGAAATTCCTCCTGTGAGGCATACCACTTGCCGGGCTAAATCAATTTGGCACCGGTGTTTGCTTAAGAATGCCATGCCTAAAATACATGGTTCCGTCATTGCTACGACGAAGAACTCCTCTTCGCTCAGAAAGTCCCCCAACTGTATTTGAAGGGTTCCTTTCCCGAAGACTGGCATGTCTTCTCCCACGGCGGAGCGAATCCTCAATCTCGTACGGTCCAGCTTCCCCATTGAACATACTCCTTTTCTTATGAGGTTAACTGCGGAGCCGGTATCGAGGACGATGAGGCAGGCCGTTCCTTCAATATGTCCCTCGACGACGGTATCCATAAGTGATGTCCTCTTCGTCTCTCTTGACGAGACAACTCCCACGATGGGGGGACGCGCTGTCGCGTAGGCCAGGCTGGTCCCCCTCACGCCGGCCTCTTCGCGTTTCCCGCCTTCCTTCGCTTGGCTTCCGGACAATTCTTCCGCATGTGGCCCTGCTGTCCACAGCTCCAGCATGCTCCCTTCTCTTCTGCTCTCCTCTTCATGGCTGACGTAGTCTCTTCACTCCGGTCCGGGTCTCTTCTTCTGCTATTCTGGAACTCCAAACGCGCGAGCGGTTTATATCCTCGCATGGGTGCCGTTCGTCGCGCCTCGTCTCGCGCCAGTGCCTCCACGGCCTCTACCTCCAGGGCCCGGGAAACTACGGCCCCCAACGAGGCGAAGCCGCTCAGACGTAGCGATCTCCTGACTTCGTCGCTCTCCAGGGCCGTGATGAACTGAGAGGCCGCCAATTTGTCCCGCGTCTCCGCAGGACATTCCGGAAACGCGGCACCCGCCAGCCTCTCCACCTCCCTGGCCAGCGACGTCAGGGACTCCCCTCTCCGCTGCCGACAATTTTGAAATAGCACATATTTTAAACTGGCTAAATTTTTAGCTCCAAAGCGGAGCTCCAAGGCCGAAACTAGAAATTCGTAGTTTGTTAACTCGGCAGCAGACAGAGCCGTCAAAATGCCCCTCGCTGAACCCTCCAACGAGGCGACCAAGGCCGTAGCCTTCCTCGCCCCGTCCCATCCATTCGCCCGAGACACAGCCTCAAATTGTACTCTGTATTCTTCCCAGGACTCTTTCCCGTTATACGCTTTCGGCTTCACCGCGTACCCCAAGCCCAAGGGCACGTGGTGTTCACTAACACTCCCGGACGAAAACAGAGGGACCGGCGAAGGGTGATTCGCGGCGGACGAAGGTCCCAGGGCAGCCAAGGAGGGCACACTACCAACCTCCCCCTGCACGGCCGCCGCAGCCAAGGAGGGCACACCACTAACCTCCCCCTGCACGGCCGCCGCAGCCAAGAAGGGCACACCACTAAGCCCCCCCTGCACGGCCGACCCGGGTCACCCCTCCACCCCGGCGCGAGACTCGGCGCCGCTTAACCTAGTAAATTGTTGCATTATCACCTGGATCTGTCCTTGCAGGTCATCGACTCGTGCGCCCATCTTCTTCTCGAAGGCTTTCCTCGCTGTTCTTTCTGTCTGCCAGCGGGTCCGCTCCTCGGTCCAACGTCGCTCTGCATTCTCCCACTGTTCCTCTAGTTGTTCTGACAGCGCCTGCTGAAATCTTCCGAGCAGCCTTTGCATGGCTCGCTCTCCCTCGTAGGGGGTCGCCATGTCGGCCGACCCTGTTCCCTCGTAGGAGGATGCCTCGCCGGCCATCCCCTGCCCCACGTTGGAGGATGCCACGCCGGCCATCCCCTGTCCCACGTTGGAGGATGCCACGTCGGCCATCCTCTGTCCCTCGTTGGAGGATGCCACGTCGGCCATCCCCTGTCCCACGTTGGAGGATGCCACGTCGGCCATCCTCTTTCGCGAGCGTGCAGAAGGGGCCCGAATCCCACTTCTGACACCAATGTTACGTTTGTGGGGAGCCGCCGGCGGCTCCCCGCGCGCACCGTAATCTCTAACGCGTCGCGGCATCGGAATCAAGCTTACACGGTATCACAATTTCTTTATTTACAATTATTAACTATACGCAGTATTATTAAGCTCAGATATAAGGTAAACGATTCGGATATTTTGCTCGTCGTGTTTACTGCCTGACAGCTGTCAGAATTCTGTCTGACAGTTGTTCCTCGAATGTCCTCCTATTCCTCGTTGCGAGCGTAGCAGGCCATGGAGATGTACCCGGTGCTCGCAACAATATTGTATTTTATGCTTCTGGCGTTCACTTCTTTGGCCCTAACTATTCGATCTGCTGGAACAACGCCCTAGGGTGAAGCCAAGGTTGCCCGGAACGTTGAAATGACCATAACTTTCAAGCTGGTAGCAATTATTCGTTTTATACAATGGAAAAACTTTTCTATTTATTTTGTATTTTATGCTTCGGGCGTTGACTTCTAAGGCCCTAACTATTCGATCTGGTGGAGCAACGCCCTAGAGTGAAGCCTAGGTTGCCGGGAACGTAGAAATGACCAGAACTTTCACAGTGGTTGCTATTATTCGTTTTATACGATGGAAAAACTGTTATATTTATATTGTATTTTATGCTTCTGGCGTTGACTTCTTAGGCCCTAACTTTTCGATCTGGTGGAACAACGCCCTAGAGTTAAGTCTAGGATGCCCGAAACGTCGAAATGATCGTTACTTTCGCACTGGTTGCAATTAGTCATGCTATACAATGGAAAAGCTGTTGTATTTATACTGTATTTTATGCTTCTGGCGTTGACTTCTAAGGCCGTAGCTATTGGATGTGGTGGACCAACGCCCTAGAGTGAAGCCTAGGTTGCCCGGAACGTAGAAATGCCCATTACTTTCACACTGGTTGCAATTATTAGTTTTATACGATGGAAAAACTGTTCTATTTATTTTGTATTTTATGATTCGGGCGTTGACTTCTAAGGCCCTAACTATTCAATCTGCTGGAGCAACGCCCTAGGGTGAAGCCTAGGTTGCCCGGAAAGTAGAAATAACCACAACTTTCATACTTGTTGCAAATATTCGATTTATACGATGGAAAAACTGTTATATTTATATAGTATTTTATGCTTCTGGCGTTGACTTCTTAGGCCCTAACTATTCGACCTGATGGAACAACGCCCTGGGGTGGAGACTAGGTTGCCCGGAACGTAGAAATGGAAATAACTTTCACACCGGTAGCAATTATTCGTTTTATACGATGGAAAAATAGTTCTATTTATTTTGTATTTTATGCTTCGGCCGTTGACTTCTAAAGCCATAACTATTCGATCTGTTGGAGCAACGCCCTAGGGTGAAGCCTAGGTTGCCCGGAAAGTAGAAATGACCATAACTTTCATACTGGTTGCAATTATTCGTTTTATACGATGGAAAAACTGTTGTATTTATATTTTATTTTATGCTTCGGGCGTGACTTCTAAGGCCCTAAATATTCAATCTGTTGGATCAACGCCCTAGGGTTAAGCCTAGGTTGCAAGGAATGTAGAGATGACCATAAGTCTCATACTGGTTGCAATTACTCGTTTTATATGATGGAAAAACTGTTGTATTTATTTTGTATTTTATGCTTCGGGCGTTGACTTCTAAGGCCCTAACTATTCGATCTGGTAGAGCAACTCCCTAGAGTGAAGCTTAGGTTGCCCGGTACGTAGAAATGACCATAAGTTTCATACTGGTGGCAATTATTCGTTTTATACGATGGAAAAGCTGTTGTATTTATATTGTATTTTATGCTTCTGGCGTTCACTTCATAGGCCCTAACTATTCGATCTGGTGGAACAACGCCCTGGGGTGAAGCCTAGGTTGCCCGAACGTAGAAATGACCATAACTTTCACACTGGTTGCTATTATTCGTTTTATACGATGGAAAAACTGTTCAATTTATATTGTATTTTGTGCTTCTGGCGTTGACTTTTAATGCACTAACTATTCGATCTGGCGGAGCAATGCCCTAGAGTGAAGCCGAGGTTTCCCGGAACGTAGAAATGACCATCACTTTCAAACTGGCTGCAATTATTCCTGTTATATGATGGAAAAACTGTTGTATTTATATTGTATTTTATGCTTCGGGCGTTGACTGCGAAGGCCCTAACTATTCAATCTGTTTGATCAACGTCCTAGAGTGATGCCTAGGTTGCTCGGAATGTAAAAATGACCATAACATTCACACTGGTTGAAATTATTCGTTTAATACGGTGGAAAAGCTGTTGCATCTTTATTGTATTTTATGATTCTGGCGTTGACTTCTAAGGCCCTAACTATTCGATCTGGCGGAGCAACGCCCTAGAGTGAAGCCAGGGTTTCCCGGAACGTAGAAATGACCATCCCTTTCAAACTGGTTGCAATTATTCCTGTTATATGATGGAAAAACTGTTGTATTTTTAATGCATTTTATGCTTCGGGCATTGACTTCTAAGGCCCTAACTATTCAATCTGTTGGAGCAACGCCCTAGAGTGAAGCCTAGGTTACCCGGAACGTAGAAATGACCTTGACTTTCACACTGTTTGCAGTTACTCCTGTTATACGATGGAAAAACTGTTGCATCATTATTGAATTTTATGCTTCTGGCGTTGACTTCTAAGGCCCTAACTATTCGATCTGGTGGAGCAACGCCCTAGAGTGAAGCCTAGGTTGCCCGGAACGTAGAAATGGCCATCACTTTCAAACTGGTTGCAATTATTCCTGTTATATGATGGAAAAACTGTTGTATTTATATTGTATTTTATGCTTCGGGCGTTGACTGCTAAGGCCCTAACTATTCAATCTGTTGGATCAACGTCCTAGAGTGAAGCCTAGGTTGCCCGGAAAGTAGAAATGACCATAACTTTCACACTGGTAGCAATTATTCGTTTTATACGATGGAAAAATTGTTGTATTTATTTTGTATTTTATGCTTCGGGCGTTGACTTCTAAGGCCCTAACTATTCGATCTGGTAGAGCAACTCCCTAGAGTGAAGCTTAGGTTGCCCGGTACGTAGAAATGACCATAAGTTTCATATTGGTGGCAATTATTCGTTTTATACGATGGAAAAACTGTTGTATTTATATTGTATTTTATGCTTCTGGCGTTCACTTCATAGGCCCTAAATATTCAATCTGTTGGATCAACGCCCTAGGGTTAAGCCTAGGTTGCTCGGAATGTAGAGATGACCATAAGTCTCATACTGGTTGCAATTATTCGTTTTATACGATGGAAAATCTGTTTTATTTATATTGTATTTTATGCTTCTGGCGTTGACTTCTAATGCCCTAACTATTCAATCTGTTGGAGTAACGCCCTAGGGTGTAGCCTAGGTTGCCCGGAAAGAAGAAATGACCACAACATTAATACTGGTTGCAATTACTCGTTTTATATGATGGAAAAACTGTTGTATTTATATTGTATTTTATGCTTCTGGAGTTCACTTCTTAGGCCCTAACTATTCGATCTGGTGGGACAACGCCCTAGGGTGAAGCCTAGGTTGCCCGGAACGTAGAAATGACCCTAACTTTTACACTGGCTGCAATGATTCGTTTTATACAGTGGAAAAACCGTTCTATTTATTTTGTATTTTATGCTTCGGGCGTTTACTTCTAAGGCCCTATCTGTTTGATCTGGTGGAGCATCGCCGCAGAGTGAAGCCTAGGTTGCCGGGAACGTAGAAATGACCATAACTTTCACACTGGTTGCTATTATTCGTTTTATACGATGGAAAAACTGTTATATTTATATTGTATTTAAGCTTCTGGCGTTGACTTCTGAGACCGTTGCTATTCGATGTGGTGGAAGAACGCCATAGAGTGAAGCCTAGGTAGCCCGGATCGTAGAAATGTCCATATCTTTCACACTGTTTGCAGTTTTTCGTTTTATACGATGGGAAAACTGTTTTATTTATTTAGTATTTTATGCTTCGGGCGTTGACTTCTAAGGCCCTAACTATTCGATCTGGTGGAACAACGGCCTAGGGTGAAGCCCAGGTTGCCCAGAACGTAGAAATGACCATAACTTTTACACTGGTAGCAATTCTTCGTTTTATGCAATGGAAAAACTGTTCTATTTATTTTGTATTTAATGCTTCGGGCGTTGACTTCTAAGGCCCCAACTGTTTGATCTGGTGGAGCAGCGCCCTAGAGCGAAGCCTAGGTTGCCTGGAACGTAGAAATGACCATCACTTTCACAAGGGATGCAATTATTCCTGTTATAGGATGGAAAGACTGTTGTATTTTTATTGTATTTTATACTTCAGGCGTTGACTTCTGAGGCCGTAGCTATTCGATGTGGTGGAAGAACGCCATACAGTGAAGCCTAGGTTGCCCGGAACGTAGAAATGACCATAACCTTCACAATGGTTGCAATTATTTGTTTTATACGATGGAAAAGCTGTTGCATTTATATCGTATTTTATGCTTCTGGCGTTGACTACTTAGGCCCTAGCTATTCGATCTGGTGGAGCAACGCCCTAGAGTGAAACCTAGGTTACCCGGAACGTAGAAATGTCCAGTACTTTCATACTGTTTGCACTTATTCCTGTTATACGATGGAAAGACTTCTGCATCTTTATTGTATTTTATGCTGCGGGCGTTGACTTCTAAGGCCGTAACTATTCGATCTGGTGGAGCAAAGCCCTAGGGTGAAGCCTAGGTTGCTCGGAAAGTAGAAATGACCATAAGTTTCATACTGGTTGCAATTATTCGTTTTATACGATGGAAAAACTGTTGTATTTATATTGTATTTTATGCTTCTGGCGTTGACTTCTCAGGCCCTAATTATTCGATCTGGTGGAGCAATGCCTCAGAGTTAAGTCTAGGATGCCCGAAACGCCGAAATGATCATTACTTTCACGCTTGTTGCAATTATTCCTGTTATGCGATGAAAAGACTGTTGTATTTTTATTGTATTTTATGCTTCAGGCGTGGACTTCTGAGGCCGTAGCTATTCGATGTGGTGGAAGAACGCCATACAGTGAAGCCTAGGTTGCCCGGAACGTAGAAATAACCACTACTTTCACACTGTTTGCAATTATTCATTTAATACGATGGAAATGCTGTTGTATTTATATCGTATTTTATGCTTCGGTCGTTGACTTCTTAGGCCCTAACATATCGATCTTGTGGAGCAGCGCCCGACAGTGAAGCCTAGGTTGCCCGGAACGTAGATATGACCATTACCTTAACACAGGTTGCAATTATTCGTTTTATACGGTGTAAAGGCTGTTGTATTTATTTTGTATTTTATTCTTCTGGTGTTGACTACTTAGGCCGTAACTATCCGATCTGGTGGAGCAACGCCCTGGAGTGAAACCTGGGTTGCCCGGAACGTAGAAATGACCACTACTATCACACTGGTTGCAAATTATTCCTGCTATACGATGGAAAAACTGTTGTATTTTTATTGCATTTTATGCTTCTGGCGTTCACTTCTTAGGCCCTAACTATTCGATCTGGTGGAACAATGCGTCAGAGTTAAGTCTAGGATGCCCGGAACGACGAAATGGTCATTACTTTCACGCTTGTTGAAATTATTCCTGTTATACGATGAAAAGGCTGTTGTATTTGTATTGTATTTTATGCTTCAGGCGTAGGCTTCTAAGGCCGTAGCTATTCGATATGGTGGAGCACCGCCCTAAAGTGAAGCCTAGGAGGCTCGGAACGTAGAAATGACCACTACTTTCACACTGTTTGCAATTATTCATTTAATACGATGGAAAAGCTGCTGTATTTATATTGTATTTTATGCTTCGGGCGTTGACTTCTTAGGCCCTAACACTTCGATCTGGTGGAGCAACGCCCTACAGTGAAGCCTAGGTTGCCCGGAACGTAGATATGACCATAACCTTCACACAGTTTGCAATAATTCGTTTTATACGGTGTAACGGCTGTTGTACTTATATTGTATTTTATGCCTCTGGCGTTGGCTTCTAAGGCCGTAGCTATTAGATGTGGTGGAGCAACGCCCTAGAGTGAAGCCTAGGTTTCACGGAAAGTAGAAATGACAATAACTTTCACACTGGTTGCAATTATTCGTTTTATACGAAGGAAAAGCTGTTGTATTTATATCGTATTTTATGCTTCTGGCGTTGACTTCTTAGGCCGTAACTATTCGATCTGGAAGAGCAACGCCCTGGATTGAAGACTAGGTTGCGCGGAACGTAGAATTGGCCATCACTTTCAAACTGGTTGCAATTATTCCTGTTATATGATGGAAACACTGTTGTATTTTTATTGCATTTTATGCTTCGGGTGTTGACTTCTAAGGCCCTAACTATTCGATCTGGTGGAGCAACGCCCTAGGGTGTAGCCTTGGTTGCCCGTAAAGTAGAAATGACCATAGCTTTCACACCGGTAGCAATTATTCGTTTTACACGATGGAAAAACTGTTCTATTTATTTTGTATTTTATGCATCGGGCGTTGACTTCTAAGGCCCTAACTATTCAATCTGTTGGAGCAACGCCCGACGGTGAAGCCTAGGTTGCCCGGAAAGTAGAAATGACGTTAACTTTCACACTGGCTGCTATTATTCGTTTGATACGATGAAAAACTGTTATATTTATATTGTACTTAATGCTTCTGGCGTTGACTTCTTAGCCCCTAACTATTCGATCTGGTGGAACAACGCAATAGAGTGAAGCCTAGGTTGCCCGGAACGTAGAAATGACCATAACTTTCATCCTGGTTGCAATTATTCGTTTTATATGATGGAAGAACTGTTGTATTTATATTGTATTTTATGCTGCTGGCGTTCACTTCTTAGGCCCTAACTATTCGACCTGATGGAACAACGCCCTGGGGTGGAGACTAGGTTGCCCGGAACGTAGAAATGGAAATAACTTTCACACCGGTAGCAATTATTCGTTTTATACGATGGAAAAACAGTTCTATTTGTTTTGTATTTTATGCTTCGGCCGTTGACTTCTAAAGCCATAACTATTCGATCTGTTGGAGCAACGCCCTAGGGTGAAGCCTAGGTTGCCCGGAAAGTAGAAATGACCATAACTTTCATACTGGTTGCAATTATTCGTTTTATACGATGGAAAAACTGTTGTATTTATATTTTATTTTATGCTTCGGGCGTGACTTCTAAGGCCCTAAATATTCAATCTGTTGGATCAACGCCCTAGGGTTAAGCCTAGGTTGCTCGGAATGTAGAGATGACCATAAGTCTCATACTGGTTGCAATTATTCGTTTTATACGATGGAAAATCTGTTGTATTTATATCGTATCTTATGCTTCTGGCGTTGACTTGTTAGGCCCTAACAATTCGATCTGGTGGAACAACGACCTAGAGTGAGGCCTAGGTAGCCCGGAACGTAGAAATGACCATCACATCCATACTGGTGGCAATTATTCGTTTTATACGATGGAAAAACTGTTTTATTTATATTGTATTTTATGCTTCTGGCGTTGACTTCTAATGCCCTAACTATTCAATCTGTTGGAGTAACGCCCTAGGGTGTAGCCTAGGTTGCCCGGAAAGAAGAAATGACCACAACATTAATACTGGTTGCAATTACTCGTTTTATATGATGGAAAAACTGTTGTATTTATATTGTATTTTATGCTTCTGGCGTTCACTTCTTAGGCCCTAACTATTCGATCTGGTGGGACAACGCCCTAGGGTGAAGCCTAGGTTGCCCGGAACGTAGAAATGACCATAACTTTCATACTGGTTGCAATTATTCGTTTTATATGTTGGAAGAACTGTTGTATTTATATTGTATTTTATGCTGCTGGCGATCACTTCTTAGGACCTAACTATTCGATCTGGTGGAACAACGCCCTGGCGTGAAGCCTAGGTTGCCCGAACGTAGAAATGACCATAACTTTCACACTGGTTGCTATTATTCGTTTTATACGATGGAAAAACTGTTCAATTTATATTGTATTTTGTGCTTCTGGCGTTGACTTTTAATGCACTAACTATTCGATCTGGCGGAGCAATGCCCTAGAGTGAAGCCGAGGTTTCCCGGAACGTAGAAATGACCATCACTTTCAAACTGGTTGCAATTATTCCTGTTATATGATGGAAAAACTGTTGTATTTATATTGTATTTTATGCTTCGGGCGTTGACTGCGAAGGCCCTAACTATTCAATCTGTTTGATCAACGTCCTAGAGTGAAGCCTAGGTTGCTCGGAATGTAGAAATGACCATAACATTCACACTGGTTGAAATTATTCGTTTAATACGGTGGAAAAGCTGTTGCATCTTTATTGTATTTTATGATTCTGGCGTTGACTTCTAAGGCCCTAACTATTCGATCTGGCGGAGCAACTCCTAGAGTGAAGCCTAGGTTACCCGGAACGTAGAAATGACCTTGACTTTCACACTGTTTGCAGTTACTCCTGTTATACGATGGAAAAACTGTTGCATCATTATTGAATTTTATGCTTCTGGCGTTGACTTCTAAGGCCCTAACTATTCGATCTGGTGGAGCAACGCCCTAGAGTGAAGCCTAGGTTGCCCGGAACGTAGAAATGGCCATCACTTTCAAACTGGTTGCAATTATTCCTGTTATATGATGGAAAAACTGTTGTATTTATATTGTATTTTATGCTTCGGGCGTTGACTGCTAAGGCCCTAACTATTCAATCTGTTGGATCAACGTCCTAGAGTGAAGCCTAGGTTGCCCGGAAAGTAGAAATGACCATAACTTTCACACTGGTAGCAATTATTCGTTTTATACGATGAAAAAATTGTTGTATTTATTTTGTATTTTATGCTTCGGGCGTTGACTTCTAAGGCCCTAACTATTCGATCTGGTAGAGCAACTCCCTAGAGTGAAGCTTAGGTTGCCCGGTACGTAGAAATGACCATAAGTTTCATACTGGTGGCAATTATTTGTTTTATACGATGGAAAAACTGTTGTATTTATATTGTATTTAATGCTTCTGGCGTTCACTTCATAGGCCCTAACTATTCGATCTGGTGGTACAACGCCCTAGGGCGAAGCCTAGGTTGCCCGGAACGTAGAAATGACCCTAACTTTTACACTGGCTGCAATGATTCGTTCTATACAATGGAAAAACCGTTCTATTTATTTTGTATTTTATGCTTCGGGCGTTTACTTCTAAGGCCCTATCTGTTTGGTCTGGTGGAGCATCGCCGTAGAGTGAAGCCTAGGTTGCCGGGAACGTAGAAATGACCATAACTTTCACACTGGTTGCTATTATTCGTTTTATACGATGGAAAAACTGTTATATTTATATTGTATTTAAGCTTCTGGCGTTGACTTCTGAGGCCGTTGCTATTCGATGTGGTGGAACAACGCCATAGAGTGAAGCCTAGGTAGCCCGGATCGTAGAAATGTCCATATCTTTCACACTGTTTGCAGTTTTTCGTTTTATACGATGGGAAAACTGTTTTATTTATTTTGTATTTTATGCTTCGGGCGTTGACTTCTAAGGCCCTAACTATTCGATCTGGTGGAACAACGGCCTAGGGTGAAGCCTAGGTTGCCCGGAACGTAGAAATGACCACAACTTTTACACTGGTAGCAATTATTCGTTTTATACAATGGAAAAACTGTTGTATTTATATTGTATTTTATGCTTCTGGCGTTCACTTCTTAGGCCCTAACTATTCGATCTGGTGGAACAACGGCCTGGGGTGAAGCCCAGGTTGCCCAGAACGTAGAAATGACCATAACTTTTACACTGGTAGCAATTATTCGTTTTATGCAATGGAAAAACTGTTCTATTTATTTTGTATTTAATGCTTCGGGCGTTGACTTCTAAGGCCCCAACTGTTTGATCTGGTGGAGCAACGCCCTAGAGCGAAGCCTAGGTTGCCTGGAACGTAGAAATGACCATCACTTTCACAAGGGATGCAATTATTCCTGTTATAGGATGGAAAGACTGTTGTATTTTTATTGTATTTTATACTTCAGGCGTTGACTTCTGAGGCCGTAGCTATTCGATGTGGTGGAAGAACGCCATACAGTGAAGCCTAGGTTGCCCGGAACGTAGAAATGACCATAACCTTCACAATGGTTGCAATTATTTGTTTTATACGATGGAAAAGCTGTTGCATTTATATCGTATTTTATGCTTCTGGCGTTGACTACTTAGGCCCTAGCTATTCGATCTGGTGGAGCAACGCCCTAGAGTGAAACCTAGGTTACCCGGAACGTAGAAATGTCCAGTACTTTCATACTGTTTGCACTTATTCCTGTTATACGATGGAAAGACTTCTGCATCTTTATTGTGTTTTATGCTTCGGGCGTTGACTTCTAAGGCCGTAACTATTCGATCTGGTGGAGCAAAGCCCTAGGGTGAAGCCTAGGTTGCTCGGAAAGTAGAAATGACCATAAGTTTCATACTGGTTGCAATTATTCGTTTTATACGATGGAAAAACAGTTGTATTTATATTGTATTTTATCCTTCTGGCGTTGACTTCTCAGGCCCTAATTATTCGATCTGGTGGAGCAATGCCTCAGAGTTAAGTCTAGGATGCCCGAAACGCCGAAATGATCATTACTTTCACGCTTGTTGCAATTATTCCTGTTATGCGATGAAAAGACTGTTGTATTTTTATTGTATTTTATGCTTCAGGCGTGGACTTCTGAGGCCGTAGCTATTCGATGTGGTGGAAGAACGCCATACAGTGAAGCCTAGGTTGCCCGGAACGTAGAAATGACCACTACTTTCACACTGTTTGCAATTATTCATTTAATACGATGGAAATGCTGTTGTATTTATATCGTATTTTATGCTTCGGGCGTTGACTTCTTAGGCCCTAACATATCGATCTGTTGGCGCAACGCCCGACGGTGAAGCCTAGGTTGCCCGGAAAGTAGAAATGACGTTAACTTTCACACTGGCTGCTGTTATTCGTTTGATACGATGAAAAACTGTTATATTTATATTGTACTTAATGCTTCTGGCGTTGACTTCTTAGCCCCTAACTATTCGATCTGGTGGAACAACGCAATAGAGTGAAGCCTAGGTTGCCCGGAACGTAGAAATGACCATAACTTTCATCCTGGTTGCAATTATTCGTTTTATATGATGGAAGAACTGTTGTATTTATATTGTATTTTATGCTGCTGGCGTTCACTTCTTAGGCCCTAACTATTCGACCTGATGGAACAACGCCCTGGGGTGGAGACTAGGTTGCCCGGAACGTAGAAATGGAAATAACTTTCACACCGGTAGCAATTATTCGTTTTATACGATGGAAAAACAGTTCTATTTGTTTTGTATTTTATGCTACGGCCGTTGACTTCTAAAGCCATAACTATTCGATCTGTTGGAGCAACGCCCTAGGGTGAAGCCTAGGTTGCCCGGAAAGTAGAAATGACCATAACTTTCATACTGGTTGCAATTATTCGTTTTATACGATGGAAAAACTGTTGTATTTATATTTTATTTTATGCTTCGGGCGTGACTTCTAAGGCCCTAAATATTCAATCTGTTGGATCAACGCCCTAGAGTTAAGCCTAGGTTGCTCGGAATGTAGAGATGACCATAAGTCTCATACTGGTTGCAATTATTCGTTTTATACGATGGAAAATCTGTTGTATTTATATCGTATCTTATGCTTCTGGCGTTGACTTGTTAGGCCCTAACAATTCGATCTGGTGGAACAACGACCTAGAGTGAGGCCTAGGTAGCCCGGAACGTAGAAATGACCATCACATCCATACTGGTGGCAATTATTCGTTTTATACGATGGAAAAACTGTTTTATTTATATTGTATTTTATGCTTCTGGCGTTGACTTCTAATGCCCTAACTATTCAATCTGTTGGAGTAACGCCCTAGGGTGTAGCCTAGGTTGCCCGGAAAGAAGAAATGACCACAACATTAATACTGGTTGCAATTACTCGTTTTATATGATGGAAAAACTGTTGTATTTATATTGTATTTTATGCTTCTGGCGTTCACTTCTTAGGCCCTAACTATTCGATCTGGTGGGACAACGCCCTAGGGTGAAGCCTAGGTTGCCCGGAACGTAGAAATGACCATAACTTTCATACTGGTTGCAATTATTCGTTTTATATGTTGGAAGAACTGTTGTATTTATATTGTATTTTATGCTGCTGGCGATCACTTCTTAGGACCTAACTATTCGATCTGGTGGAACAACGCCCTGGGGTGAAGCCTACGTTGCCCGAACGTAGAAATGACCATAACTTTCACACTGGTTGCTATTATTCGTTTTATACGATGGAAAAACTGTTCAATTTATATTGTATTTTGTGCTTCTGGCGTTGACTTTTAATGCACTAACTATTCGATCTGGCGGAGCAATGCCCTAGAGTGAAGCCGAGGTTTCCCGGAACGTAGAAATGACCATCACTTTCAAACTGGTTGCAATTATTCCTGTTATATGATGGAAAAACTGTTGTATTTATATTGTATTTTATGCTTCGGGCGTTGACTGCGAAGGCCCTAACTATTCAATCTGTTTGATCAACGTCCTAGAGTGAAGCCTAGGTTGCTCGGAATGTAGAAATGACCATAACATTCACACTGGTTGAAATTATTCGTTTAATACGGTGGAAAAGCTGTTGCATCTTTATTGTATTTTATGATTCTGGCGTTGACTTCTAAGGCCCTAACTATTCGATCTGGCGGAGCAACTCCTAGAGTGAAGCCTAGGTTACCCGGAACGTAGAAATGACCTTGACTTTCACACTGTTTGCAGTTACTCCTGTTATACGATGGAAAAACTGTTGCATCATTATTGAATTTTATGCTTCTGGCGTTGACTTCTAAGGCCCTAACTATTCGATCTGGTGGAGCAACGCCCTAGAGTGAAGCCTAGGTTGCCCGGAACGTAGAAATGGCCATCACTTTCAAACTGGTTGCAATTATTCCTGTTATATGATGGAAAAACTGTTGTATTTATATTGTATTTTATGCTTCGGGCGTTGACTGCTAAGGCCCTAACTATTCAATCTGTTGGATCAACGTCCTAGAGTGAAGCCTAGGTTGCCCGGAAAGTAGAAATGACCATAACTTTCACACTGGTAGCAATTATTCGTTTTATACGATGGAAAAATTGTTGTATTTATTTTGTATTTTATGCTTCGGGCGTTGACTTCTAAGGCCCTAACTATTCGATCTGGTAGAGCAACTCCCTAGAGTGAAGCTTAGGTTGCCCGGTACGTAGAAATGACCATAGGTTTCATACTGGTGGCAATTATTTGTTTTATACGATGGAAAAACTGTTGTATTTATATTGTATTTTATGCTTCTGGCGTTCACTTCATAGGCCCTAACTATTCGATCTGGTGGTACAACGCCCTAGGGCGAAGCCTAGGTTGCCCGGAACGTAGAAATGACCCTAACTTTTACACTGGCTGCAATGATTCGTTCTAGACAATGGAAAAACCGTTCTATTTATTTTGTATTTTATGCTTCGGGCGTTTACTTCTAAGGCCCTATCTGTTTGGTCTGGTGGAGCATCGCCGTAGAGTGAAGCCTAGGTTGCCGGGAACGTAGAAATGACCATAACTTTCACACTGGTTGCTATTATTCGTTTTATACGATGGAAAAACTGTTATATTTATATTGTATTTAAGCTTCTGGCGTTGACTTCTGAGGCCGTTGCTATTCGATGTGGTGGAACAACGCCATAGAGTGAAGCCTAGGTAGCCCGGATCGTAGAAATGTCCATATCTTTCACACTGTTTGCAGTTTTTCGTTTTATACGATGGGAAAACTGTTTTATTTATTTTGTATTTTATGCTTCGGGCGATGACTTCTAAGGCCCTAACTATTCGATCTGGTGGAACAACGGCCTAGGGTGAAGCCTAGGTTGCCCGGAATGTAGAAATGACCACAACTTTTACACTGGTAGCAATTATTCGTTTTATACAATGGAAAAACTGTTGTATTTATATTGTATTTTATGCTTCTGGCGTTCACTTCTTAGGCCCTAACTATTCGATCTGGTGGAACAACGGCCTGGGGTGAAGCCCAGGTTGCCCAGAACGTAGAAATGACCATAACTTTTACACTGGTAGCAATTATTCGTTTTATGCAATGGAAAAACTGTTCTATTTATTTTGTATTTAATGCTTCGGGCGTTGACTTCTAAGGCCCCAACTGTTTGATCTGGTGGAGCAACGCCCTAGAGCGAAGCCTAGGTTGCCTGGAACGTAGAAATGACCATCACTTTCACAAGGGATGCAATTATTCCTGTTATAGGATGGAAAGACTGTTGTATTTTTATTGTATTTTATACTTCAGGCGTTGACTTCTGAGGCCGTAGCTATTCGATGTGGTGGAAGAACGCCATACAGTGAAGCCTAGGTTGCCCGGAACGTAGAAATGACCATAACCTTCACAATGGTTGCAATTATTTGTTTTATACGATGGAAAAGCTGTTGCATTTATATCGTATTTTATGCTTCTGGCGTTGACTACTTAGGCCCTAGCTATTCGATCTGGTGGAGCAACGCCCTAGAGTGAAACCTAGGTTACCCGGAACGTAGAAATGTCCAGTACTTTCATACTGTTTGCACTTATTCCTGTTATACGATGGAAAGACTTCTGCATCTTTATTGTATTTTATGCTTCGGGCGTTGACTTCTAAGGCCGTAACTATTCGATCTGGTGGAGCAAAGCCCTAGGGTGAAGCCTAGGTTGCTCGGAAAGTAGAAATGACCATAAGTTTCATACTGGTTGCAATTATTCGTTTTATACGATGGAAAAACAGTTGTATTTATATTGTATTTTATGCTTCTGGCGTTGACTTCTCAGGCCCTAATTATTCGATCTGGTGGAGCAATGCCTCAGAGTTAAGTCTAGGATGCCCGAAACGCCGAAATGATCATTACTTTCACGCTTGTTGCAATTATTCCTGTTATGCGATGAAAAGACTGTTGTATTTTTATTGTATTTTATGCTTCAGGCGTGGACTTCTGAGGCCGTAGCTATTCGATGTGGTGGAAGAACGCCATACAGTGAAGCCTAGGTTGCCCGGAACGTAGAAATGACCACTACTTTCACACTGTTTGCAATTATTCATTTAATACGATGGAAATGCTGTTGTATTTATATCGTATTTTATGCTTCGGGCGTTGACTTCTTAGGCCCTAACATATCGATCTGGCGGAGCAGCGCCCGACAGTGAAGCCTAGGTTGCCCGGAACGTAGATATGACCATAACCTTCACACAGGTTGCAATTATTCGTTTTATACGGTGTAAAGGCTGTTGTATTTATTTTGTATTTTATTCTTCTGGTGTTGACTTCTCAGGCCCTAACTATTCGATATGGTGGAACAACGCCGTAGAGTGAAGCCTAGGTTGCGCGGAACGTAGGAATGACCATTACTTTCACACTGTTTGCAATTATTCCTTTTATAGGATGGAAAAGCTGTTGTATTTATATCGTATTTTATGCTTCTGGCGTTGACTTCTTAGGCCCTAACTATTCGATCTGGTGGAAAAACGACGTAGAGTGAAGCCTAGGTTGCCCGGAACGTAGAAATGACCATTACTTTCACACTGTTTGCAATTATTCGTTTTATACGATGGAAAAACTGTTGCATCTTTATCGTATTTCATGATTCGGGCGTTGACTTCTTAGGCCGTAACTATCCGATCTGGTGGAGCAACGCCCTGGAGTGAAACCTGGGTTGCCCGGAACGTAGAAATGACCACTACTATCAGACTGGTTGCAAATTATTCCTGCTATACGATGGAAAAACTGTTGTATTTTTATTGCATTTTATGCTTCTGGCGTTCACTTCTTAGGCCCTAACTATTCGATCTGGTGGAACAACGCCCTAGGGTGAAGCCTAGGTTGCCCGGAACGTAGAGATGACCATAGCTTTTACACTCGTAGCAATTATTCGCTTTATACAATGGAAAAACCGTTCTCTTTATTTTGTATTTTATGCTTCGGGCGTTGACTTCTAAGGCCCTAACTATTCAATCTGTTGGAGCAAAGCCCTAGGGTGAAGCCTAGGTTGCTCGGAAAGTAGAAATGACAATAAGTTTCATAGTGGTTCCAATTATTCGTTTTATACGATGGTAAAACTGTTGTATTTATATTGTATTTCATGCTTCTGGCGTTGACTTCTCAGGCCCTAATTATTCGATCTGGTGGAGCAATGCCTCAGAGTTAAGTCTAGGATGCCCGAAACGCAGAAGTGATCATTACTTTCACGCTTGTTGCAATTATTCCTGTTATGCGATGAAAAGACTGTTGTATTTTTATTGTATTTTATGCTTCAGGCGTGGACTTCTGAGGCCGTAGCTATTCGATGTGATGGAAGAACGCCATACAGTGAAGCCTAGGTTGCCCGGAACGTAGAAATGACCACTACCTTCACACTGTTTGCAATTATTCATTTAATACGATGGAAATGCTGTTGTATTTATATCGTATCTTATGCTTCGGGCGTTGACTTCTTAGGCCCTAACATATCGATCTGGTGGAGCAACGCCCGACAGTGAAGCCTAGGTTGCCCGGAACATAGATATGACCATAACCTTCACACAGGTTGCAGTTATTCGTTTTATACAGTGTAAAGGCTGTTTTATTTATTTTGCATTTTATGCTTCGGGCGTTGACTTCTTAGGCCGTAACTATTCGATCTGGTGGAGCAACGCCCTGGAGTGAAACCTGGGTTGCCCGGAACGTAGAAATGACCACTACTATCACACTGGTTGCAAATTATTCCTGCTATACGATGGAAAAGCTGTTGTATTTTTATTGCATTTTATGCTTCTGGCGTCCACTTCTTAGGCCGTAACTATTCGATCTGGTGGAACAACGGCCTAGGGTCAAGCCTAGGTTGCCCGGAACGTAGAAATGGCCATAACTTTCACACTGGTTGCAATTATTTGTTTTATACGATGGAAAAGCTGTTGTATTTATATCGTATCTTATGCTTCTGGCGTTGACTTGTTAGGCCCTAACTATTCGTCCTGGTGGAGCAACGCCCTAGAGTGAAACCTAGGTTGCCCGGAACGTAGAAATGACCATTACATTAACACTGGTTGCAATTATTCCTGTTATACGATGGAAAAACTGTTGTATTTTTATTGTATTTTATGCTTCTGTCGTTCACTTCTTAGGCCCTAACTGTTCGATCTGGTGGAGCAACTGCCTAGGGTGAAGCCTAGGTTGCCCGGAACGTAGAAATGACCATAACTTTCATACTGGTTGCAATTATTCGTTTTATATGTTGGAAGAGCTGTTGTATTTATATTGTATTTTATGCTGCTGTCGTTCACTTCTTAGGCACTAACTATTCGATCTGGTGGAACAACGCCCTGGGGTGAAGCCTAGGTTGCCCGAACGTAGAAATGACCATAACTTTCACACTGGTTGCTATTATTCGTTTTATATGATGGAAGAACTGTTGTATTTATATCGTATTTTATGCTTCTGGCGTTGACTTCTTAGGCCCTAACTATTCCATCTGGTGGAACAACGCCCTAGGGTGAAGCCTAGGTTGCCCGGGAAGTAGAAATGACCATAACTTTCACACTGGTAGCAATTATTAGTTTTATACGATGGAAAAACTGTTGTATTTATTTTGTATTTTATGCTTCGGGCGTTGACTTCTAAGGCCATAACTATTCGATCTGGTAGAGCAACTCCCTAGAGTGAAGCTTAGGTTGCCCGGTACGTAGAAATGACCATAAGTTTCATACTGGTGGCAATTATTCGTTTTATACGATGGAAAAACTTTTGTATTTATATTGTATTTTATGCTTCTGGCGTTCACTTCATAGGCCCTAACTATTCGATCTGGTGGTACAACGCCCTAGGGCGAAGCCTAGGTTGCCCGGAACGTAGAAATGACCCTAACTTTTACACTGGCAGCAATGATTCGTTTTATACAATGGAAAAACCGTTCTATTTATTTTGTATTTTATGCTTCGGGCGTTTACTTCTAAGGCCCTATCTGTTTGATCTGGTGGAGCATCGCCGTAGAGTGAAGCCTAGGTTGCCGGGAACGTAGAAATGACCATAACTTTCACACTGGTTGCTATTACTCGTTTTATACGATGGAAAAACTGTTATATTTATATTGTATTTAAGCTTCTGGCGTTGCCTTCTGAGGCCGTTGCTATTCGATGAGGTGGAAGAACGCCATAGAGTGAAGCCTAGGTAGCCCGGATCGTAGAAATGTCCATATCTTTCACACTGTTTGCAGTTTTTCGTTTTATACGATGGGAAAACTGTTTTATTTATTTTGTATTTTATGCTTCGGGCGTTGACTTCTAAGGCCCTAACTATTCGATATGGTGTAACAACGGCCTAGGGTGAAGCCTAGGTTGCCCGGAACGTAGAAATGACCACAACTTTTACACTGGTAGCAATTATTCGTTTTATACAATAGAAAAACTGTTGTATCTATATTGTATTTTATGCTTCTGGCGTTCACTTCTGAGGCCCTAACTATTCGATCTGGTGGAACAACGGCCTAGGGTGAAGCCCAGCATGCCCAGAACGTAGAAATGACCATAACTTTTACACTGGTAGCAATTATTCGTTTTATACAATGGAAAAACTGTTCTATTTATTTTGTATTTAATGCTTCGGGCGTTGACTTCTAAGGCCCCAACTGTTTGATCTGGTGGAGCAACGCCCTAGAGCGAAGCCTAGGTTGCCTGGAACGTAGAAATGACCATCACTTTCACACGGGATGCAATTATTCCTGTTATAGGATGGAAAGACTGTTGTATTTTTATTGTATTTTATACTTCAGGCGTTGACTTCTGAGGCCGTAGCTATTCGATGTGGTGGATGAACGCCATACAGTGAAGCCTAGATAGCCCGGAACGTAGAATAGACCATAACTTTCACAGTGGTTGCTATTATTCGTTTTATACGATGGAAATGCTGTTGTATTTATATCGTATCTTATGCTTCGGGCGTTGACTTCTTAGGCCCTAACATTTCGATCTGGTGGAGCAACGCCCTAGAGTGAAGCCTAGGTTGCCCGGAACGTAGAAATGACCATAAGTTTCATACTGGTTGCAATTATTCGGTTTATACGATGGAAAAACTGTTGTATTTTTATTGTATTTTATGCTTCTGTCGTTCACTTCTTAGGCCCTAACTATTCGATCTGGTGGAGCAACGGCCTAGGGTGAAGCGTAGGTTGCCCGGAACGTAGAAATGACCATAACTTTTACACTGGTAGCAATTATTCGTTTTATACAATGGAAAAACTGTTCTATTTATTTTGTATTTAATGCTTCGGGCGTTGACTTCTAAGGCCCCAACTGTTTGATCTGGTGGAGCAACGCCCTAGAGTGAAACCTAGTTTGGCCGGAACGTAGAACTGACCATTACTTTCACACTGGTTGCAATTATTCCTGTTATACGATGGAAAAACTGCTGCATCTTTATTGTATTTTATGCTTCTGGCGTTGACTTCTAAGTCCCTAACTATTCGATCTGGTGGAGCAACGCACTAGAGTGAAGCCTAGGTTGCTCGGCATGCAGAAATGTCCATAACTTTCACACTGGTTGCAATTATTCGTTTTATACGATAGAAAAGCTGTTGTATTTTTATTTCATTTTGTGCTTCGGGCGTTGACTTCTAAGGCCCTAACTATTCAACCTGTTGGGCCAACGCCCTAGGGCCAAGCCTAGGTTGCCCGGAAAGAAGAAATGACGTCAACTTTCATACTGGTTGCAATTATTCGTTTTATACGATGGAAAGACTGTCGTATTTATATTGTATTTTATGCTTCTGACGTTCACTTCTTAGGCCCTGACTATTCGATCTGGTGGAACAACGCCCTATGGTGAAGCCTAGGTTGACCGGAGCGTAGAAATGACCATAACTTTCAAACTGGTTGCAAATATTCCTGTTATATGATGGAAAAACTGTTGTATTTTTATTGCATTTCACGCTTCGGGCAATGACTTCTAAGGCCCTAACTATTCAATCTGTAGGAGCAACGCCCTAGGGTGTAGCCTAGGATGCCCGTAAATTAGAAATGACCATAGCTTTCATACTGGTTGCAATTATTCGTTTTATATGATGGAAAAACTGTTTTATTTACATCGTATTTTATGCTTCTGGCGTTCACTTCTCAGGCCCTAACTATTCGATTTGGTGGAACAACGCACTGGGGTGAAGCCTAGGTTGCCCGGAACGTAGAAATGACCATAACTTTGACACTGGTTGCTATTATTCGTTTTATACGATGGAAAAACTGTTCTATTTATTTTGTATTTTATGGTTCGGGCGTTGACTTCTAAGGCCCTAACTGTTTGATCTGGTGGAGCAACGCCCTAGAGTGAAGCCTAGGTTGCCAGGAACGTAGAAGTGACCATAACTTTCACACTGGATGCTATTATTCGTTCTATACGATGGAGATACTGTTATATTTATTTTGTATCTTATGCTTCTGGCGTTAACTTCTTAGGCCCTAACAATTCGATCTGTTGGAACAACGCCCTAGAGTGAAGCGTAGGATGCCTGGAACGTACAAATGACCATCACTTTCACACGGGTTGCAATTATTCCTGTTATAGGATGGAAAGACTGTTGTATTTTTATTGTATTTTATGCTTCAGGCGTTGACTTCTGAGGCCGTAGCTATTCGATGTGGTTGGAGAACGCCATAGAGTGAAGCCTAGGTTGCCCGGAACGTAGAAATGACCATCCCCTTCGAACTGGTTGCAATTATTCCGGTTATATGATGGAAAAACTGTTGTATTTCTATTGCATTTTATGCTTCGGGCATTGACTTCTAAGGCCCTAACTATTCAATCTGTTGGAGCAACGCCCTAGGGTGTAGCCTAGGTTGCCCGGAAAGTAGAAATGACCACAACTTTCATACTGGTTGCAATTACTCGTTTTATATGATGGAAAAACTGTTCTATTTATTTTGTATTTTATGCTTCGGGCGTTGACTTCTATGGCCCTACCTATTCGATCTGGTGGAGCAACACCCTACAGTCAAGCCTAGGTTGCACGGAACGTAGAAATGACCATTACTTTCACACTGGATGCTATTATTCGTTCTATACGATGGAAGAACTGTTATATTTATATTGTACCTTATGCTTCTGGCGTTGACTTCTTAGGCCCTAACAATTCGATCTGGTGGAACAACGCCCTAGAGCGAAGCCTAGTTTGCCTGGAACGTACAAATGACCATCACTTTCACACGGGTTGCAATTATTCCTGTTATAGGATGGAAGGACTGTTGTATTTTTATTGTATTTTATGCTTCAGGCGTTGACTTCTGAGGCCGCAGCTATTCGATGTGGTGGAAGAACGCCATAGAGTGAAGCCTAGGTTGCTCGGAACGTAGGAATGACCATAACTTTCATACTGGTTGCAATCATTCGTTTTATATGATGGAAGAACTGTTGTATTTATATTGCATTTTATGCTGCTGGCGTTCACTTCTTAGGCCCTAACTATTCGATCTGGTGGAACAACGCACTGGGGTGAAGCCTAGGTTGCCCGGAACGTAGAAATGACCATAACTTTGACACTGGTTGCTATTATTCGTTTTATACGATGGAAAAACTGTTCTATTTATTTTGTATTTTATGCTTCGGGCGTTGACTTCTAAGGCCCTAACTGTTTGATCTGGTGGAGCAACGCCCTAGAGTGAAGCCTTGGTTGCCAGGAACGTAGAAGTGGCCATAACTTTCACACTGGATGCTATTATTCGTTCTATACGATGGAAATACTGTTATATTTATTTTGTATCTTATGCTTCTGGCGTTAACTTCTTAGGCCCTAACAATTCGATCTGTTGGAACAACGCCTTAGAGTGAAGCCTAGGTTGCCTGGAACGTACAAATGACCATCACATTCACACGGGTTGCAATTATTCCTGGTATAGGATGGAAAGACAGTTGTATTTTTATTGTATTTTATGCTTCAGGCGTTGACTTCTGAGGCCGTAGCTATTCGATGTGGTGGAAGAACGCCATAGAGTGAAGCCTAGGTTGCCCGGAACGTAGAAATGACCATCCCTTTCAAACTGGTTGCAATTATTCCTGTTATACGGTGGAAAAGCTCTTGTATATTTAATGTATTTTATGCTTCGGGCGTTGACTTCTATGGCCCTACCTATTCGATCTGGTGGAACAACGCCCTACAGTCAAGCCTAGGTTGCCCGGAACGTAGAAATGAACATAACTTCCACACTGGTAGCAATTATTCGTATTATACAATGGAAAAACTGTTCTATTTATTCTGTATTTTATGCTTCGGGCGTTGACTTCTATGGCCCTACCTATTCGATCTGGTGGAGCAACACCCTACAGTCAAGCCTAGGTTGCCCGGAACGTAGAAATGACCATTACTTTCACACGGTTTGCAATTATTCTTTTTATACGATGGAAAAGGTGTTGTATTTAAATTGTATTTTATGCTTCTTGCGTTGACTTCTAAGGCCGTAGCTATTAGATGTGGTGGAGTAACGCCCTAGAGTGACGCCTAGGATGCCTGGAACGTAGAAATGACCATTACGTTCACAATGTTTCCAATTATTCATTTTATACGATGGAAAAACTGTTGTACTTATATTGTATTTTATTCTTATGGCGTTGAATTCTAAGTCCCTAGCTATGCGATCTGGTGGAGCAACGCCCTAGAGTGAAACCTAGGTTGTCCGGAACGTAGAAATTACCATAACTTTCACACTCGTAGGAATTATTCGTTTTATACGATGGAACAACTGTTCTATTCATTTTGTATTTCATGCTTCGGGCGTTGACTTCTATGGCCCTAACTATTCAATCTGTTGGAACAACGCCCTAGGGTGAAGCCTAGGTTGCCTGGAACGTACAAATGACCATCACTTTCACACGGGTTGCAATTATTCCTGTTATAGGATGGAAGGACTGTTGTATTTTTATTGTATTTTATGCTTCAGGCGTTGACTTCTGAGGCCGCAGCTATTCGATGTGGTGGAAGAACGCCATAGAGTGAAGCCTAGGTTGCTCGGAACGTAGAAATGACCATAACTTTCATACTGGTTGCAATCATTCGTTTTATATGATGGAAGAACTGTTGTATTTATATTGCATTTTATGCTGCTGGCGTTCACTTCTTAGGCCCTAACTATTCGATCTGGTGGAACAACGCACTGGGGTGAAGCCTAGGTTGCAGGGAACGTAGAAATGACCATAACTTTGACACTGGTTGCTATTATTCGTTTTATACGATGGAAAAACTGTTCTATTTATTTTGTATTTTATGCTTCGGGCGTTGACTTTTAAGGCCCTAACTGTTTGATCTGGTGGAGCAACGCCCTAGAGTGAAGCATAGGTTGCCAGGAACGTAGAAGTGGCCATAACTTTCACACTGGATGCTATTATTCGTTCTATACGATGGAAATGCTGTTATATTTATTTTGTATCTTATGCCTCTGGCGTTAACTTCTTAGGCCCTAACAATTCGATCTGTTGGAACAACGCCCTAGAGTGAAGCCTAGGTTGCCTGGAACGTACAAATGACCATCACTTTCACACGGGTTGCAATTATTCCTGTTATAGGATGGAAAGACTGTTGTATTTTTATTGTATTTTATGCTTCAGGCGTTGACTTCTGAGGCCGCAGCTATTCGATGTGGTGGAAGAACGCCATAGAGTGAAGCCTAGGTTGCTCGGAACGTAGGAATGACCATAACTTTCATACTGGTTGCAATCATTCGTTTTATATGATGGAAGAACTGTTGTATTTATATTGCATTTTATGCTGCTGGCGTTCACTTCTTAGGCCCTAACTATTCGATCTGGTGGAACAACGCACTGGGGTGAAGCCTAGGTTGCCCGGAACGTAGAAATGACCATAACTTTGACACTGGTTGCTATTATTCGTTTTATACGATGGAAAAACTGTTCTATTTATTTTGTATTTTATGCTTCGGGCGTTGACTTCTAAGGCCCTAACTGTTTGATCTGGTGGAGCAACGCCCTAGAGTGAAGCCTTGGTTGCCAGGAACGTAGAAGTGGCCATAACTTTCACACTGGATGCTATTATTCGTTCTATACGATGGAAATACTGTTATATTTATTTTGTATCTTATGCTTCTGGCGTTAACTTCTTAGGCCCTAACAATTCGATCTGTTGGAACAACGCCTTAGAGTGAAGCCTAGGTTGCCTGGAACGTACAAATGACCATCACATTCACACGGGTTGCAATTATTCCTGGTATAGGATGGAAAGACAGTTGTATTTTTATTGTATTTTATGCTTCAGGCGTTGACTTCTGAGGCCGTAGCTATTCGATGTGGTGGAAGAACGCCATAGAGTGAAGCCTAGGTTGCCCGGAACGTAGAAATGACCATCCCTTTCAAACTGGTTGCAATTATTCCTGTTATACGGTGGAAAAGCTCTTGTATATTTAATGTATTTTATGCTTCGGGCGTTGACTTCTATGGCCCTACCTATTCGATCTGGTGGAACAACGCCCTACAGTCAAGCCTAGGTTGCCCGGAACGTAGAAATGAACATAACTTCCACACTGGTAGCAATTATTCGTATTATACAATGGAAAAACTGTTCTATTTATTCTGTATTTTATGCTTCGGGCGTTGACTTCTATGGCCCTACCTATTCGATCTGGTGGAGCAACACCCTACAGTCAAGCCTAGGTTGCCCGGAACGTAGAAATGACCATTACTTTCACACGGTTTGCAATTATTCTTTTTATACGATGGAAAAGGTGTTGTATTTAAATTGTATTTTATGCTTCTTGCGTTGACTTCTAAGGCCGTAGCTATTAGATGTGGTGGAGTAACGCCCTAGAGTGACGCCTAGGATGCCTGGAACGTAGAAATGACCATTACGTTCACAATGTTTCCAATTATTCATTTTATACGATGGAAAAACTGTTGTACTTATATTGTATTTTATTCTTATGGCGTTGAATTCTAAGTCCCTAGCTATGCGATCTGGTGGAGCAACGCCCTAGAGTGAAACCTAGGTTGTCCGGAACGTAGAAATTACCATAACTTTCACACTCGTAGGAATTATTCGTTTTATACGATGGAACAACTGTTCTATTCATTTTGTATTTCATGCTTCGGGCGTTGACTTCTATGGCCCTAACTATTCAATCTGTTGGAACAACGCCCTAGGGTGAAGCCTAGGTTGCCTGGAACGTACAAATGACCATCACTTTCACACGGGTTGCAATTATTCCTGTTATAGGATGGAAGGACTGTTGTATTTTTATTGTATTTTATGCTTCAGGCGTTGACTTCTGAGGCCGCAGCTATTCGATGTGGTGGAAGAACGCCATAGAGTGAAGCCTAGGTTGCTCGGAACGTAGAAATGACCATAACTTTCATACTGGTTGCAATCATTCGTTTTATATGATGGAAGAACTGTTGTATTTATATTGCATTTTATGCTGCTGGCGTTCACTTCTTAGGCCCTAACTATTCGATCTGGTGGAACAACGCACTGGGGTGAAGCCTAGGTTGCAGGGAACGTAGAAATGACCATAACTTTGACACTGGTTGCTATTATTCGTTTTATACGATGGAAAAACTGTTCTATTTATTTTGTATTTTATGCTTCGGGCGTTGACTTTTAAGGCCCTAACTGTTTGATCTGGTGGAGCAACGCCCTAGAGTGAAGCATAGGTTGCCAGGAACGTAGAAGTGGCCATAACTTTCACACTGGATGCTATTATTCGTTCTATACGATGGAAATGCTGTTATATTTATTTTGTATCTTATGCCTCTGGCGTTAACTTCTTAGGCCCTAACAATTCGATCTGTTGGAACAACGCCCTAGAGTGAAGCCTAGGTTGCCTGGAACGTACAAATGACCATCACTTTCACACGGGTTGCAATTATTCCTGTTATAGGATGGAAAGACTGTTGTATTTTTATTGTATTTTATGCTTCAGGCGTTGACTTCTGAGGCCGCAGCTATTCGATGTGGTGGAAGAACGCCCTAGAGTGAAGCCTAGGTTGCCCGGAACGTAGAAATGACCATTACTTTCACACTGTTTGCAATTATTCATTTTATACGATGGAAAAGCTGTTGTATTTATATTGTATTTTATGCTTCTGGCGTTGACTTCTAAGGCCGTAGCTATTAGCTGTGCTGGAGCAACGCCCTACAGTGACGCCTAGGTTGGCCGGAACGTAGAAATGACCATTAATTTCACAATGTTTCCAATTATTCATTTTATACGATGGAAAAACTGTTGTACTTATATTGTATTTTACTCTTATGGCGTTGAATTCTAAGTCCCTAGCTACGCGATCTGGTGGAGCAACGCCATAGAGTGAAACCAAGGTTGCCCGGAACGTAGAAATTACCATAACTTTCATACTGGTTGCAATTATTCGTTTTATATGATGGAATAACTTGTATTTATATTGTATTTTATGCTGCTGGCGTTCACTTCTTAGGCCCTAACTATTCGATCTGGTGGAACAACGCCCTGGGGTGAAGCCTAGGTTGCCGGGAACGTAGAAATGACCATAACTTTCACACTGGTCGCTATTATTCGTTTTATACGATGGAGAAACTGTTATATTTATATTGTATTTTATACTTCTGGCGTTGCCCTCTTAGGCCCTAGCTGTTCGATCTGGTGGAACAACGCCCTAGAGAGAAGCCTAGGTTGCCCGGAACGTAGAAATGACCATATCTTTCACACTGGTTGCCATTATTCGTTCTATACGATGGAAAAACTGTTATATTTATATTGTATCTGATGATCCTGGCGTTGACTTCTTAGGCCCTAACAATTCGATCTGGTGGAACAACGCCCTAGAGTGAAGCCTAGGTTGCCTGGAACGTACAAATGACCATTACTTTCACACGGGTTGCAATTATTCCTATCATAGGATGGAAAAACTGTTGTATTTATATTGTATTTTATGCTGCTGGCGTTCACTTCTTAGGCCCTAACTATTCGATGTGGTGGAACAACACCCTGGGGGTGAAGCCTAGGTTGCCCGGAACGTAGAAATGACCACAACATTCACGCTGGTTGCTATTATTCGTTTTATACGATGGAAAAACTGTTATATTTATATTGTACTTTATGCTTCTGGCGTTGACTTCTTAGGCCCTAACTTTTCGATCTGGTGGAACAACGCCCTAGAGTGAAGCCTAGGTTGCCCGGAACGTAGAAATGACAATCGCTTTCACACTGGTTGCAATTATTCCTGTTATACGATGGAAAAGCTCTTGTATATTTAATGTATTTTATGCTTCGGGCGTTGACTTCTATGGCCCTACCTATTCGATCTGGTGGAGCAACGTCAAACAGACAAGCCTAATTTGCCCGTAACGTAGAAATGAACATAACTTTCACACTGGTAGCAATTATTCGTTTTATACAATGGAAAAACTGTTCTATTTATTATGTATTTTATGCTTCGGGCGTTGACTTCTTTGGCCCTACCTATTCGATCTGGTGGAGCAACACCCTACAGTCAAGCCTAGGTTGCCCGGAACGTAGAAATGACCATAACATTCACACCCGTTGCAATTATTCGTGCTATACGATGGAAAAAGTGATACATTTTTATTGTATTTTATGCTTCTAGCGTTGACTTCTAAGGCGGTAGCTATTTGATGTGGTGGAGTAACGCCCTAGAGTGACGCCTAGGTTGCCTGGAACGTAGAAATGACCATTACTTTCACAATGTTTCCAATTATTCATTTTATACGATGGAAAAATTGTTGTACTTATATTGTATTTTATTCTTATGGCGTTGAATTCTAAGTCCCTAGCTATGCGATCTGGTGGAGCAACGCCATAGAGTGAAACCAAGGTTTCCCGGAACGTAGAAATTACCATAACTTTCATAGTGGTTGCAATTATTCGTTTTATATGATGGAATAACTGTTGTATTTATATTGTATTTTATGCTGCTGGCGTTCACTTCTTAGGCCCTAACTATACGATCTGGAGGAACAACGACCTGGGGTGAAGCCTGGGTTGCCCGGAAAGTAGAAATGACCATAACTTTCACACTGGTTGCTATTATTCGTTCTATACGATGGAAAAACTGTTATATTTATATTGTATCTTATGCTTCTGGCGTTGACTTCTTAGGCCCTAACAATTCGATCTGGTGGAACAACGCCCTAGAGCGAAGCCTAGGTTGCCTGGAACGTACAAATGACCATCACTTTCACACGGGTTGCAATTATTCCTGTTATAGGATGGAAGGACTGTTGAATTTTTATTGTATTTTATGCTTCAGGCGTTGACTTCTGAGGCCGCAGCTATTCGATGTGGTGGAAGAACGCCATATAGTGAAGCCTAGGTTGCTCGGAACGTAGAAATGACCATAACTTTCATACTGGTTGCAATCATTCGTTTTATATGATGGAAGAACTGTTGTATTTATATTGCATTTTATGCTGCTGGCGTTCACTTCTTAGGCCCTAACTATTCGATCTGGTGGAACAACGCCCTGGGGTGAAGCCTAGGTTGCCCGGAACGTAGAAATGACCATCACTTTCACACTGGTTGCTATTATTCCTGTTATACGATGGAAAAGCTTTTGTATATTTAATGTATTTTATGCTTCGGGCGTTGACTTCTATGGCCCTACCTATTCGATCTGGTGGAGCAACGCCCTACCGTCAAGCCTAGGTTGCCCGGAACGTAGAAATGAACATAACTTTCACACTGGTAGCAATTATTCGTTTTATACAATGGAAAAACTGTTCTATTTATTTTGTATTTTATGCTACGGGCGTTGACTTCTATGGCCCTACCTATTCGATCTGGTGGAGCAACACCCTACAGTCAGGCCTAGGTTGCCCGGAACGTAGAAATGACCATTAATTTCACACTGTTTGCAATTATTCTTTTTATACGATGGAAAAGTTGTTGTATTAATATTGCATTTTATGCTGCTGGCGTTCACTTCTTAGGCCCTAACTATTCGATCTGGTGGAACAACGCCCTGGGGTGAAGCCTAGGTTGCCGGGAACGTAGAAATGACCATAACTTTCACACTGGTCGCTATTATTCGTTTTATACGATGGAGAAACTGTTATATTTATATTGTATTTTATACTTCTGGCGTTGCCTTCTTAGGCCCTAGCTGTTCGATCTGGTGGAACAACGCCCTAGAGAGAAGCCTAGGTTGCCCGGAACGTAGAAATGACCATATCTTTCACACTGGTTGCCATTATTCGTTCTATACGATGGAAAAACTGTTATATTTATATTGTATCTGATGATCCTGGCGTTGACTTCTTAGGCCCTAACAATTCGATCTGGTGGAACAACTCCCTAGAGTGAAGCCTAGGTTGCCTGGAACGTACAAATGACCATCACTTTCACACGGGTTGCAATTATTCCTATCATAGGATGGAAAAACTGTTGTATTTATATTGTATTTTATGCTGCTGGCGTTCACTTCTTAGGCCCTAACTATTCGATGTGGTGGAACAACGCCCTGGGGTGAAGCCTAGGTTGCCCGGAACGTAGAAATGACCATAACATTCACGCTGGTTGCTATTATTCGTTTTATACGATGGAAAAACTGTTATATTTATATTGTACTTTATGCTTCTGGCGTTGACTTCTTAGGCCCTAACTTTTCGATCTGGTGGAACAACGCCCTAGAGTGAAGCCTAGGTTGCCCGGAACGTAGAAATGACAATCACTTTCACACTGGTTGCAATTATTCCTGTTATACGATGGAAAAGCTCTTGTATATTTAATGTATTTTATGCTTCGGGCGTTGACTTCTATGGCCCTACCTATTCGATCTGGTGGAGCAACGTCAAACAGACAAGCCTAATTTGCCCATAACGTAGAAATGAACATAACTTTCACACTGGTAGCAATTATTCGTTTTATACAATGGAAAAACTGTTCTATTTATTTTGTATTTTATGCTTCGGGCGTTGACTTCTATGGCCCGACCTATTCGATCTGGTGGAGCAACACCCTACAGTCAAGCCTAGGTTGCCCGGAACGTAGAAATGATCATAACATTCACACCGGTTGCAATTACTCATGCTATACGTTGGAAAAACTGTTGCATTCTTATTTTAATTTATGCTTCCAGCGTTGACTTCTAAGGCCGTAGCTATTCGATGTGGTGGAGCAACGCCCTAGAGTGATGCCTAGGTTGTTCGGAACGTAGAAATGACCATTACTTTCACACTGTTCGGTATTATTCATTTTATACGATGGAAAAGGTGTTGTATTTATATTGTATTTTATGCTTCTAGCGTTGACTGCTAAGGCCGTAGCTATTAGATGTGGTGGAACAACGCCCTAGGGTGAAGCCTAAGTTGCCCGGAACGTAGAAATTACCATACCTTTCACACTGGTAGGAATTATTCGTTTTATACGATGGAACAACTGTTCTATTTATTTTGTATTTCATGCTACGGGCGTTGACTTCTAAGGCCCTAACTATTCAATCTGTTGGAACAGCGCCCTAGGGTGAAGCCTAGGTTGCCAGGAACTTAGAAATGACCATAACTTTCACACTGGTTGCTATTATTCGTCTTATACGATGGAAAAACTGTTATATTTATATTGTATTTTATGCTTCTGGCGGTGCCTTCTTAGGCCCTAAGTGTTCGATCTGGTGGAGCAACGCCCTAGAGTGAAGCCTAGGTTGCCCGGAACGTAGAAATGATCATAACTTTCACACTGGTAGCAATTATTCGTTTTATACAATGGAAAAGCTGTTCTATTTATTTTGTATTTTATGCTACGGGCGTTGACTTCTATGGCCCTACCTATTCGATCTGGTGGAGCAACACCCTACAGTCAGGCCTAGGTTGCCCGGAACGTAGAAATGACCATTACTTTCACACTGTTTGCAATTATTCTTTTTATACGATGGAAAAGTTGTTGTATTAATATTGCATTTTATGCTGCTGGCGTTCACTTCTTAGGCCCTAACTATTCGATCTGGTGGAACAACGCCCTGGGGTGAAGCCTAGGTTGCCGGGAACGTAGAAATGACCATAACTTTCACACTGGTCGCTATTATTCGTTTTATACGATGGAGAAACTGTTATATTTATATTGTATTTTATACTTCTGGCGTTGCCTTCTTAGGCCCTAGCTGTTCGATCTGGTGGAACAACGCCCTAGAGAGAAGCCTAGGTTGCCGGGAACGTAGAAATGACCATATCTTTCACACTGGTTGCCATTATTCGTTCTATACGATGGAAAAACTGTTATATTTATATTGTATCTGATGATCCTGGGGTTGACTTCTTAGGCCCTAACAATTCGATCTGGTGGAACAACGCCCTAGAGTGAAGCCTAGGTTGCCTGGAACGTACAAATGACCATCACTTTCACACGGGTTGCAATTATTCCTATCATAGGATGGAAAAACTGTTGTATTTATATTGTATTTTATGCTGCTGGCGTTCACTTCTTAGGCCCTAACTATTCGATGTGGTGGAACAACGCCCTGGGGTGAAGCCTAGGTTGCCCGGAACGTAGAAATGACCATAACATTCACGCTGGTTGCTATTATTCGTTTTATACGATGGAAAAACTGTTATATTTATATTGTACTTTATGCTTCTGGCGTTGACTTCTTAGGCCCTAACTTTTCGATCTGGTGGAACAACGCCCTAGAGTGAAGCCTAGGTTGCCCGGAACGTAGAAATGACAATCACTTTCACACTGGTTGCAATTATTCCTGTTATACGATGGAAAAGCTCTTGTATATTTAATGTATTTTATGCTGCGGGCGTTGACTTCTATGGCCCTACCTATTCGATCTGGTGGAGCAACGTCAAACAGACAAGCCTAATTTGCCCGTAACGTAGAAATGAACATAACTTTCACACTGGTAGCAATTATTCGTTTTATACAATGGAAAAACTGTTCTATTTATTTTGTATTTTATGCTTCGGGCGTTGACTTCTATGGCCCGACCTATTCGATCTGGTGGAGCAACACCCTACAGTCAAGCCTAGGTTGCCCGGAACGTAGAAATGATCATAACATTCACACCGGTTGCAATTACTCATGCTATACGTTGGAAAAACTGTTGCATTCTTATTTTAATTTATGCTTCTAGCGTTGACTTCTAAGGCCGTAGCTATTCGATGTGGTGGAGCAACGCCCTAGAGTGATGCCTAGGTTGTTCGGAACGTAGAAATGACCATTACTTTCACACTGTTCGCTATTATTCATTTTATACGATGGAAAAGGTGTTGTATTTATATTGTATTTTATGCTTCTAGCGTTGACTGCTAAGGCCGTAGCTATTAGATGTGGCGGAACAACGCCCTAGGGTGAAGCCTAAGTTGCCCGGAACGTAGAAATTACCATACCTTTCACACTGGTAGGAATTATTCGTTTTATACGATGGAACAACTGTTCTATTTATTTTGTATTTCATGCTACGGGCGTTGACTTCTAAGGCCCTAACTATTCAATCTGTTGGAACAGCGCCCTAGGGTGAAGCCTAGGTTGCCAGGAACTTAGAAATGACCATAACTTTCACACTGGTTGCTATTATTCGTTTTATACGATGGAGAAACTGTTATATTTATATTGTATTTTATACTTCTGGCGTTGCCTTCTTAGGCCCTAGCTGTTCGATCTGGTGGAACAACGCCCTAGAGAGAAGCCTAGGTTGCCGGGAACGTAGAAATGACCATATCTTTCACACTGGTTGCCATTATTCGTTCTATACGATGGAAAAACTGTTATATTTATATTGTATCTGATGATCCTGGGGTTGACTTCTTAGGCCCTAACAATTCGATCTGGTGGAACAACGCCCTAGAGTGAAGCCTAGGTTGCCTGGAACGTACAAATGACCATCACTTTCACACGGGTTGCAATTATTCCTATCATAGGATGGAAAAACTGTTGTATTTATATTGTATTTTATGCTGCTGGCGTTCACTTCTTAGGCCCTAACTATTCGATGTGGTGGAACAACGCCCTGGGGTGAAGCCTAGGTTGCCCGGAACGTAGAAATGACCATAACATTCACGCTGGTTGCTATTATTCGTTTTATACGATGGAAAAACTGTTATATTTATATTGTACTTTATGCTTCTGGCGTTGACTTCTTAGGCCCTAACTTTTCGATCTGGTGGAACAACGCCCTAGAGTGAAGCCTAGGTTGCCCGGAACGTAGAAATGACAATCACTTTCACACTGGTTGCAATTATTCCTGTTATACGATGGAAAAGCTCTTGTATATTTAATGTATTTTATGCTTCGGGCGTTGACTTCTATGGCCCTACCTATTCGATCTGGTGGAGCAACGTCAAACAGACAAGCCTAATTTGCCCGTAACGTAGAAATGAACATAACTTTCACACTGGTAGCAATTATTCGTTTTATACAATGGAAAAACTGTTCTATTTATTTTGTATTTTATGCTTCGGGCGTTGACTTCTATGGCCCGACCTATTCGATCTGGTGGAGCAACACCCTACAGTCAAGCCTAGGTTGCCCGGAACGTAGAAATGATCATAACATTCACACCGGTTGCAATTACTCATGCTATACGTTGGAAAAACTGTTGCATTCTTATTTTAATTTATGCTTCTAGCGTTGACTTCTAAGGCCGTAGCTATTCGATGTGGTGGAGCAACGCCCTAGAGTGATGCCTAGGTTGTTCGGAACGTAGAAATGACCATTACTTTCACACTGTTCGCTATTATTCATTTTATACGATGGAAAAGGTGTTGTATTTATATTGTATTTTATGCTTCTAGCGTTGACTGCTAAGGCCGTAGCTATTAGATGTGGCGGAACAACGCCCTAGGGTGAAGCCTAAGTTGCCCGGAACGTAGAAATTACCATACCTTTCACACTGGTAGGAATTATCCGTTTTATACGATGGAACAACTGTTCTATTTATTTTGTATTTCATGCTACGGGCGTTGACTTCTAAGGCCCTAACTATTCAATCTGTTGGAACAGCGCCCTAGGGTGAAGCCTAGGTTGCCAGGAACTTAGAAATGACCATAACTTTCACACTGGTTGCTATTATTCGTCTTATACGATGGAAAAACTGTTATATTTATATTGTATTTTATGCTTCTGGCGGTGCCTTCTTAGGCCCTAAGTGTTCGATCTGGTGGAGCAACGCCCTAGAGTGAAGCCTAGGTTGCCCGGAACGTAGAAATGATCATAACTTTCACACTGGTAGCAATTATTCGTTTTATACAATGGAAAAGCTGTTCTATTTATTATGTATTTTATGCTTCGGGCGTTGACTTCTTTGGCCCTACCTATTCGATCTGGTGGAGCAACACCCTACAGTCAAGCCTAGGTTTCCCGGAACGTAGAAATGACCATAACATTCACACCCGTTGCAATTATTCGTGCTATACGATGGAAAAAGTGATACATTTTTATTGTATTTTATGCTTCTAGCGTTGACTTCTAAGGCGGTAGGTATTAGATGTGGTGGAGTAACGCCCTAGAGTGACGCCTAGGTTGCCTGGAACGTAGAAATGACCATTACATTCACAATGATTCCAATTATTCATTTTATACGACGGAAAAATTGTTGTACTTATATTGTATTTTATTCTTATGGCGTTGAATTCTAAGTCCCTAGCTATGCGATCTGGTGGAGCAACGCCATAGCGTGAAACCAAGGTTGCCCGGAACGTAGAAATTACCATAACTTTCATAGTGGTTGCAATTAGTCGTTTTATATGATGGAATAACTGTTGTATTTATATTGTATTTTATGCTGCTGGCGTTCACTTCTTAGGCCCTAACTATTCGATCTGGTGGAACAACGACCTGGGGTGAAGCCTGGGTTGCCCGGCACGTAGAAATGACCATAACTTTCACACTGGTTGCAATTATTCGTTTTATACGATGGAAAAGCTGTTGTATTTATTTCGTATTTTATGCTTCTGGCGTTGACTTCTTAGGCCGTAACTATTCGATGTGGTGGAGCAACGCCCTAGGGTGAAGCCTAGGTTGCTCGGAAAGTAGAAATGACCATATGTTTCATACTGGTTGCAATTATTCATTTTATACGATGGAAAAACTGTTGCATTTCTATTGCATTTTATGCTTCGGGCATTGACTTCTAAGGTCCTAACTATTCAATCTGTTGGAGCAACGCCCTAGGGTGAAGCCTAGGTTGCGCGGAAAGTAGAAATGACAATAACTTTCACACTGGGTGCAATTATTCGTCTAATACGATCGAAGAGCTGTTGCATCTTTATTGTATTTTATGCTTCTGTCGTTGACGTCTAAGGCCGTAGCTATTAGATGTGGTGCAGCAACGCACTAGAGTGACGCCTAGGCCCGGAACGTGGAATGACCATTACTTTCGCAATGTTTGCAATTATTCATTTTATACGATGGAAAAACTGTTGCACTTATATTGTATTTTATGCTTCTGGCGTTGATTCCTAAGGCCCTAACTATTCGATCTGGTGGAGTAACGCCCTAGAGTGACGCCTAGGTTACCCGGAACGTAGAAATGACCATCACTTTCAAACTGGTTGCAATTAATCCTCTTATACGATGGAAAAGCTGTTGTATTTTTATTGTATTTTATGCTTCTGGCGTTGAATTCTAAGTCCATAGCTATTCGATCTGGTGGAGCAACGCCCTAGAGTGAAGCCTAGGTTGCCCGGAACGTAGAAATGACCATTACTTTCACACTGTTTGCAATTATTCATTTTATACGATGGAAAAGCTGTTGTATTTATATTGTATTTTATGCTTCTGGCGTTGACTTCTAAGGCCGTAGCTATTAGCTGTGGTGGAGCAACGCCCTACAGTGACGCCTAGGTTGGCCGGAACGTAGAAATGACCATTAATTTCACAATGTTTCCAATTATTCATTTTATACGATGGAAAAACTGTTGTACTTATATTGTATTTTATTCTTATGGCGTTGAATTCTAAGTCCCTAGCTACGCGATCTGGTGGAGCAACGCCATAGAGTGAAACCAAGATTGCCCGGAACGTAGAAATTACCATAACTTTCATACTGGTTGCAATTATTCGTTTTATATGATGGAATAACTTGTATTTATATTGTATTTTATGCTGCTGGCGTTCACTTCTTAGGCCCTAACTATTCGATCTGGTGGAACAACGACCTGGGGTGAAGCCTAGGTTGCCCGGAACGTAGAAATGACCATAACTTTCACACTGGTTGCAATTATTCGTTTTATACGATGGAAAAGCTGTTGTATTTATTTCGTATTTTATGCTTCTGGCGTTGACTTCTTAGGCCGTAACTATTCGATCTGGTGGAGCAACGCCCTAGGGTGAAGCCTAGGTTGCTCGGAAAGTAGAAATGACCATAAGTTTCAAACTGGTTGCAATTATTCATTTTATACGATGGAAAAACTGTTGTATTTTTATTGCATTTTATGCTTCGGGCATTGACTTCTAAGGTCCAAACTATTCAATCTGTTGGAGCAACGCCCTAGGGTGAAGCCTAGGTTGCGCCGAAAGTAGAAATGACAATAACTTTCACACTGGGTGCAATTATTCGTTTAATACGATGGAAAAGCTGTTGCATCTTTATTGTATTTTATGCTTCTGTCGTTGACGTCTAAGGCCGTAGCTATTAGATGTGGTGCAGCAACGCACTAGAGTGACGCCTAGGTTGCCCGGAACGTGGAATGACCATTACTTTCGCAATGTTTGCAATTATTCATTTTATACGATGGAAAAACTGTTGTACTTATATTGTATTTTATGCTTCTGGCGTTGATTCCTAAGGAACTAACTATTCGATCTGGTGGAGCAACGCCCTAGAGTGACGTCTAGGTTACCTGGAACGTAGAAATAACCATCACTATCATACTGGTTGCAATTAATCCTCTTATACGATGGAAAAACTGTTGTATTTTTATTGTATTTTATGCTTCTGGCGTTGAATTCTAAGTCCATAGCTATTCGATCTGGTGGAGCAACGCCCTAGAGTGAAGCCTAGGTTGCCCGGAACGTAGAAATGACCATTACTTTCACACTGTTTGCAATTATTCATTTTATACGATGGAAAAGCTGTTGTATTTATATTGTATTTTATGCTTCTGGCGTTGACTTCTAAGGCCGTAGCTATTAGCTGTGGTGGAGCAACGCCCTACAGTGACGCCTAGGTTGGCCGGAACGTAGAAATGACCATTAATTTCACAATGTTTCCAATTATTCATTTTATACGATGGAAAAACTGTTGTACTTATATTGTATTTTATTCTTATGGCGTTGAATTCTAAGTCCCTAGCTACGCGATCTGGTGGAGCAACGCCATAGAGTGAAACCAAGGTTGCCCGGAACGTAGAAATTACCATAACTTTCATACTGGTTGCAATTATTCGTCTTATATGATGGAATAACTTGTATTTATATTGTATTTTATGCTGCTGGCGTTCACTTCTTAGGCCCTAACTATTCGATCTGGTGGAACAACGACCTGGGGTGAAGCCTAGGTTGCCCGGAACGTAGAAATGACCATAACTTTCACACTGGTTGCAATTATTCGTTTTATACGATGGAAAAGCTGTTGTATTTATTTCGTATTTTATGCTTCTGGCGTTGACTTCTTAGGCCGTAACTATTCGATCTGGTGGAGCAACGCCCTAGGGTGAAGCCTAGGTTCCTCGGAAAGTAGAAATGACCATAAGTTTCAAACTGGTTGCAATTATTCATTTTATACGATGGAAAAACTGTTGTATTTTTATTGCATTTTATGCTTCGGGCATTGACTTCTAAGGTCCAAACTATTCAATCTGTTGGAGCAACGCCCTAGGGTGAAGCCTAGGTTGCGCGGAAAGTAGAAATGACAATAGCTTTCACACTGGGTGCAATTATTCGTTTAATACGATGGAAAAGCTGTTGCATCTTTATTGTATTTTATGCTTCTGTCGTTGACGTCTAAGGCCGTAGCTATTAGATGTGGTGCAGCAACGCACTAGAGTGACGCCTAGGTTGCCCGGAACGTGGAATGACCATTACTTTCGCAATGTTTGCAATTATTCATTTTATACGATGGAAAAACTGTTGTACTTATATTGTATTTTATGCTTCTGGCGTTGATTCCTAAGGCCCTAACTATTCGATCTGGTGGAGCAACGCCCTAGAGTGACGTGTAGGTTACCCGGAACGTAGAAATAACCATCACTATCAAACTGGTTGCAATTAATCCTCTTATACGATGGAAAAACTGTTGTATTTTTATTGTATTTTATGCTTCTGGCGTTGAATTCTAAGTCCATAGCTATTCGATCTGGTGGAGCAACGCCCTAGAGTGAAGCCTAGGTTGCCCGGAACGTAGAAATGACCATTACTTTCACACTGTTTGCAATTATTCATTTTATACGATGGAAAAGCTGTTGTATTTATATTGTATTTTATGCTTCTGGCGTTGACTTCTAAGGCCGTAGCTATTAGCTGTGGTGGAGCAACGCCCTACAGTGACGCCTAGGTTGGCCGGAACGTAGAAATGACCATTAATTTCACAATGTTTCCAATTATTCATTTTATACGATGGAAAAACTGTTGTACTTATATTGTATTTTATTCTTATAGCGTTTAATTCTAAGGCCCTAGCTACGCGATCTGGTGGAGCAACGCCATAGAGTGAAACCAAGGTTGCCCGGAACGTAGAAATTACCATAACTTTCATACTGGTTGCAATTATTCGTTTTATATGATGGAATAACTTGTATTTATATTGTATTTTATGCTGCTGGCGTTCACTCCTTAGGCCCTAACTATTCGATCTGGTGGAACAACGACCTGGGCTGAAGCCTAGGTTGCCCGGAACGTAGAAATGACCATAACTTTCACACTGGTTGCAATTATTCGTTTTATACGATGGAAAAGCTGTTGTATTTATTTCGTATTTTATGCTTCTGGCGTTGACTTCTTAGGCCGTAACTATTCGATCTGGTGGAGCAACGCCCTAGGGTGAAGCCTAGGTTGCTCGGAAAGTAGAAATGACCATAAGTTTCAAACTGGTTGCAATTATTCATTTTATACGATGGAAAAAGTGTTGTATTTTTATTGCATTTTATGCTTCGGGCATTGACTTCTAAGGTCCAAACTATTCAATCTGTTGGAGCAACGCCCTAGGGTGAAGCCTAGGTTGCGCGGAAAGTAGAAATGACAATAACTTTCACACTGGGTGCAATTATTCGTTTAATACGATGGAAAAGCTGTTTCATCTTTATTGTATTTTATGCTTCTGTCGTTGACGTCTAAGGCCGTAGCTATTAGATGTGGTGCAGCAACGCACTAGAGTGACGCCTAGGTTGCCCGGAACGTGGAATGACCATTACTTTCGCAATGTTTGCAATTATTCATTTTATACGATGGAAAAACTGTTGTACTTATATTGTATTTTATGCTTCTGGCGTTGATTCCTAAGGCCCTAACTATTCGATCTGGTGGAGCAACGCCCTAGAGTGACGTCTAGGTTACCCGGAACGTAGAAATAACCATCACTATCAAACTGGTTGCAATTAATCCTCTTATACGATGGAAAGACTGTTGTATTTTTATTGTATTTTATGCTTCTGGCGTTGATTCCTAAGGCCCTAACTATTCGATCTGGTGGAGCAACGCCCTCGAGTGACGCCTAGGTTACCCGGTACGTAGAAATGACCATCACTTTCAAACTGGTTGCAATTAATCCTCTTATACGATGGAAAAGCTGTTGTATTTTTATTGTATTTTATGCTTCTGGCGTCGAATTCTAAGTCCATAGCTATTCGATCTGGTGGAGCAACGCCCTAGAGTGAAGCCTAGGTTGCCCGGAACGTAGAAATGACCATTACTTTCACACTGTTTGCAATTATTCATTTTATACGATGGAAAAGCTGTTGTATTTATATTGTATTTTATGCTTCTGGCGTTGACTTCTAAGGCCGTAGCTATTAGCTGTGGTGGAGCAACGCCCTACAGTGACGCCTAGGTTGGCCGGAACGTAGAAATGACCATTAATTTCACAATGTTTCCAATTATTCATTTTATACGATGGAAAAACTGTTGTACTTATATTGTATTTTATTCTTATGGCGTTGAATTCTAAGTCCCTAGCTACGCGATCTGGTGGAGCAACGCCATAGAGTGAAACCAAGGTTGCCCGGAACGTAGAAATTACCATAACTTTCATACTGGTTGCAATTATTCGTTTTATATGATGGAATAACTTGTATTTATATTGTATTTTATGCTGCTGGCGTTCACTTCTTAGGCCCCAACTATTCGATCTGGTGGAACAACGACCTGGGCTGAAGCCTAGGTTGCCCGGAACGTAGAAATGACCATAACTTTCACACTGGGTGCAATTATTCGTTTTATACGATGGAAAAGCTGTTGTATTTATTTCGTATTTTATGCTTCTGGCGTTGACTTCTTAGGCCGTAACTATTCGATCTGGTGGAGCAACGCCCTAGGGTGCAGCCTAGGTTGCTCGGAAAGTAGAAATGACCATAAGTTTCAAACTGGTTGCAATTATTCATTTTATACGATGGAAAAAGTGTTGTATTTTTATTGCATTTTATGCTTCGGGCATTGACTTCTAAGGTCCAAACTATTCAATCTGTTGGAGCAACGCCCTAGGGTGAAGCCTAGGTTGCGCGGAAAGTAGAAATGACAATAACTTTCACACTGGGTGCAATTATTCGTCTAATACGATGGAAAAGCTGTTGCATCTTTATTGTATTTTATGCTTCTGTCGTTGACGTCTAAGGCCGTAGCTATTAGATGTGGTGCAGCAACGCACTAGAGTGACGCCTAGGTTGCCCGGAACGTGGAATGACCATTACTTTCGCAATGTTTGCAATTATTCATTTTATACGATGGAAAAACTGTTGTACTTATATTGTATTTTATGCTTCTGGCGTTGATTCCTAAGGCCCTAACTATTCGATCTGGTGGAGCAACGCCCTAGAGTGACGTCTAGGTTACCCGGAACGTAGAAATAACCATCACTATCAAACTGGTTGCAATTAATCCTCTTATACGATGGAAAGACTGTTGTATTTTTATTGTATTTTATGCTTCTGGCGTTGATTCCTAAGGCCCTAACTATTCGATCTGGTGGAGCAACGCCCTCGAGTGACGCCTAGGTTACCCGGAACGTAGAAATGACCATTACTTTCACACTGTTTGCAATTATTCATTTTATACGATGGAAAAGCTGTTGTATTTATATTGTATTTTATGCTTCTGGCGTTGACTTCTAAGGCCGTAGCTATTAGCTGTGGTGGAGCAACGCCCTACAGTGACGCCTAGGTTGGCCGGAACGTAGAAATGACCATTAATTTCACAATGTTTCCAATTATTCATTTTATACGATGGAAAAACTGTTGTACTTATATTGTATTTTATTCTTATGGCGTTGAATTCTAAGTCCCTAGCTACGCGATCTGGTGGAGCAACGCCATAGAGTGAAACCAAGGTTGCCCGGAACGTAGAAATTACCATAACTTTCATACTGGTTGCAATTATTCGTTTTATATGATGGAATAACTTGTATTTATATTGTATTTTATGCTTCTGGCGTTGACTTCTTAGGCCGTAACTATTCGATCTGGTAGAGCAACGCCCTAGGGTGAAGCCTAGGTTGCTCGGAAAGTAGAAATGACCATAAGTTTCAAACTGGTTGCAATTATTCATTTTATACGATGGAAAAACTGTTGTATTTTTATTGCATTTTATGCTTCGGGCATTGACTTCTAAGGTCCAAACTATTCAATCTGTTGGAGCAACGCCCTAGGGTGAAGCCTAGGTTGCGCGGAAAGTAGAAATGACAATAACTTTCACACTGGGTGCAATTATTCGTTTAATACGATGGAAAAGCTGTTGCATCTTTATTGTATTTTATGCTTCTGTCGTTGACGTCTAAGGCCGTAGCTATTAGATGTGGTGCAGCAACGCACTAGAGAGACGCCTAGGTTGCCCGGAACGTGGAATGACCATTACTTTCGCAATGTTTGCAATTATTCATTTTATACGATGGAAAAACTGTTGTACTTATATTGTATTTTATGCTTCTGGCGTTGATTCCTAAGGCCCTAACTATTCGATCTGGTGGAGCAACGCCCTAGAGTGACGTCTAGGTTACCCGGAACGTAGAAATAACCATCACTATCATACTGGTTGCAATTAATCCTCTTATACGATGGAAAAACTGTTGTATTTTTATTGTATTTTATGCTTCTGGCGTTGAATTCTAAGTCGATAGCTATTCGATCTGGTGGAGCAACGCCCTAGAGTGAAGCCTAGGTTGCCCGGAAGGTAGAAATGACCATTACTTTCACACTGTTTGCAATTATTCATTTTATACGATGGAAAAGCTGTTGTATTTATATTGTATTTTATGCTTCTGGCGTTGACTTCTAAGGCCGTAGCTATTAGCTGTGGTGGAGCAACGCCCTACAGTGACGCCTAGGTTGGCCGGAACGTAGAAATGATCATTAATTTCACAATGTTTCCAATTATTCATTTTATACGATGGAAAAACTGTTGTACTTATATTGTATTTTATCCTTATGGCGTTGAATTCTAAGTCCCTAGCTACGCGATCTGGTGGAGCAACGCCATAGAGTGAAACCAAGGTTGCCCGGAACGTAGAAATTACCATAACTTTCATACTGGTTGCAATTATTCGTTTTATATGATGGAATAACTTGTATTTATATTGTATTTTATGCTGCTGGCGTTCACTTGTTAGGCCCTAACTATTCGATCTGGTGGAACAACGACCTGGGGTGAAGCCTAGGTTGCCCGGAACGTAGAAATGACCATAACTTTCACACTGGTTGCAATTATTCGTTTTATACGATGGAAAAGCTGTTGTATTTATTTCGTATTTTATGCTTCTGGCGTTGACTTCTTAGGCCGTAACTATTCGATCTGGTAGAGCAACGCCCTAGGGTGAAGCCTAGGTTGCTCGGAAAGTAGAAATGACCATAAGTTTCAAACTGGTTGCAATTATTCATTTTATACGATGGAAAAACTGTTGTATTTTTATTGCATTTTATGCTTCGGGCATTGACTTCTAAGGTCCAAACTATTCAATCTGTTGGAGCAACGCCCTAGGGTGAAGCCTAGGTTGCGCGGAAAGTAGAAATGACAATAACTTTCACACTGGGTGCAATTATTCGTTTAATACGATGGAAAAGCTGTTGCATCTTTATTGTATTTTATGCTTCTGTCGTTGACGTCTAAGGCCGTAGCTATTAGATGTGGTGCAGCAACGCACTAGAGTGACGCCTAGGTTGCCCGGAACGTGGAATGACCATTACTTTCGCAATGTTTGCAATTATTCATTTTATACGATGGAAAAACTGTTGTACTTATATTGTATTTTATGCTTCTGGCGTTGATTCCTAAGGCCCTAACTATTCGATCTGGTGGAGCAACGCCCTCGAGTGACGCCTAGGTTACCCGGAACGTAGAAATGACCATTACTTTCACACTGTTTGCAATTATTCATTTTATACGATGGAAAAGCTGTTGTATTTATATTGTATTTTATGATTCTGGCGTTGACTTCTAAGGCCGTAGCTATTAGCTGCGGTGGAGCAACGCCCTACAGTGAAGCCTAGGTTGGCCGGAACGTAGAAATGACCATTAATTTCACAATGTTTGCAATTATTCATTTTATACAATGGAAAAACTGTTGTACTTATATTGTATTTGATTCTTCTGGCGTTGAATTCCAAGTCCCTAGCTATTCGATCAGGTGGAGCAACGCCCTAGAGTGAAACCTAGGTTGCTCGGAATGTAGAAATGTCCATAACTTTCACACTGGTCCCAATTATTCGTTTTATACGATGGAAAAGCTGTTGTATTTTCTATCGTATTTTATGATTCGGGCGTTGACTTCTAAGGCCCTAACTAAACGATCTGGTGGAGCAACGCCCTAGAGTGAAGCCTAGGTTGCCCGGAACGTAGAAATGACCAGAACTTTCACACTGGTTGCTATTATTCGTTTTATACGATGGAAAAACTGTTATATTTGTATTGTATTTTATGCTTCAGGCGTTGACTTCTCAGGCCGTTGCTATTCGATGTGGTGGAAGAACGCCATAGAGTGAAGCCTAGGTTGCCCGGAACGTAGAAATGACCATAACTTTCATATTGGTTGCAATTATTGGTTTTATATGATGGAAGAACTGTTGTATTTATATTGTATTTTATGCAGCTGGCGTTCACTTCTTAGGGCTTAACTATTCGATCTGGTGGAACAACGTCCTAGAGTGAGGCCTAGGTTGCCCGGAACGTAGAAACGACCATCCCTTCCATACTGGTAGCAATCATTCGTTTTATACGATGGAAAAACTGTGGTATTTATATTGTATTTTATGCTTCTGGCGTTGACTTCTAAGGCCCTAACTATTCGACCTGGTGGAACAACGCCCTGGGGTGAAGCCTAGGTTGCTCGGAATGTAGAAATGACCATAACATTCACACTGGTAGAAATTATTCGTTTTATACGATGGAAAAACTGTTACATTTATATTGTATTTTATGCTTCTGGCGTTGATTTCTTAGGCCCTAGCTATTCAATCTGGTGGAACAACGTCCTAGAGTGAGGCCTAGGTTGCCCGGAACGTAGAAACGACCATCACTTCCGTACTGATAGCAGTTATTCGTTTTATACGATGGAAAAACTGTTGTATTTATATTGTATTTTGTGCTCCTGGCGTTGACTTCTTAGGCCCTAACTTCTGGATCTGGTGGAACAACGCCTTAGAGTGAAGCCTAGGTTGCCCGGAACGTAGAAATGACCATCACTTTCACACTGGTTGCAATTATTCCTGTTATACGACGGAAAAGCTCTTGTATATTTAGTGTATTTTATGCTTCGGGCGTTGACTTCTATGGCCCTACCTATTCGATCTGGTGGAGCAACACCGTACAGTCAAGCCTAGGTTGCCCACAACGTAGAAATGAACATAACTTTCACACTGGTAGCAATTATTCGTTTTATACAATGGAAAACCTGTTCTATTTATTTTGTATTTTATGCTTCGGGCGTTGACTTCTATGGCCCTACCTATTCGATCTGGTGGAGTAACACCCTACAGTCTAGCCTAGGTTGCCCGGAACGTAGAAATGAAAATAACATTCACACCGATTGCAATTATTCATGCTATACGATGGAAAAACTGTTGCATTTTTATTGTATTTTATACTTCTGGCGTTGATTCCTAAGGCCCTAACTATTCGATCTGGTGGAGCAATGCCCTAGAGTGACGCCTAGGTTACCCGGAACGTAGAAATGACCATCACTTTCAAACTGGTTGCAATTAATCCTCTTATACGATGGAAAAACTGTTGTATTTTTATTGTATTTTATGCTTCTGGCGTTGAATTCTAAGTCCATAGCTATTCGATCAGGTGGAGCAACGCCCTAGAGTGAAGCCTAGTTTGCCCGGAGCGTAGAAATGGCAATTACTTTCACACTGTTTGCAATTATTTATTTTATACGATGGAAAAGCTGTTGTATTTATATTGTATTTTATGCTTCTGGCGTTGACTTCTAAGGCCCTAACAATTCAATCTGTTGGATCAACGCCCTAGAGTGAAGCCTAGGTTGCTCGGAATGTAGAAATGACCATAACATTCACACTGGTTGAAATTATTCGTTTAATACGATGGAAAAGCTGTTGCATCTTCATTGTATTTTATGATTCTGGCGTTGACTTCTAAGGCCCTAACTATTCGATCTGGTGGAGCAACGCCCTAGAGTGAAGCCTAGGTTGCCCGGAACGTAGAAATGACCATAACTTTCACACTGGTTGCTATTATTCGTCCTATACGATGGAAAAACTGTTGTATTTATATTGTATTTTATGCTCCTGGCGTTGACTTCTTAGGCCCTAACTTCTCGATCTGGTGGAGCAACGCCCTAGATTGAAAACTAGGTTGCTCGTAATGTAGAAATGACCATAACTTTCACACTGGTCCAAATTATTCGTTTTATACGATGGAAAAGCTGTTGTATTTTGTATCGTATTTTATGCTTCGGGCGTTGACTTCTAAGGCCCTCACTATTCGATCTGGTGGAGCAACACCCTACAGTCAAGCCTAGGTTGCCCAGAACGTAGAAATGAACATAACTTTCACACTGGTAGCAATTATTCGTTTTATACAATGGAAAACCTGTTCTATTTATTTTGTATTTTATGCTTCGGGCGTTGACCTCTATGGCCCTACCTATTCGATCTGGTGGAGTAACACCCTACAGTCTAGCCTAGGTTGCCCGGAACGTAGAAATGAAAATAACATTCACACCGATTGCAATTATTCATGCTATACGATGGAAAAACTGTTGCATTTTTATTATATTTTATACTTCTGGCGTTGATTCCTAAGGCCCTAACTATTCGATCTGGTGGAGCAATGCCCTAGAGTGACGCCTAGGTTACCCGGAACGTAGAAATGACCATCACTTTCAAACTGGTTGCAATTAATCCTCTTATACGATGGAAAAACTGTTGTATTTTTATTGTATTTTATGCTTCTGGCGTTGAATTCTAAGTCCATAGCTATTCGATCTGGTGGAGCAACGCCCTAGAGTGAAGCCTAGGTTGCCCGGAACGTAGAAATGACTATAACTTTCACACTGTTTGCAACTATTCGTTTTATACGATGGAAAAGCTGTTGCATCTTTATTGTATTTTATGCTTCTGTCGTTGACGTCTAAGGCCGTAGCTGTTAGATGTGGTGGAGCAACGCACTAGAGTGACACCTAGGTTGCCCGGAACGTGGAATGACCATTACTTTCGCAATGTTTGCAATTATTCATTTTATACGATGGAAAAACTGTTGTACTTATATTGTATTTTATGCTTCTGGCGTTGACTTCTAAGGCCCTAACTATTCGATCTGGTGGAGCAACGCCCTAGAGTGAAGCCTAGGTTGCCCGGAACGTAGAAATGACCATCACTTTCAAACTGGTTGCAATTAATCCTTTTATACGGTGGAAAAACTGTTGTATTTTTATTGCCATTTATGCTTCCGGCGTTGACTTCTAAGGCCCTAACTATTCAATCTGTTGGAGCAACGCCCTAGGGTGAAGCCTAGGTTGGCCGGAAAGTAGAAATGACCATAACTTTCACACTGGTTGCTATTATTCGTTCTATACGATGGAAAAACTGTTATACTTACATTGTATTTTATGCTTCTGGCGTTGACTTCTAAGGCACTAACTATTCGATATGGTGGAGCAACACTCTAGAGTGAAGCCTAGGTTGCCCGGAACGTAGAAATGACCATCACTTTAAAACTGGTTGCAATTATTCCTGTTATATGATGGAAAAACTGTTGTATTTATATTGTATTTTATGCTTCTGGCGTTGACTGCTAAGGCCCTAACTATTCAATCTGTTGGATCAACGCCCTAGAGTGAAGCCTAGGTTGCTCGGAATGTAGAAATGACCATAACTTTCATACGGGTTGCAATTATTCGTTTTATATGATGGAAGAACTGTTGTATTTATATTGTATTTTATGCTGCTGGCGTTCACTTCTTAGGCTCTAACTATTCGATCTGGTGGAGCAACGCCCTGGGGTGAAGCCTAGGTTGCCGGAACGTAGAAATGATCATAACTTTCACACTGGTTGCTATAATTCGTTTTGTACGATGGAAAAACTGTTCTATTTATTTTGTACTTTATGCTTCGGGCGTTGACTTCTAAGGAACTAACTGTTTGATCTGTTGGAGCAACGCCCTAGAGTGAAGCCTAGGTTGCCCGGAACGTAGAAATGACCATAACTTTCACACTGGATGCTATTATTCGTTCTATACGATGGAAAAACTGTTATATTTATATTGTATCTTATGCTTCTGGCGTTGACTTCTTAGGCCCTAACAATTCGATCTGGTGGAACAACGCCCTAGAGTGAAACCTAGGTTGCCTCGAACGTACAAATGACCATCTCTTTCACAAGGGTTGCAATTATTCCTGTTATATGATAGAGAGACTGTTGTATTTTTATTGTATTTTATGCTTCAGGCGTTGACTTCTGAGGCCGCAGCTATTCGATGTGGTGGAAGAACGCCACAGAGTGAAGCCTAGGTTGCCCGGAACGTAGAAATGACCATAACTTTCATACGGGTTGCAATTATTCGTTTTATATGATGGAAGAACTGTTGTATTTATATTGTATTTTATGCTGCTGGCGTTCACTTCTTAGGCTCTAACTATTCGATCTGGTGGAACAACGCCCTGGGGTGAAGCCTAGGTTGCCGGAACGTAGAAATGACCATCACTTCCATACTGGTAGCAATTATTCGTTTTATACCATGGAAAAACTGTTGTGTTTATATTGTATTTTATGCTTCTGACGTTGACTTCTATGGTCCTAACTATTCGATCTGGTGGAGCAACGCCCTAGAGTGAAGCCTAGGTTGCCCGGAACGTAGAAATGACCATCACTTTCAAACTGGTTGCAATTAATCCTTTTATACGATGGAAAAGCTGTTGTATTTTTATTGCATTTTATGCTTCGGGCATTAACTTCTAAGGGCCTAACTATTCAATCTGTAAGAGCAACGCCCTAGGGTGTAGCCCAGGTTGCCCGTAAAGTAGAAATGACCCTAGCTTTCATACTGGTTGGAATTATTCGTTTTGTATGATGGAAAAACTGTTATATTTATATTGTATTTTATGCTTCTGGCGTTCACTTCTTAGGCCCTAACTATTCGATCTAGTGGAATAACGCCCTATGGTGAAGCCTAGGGTGACCGGAACGTAGAAATGACCATAACTTTCACACTGGTTGCTATTATTCGTTTTACGCAATGGAAAAACTGTTCTATTTATTTTGTATTTTATGCATCGGGCGTTGACTTCTTAGCCCCTAACTATTCGATCTGGTGGAACAACGCCCTAGAGTGAAGCCTAGGTTGCCTGGAACGTACAAATGACCATCACTTTCACACGGGTTGCAATTACTCCTGTTATAGGACGGACAGACTGTTGTATTTTTATTGTATTTTATGCTTCAGACATTGACTTCTGAGGCCGTTGCTATTCGATGTAGTGGAAGAACGCCATAGAGTGAAGCCTAGGTTGCCGGAACGTAGAAATGACCATAACTTTCATACTGGTTGCAATTATTCGTTTTATACGTTGGAAAAACTGTTGTATTTATATTGCATTTTATGCTTCGGGCATTGACTTCTAAGGTCCAAACTATTCAATCTGTTGGAGCAACGCCCTAGGGTGAAGCCTAGGTTGCGCGGAAAGTAGAAATGACAATAACTTTCACACTGGGTGCATTTATTCGTTTAATACGATGGAAAAGCTGTTGCATCTTTATTGTATTTTATGCTTCTGTCGTTGACGTCTAAGGCCGTAGCTCTTAGATGTGGTGCAGCAACGCACTAGAGTGACGCCTAGGTTGCCTGGAACGTGGAATGACCATTACTTTCGCAATGTTTGCAATTATTCATTTTATACGATGGAAAAACTGTTGTACTTATATTGTATTTTATGCTTCTGGCGTTGATTCCTAAGGCCCTAACTATTCGATCTGGTGGAGCAACGCCCTAGAGTGACGTCTAGGTTACCCGGAACGTAGAAATAACCATCGCTATCAAACTGGTTGCAATTAATCCTCTTATACGATGGAAAAACTGTTGTATTTTTATTGTATTTTATACTTCTGGCGTTGAATTCTAAGTCCATAGCTATTCGATCTGGTGGAGCAACGCCCTAGAGTGAAGCCTAGGTTGCCCGGAACGTAGAAATGACCATTACTTTCACACTGTTTGCAATTATTCATTTTATACGATGGAAAAGCTGTTGTATTTATATTGTATTTTATGCTTCTGGCGTTGACTTCTAAGGCCGTAGCTATTAGCTGTGGTGGAGCAACGCCCTACAGTGACGCCTAGGTTGGCCGGAACGTAGAAATGACCATTAATTTCACAATGTTTCCAATTATTCATTTTATACGATGGAAAAACTGTTGTACTTATATTGTACTTTATTCTTATGGCGTTGAATTCTAAGTCCCTAGCTACGCGATCTGGTGGAGCAACGCCATAGAGTGAAACCAAGGTTGCCCGGAACGTAGAAATTACCATAACTTTCATACTGGTTGCAATTATTCGTTTTATATGATGGAATAACTTGTATTTATATTGTATTTTATGCTGCTGGCGTTCACTTCTTAGGCCCTAACTATTCGATCTGGTGGAACAACGACCTGGGGTGAAGCCTAGGTTTCCCGGAACGTAGAAATGACCATAACTTTCACACTGGTTGCAATTATTCGTTTTATACGATGGAAAAGCTGTTGTATTTATTTCGTATTTTATGCTTCGGGCATTGACTTCTAAGGTCCAAACTATTCAATCTGTTGGAGCAACGCCCTAGGGTGAAGCCTAGGTTGCGCGGAAAGTAGAAATGACAATAACTTTCACACTGGGTGCAATTATTCGTTTAATACGATGGAAAAGCTGTTGCATCTTTATTGTATTTTATGCTTCTGTCGTTGACGTCTAAGGCCGTAGCTATTAGATGTGGTGCAGCAACGCGCCAGAGTGACGCCTAGGTTGCCCGGAACGTGGAATGACCATTACTTTCGCAATGTTTGCAATTATTCATTTTATACGATGGAAAAACTGTTGTACTTATATTGTATTTTATGCTTCTGGCGTTGATTCCTAAGGCCCTAACTATTCGATCTGGTGGAGCAACGCCCTAGAGTGACGTCTAGGTTACCCGGAACGTAGAAATAACCATCACTATCAGACTGGTTGCAATTAATCCTCTTATACGATGGAAAGACTGTTGTATTTTTATTGTATTTTATGCTTCTGGCGTTGAATTCTAAGTCCATAGCTATTCGATCTGGTGGAGCAACGCCCTAGAGTGAAGCCTAGGTTGCCCGGAACGTAGAAATGACCATTACTTTCACACTGTTTGCAATTATTCATTTTATACGATGGAAAAGCTGTTGTATTTATATTGTATTTTATGATTCTGGCGCTGACTTCTAAGGCCGTAGCTATTAGCTGTGGTGGAGCAACGCCCTACAGTGACGCCTAGGTTGGCCGCAACGTAGAAATGACCATTAATTTCACAATGTTTGCAATCATTCATTTTATACAATGGAAAAACTGTTGTACTTATATTGTATTTTATTCTTCTGGCGTTGAATTCCAAGTCGCTAGCTATTCGATCTGGTGGAGCAACGCCCTAGATTGAAAACTAGGTTGCTCGTAATGTAGAAATGACCATAACTTTCACACTGGTCCAAATTATTCGTTTTATACGATGGAAAAGCTGTTATATTTGTATTGTATTTTATGTTTCTGGCGTTGACTTCTTAGGCCCTAACTTTTCGATCTGGTGGAACAACGCCCTACAGTGAAGCCTAAGTCGCCCGGAACGTAGAAATGACCATCACTTTCAGACTGGTAGCAATTATTCGTTTTATACAATGGAAAAGCTGTTCTATTTATTATGTATTTTATGCTTCGGGCGTTGACTTCTTTGGCCCTACCTATTCGATCTGGTGGAGCAACACCCTACAGTCAAGCCTAGGTTGCCCGGAACGTAGAAATGACCATAACATTCACACCCGTTGCAATTATTCGTGCTATACGATGGAAAAAGTGATACATTTTTATTGTATTTTATGCTTCTAGCGTTGACTACTAAGGCGGTAGCTACTAGATGTGGTGGAGTAACGCCCTAGAGTGACGCCTAGGTTGCCTGGAACGTAGAAATGACCATTACTTTCACAATGTTTCCAATTATTCATTTTATACGTTGGAAAAATTGTTGTACTTATATTGTATTTTATTCTTATGGCGTTGAATTCTAAGTCCCTAGCTATGCGATCTGGTGGAGCAACGCCATAGAGTGAAACCAAGGTTGCCCGGAACGTAGAAATAACCATAACTTTCATAGTGGTTGCAATTATTCGTTTTATATGATGGAATAACTGTTGTATTTATATTGTATTTTATGCTGCTGGCGTTCACTTCTTAGGCCCTAACTATTCGATCTGGTGGAACAACGACCTGGGGTGAAGCCTGGGTTGCCCGGAACGTAGAAATGACCATAACTTTCACACTGGTTGCAATTATTCGTTTTATACGATGGAAAAGCTGTTGTATTTATTTCGTATTTTATGCTTCTGGCGTTGACTTCTTAGGCCGTAACTATTCGATGTGGTGGAGCAACGCCCTAGGGTGAAGCCTAGGTTGCTCGGAAAGTAGAAATGACCATATGTTTCATACTGGTTGCAATTATTCATTTTATACGATGGAAAAACTGTTGCATTTCTATTGCATTTTACGCTTCGGGCATTGACTTCTAAGGTCCTAACTATTCAATCTGTTGGAGCAACGCCCTAGGGTGAAGCCTAGGTTGCGCGGAAAGTAGAAATGACAATAACTTTCACACTGGGTGCAATTATTCGTCTAATACGATGGAAGAGCTGTTGCATCTTTATTGTATTTTATGCTTCTGTCGTTGACGTCTAAGGCCGTAGCTATTAGATGTGGTGCAGCAACGCACTAGAGTGACGCCTAGGTTGCCCGGAACGTGGAATGACCATTACTTTCGCAATGTTTGCAATTATTCATTTTATACGATGGAAAAACTGTTGTACTTATATTGCATTTTATGCTTCTGGCGTTGATTCCTAAGGCCCTAACTATTCGATCTGGTGGAGCAACGCCCTAGAGTGACGCCTAGGTTACCCGGAACGTAGAAATGACCATCACTTTCAAACTGGTTGCAATTAATCCTCATATACGATGGAAAAGCTGTTGTATTTATATTGTATTTTATGCTTCTGGCGTTGAATTCTAAGTCCATAGCTATTCGATCTGGTGGAGCAACGCCCTAGAGTGAAGCCTAGGTTGCCCGGAACGTATAAATGACCATTACTTTCACACTGTTTGCAATTATTCATTTTATACGATGGAAAAGCTGTTGTATTTATATTGTATTTTATGCTTCTGGCGTTGACTTCTAAGGCCGTAGCTATTAGCTGTGGTGGAGCAACGCCCTACAGTGACGCCTAGGTTGGCCGGAACGTAGAAATGACCATTAATTTCACAATGTTTCCAATTATTCATTTTATACGATGGAAAAACTGTTGTACTTATATTGTATTTTATTCTTATGGCGTTGAATTCTAAGTCCCTAGCTACGCGATCTGGTGGAGCAACGCCATAGAGTGAAGCCTAGGTTGCCCGGAACGTAGAAATTACCATAACTTTCATACTGGTTGCAATTATTCGTTTTATATGATGGAATAACTTGTATTTATATTGTATTTTATGCTTCTGGCGTTGACTTCTTAGGCCGTAACTATTCGATCTGGTGGAGCAACGCCCTAGGGTGGAGCCTAGGTTGCTCGGAAAGTAGAAATGACCATAAGTTTCAAACTGGTTGCAATTATTCATTTTATACGATGGAAAAACTGTTGTATTTTTATTGCATTTTATGCTTCGGGCATTGACTTCTAAGGTCCAAACTATTCAATCTGTTGGAGCAACGCCCTAGGGTGAAGCCTAGGTTGCGCGGAAAGTAGAAATGACAATAACTTTCACTCTGGGTGCAATTATTCATTTTATACGATGGAAAAGCTGTTGCATCTTTAGTGTATTTTATGCTTCTGTCGTTGACTTCTAAGGCCGTAGCTATTAGATGTGGTGCAGCAACGCACTAGAGTGACGCCTAGGTTGCACGGAACGTGGAATGACCATTACTTTCGCAATGTTTGCAATTATTCATTTTATACGATGGAAAAACTGTTGTACTTATATTGTATTTTATGCTTGTGGCGTTGATTCCTAAGGCCCTAACTATTCGATCTGGTGGAGCAACGCCCTAGAGTGACGTCTAGGTTACCCGGAACGTAGAAATGACCATTACTTTCACACTGTTTGCAATTATTCATTTTATACGATGGAAAAGCTGTTGTATTTATATTGTATTTTATGATTCTGGCGTTGACTTCTAAGGCCGTAGCTATTAGCTGCGGTGGAGCAACGCCCTACAGTGAAGCCTAGGTTGGCCGGAACGTAGAAATGACCATTAATTTCACAATGTTTGCAATTATTCATTTTATACAATGGAAAAACTGTTGTACTTATATTGTATTTTATTCTTCTGGCGTTGAATTCCAAGTCCCTAGCTATTCGATCAGGTGGAGCAACGCCCTAGAGTGAAACCTAGGTTGCTCGGAATGTAGAAATGTCCATAACTTTCACACTGGTCCCAATTATTCGTTTTATACGATGGAAAAGCTGTTGTATTTTCTATCGTATTTTATGATTCGGGCGTTGACTTCTAAGGCCCTAACTAAACGATCTGGTGGAGCAACGCCCTAGAGTGAAGCCTAGGTTGCCCGGAACGTAGAAATGACCAGAACTTTCACACTGGTTGCTATTATTCGTTTTATACGATGGAAAAACTGTTATATTTGTATTGTATTTTATGCTTCAGGCGTTGACATCTCAGGCCGTTGCTATTCGATGTGGTGGAAGAACGCCATAGAGTGAAGCCTAGGTTGCCCGGAACGTAGAAATGACCATAACTTTCATATTGGTTGCAATTATTGGTTTTATATGATGGAAGAACTGTTGTATTTATATTGTATTTTATGCAGCTGGCGTTCACTTCTTAGGGCTTAACTATTCGATCTGGTGGAACAACGTCCTAGAGTGAGGCCTAGGTTGCCCGGAACGTAGAAACGACCATCCCTTCCATACTGGTAGCAGTTATTCGTTTTATACGATGGAAAAACTGTGGTATTTATATTGTATTTTATGCTTCTGGCGTTGACTTCTAAGGCCCTAACTATTCGACCTGGTGGAACAACGCCCTGGGGTGAAGCCTAGGTTGCTCGGAATGTAGAAATGACCATAACATTCACACTGGTAGAAATTATTCGTTTTATACGATGGAAAAACTGTTACATTTATATTGTATTTTATGCTTCTGGCGTTGATTTCTTAGGCCCTAGCTATTCAATCTGGTGGAACAACGTCCTAGAGTGAGGCCTAGGTTGCCCGGAACGTAGAAACGACCATCACTTCCGTACTGATAGCAGTTATTCGTTTTATACGATGGAAAAACTGTTGTATTTATATTGTATTTTATGCTCCTGGCGTTGACTTCTTAGGCCCTAACTTCTGGATCTGGTGGAACAACGCCTTAGAGTGAAGCCTAGGTTGCCCGGAACGTAGAAATGACCATCACTTTCACACTGGTTGCAATTATTCCTGTTATACGACGGAAAAGCTCTTGTATATTTAGTGTATTTTATGCTTCGGGCGTTGACTTCTATGGCCCTACCTATTCGATCTGTTCGAGCATCGCCCTAGGGTGAAGCCTAGGTTGCGCGGAAAGTAGAAATGACTATAACTTTCACACTGGGTGCAACTATTCGTTTTATACGATGGAAAAGCTGTTGCATCTTTATTGTATTTTATGCTTCTGTCGTTGACGTCTAAGGCCGTAGCTATTAGATGTGGTGGAGAAACGCACTAGAGTGACGCCTAGGTTGCCCGGAACGTGGAATGACCATTACTTTCGCAATGTTTGCAATTATTCATTTTATCCGATGGAAAAACTGTTGTACTTATATTGTATTTTATGCTTCTGGCGTGGACTTCTAAGGCCCTAACTATTCGATCTGGTGGAGCAACGCCCTAGAGTGAAGCCTAGGTTGCCCGGAACGTAGAAATGACGTTAACTTTCATACTGGTTGCAATTATTCGTTTTATACGATGGAAAAACTGTTGTATTTATATTGTATTTTATGCTTCGGGCGTTGACTTCTAAGGCCCTAACTGTTTGATCTGGTGGAGCACCGCCCTAGGGTGAAGCCTTGGTTGCACGGAACGTAGAAATGTCGTTAACTTTCATACTGGTCGGAATTACTCGTTCTATACGATTGAAAAACTGTTGTATTTATATTGTATTTTATGCTTCTGGCGTTGACTTCTTATGCCCTAACTATTCCATCTGGTGGAACAACGCCCTATGGTGAAGCCTAGGTTGCCCGGAACGTAGAAATGACCCTAACTTTCACACCGGTAGCAATTATTCGTTTTATACGATGGAAAAACGGTTCTATTTATTTTGTATTTTATGCTTCGGGCGTTGACTTCTAAGGCCCTATCTATTCTATCTGTTGAAGCAACGCCCTAGGGTGAAGCCTAGGTTGCCCGGAAAGTAGAAATGACCATAACTTTCATACTGGTTGCAATTATTCGTTTTATACGATGGAAAAACTGTTGTATTTATATTGTATTTTATGCTTCTGGCGTTGACTTCTAAGGCCCTAGTTATTCGATCTGGTGGAACAACGCCCTATGGTGAAGCCTAGGTAGACCGGAACGTAGAACGGACCATAACTTTCACACCGGTAGCAATTATTCGTTTTACACGATGGAAAAACTGTTCTATTTATTTTCTATTTTATGCATCGGGCGTTGACTTGTAAGGCCCTAACTATTCAATCCGTTGGAGCAACGCCCTAGGGTGAAGCCTAGGTTGCCCGGAAAGTAGAAATGACATTAACCTTCACACTGGTTGCTATTATTCGTTCTATACGATGGAAAAACTGTTATATTTATATTGTATTTTATGCTTCGGGCGTTGACTTCTAAGGCTCTAGCTGTTTGATCTGGTGGAGCAACGCCCTAGAGTGAAGCCTAGGTTGCCCGGAACGTAGAAATGACCATAACTTTCACACGGGTTGCAATTATTCGTTTTATACAGTGGAAAAACTGTTCTATTTATTTTGTATTTTATGCTTCGGGCATTGATTTCTAAGGCCCTAACAGTTTTAACTGGAGGAGCAACGCCCTAGAGTGAAGCCTAGGTTGCCCGGAACGTAGAAGTGACCATAACTTTCACACTGGTTGCTATTATTCGTTTTATACAATGGAAGAACTGTTCTATTTATTTTGTATTTTATGCTTCGGGCGTTGACTTCTGAGGCCCTAACTGTTTGATCTGGTTGAGCAACGCCCTAGAGTGAAGCCTAGGTTGCCCGGAACGTAGAAGTGACCATAACTTTCACACTGGTTGCTATTATTCGTTCTATACGATGGAAAAACTGTTATACTTACATTGTATTTTATGCTTCTGGCGTTGACTTCTAAGGCACTAACTATTCGATATGGTGGAGCAACACTCTAGAGTGAAGCCTAGGTTGCCCGGAACGTAGAAATGACCATCACCTTAAAACTGGTTGCAATTATTCCTGTTATATGATGGAAAAACTGTTGTATTTATATTGTATTTTATGCTTCGGGCGTTGACTGCTAAGGCCCTAACTATTCAATCTGTTGGATCAACGCCCTAGAGTGAAGCCTAGGTTGCTCGGAATGTAGAAATGACCATAACATTCACACTGGTTGAAATTATTCGTTTAATACGATGGAAAAGCTGTTGCATCTTTATTGTATTTTATGATTCTGGCGTTGACTTCTAAGGCCCTAACCATTCGATCTGGTGGAGCAACGCCCTAGAGTGAAGCCTAGGTTGCCCGGAACGTAGAAATGAGCATAACTTTCATACTGGTTGCAATTATTCGTTTTATACGTTGGAAAAACCGTTGTATTTATATTGTATATTATGCTTCTGCCGTTGACTTCTGAGGCACTAACTATTCGATCTGGTGGAGCAACGCCCTAGAGTGAAGCCTAGGTTCCCCGGAACGTAGAAATGACCATCACTTTCAAACTGGTTGCAATTATTCCTGTTATATGATGGAAAAACTGTTGTATTTATATTGTATTTTATGCTTCGGGCGTTGACTGCTAAGGCACTAACTATTCAATCTGTTGGATCAACGCCCTAGAGTGAAGCCTAGGTTGCTCGGAAAGTAGAAATGACCACAACTTTCATACTGGTTGCAATTACTCGTTTTATATGGTTGAAAAACTGTTGTATTTATATTCTATTTTATGCTTCTGGCGTTGACTTCTTATGCCCTAACTATTCCATCTGATGGAACAACACCCTATGGTGAAGCCTAGGTTGCCCGGAACGTAGAAATGACCATATCTTTCACACCGGTAGCAATTATTCGTTTTATACGATGGAAAAGCTGTTCTACTTATTTTGTATTTTATGCTTCGGGCGTTGACTTCTAAGGCCCTAACTGTTCAACCTGTTGAAGCAACGCCCTAGGGAGAAGCCTAGGTTGCCCGGAAAGTAGAAATGACCATAACTTTCACACTGGTTGCTATTATTCGTTCTATACGATGGAAAAACTGTTATATTTATATTGTATCTTATGCTTCTGGCGTTGACTTCTTAGGCCCTAACAATTCGATCTGGTGGAACAACGCCCTAGAGTGAAGCCTAGGTTGCCTGGAACGTACAAATGACCATCACCTTCACACGGGTTGCAATTATTCCTGTTATAGGATGGAAAGACTGTTGTATTTTTATTGTATTTTATGCTTCAGGCGTTGACTTCTGCGACCGTAGCTATTCGATGTGGGGGAAGAACGCCATAGAGTGAAGCCTAGGTGGCCCGGAACGTAGAAATGACCATAACTTTCATACTGGTTGCAATTATTCGTTTTATATGATGGAAAAACTGTTGTATTTATATTGTATTTTAAGCTCCTGGCGTACACTTCTTAGGCCCTAACTATTCAATCGTGTGGAACAACGCCCTAGAGTGAGGCCTAGGTTGCCCGGAACGTAGAAATGACGTTAACTTTCCTACTGGTTGCAATTACTCGTTTTATACGATGGAAAAACTGTTATATTTATATTGTATCTTATGCTTCTGGCGTTGACTTCTTAGGCCCTAGCAATTCGATCTGGTGGAACAACGCCCTAGAGTGAAGCCTTGGTTGCCTCGAACGTACTAATGACCATCACTTTCACACGGGTTGCAATTATTCCTGTTATAGGACGGAAAGACTGTGGTATTTTTATTGTATTTTATGCTTCAGGCGTTGACTTCTGAGGCCGTTGCTATTCGATGTAGTGGAAGAACGCCATAGAGTGAATCCTAGGTTGCCCGGAACGTAGAAATGAGCATAACTTTCATACTGGTTGCAATTATTCGTTTTATACGTTGGAAAAACCGTTGTATTTATATTGTATATTATGCTTCTGCCGTTGACTTCTGAGGCACTAACTATTCGATCTGGTGGAGCAACGCCCTAGAGTGAAGCCTAGGTTGCCCGGAACGTAGAAATGACCATCACTTTCAAACTGGTTGCAATTATTCCTGTTATATGATGGAAAAACTGTTGTATTTATATTGTATTTTATGCTTCGGGCGTTGACTGCTAAGGCACTAACTATTCAATCTGTTGGATCAACGCCCTAGAGTGAAGCCTAGGTTGCTCGGAAAGTAGAAATGACCACAACTTTCATACTGGTTGCAATTACTCGTTTTATATGGTTGAAAAACTGTTGTATTTATATTCTATTTTATGCTTCTGGCGTTGACTTCTTATGCCCTAACTATTCCATCTGATGGAACAACACCCTATGGTGAAGCCTAGGTTGCCCGGAACGTAGAAATGACCATATCTTTCACACCGGTAGCAATTATTCGTTTTATACGATGGAAAAGCTGTTCTACTTATTTTGTATTTTATGCTTCGGGCGTTGACTTCTAAGGCCCTAACTGTTCAACCTGTTGAACCAACGCCCTAGGGAGAAGCCTAGGTTGCCCGGAAAGTAGAAATGACCATAACTTTCACACTGGTTGCTATTATTCGTTCTATACGATGGAAAAACTGTTATATTTATATTGTATCTTATGCTTCTGGCGTTGACTTATTAGGCCATAACAACTCGATCTGGTGGAACAACGCCCTAGTGTGAAGCCTAGGTTGCCTGGAACGTACAAATGACCATCACTTTCATACGGGTTACAATTATTCCTGTTATAGGATGGAAAGACTGTTGTATTTTTATTGTATTTTATGCTTCAGGCGTTGACTTCTGAGGCCCTAGCTATTCGATGTGGTGGAAGAACGCCATAGAGTGAAGCCTGGGTTGCCCGGAACGTAGAAATGACCATAACTTTCATACTGGTTGCAATTATTCGTTTTATGTGATGGAAAAGCTGTTGTATTTATATTGTATTTTATGCTGCTGGCGTTCACTTCTTAGGCCCTAACTATTCAATCTGGTGGAACAACGCGCTAGAGTGAGGCCTAGGTTGCCCGAACGTAGAAATGACCATCACTTTCAAACTGGTTGCAATTATTCCTGTTATATGATGGAAAAGCTGTTGTATTTTTATTGCATTTTATGCTTCGGGCATTGACTTCTAAGGCCCTAAATACTCAATCTGTTGGAGCAACGCCCTACGGTGAAGCCTAGGTTGCCCGGAAAGTAGAAATGACAATAACTTTCACACTGGTTGCAATTATTCGTTTTATACGTAGGAAAAGCTGTTGCATCTTTATTGTATTTTATGCTTCTGTCGTTGACGTCTAAGACCGTAGCTATTAGATGTGGTGGAGCAACGCACTAGAGTGACGCCTAGGTTGCCCGGAACGTAGAAATGACCATCACTTTCAAACTGGTTGCAATTATTCCTGTTATATGATGGAAAGACTGTTATATTTATATTGTATTTTATGCTTCGGTCGCTGACTTCTATGGCCCTAACTATTCAATCTGCTGGATCAACGCCCTAGAGTGAAGCCTACGTTGCCCGGAACTTAGAATTGGCCATCACTTTCAAACAGGTTGCAATTATTCCTATTATATGATGGAAACACTGTTGTATTTTTATTGCATTTTATGCTTCGGGCGTTGACTTCTAAGGCCCTAACTATTCAATCTGTTGGAGCAACGCCCTAGGGTGAAGCCTAGGTTGCCCGGAAAGTAGAAATGACGATAACTTTCACACTGGTTGCTATTATTCGTTCTATACGATGGAAAAACTGTTATGTTTATATTGTATTTTATGCTTCGGGCGTTGACTTCTAAGGCCCTAGCTGTTTGATCTGGTGGAGCAACGCCGTAGAGTGAAGCCTAGGTTGCCCGGAACGTAGAAGTGACCATAACTTTCACACTTGTTGAAATTATTCGTTTAATACGATGGAAAAGCTGTTGCACCTTTATTGTATTTTATGATTCTGGCGTTGACTTCTAAGGCCCTAACCATTCGATCTGGTGGAGCAACGCCGTAGAGTGAAGCCTAGGTTGCCCGGAACGTAGAAATGACGTTAACTTTCATACTGGTTGCAATTATTCGTTTTATGCGATGGAAAAACTGTTCTATTTATTTTGTATTTTATGCTTCGGGCGTTGACTTCTTATGCCCTAACTATTCCATCTGCTGGAACAACGCCCTAGGGTGAAGCCTAGGTTGCCCGGAACGTAGAAATGACCATAACTGTAACACCGGTAGCAATTATTCGTTTTGTACAGTGGAAAAACTGTTCTATTTATTTTGTATTTTATACTTCGGGCATTGATTTCTAAGGCCCTAACTGTTTGATCTGGTGGAGCAACGCCCTAGAGTGAAGCCCAGGTTGCCCGAAACGTAGAAATGTCCATAACTTTCACACCGGTAGCAATTATTCGTTTTATACGATGGAAAAACTGTTGTATTTATATTGTATTTCATGCTTCTGGCGTTGACTTCTATGGCACTAACTTTTCGATCTGGTGGAACAACGCAATAGAGTGAAGCCTAGGATGCCCGGAACGTAGAATTGGCCATCACTTTCAAACTGGTTGCAATTATTCCTGTTATATGATGGAAACACTGTTGTATTTTTATTGCATTTTATGCTTCGGGCGTTGACTTCTAAGGCCCCAACTATTCGATCTGGTGGAACAACGCCTCAGAGTTAAGTCTAGGATGCCCGAAACGCCGAAATGACCATTACTTTCACGCTTGTTGCAATTATTCCTGTTATACGATGAAAAGGCTGTTGTATTTTTATTGTATTTTATGCTTCAGGCGTAGGCTTCTAAGGCCGTAGCTATTCGATATGGTGGAGCACCGCCCTAGAGTGAAGCCTAGGATGCTCGGAACGTAGAAATGACCACTACTTTCACACTGTTTGCAATTATTCATTTAATACGCTGGAAAAGCCGTTGTACTTATATCGTATTTTATGCTTCGGGCGTCGACTTCTTAGGCCCTGACACTTCGATCTGGTGGAGCAACGCCCTACAGTGAAGCCTAGGTTGCCCGGAACGTAGATATGACCATAACCTTCACACAGGTTGCAATTATTCGTTTTATATGATGGAAAAACTGTTGTATTTATATTGTATTTTATGCTGCTGGCGTTCACTTCTTAGGCCCTAACTATTCAATTTTGTGGAACAACGCCCTAGAGTGAGGCCTAGGTTGCCCGGAACGTAGAAATGACGTTAACTTTCATACTGGTTGCAATTACTCGTTTTATACGATAGAAAAACTGTTGTAGATATATTGCATTTTATGCATCTGGCGTTGACTTCTACGGCACTAACTATTCGATCTATTGGAGCAACGCCCTAGAGTGAAGCCTAGGTTGCCCGGAAAGGAGAAATGACCATCACTTTCAAACTGGTTGCAATCAATCCTGTTATACGATGGAAAATCAGTTATATTTTTATTGCATTTTATGCTTCTGGCGTTCACTTCTTAGGCCCTAACTATTCGATCTGGTGGAATAACGGCGTAGGGTGAAGCCTAGGTTGCCCGGAACGTAGAAATGACCATCACTTTCAAACTGGTTGCAATTATTCCTGTTATATGGTGGAAACCCTGTTATATTTATATTGTATTTTATGCTTCGGGCGCTGACTTCTAAGTCCCTAACTATTCAATCTGTTGGATCAACGCCCTAGAGTGAAGCCTAGGTTGCCCGGAAAGTAGAAATGAGAATAACTTTCACACTGGTTGCAATTATTCGTTTTATACGTAGGAAAAGCTGTTGCATCTTTATTGTATTTTATGCTTCTGTCGTTGACGTCTAAGACCGTAGCTATTAGATGTGGTGGAGCAACGCACTAGGGTGGCGCCTAGGTTGCCCGTAACGTAGAAATGACCATAACTTTCAAACTGGTTGCAATTAATCCTTTTATACGATGGAAAAACTGATGCATTTTTATTGCATTTTATGCTTCGGGCGTTGACTTCTAAGGCCCTAACTATACAATCTGTTGGAGCAACGCGCTCTGCGTGAAGCCTAGGTTGCCCGGAACTTAGAAATGACCATAACTTTCACACTGATTGCTATTATTCGTTTTATACGATGGAAAAAATGTTATATTTATATTGTATTTTATGCTTCTGGCGGTGACTTCTTAGGCCCTAAGTGTTCAATCTGGTGGAACAACGCCCTACCGTGAAGCCTACGTTGCCCGGAACGTAGAAATGATCATCACTTTCACACTGGTTGCAATTATTCCTGATATACGATGGAAAAACCCTTGTATATTTATTGTATTTTATGCTTCGGGCGTAGACTTCTATGGCCCTACCTATTCTATCTGGTGTATCAACGCCCTAGTGTGAAGCCTAGGTTGCTCGGAATGTAGAAATGACCATAACATTCACACTGGTTGAAATTATTCGTTTTATACGATGGAAAAACTGTTATATTTATATTGTATTTTATGCTTCTCCCGTTGATTTCATAGGACCTAACTATTCAATCTGGTGGAACAACGCCCTAGAGTGAGGCCTAGGATGCCCGGAACGTAGAAATGACCATAAATTTCACACGGGTTGCAATTATTCGTTTTATACGATGGAAAAGCTGTTGTATTTATACCGTATTTTATGCTTCTGGCGTTGACTTCTTATGCCCTAACTATTCCATCTGGTGGAACAACGCCCTAGGGTGAATCCTAGGTTGCCCGGAACGTAGAAATGACCATAACTTTCACACCGGTAGCAATTATACGTTTTATACGATGGAAAAACTGTTGTATTTATATTGCATTTCATGCTTCGGTCGTTGACTTCTAAGGCCGTAGCTATTCGATGTGGTGGAGCAACGCCCTAGAGTGAAGCCTAGGTTGCCCGGAACGTAGAAATGCCCATTACTTTCACACGGGTTGCAATTATTCGTTTTATACAGTGGAAAAACTGTTCTATTTATTTTGTATTTTATGCTTCGGGCATTGATTTCTAAGGCCCTAACTGTTTGATCTGGTGGAGCAACGCCCTAGAGTGAAGCCTAGGTTGCCCGGAACGTAGAAGTGACCATAACTTTCACACTGGTTGCTATTATTCGTTCTATACGATGGAAAAACTGTTATATTGACATTGTATTTTATGCTTCTGGCGTTGACTTCTAAGGCACTAACTATTCGATCTGGTGGAGCAACACTCTAGGGTGAAGCCTAGGTTGCCCGGAACGTAGAAATGACCATCACCTTCAAACTGGTTGCAATTATACCTGTTATATGATGGAAAAACTGTTGTATTTATATTGTATTTTATGCTTCGGGCGTTGACTGCTAAGGCCCTAACTATTCAATCTGTTGGATCAACGCCCTAGAGTGAAGCCTAGGTTGCTCGGAATGTAGAAATGACCATAACATTCACACTGGTTGAAATTATTCGTTTAATACGATGGAAAAGCTGTTGCATCTTTATTGTATTTTATGATTCTGGCGTTGACTTCTAAGGCCCTAACCATTCGATCTGGTGGAGCAACGCCCTAGAGTGAAGCCTAGGTTGCCCGGAACATAGAAATGACGTTAACTTTCATACTGGTTGCAATTATTCGTTTTATACGATGGAAAAACAGTTTTATTTATTTTGTATTTTATGCTTCGGCCGTTGACTTCTAAGGCACTAACTATTCGATCTGTTGGAGCAACGCCCTAGGGTGTAGCCTAGGTTGCCCGGAAAGTAGAAATGACCACAACTTTCATACTGGTTGCAATTACTCGCTTTATATGATGGAAAAACTGTTGTATTTTTATTGTATTTTATGATTCTGGCGTTTACTTCGTAGGCCCTAACTATTCGATCTGGTGGAACAACGCCCTAGGGTGAAGCCTAGGTTGCCCGGAAAGTAGAAATGACCACAACTTTCATACTGGTTGCAATTACTCGCTTTATATGATGGAAAAACTGTTGTATTTATATTGTATTTTATGATTCTGGCGTTCACTTCGTAGGCCCTAACTATTCGATCTGGTGGAACAACGCCCTAGGGTGAAGCCTAGGTTGCCCGGAACGTAGAAATGACCATAACTTTTACACAGGTAGCAATTATTCGTTTTATACAATGGAAAAACTGTTCTATTTATTTTGTATTTTATGCTTCGGGCGTTGACTTCTAAGGCCCTAGCTGTTTGATCTGGTGGAGCAACGCCGTAGAGTGAAGCCTAGGTTGCCCGGAACGTAGAAATGACCATAACTTTCACACTGGTTGCTATTATTCGTTTTATACAATGGAAAAACTGTTCTGTGTATTTTGTATTTTATGCTTCGGGCGTTGACTTCTAAGGCCCTAACTGTTTGATCTGGTGGAGCAACGCCCTAGAGTGAAGTCTAGGTTGCCCGGAACGTAGAAGTGACCATAACTTTCACACTGGTTGCTATTATTCGTTCTATACGATGGAAAAACTGTTATATTTACATTGTATTTTATGCTTCTGGCGTTGACTTCTAAGGCACTAACTATTCGATCTGTTGGAGCAACGCCCTAGGGTGTAGCCTAGGTTGCCCGGAAAGTAGAAATGACCACAACTTTCATACTGGTTGCAATTACTCGCTTTATATGATGGAAAAACTGTTGTATTTTTATTGTATTTTATGATTCTGGCGTTTACTTCGTAGGCCCTAACTATTCGATCTGGTGGAACAACGCCCTAGGGTGAAGCCTAGGTTGCCCGGAAAGTAGAAATGACCACAACTTTCATACTGGTTGCAATTATCCGTTTTATACAATGGAAAAGCTGTTGTATTTATACCGTATTTTATGCTTCCGGCGTGGACTTCTTATGCCCTAACTATTCCATCTGGTGGAACAACGCCCTAGGGTGAAGCCCAGGTTGCCCGAAACGTAGAAATGTCCATAACTTTCACACCGGTAGCAATTATTCGTTTTATACGATGGAAAAACTGTTGTATTTATATTGTATTTTATGCTTCTGGCGTTGACTTCTAAGGCACTAACTTTTCGATCTGGTGGAGCAACGCAATAGAGTGAAGCCTAGGATGCCCGGAACGTAGAATTGGCCATCACTTTCAAACTGGTTGCAATTATTCCTGTTATATGATTGTAACACTGTTGTATTTTTTTTGCATTTTATGGTTCGGGCGTTGACTTCTTATGGCCTAACTATTCAATCTGTTGGAGCAACGCCCTAGGGTGAAGCCCAGGTTGCTCGGAAAGTAGAAATGACCATAGGTTTCATACTGGTTGCAATTATTCGTTTTATACGATGGAAAAACTGTTGTATTTATATTGTATTTTATACTTCTGGCGTTGACTTCTAAGGCACTAACTATTCGATCTGGTGGAGCAACGCAATAGAGTGAAGCCTAGGTTGCCCGGAAAGGAGAAATGACCATCACTTTCAAACTGGTTGCAATTAATCCTGTTATACGATGGAAAATCAGTTATATTTTTATTGCATTTTATGCTTCTGGCGTTCACTTCTTAGGCCCTAACTATTCGATCTGGTGGAATAACGGCGTAGGGTGAAGCCTAGGTTGCCCGGAACGTAGAAATGACCATCACTTTCAAACTGGTTGCAATTATTCCTGTTATATGATGGAAAACCTGTTATATTTATATTGTATTTTATGCTTCGGGCGCTGACTTCTAAGGCCCTAACGATTCAATCTGTTGGATCAACGCCCTAGAGTGAAGCCCAGGTTGCTCGAAACGTAGAAATGTCCATAACTTTCACACCGGTAGCAATTATTCGTTTTATACGATGGAAAAACTGTTGTATTTATATTGCATTTTATGCTTCTGGCGTTGACTTCTAAGGCACTAACTTTTCGATCTGGTGGAGCAACGCAATAGAGTGAAGCCTAGGATGCCCGGAACGTAGAATTGGCCATCACTTTCAAACTGGTTGCAATTATTCCTGTTATATGATTGTAACACTGTTGTATTTTTTTTTGCATTTTATGGTTCGGGCGTTCACTTCTTATGGCCTAACTATTCAATCTGTTGGAGCAACGCCCTAGGGTGAAGCCCAGGTTGCTCGGAAAGTAGAAATGACCATAGGTTTCATACTGGTTGCAATTATTCGTTTTATACGATGGAAAAACTGTTGTATTTATATTGTATTTTATGCTTCTGGCGTTGACTTCTAAGGCACTAACTATTCGATCTGGTGGAGCAACGCAATAGAGTGCAGCCTAGGTTGCCCTGAACGTAGAATTGGCCATCACTTTCAAACTGGTTGCAATTATTCCTGTTATATGATGGAAACACTGTTGTATTTTTATTGCATTTTATGCTTCGGGCGTTGACTTCTAAGGCCCCAACTATTCGATCTGGTGGAACAATGCCTCAGAGTTAAGTCTAGGATGCCCGAAACGCCGAAATGACCATTACTTTCACGCTTGTTGCAATTATTCCTGTTATACGATGAAAAGGCTGTTGTATTTTTATTGTATTTTATGCTTCAGGCGTAGGCTTCTAAGGCCGTAGCTATTCGATATGGTGGAGCACCGCCCTAGAGTGAAGCCTAGGATGCTCGGAACGTAGAAATGACCACTACTTTCACACTGTTTGCAATTATTCATTTAATACGCTGGAAAAGCCGTTGTATTTATATCGTATTTTATGCTTCGGGCGTCGACTTCTTAGGCCCTGACACTTCGATCTGGTGGAGCAACGCCCTACAGTGAAGCCTAGGTTGCCCGGAACGTAGATATGACCATAACCTTCACACAGGTTGCAATTATTCGTTTTATATGATGGAAAAACTGTTGTATTTATATTGTGTTTTATGCTGCTGGCGTTCACTTCTTAGGCCCTAACTATTCAATTTTGTGGAACAACGCCCTAGAGTGAGGCCTAGGTTGCCCGGAACGTAGAAATGACGTTAACTTTCATACTGGTTGCAATTACTCGTTTTATACGATAGAAAAACTGTTGTAGTTATATTGCATTTTATGCATCTGGCGTTGACTTCTACGGCACTAACTATTCGATCTATTGGAGCAACGCCCTAGAGTGAAGCCTAGGTTGCCCGGAAAGGAGAAATGACCATCACTTTCAAACTGGTTGCAATCAATCCTGTTATACGATGGAAAATCAGTTATATTTTTATTGCATTTTATGCTTCTGGCGTTCACTTCTTAGGCCCTAACTATTCGATCTGGTGGAATAACGGCGTAAGGTGAAGCCTAGGTTGCCCGGAACGTAGAAATGACCATCACTTTCAAACTGGTTGCAATTATTCCTGTTATATGATGGAAAACCTGTTATATTTATATTGTATTTTATGCTTCGGGCGCTGACTTCTAAGGCCCTAACTATTCAATCTGTTGGATCAACGCCCTAGAGTGAAGCCTAGGTTGCCCGGAAAGTAGAAATGAGAATAACTTTCACACTGGTTGCAATTATTCGTTTTATACGTAGGAAAAGCTGTTGCATCTTTATTGTATTTTATGCTTCTGTCGTTGACGTCTAAGACCGTAGCTATTAGATGTGGTGGAGCAACGCACTAGGGTGACGCCTAGGTTGCCCGTAACGTAGAAATGACCATAACTTTCAAACTGGTTGCAATTAATCCTTTTATACGATGGAAAAACTGATGCATTTTTATTGCATTTTATGCTTCGGGCGTTGACTTCTAAGGCCCTAACTATACAATCTGTTGGAGCAACGCCCTCTGCGTGAAGCCTAGGTTGCCCGGAACTTAGAAATGACCATAACTTTCACACTGATTGCTATTATTCGTTTTATACGATGGAAAAACTGTTATATTTATATTGTATTTTATGCTTCTGGCGGTGACTTCTTAGGCCCTAAGTGTTCAATCGGGTGGAACAACGCCCTACCGTGAAGCCTACGTTGCCCGGAACGTAGAAATGATCATCACTTTCACACTGGTTGCAATTATTCCTGATATACGATGGAAAAACCCTTGTATATTTATTGTATTTTATGCTTCGGGCGTAGACTTCTATGGCCCTACCTATTCTATCTGGTGTATCAACGCCCTAGTGTGAAGCCTAGGTTGCTCGGAATGTAGAAATGACCATAACATTCACACTGGTTGAAATTATTCGTTTTATACGATGGAAAAACTGTTATATTTATATTGTATTTTATGCTTCTCCCGTTGATTTCATAGGACCTAACTATTCAATCTGGTGGAACAACGCCCTAGAGTGAGGCCTAGGATGCCCGGAACGTAGAAATGACCATAAATTTCACACGGGTTGCAATTATTCGTTTTATACGATGGAAAAGCTGTTGTATTTATACCGTATTTTATGCTTCTGGCGTTGACTTCTTATGCCCTAACTATTCCATCTGGTGGAACAACGCCCTAGGGTGAAGCCTAGGTTGCCCGGAACGTAGAAATGACCATAACTTTTACACAGGTAGCAATTATTCGTTTTATACAATGGAAAAACTGTTCTATTTATTTTGTATTTTATGCTTCGGGCGTTGAGTTCTAAGGCCGTAACTGTTTGATCTGGTGGAGCAACGGCCTAGGCGTGAAGCCTAGGTTGCCCGGAACGTAGAAATGACCATAACTTTCACACTGGTTGCTATTATTCGTTCTATACGATGGAAAAACTGTTACATTTATATTGTATCTTATGCTTCTGGCGTTGACTTCTAAGGCACTAACTATTCGATCTGGTGGAACAACGCCCCAGAGTGATGCCTAGGTTGCCTGGAACGTACAAATGACCATCACTTTCACAAGGGTTGCAATTATTCCTGTTATATGATAGAGAGACTGTTGTATTTTTATTGTATTTTATGCTTCAGGCGTTGACTTCTGAGGCCGCAGCTAATCGATGTGGTGGAAGAACGCCACAGAGTGAAGCCTAGGTTGCCCGGAACGTAGAAATGACCATAACTTTCATACGGGTTGCAATTATTCGTTTTATATGATGGAAGAACTGTTGTATTTATACTGTATTTTATGCTGCTGGCGTTCACTTCTTAGGCTCTAACTATTCGATCTGGTGGAACAACGCCCTGGGGTGAAGCCTAGGTTGCCGGAACGTAGAAATGATCATAACTTTCACACTGGTTGCTATTATTCGTTTTATACGATGGAAAAACTGTTCTATTTATTTTGTACTTTATGCTTCGGGCGTTGACTTCTAAGGAACTAACTGTTTGATCTGTTGAAGCAACGCCCTAGAGTGAAGCCTAGGTTGCCCGGAACGTAGAAATGACCATAACTTTCACACTGGATGCTATTATTCGTTCTATACGATGGAAAGACTGTTATATTTATATTGTATCTTATGCTTCTAGCGTTGACTTCTTAGGCCCTAACAATTCGATCTTGTGGAACAACGCCCTAGAGTGAAGCCTAGGTTGCCTCGAACGTACAAATGACCATCACTTTCACACGGGTTGCAATTATTCCTGTTATAGGATGGAAAGACTGTTGTATTTTTATTGTATTTTATGCTTCGGGCGTTGACTGCTAAGGCACTAACTATTCAATCTGTTGGATCAACGCCCTAGAGTGAAGCCTAGGTTGCTCGGAAAGTAGAAATGACCACAACTTTCATACTGGTTGCAATTACTCGTTTTATACGGTTGAAAAACTGTTGTATTTATATTCTATTTTATGCTTCCGGCGTTGACTTCTTATGCCCTAACTATTCCATCTGGTGGAACAACATCCTATGGTGAAGCCTAGGTTGCCCGGAACGTAGAAATGACCATAACTTTCACACTGGTTGCAATTATCCGTTCTATACGATGGAAAAACGGTTATATTTATATTGTATCTTATGCTTCTGGCGTTGACTTCTTAGGCCCTAACAATTCGATCTGGTGGAACAACGCCCTAGAGTGAAGCCTACGTTGCCTGGAACATACAAATGACCATCACCTTCACACGGGTTGCAATTATTCCTGTTATAGGATGGAAAGACTGTTGTATTTTTATTGTATTTTATGCTTCAGGCGTTGACTTCTGAGGCCGTAGCTATTTGATGTGGGGGAAGAACGCCATAGAGTGAAGCCTAGGTGGCACGGAACGTAGAAATGACCATAACTTTCATACTGGTTGCAATTATTCGTTTTATATGATGGAAAAACTGTTGTATTTATATTGTATTTTATGCTCCTGGCGTTCTCTTCTTAGGCCCTAACTATTCAATCTTGTGGAACAACGCCCTAGAGTGAGGCCTAGGTTGCCCGGAACGTAGAAATGACGTTAACTTTCCTACTGGTTGCAATTACTCGTTTTATACGATAGAAAAACTGTTGTAGTTATATTGTATTTTATGCTTCTGGCGTTGACTTCTAAGGCTCTAACTATTCGATCTGGAGGAGCAACGCCCTAGAGTGAAGCCTAGGTCGCCCGGAACGTAGAAATGACCTTCACTTCCATACTGGTAGCAATTATTCGTTTTATACCATGGAAAAACTGTTGTGTTTATATTGTATTTTATGCTTCTGACGTTGACTTCTAAGGTCCTAACTATTCGATCTGGTGGAGCAACGCCCTAGAGTGAAGCCTAGGTTGCCCGGAACGTAGAAATGACCATCACTTTCAAACTGGTTGCAATTAATCCTTTTATACGATGGAAAAACTGTTGTATTTTTATTGCATTTTATGCTTCGGGCATTAACTTCTAAGGCCCTAACTATTCAGTCTGTAAGAGCAACGCCCTAGGGTGTAGCCTAGGTTGCCCGAAAAGTAGAAATGACCCTAGCTTTCATACTGGTTGCAATTATTCGTTTTGTATGATGGAAAAACTGTTATATTTATATTGTATTTTATGCTTCTGGCGTTCACTTCTTAGGCCCTAACTATTCGATCTGGTGGAATAACGCCCTATGGTGAAGCCTAGATTGACCGGAACGTAGAAATGACCATAACTTTCACACTGGTTGCTATTATTCGTTTTACACAATGGAAAAACTGTTCTATTTATTTTGTATTTTATGCATCGGGCGTTGACTTCTTAGGCCCTAACAATTCGATCTGGTGGAACAACGCCCTACAGTGAAGCATAGGTTGCCTGGAACGTACAAATGACCATCACTTTCACACGGGTTGCAATTATTCCTGTTATAGGACGGAAAGACTGTTGTATTTTTATTGTATTTTATGCTTCAGACATTGACTTCTGAGGCCGTTGCTATTCGATGTAGTGGAAGAACGCCATAGAGTGAAGCCTAGGTTGCCCGGAACGTAGAAATGACCATAACTTTCATACTGGTTGCAATTATTCGTTTTATATGATGGAAGAACGGTTGTATTTATATTGTATTTTATGCTGCTGGCGTTCATTTCTTAGGCCCTAACTATTCGATCTGGTGGAACAACGACCTGGGGTGAAGCCTAGGTTGCCCGGAACGTAGAAATGACCATAACTTTCACACTGGTTGCTATTATTCGATTTATACGATGGAAAAACTGTTGTATTTTTATTGTATTTTATGCTTCTGGCGTTGAATTCTAAGTCCATAGCTATTCGATCTGGTGGAGCAACGTCCTAGAGTGAAGCCTAGGTTGCCCGGAACGTAGAAATGACCATTACTTTCACACTGTTTGCAATTATTCATTTTATACGATGGAAAAGCTGTTGTATTTATATTGTATTTTATGCTTCTGGCGTTGACTTCTAAGGCCGTAGCTATTAGCTGTGGTGGAGCAACGCCCTACAGTGACGCCTAGGTTGGCCGGAACGTAGAAATGACCATTAATTTCACAATGTTTCCAATTATACATTTTATACGATGGAAAAACTGTTGTACTTATATTGTATTTTATTCTTATGGCGCTGAATTCTAAGTCCCTAGCTACGCGATCTGGTGGAGCAACGCCATAGAGTGAAACCAAGGTTGCCCGGAACGTAGAAATTACCATAACTTTCATACTGGTTGCAATTATTCGTTTTATATGATGGAATAACTTGTATTTATATTGTATTTTATGCTGCTGGCGTTCACTTCTTAGGCCCTAACTATTCGATCTGGTGGAACAACGACCTGGGGTGAAGCCTAGGTTGCCCGGAACGTAGAAATGACCATAACTTTCACACTGGTTGCAATTATTCGTTTTATACGATGGAAAAGCTGTTGTATTTATTTCGTATTTTATGCTTCTGGCGTTGACTTCTTAGGCCGTAACTATTCGATCTGGTGGAGCAACGCCCTAGGGTGAAGCCTAGGTTGCTCGGAAAGTAGAAATGACCATAAGTTTCAAACTGGTTGCAATTATTCATTTTATACGATGGAAAAACTGTTGTATTTTTATTGCATTTTATGCTTCGGGCATTGACTTCTAATGTCCAAACAATTCAATCTGTTGGAGCAACGCCCTAGGGTGAAGCCTAGGTTGCGCGGAAAGTAGAAATGACAATAACTTTCACACTGGGTGCAATTATTCGTTTAATACGATGGAAAAGCTGTTGCATCTTTATTGTATTTTATGCTTCTGTCGTTGACGTCTAAGGCCGTAGCTATTAGATGTGGTGCAGCAACGCACTAGAGTGACGCCTAGGTTGCCCGGAACGTGGAATGACCATTACTTTCGCAATGTTTGCAATTATTCATTTTATACGATGGAAAAACTGTTGTACTTATATTGTATTTTATGCTTCTGGCGTTGATTCCTAAGGCCCTAACTATTCGATCTGGTGGAGCAACGCCCTAGAGTGACGTCTAGGTTACCCGGAACGTAGAAATAACCATCACTATCAAACTGGTTGCAATTAATCCTCTTATACGATGGAAAGACTGTTGTATTTTTATTGTATTTTATGCTTCTGGCGTTGATTCCTAAGGCCCTAACTATTCGATCTGGTGGAGCAACGCCCTAGAGTGACGCCTAGGTTACCCGGAACGTAGAAATGACCATCACTTTCAAACTGGTTGCAATTAATCCTCTTATACGATGGAAAAGGTGTTGTATTTTTATTGTATTTTATGCTTCTGGCGTTGAGTTCTAAGTCCATAGCTATTCGATCTGGTGGAGCAACGCCCTAGAGTGAAGCCTAGGTTGCCCGGAACGTAGAAATGACCATTACTTTCACACTGTTTGCAATTATTCATTTTATACGATGGAAAAGCTGTTGTATTTATATTGTATTTTATGATTCTGGCGCTGACTTCTAAGGCCGTAGCTATTAGCTGTGGTGGAGCAACGTCCTACAGTGACGCCTAGGTTGGCCGCAACGTAGAAATGACCATTAATTTCACAATGTTTGCAATCATTCATTTTATACAATGGAAAAACTGTTGTACTTATATTGTATTTTATTCTTCTGGCGTTGAATTCCAAGTCGCTAGCTATTCGATCTGGTGGAGCAACGCCCTAGATTGAAAACTAGGTTGCTCGTAATGTAGAAATGACCATAACTGTCACACTGGTCCAAATTATTCGTTTTATACGATGGAAAAGCTGTTATATTTGTATTGTATTTTATGTTTCTGGCGTTGAATTCTTAGGCCCTAACTTTTCGATCTGGTGGAACAACGCCCTACAGTGAAGCCTAAGTCGCCCGGAACGTAGAAATGACCATCACTTTCAGACTGGTAGCAATTATTCGTTTTATACAATGGAAAAGCTGTTCTATTTATTATGTATTTTATGCTTCGGGCGTTGACTTCTTTGGCCCTACCTATTCGATCTGGTGGAGCAACACCCTACAGTCAAGCCTAGGTTGCCCGGAACGTAGAAATGACCATAACATTCACACCCGTTGCAATTATTCGTGCTATACGATGGAAAAAGTGATATATTTTTATTGTATTTTATGCTTCTAGCGTTGACTTCTAAGGCGGTAGCTATTAGATGTGGTGGAGTAACGCCCTAGAGTGACGCCTAGGTTGCCTGGAACGTAGAAATGACCATTACTTTCACAATGTTTCCAATTATTCATTTTATACGATGGAAAAATTGTTGTACTTATATTGTATTTTATTCTTATGGCGTTGAATTCTAAGTCCCTAGCTATGCGATCTGGTGGAGCAACGCCATAGAGTGAAACCAAGGTTCCCGGAACGTAGAAATTACCATAACTTTCATAGTGGTTGCAATTATTCGTTTTATATGATGGAATAACTGTTGTATTTATATTGTATTTTATGCTGCTGGCGTTCACTTCTTAGGCCCTAACTATTCGATCTGGTGGAACAACGACCTGGGGTGAAGCCTGGGTTGCCCGGAACGTAGAAATGACCATAACTTTCACACTGGTTGCAATTATTCGTTTTATACGATGGAAAAGCTGTTGTATTTATTTCGTATTTTATGCTTCTGGCGTTGACTTCTTAGGCCGTAACTATTCGATGTGGTGGAGCAACGCCCTAGGGTGAAGCCTAGGTTGCTCGGAAAGTAGAAATGACCATATGTTTCATACTGGTTGCAATTATTCATTTTATACGATGGAAAAACTGTTGCATTTCTATTGCATTTTATGCTTCGGGCATTGACTTCTAAGGTCCTAACTATTCAATCTGTTGGAGCAACGCCCTAGGGTGAAGCCTAGGTTGCGCGGAAAGTAGAAATGACAATAACTTTCACACTGGGTGCAATTATTCGTCTAATACGATGGAAGAGCTGTTGCATCTTTATTGTATTTTATGCTTCTGTCGTTGACGTCTAAGGCCGTAGCTATTAGATGTGGTGCAGCAACGCACTAGAGTGACGCCTAGGTTGCCCGGAACGTGGAATGACCATTACTTTCGCAATGTTTGCAATTATTCATTTTATACGATGGAAAAACTGTTGTACTTATATTGTATTTTATGCTTCTGGCGTTGATTCCTAAGGCCCTAACTATTCGATCTGGTGGAGCAACGCCCTAGAGTGACGCCTAGGTTACCCGGAACGTAGAAATGACCGTCACTTTCAAACTGGTTGCAATTAATCCTCATATACGATGGAAAAGCTGTTGTATTTATATTGTATTTTATGCTTCTGGCGTTGAATTCTAAGTCCATAGCTATTCGATCTGGTGGAGCAACGCCCTAGAGTGAAGCCTAGGTTGCCCGGAACGTATAAATGACCATTACTTTCACACTGTTTGCAATTATTCATTTTATACGATGGAAAAGCTGTTGTATTTATATTGTATTTTATGCTTCTGGCGTTGACTTCTAAGGCCGTAGCTATTAGCTGTGGTGGAGCAACGCCCTACAGTGACGCCTAGGTTGGCCGGAACGTAGAAATGACCATTAATTTCACAATGTTTCCAATTATTCATTTTATACGATGGAAAAACTGTTGTACTTATATTGTATTTTATTCTTATGGCGTTGAATTCTAAGTCCCCAGCTACGCGATCTGGTGGAGCAACGCCATAGAGTGAAACCAAGGTTGCCCGGAACGTAGAAATTACCATAACTTTCATACTGGTTGCAATTATTCGTTTTATATGATGGAATAACTTGTATTTATATTGTATTTTATGCTGCTGGCGTTCACTTCTTAGGCCCTAACTATTCGATCTGGTGGAACAACGCCCTAGGGTGAAGCCTAGGTTGCTCGGAAAGTAGAAATGACCATAAGTTTCAAACTGGTTGCAATTATTCATTTTATACGATGGAAAAACTGTTGTATTTTTATTGCATTTTATGCTTCGGGCATTGACTTCTAAGGTCCAAACTATTCAATCTGTTGGAGCAACGTCCTAGGGTGAAGCCTAGGTTGCGCGGAAAGTAGAAATGACAATAACTTTCACACTGGGTGCAATTATTCGTTTAATACGATGGAAAAGCTGTTGCATCTTTATTGTATTTTATGCTTCTGTCGTTGACGTCTAAGGCCGTAGCTATTAGATGTGGTGCAGCAACGCACTAGAGTGACGCCTAGGTTGCCCGGAACGTGGAATGACCATTACTTTCGCAATGTTTGCAATTATTCATTTTATACGATGGAAAAACTGTTGTACTTATATTGTATTTTATGCTTCTGGCGTTGATTCCTAAGGCCCTAACTATTCGATCTGGTGGAGCAACGCCCTAGAGTGACGTCTAGGTTACCCGGAACGTAGAAATAACCATCACTATCAAACTGGTTGCAATTAATCGTCTTATACGATGGAAAAACTGTTGTATTTTTATTGTATTTTATGCTTCTGGCGTTGAATTCTAAGTCCATAGCTATTCGATCTGGTGGAGCAACGCCCTAGAGTGAAGCCTAGGTTGCCCGGAACGTAGAAATGACCATTACTTTCACACTGTTTGCAATTATTCATTTTATACGATGGAAAAGCTGTTGTATTTATATTGTATTTTATGATTCTGGCGCTGACTTCTAAGGCCGTAGCTATTAGCTGTGGTGGAGCAACGTCCTACAGTGACGCCTAGGTTGGCCGCAACGTAGAAATGACCATTAATTTCACAATGTTTGCAATCATTCATTTTATACAATGGAAAAACTGTTGTACTTATATTGTATTTTATTCTTCTGGCGTTGAATTCCAAGTCGCTAGCTATTCGATCTGGTGGAGCAACGCCCTAGATTGAAAACTAGGTTGCTCGTAATGTAGAAATGACCATAACTGTCACACTGGTCCAAATTATTCGTTTTATACGATGGAAAAGCTGTTATATTTGTATTGTATTTTATGTTTCTGGCGTTGAATTCTTAGGCCCTAACTTTTCGATCTGGTGGAACAACGCACTACAGTGAAGCCTAAGTCGCCCGGAACGTAGAAATGACCATCACTTTCAGACTGGTAGCAATTATTCGTTTTATACAATGGAAAAGCTGTTCTATTTATTATGTATTTTATGCTTCGGGCGTTGACTTCTTTGGCCCTACCTATTCGATCTGGTGGAGCAACACCCTACAGTCAAGCCTAGGTTGCCCGGAACGTAGAAATGACCATAACATTCACACCCGTTGCAATTATTCGTGCTATACGATGGAAAAAGTGATATATTTTTATTGTATTTTATGCTTCTAGCGTTGACTTCTAAGGCGGTAGCTATTAGATGTGGTGGAGTAACGCCCTAGAGTGACGCCTAGGTTGCCTGGAACGTAGAAATGACCATTACTTTCACAATGTTTCCAATTATTCATTTTATACGATGGAAAAATTGTTGTACTTATATTGTATTTTATTCTTATGGCGTTGAATTCTAAGTCCCTAGCTATGCGATCTGGTGGAGCAACGCCATAGAGTGAAACCAAGGTTCCCGGAACGTAGAAATTACCATAACTTTCATAGTGGTTGCAATTATTCGTTTTATATGATGGAATAACTGTTGTATTTATATTGTATTTTATGCTGCTGGCGTTCACTTCTTAGGCCCTAACTATTCGATCTGGTGGAACAACGACCTGGGGTGAAGCCTGGGTTGCCCGGAACGTAGAAATGACCATAACTTTCACACTGGTTGCAATTATTCGTTTTATACGATGGAAAAGCTGTTGTATTTATTTCGTATTTTATGCTTCTGGCGTTGACTTCTTAGGCCGTAACTATTCGATGTGGTGGAGCAACGCCCTAGGGTGAAGCCTAGGTTGCTCGGAAAGTAGAAATGACCATATGTTTCATACTGGTTGCAATTATTCATTTTATACGATGGAAAAACTGTTGCATTTCTATTGCATTTTATGCTTCGGGCATTGACTTCTAAGGTCCTAACTATTCAATCTGTTGGAGCAACGCCCTAGGGTGAAGCCTAGGTTGCGCGGAAAGTAGAAATGACAATAACTTTCACACTGGGTGCAATTATTCGTCTAATACGATGGAAGAGCTGTTGCATCTTTATTGTATTTTATGCTTCTGTCGTTGACGTCTAAGGCCGTAGCTATTAGATGTGGTGGAGCAACGCCCTACAGTGACGCCTAGGTTGCCCGGAACGTGGAATGACCATTACTTTCGCAATGTTTCCAATTATTCATTTTATACGATGGAAAAACTGTTGTACTTATATTGTATTTTATTCTTATGGCGTTGAATTCTAAGTCCCTAGCTACGCGATCTGGTGGAGCAACGCCATAGAGTGAAACCAAGGTTGCCCGGAACGTAGAAATTACCATAACTTTCATACTGGTTGCAATTATTCGTTTTATATGATGGAATAACTTGTATTTATATTGTATTTTATGCTGCTGGCGTTCACTTCTTAGGCCCTAACTATTCGATCTGGTGGAACAACGCCCTAGGGTGAAGCCTAGGTTGCTCGGAAAGTAGAAATGACCATAAGTTTCAAACTGGTTGCAATTATTCATTTTATACGATGGAAAAACTGTTGTATTTTTATTGCATTTTATGCTTCGGGCATTGACTTCTAAGGTCCAAACTATTCAATCTGTTGGAGCAACGTCCTAGGGTGAAGCCTAGGTTGCGCGGAAAGTAGAAATGACAATAACTTTCACACTGGGTGCAATTATTCGTTTAATACGATGGAAAAGCTGTTGCATCTTTATTGTATTTTATGCTTCTGTCGTTGACGTCTAAGGCCGTAGCTATTAGATGTGGTGCAGCAACGCACTAGAGTGACGCCTAGGTTGCCCGGAACGTGGAATGACCATTACTTTCGCAATGTTTGCAATTATTCATTTTATACGATGGAAAAACTGTTGTACTTATATTGTAGTTTATGCTTCTGGCGTTGATTCCTAAGGCCCTAACTATTCGATCTGGTGGAGCAACGCCCTAGAGTGACGTCTAGGTTACCCGGAACGTAGAAATAACCATCACTATCAAACTGGTTGCAATTAATCGTCTTATACGATGGAAAAACTGTTGTATTTTTATTGTATTTTATGCTTCTGGCGTTGAATTCTAAGTCCATAGCTATTCGATCTGGTGGAGCAACGCCCTAGAGTGAAGCCTAGGTTGCCCGGAACGTAGAAATGACCATTACTTTCACACTGTTTGCAATTATTCATTTTATACGATGGAAAAGCTGTTGTATTTATATTGTATTTTATGATTCTGGCGCTGACTTCTAAGGCCGTAGCTATTAGCTGTGGTGGAGCAACGTCCTACAGTGACGCCTAGGTTGGCCGCAACGTAGAAATGACCATTAATTTCACAATGTTTGCAATCATTCATTTTATACAATGGAAAAACTGTTGTACTTATATTGTATTTTATTCTTCTGGCGTTGAATTCCAAGTCGCTAGCTATTCGATCTGGTGGAGCAACGCCCTAGATTGAAAACTAGGTTGCTCGTAATGTACAAATGACCATAACTTTCACACTGGTCCAAAGTATTCGTTTTATACGATGGAAAAGCTGTTGTATTTTGTATCGTATTTTATGCTTCGGGCGTTGACTTCTAAGGCCCTCGCTATTCGATCTGGTGGAGCAACACCCTACAGTCAAGCCTAGGTTGCCCAGAACGTAGAAATGAACATAACTTTCACACTGGTAGCAATTATTCGTTTTATACAATGGAAAACCTGTTCTATTTATTTTGTATTTTATGCTTCGGGCGTTGACTTCTATGGCCCTACCTATTCGATCTGGTGGAGTAACACCCTACAGTCAAGCCTAGGTTGCCCGGAACGTAGAAATGAAAATAACATTCACACCGGTTGCAATTATTCATGCTATACGATGGAAAAGCTGTTGTATTTTGTATCGTATTTTATGCTTCGGGCGTTGACTTCTAAGGCCCTCACTATTCGATCTGGTGGAGCAACGCCCTAGAGTGAAACCTAGGTTGCCCAGAACGTAGAAATGACCAACACTTATACACTGGTTGCAATTATTCCTGTTATACGATGGAAAAACTCTTGTATATTTATTGTATTTTATGCTTCGGGCGTTGACTTCTATGGCCCTACCTATTCGATTTGGTGGAGCAACACCCTACAGTGAAGCCTAGGTTGCCCGGAGCGTAGAAATGACCAGAACTTTCACACTGGTTGCAATAATTCGTTTTATACGATGGAAAAGCTGTTGTATTCATATGGTATTTTATGTCTCTGGCGTTGACTTCTTAGGCCCTAACTATTCGATCTGGTGGAGCAATGCCATAGAGTGAAGCCTAGGTTGCCCGGAACGTAGAAATGACCATTAATATCACAATGTTTGCAATTATTCATTTTATACAATGGAAAAACTGTTGTACTTATATTGTATTTTATTCTTCTGGCGTTGAATTCCAAGTCGCTAGCTATTCGATCTGGTGGAGCAACGCCCTAGATTGAAAACTAGGTTGCTCGTAATGTACAAATGACCATAACTTTCACACTGGTCCAAAGTATTCGTTTTATACGATGGAAAAGCTGTTGTATTTTGTATCGTATTTTATGCTTCGGGCGTTGACTTCTAAGGCCCTCGCTATTCGATCTGGTGGAGCAACACCCTACAGTCAAGCCTAGGTTGCCCAGAACGTAGAAATGAACATAACTTTCACACTGGTAGCAATTATTCGTTTTATACAATGGAAAACCTGTTCTATTTATTTTGTATTTTATGCTTCGGGCGTTGACTTCTATGGCCCTACCTATTCGATCTGGTGGAGTAACACCCTACAGTCAAGCCTAGGTTGCCCGGAACGTAGAAATGAAAATAACATTCACACCGGTTGCAATTATTCATGCTATACGATGGAAAAGCTGTTGTATTTTGTATCGTATTTTATGCTTCGGGCGTTGACTTCTAAGGCCCTCACTATTCGATCTGGTGGAGCAACGCCCTAGAGTGAAACCTAGGTTGCCCAGAACGTAGAAATGACCAACACTTTCACACTGGTTGCAATTATTCCTGTTATACGATGGAAAAACTCTTGTATATTTATTGTATTTTATGCTTCGGGCGTTGACTTCTAAGGCCCTAACTAAACGATCTGGTGGAGCAACGCCCTACAGTGAAGCCTAGGTTGCCCGGAACGTAGAAATGACCAGAACTTTCACACTGGTTGCTATTATTCGTTTTATACGATGGAAAAACTGTTATATTTGTATTGTATTTTATGCTTCAGGCGTTGACTTCTCAGGCCGTTGCTATTCGATGTGGTGGAAGAACGCCATAGAGTGAAGCCTAGGTTGCCCGGAACGTAGAAATGACCATAACTTTCATATTGGTTGCAATTATTGGTTTTATATGATGGAAGAACTGTTGTATTTATATTGTATTTTATGCAGCTGGCGTTCACTTCTTAGGGCTTAACTATTCGATCTGGTGGAACAACGTCCTAGAGTGAGGCCTAGGTTGCCCGGAACGTAGAAACGACCATCCCTTCCATACTGGTAGCAATTATTCGTTTTATACGATGGAAAAACTGTGGTATTTATATTGTATTTTATGCTTCTGGCGTTGACTTCTTAGGCCCTAACTTCTGGATCTGGTGGAACAACGCCTTAGAGTGAAGCCTAGGTTGCCCGGAACGTAGAAATGACCATCACTTTCACACTGGTTGCAATTATTCCTGTTATACGACGGAAAAGCTCTTGTATATTTAGTGTATTTTATGCTTCGGGCGTTGACTTCTATGGCCCTACCTATTCGATCTGGTGGAGCAACTCCGTACAGTCAAGGCTAGGTTGCCCACAACGTAGAAATGAACATAACTTTCAGACTGGTAGCAATTATTCGTTTTATACAATGGAAAACCTGTTCTATTTATTTTGTATTTTATGCTTCGGGCGTTGACTTCTATGGCCCTACCTATTCGATCTGGTGGAGTAACAACCTACAGTCTAGCCTAGGTTGCCCGGAACGTAGAAATGAAAATAACATTCACACCGATTGCAATTATTCATGCTATACGATGGAAAAACTGTTGCATTTTTATTGTATTTTATACTTCTGGCGTTGATTCCTAAGGCCCTAACTATTCGATCTGGTGGAGCAAAGCCCTAGAGTGACGCCTAGGTTACCCGGAACGTAGAAATGACCATCACTTTCAAACTGGTTGCAATTAATCCTCTTATACGATGGAAAAACTGTTGTATTTTTATTGTATTTTATGCTTCTGGCGTTGAATTCTAAGTCCATAGCTATTCGATCTGGTGGAGCAACGCCCTAGAGTGAAGCCTAGGTTGCCCGGAACGTAGAAATGGCAATTACTTTCACACTGTTTGCAATTATGCATTTTATACGATGGAAAAGCTGTTGTATTTATATTGTATTTTATGCTTCTGGCGTTGACTTCTAAGGCCCTAACAATTCAATCTGTTGGATCAACGCCCTAGAGTGAAGCCTAGGTTGCTCGGAACGTAGAAATGACCATAACTTTCATATTGGTTGCAATTATTGGTTTTATATGATGGGAGAACTGTTGTATTTATATTGTATTTTATGCAGCTGGCGTTCACTTCTTAGGGCTTAACTATTGGATCTGGTGGAACAACGTCCTAGAGTGAGGCCTAGGTTGCCCGGAACGTAGAAACGACCATCCCTTCCATACTGGTAGCAATTATTCGTTTTATACGATGGAAAAACTGTGGTATTTATATTGTATTTTATGCTTCTGGCGTTGACTTCTAAGGCCCTAACTATTCGACCTGGTGGAACAACGCCCTGGGGTGAAGCCTAGGTTGCTCGGAATGTAGAAATGACCATAACATTCACACTGGTAGAAATTATTCGTTTTATACGATGGAAAAACTGTTACATTTATATTGTATTTTATGCTTCTGGCGTCGATTTCTTAGGCCCTAGCTATTCAATCTGGTGGAACAACGTCCTAGAGTGAGGCCTAGGTTGCCCGGAACGTAGAAACGACCATCACTTCCGTAGTGGTAGCAATTATTCGTTTTATACGATGGAAAAACTGTTGTATTTATATTGTATTTTATGCTCCTGGCGTTGACTTCTTAGGCCCTAACTTCTGGATCTGGTGGAACAACGCCTTAGAGTGAAGCCTAGGTTGCCCGGAACGTAGAAATGACCATCACTTTCACACTGGTTGCAATTATTCCTGTTATACGACGGAAAAGCTCTTGTATATTTAGTGTATTTTATGCTTCGGGCGTTGACTTCTATGGCCCTACCTATTCGATCTGGTGGAGCAACACCGTACAGTCAAGCCTAGGTTGCCCACAACGTAGAAATGAAAATAACATTCACACCGATTGCAATTATTCATGCTATACGATGGAAAAACTGTTGCATTTTTATTGTATTTTATACTTCTGGCGTTGAATTCTAAGTCCATAGCTATTCGATCTGGTGGAGCAACGCCCTAGAGTGAAGCCTAGGTTGCCCGGAACGTAGAAATGGCAATTACTTTCACACTGTTTGCAATTATTCATTTTATACGATGGAAAAGCTGTTGTATTTATATTGTATTTTATGCTTCTGGCGTTGACTTCTAAGGCCCTAACAATTCAATCTGTTGGATCAACGCCCTAGAGTGAAGCCTAGGTTGCTCGGAATGTAGAAATGACCATAACATTCACACTGGTTGAAATTATTCGTTTAATACGATGGAAAAGCTGTTGCATCTTCATTGTATTTTATGATTCTGGCGTTGACTTCTAAGGCCCTAACTATTCGATCTGGTGGAGCAACGCCCTAGAGTGAAGCCTAGGTTGCCCGGAACGTAGAAATGACCATCACTTTCAAACTGGTTGCAATTAATCCTTTTATACGATGGAAAAACTGTTGTAGTTATATTGTATTTTATGCTTCTGGCGTTGACTTCTAAGGCTCTAACTATTCGATATGGAGGAGCAACGCCCTAGAGTGAAGCCTACGTTGCCCGGAACGTAGAAATGACGTTAACTTTCCTACTGGTTGCAATTACTCGTTTTATACGATAGAAAAACTGTTGTAGTTATATTGTATTTTATGCTTCTGGCGTTGACTTCTAAGGCTCTAACTATTCGATATGGAGGAGCAACGCCCTAGAGTGAAGCCTACGTAGCCCGGAACGTAGAAATGACCATCACTTCCATACTGGTAGCTATTATTCGTTTTATACCATGGAAAAACTGTTGTGTTTATATTGTATTTTATGCTTCTGACGTTGACTTCTAAGGTCCTAACTATTCGATCTGGTGGAGCAACGCCCTAGAGTGAAGCCTAGGTTGCCCGGAACGTAGAAATGACCATCACTTTCAAACTGGTTGCAATTAATCCTTTTATACGATGGAAAAACTGTTGTATTTTTATTGCATTTTATGCTTCGGGCATTAACTTCTAAGGCCCTAACTATTCAATCTGTAAGAGCAACGCCCTAGGGTGTAGCCTAGGTTGCCCGTAAAGTAGAAATGACCCTAGCTTTCATACTGGTTGCAATTATTCGTTTTGTATGATGGAAAAACTGTTATATTTATATTGTATTTTATGCTTCTGGCGTTCACTTCTTAGGCCCTAACTATTCGATCTAGTGGAATAACGCCCTATGGTGAAGCCTAGGGTGACCGGAACGTAGAAATGACCATAACTTTCACACTGGTTGCTATTATTCGTTTTACACAATGTAAAAACTGTTCTATTTATTTTGTATTTTATGCATCGGGCGTTGACTTCTTAGGCCCTAACAATTCGTTCTGGTGGAACAACGCCCTAGAGTGAAGCCTAGGTTGCCTGGAACGTACAAATGACCATCACTTTCACACGGGTTGCAATTATTCCTGTTATAGGACGGAAAGACTGTTGTATTTTTATTGTGTTTTATGCTTCAGACATTGACTTCTGAGGCCGTTGCTATTCGATGTAGTGGAAGAACGCCATAGAGTGAAGCCTAGGTTGCCCGGAACGTAGAAATGACCATACCTTTCATACTGGTTGCAATTATTCGTTTTATACGTTGGAAAAACTGTTGTATTTATATTGTATTTTATGCTTCGGGCGTTGACTGCTAAGGCCCGAACTATTCAATCTGTTGGAGCAACACCCTAGAGTGAAGCCTAGGTTGGACGGAACGTAGAAATGACCATCACTTTCAAACTGGTTGCAATTATTCCTGTTATATGATGGAAAAACTGTTGTATTTATATTGTATCTTATGCTTCTGGCGTTGACTTATTAGGCCATAACAATTCGATCTGGTGGAACAACGCCCTAGTGTGAAGCCTAGGTTGCCTGGAACGTACAAATGACCATCACTTTCATACGGGTTACAATTATTCCTGTTATAGGATGGAAAGACTGTTGTATTTTTATTGTATTTTATGCTTCAGGCGTTGACTTCTGAGGCCCTAGCTATTCGATGTGGTGGAAGAACGCCATAGAGTGAAGCCTGGGTTGCCCGGAACGTAGAAATGTCCATAACTTTCACACCGGTAGCAATTATTCGTTTTATACGATGGAAAAACTGTTTTATTTATATTGTATTTTATGCTTCTGGCGTTGACTTCTAAGGCACTAACTTTTCGATCTGGTGGAGCAACGCAATAGAGTGAAGCCTAGGATGCCCGGAACGTAGAATTGGCCATCACTTTCAAACTGGTTGCAATTATTCCTGTTATATGATTGTAACACTGTTGTATTTTTTTTTGCATTTTATGGTTCGGGCGTTGACTTCTTATGGCCTAACTATTCAATCTGTTGGAGCAACGCCCTAGGGTGAAGCCCAGGTTGCTCGGAAAGTAGAAATGACCATAGGTTTCATACTGGTTGCAATTATTCGTTTTATACGATGGAAAAACTGTTGTATTTATATTGTATTTTATGCTTCTGGCGTTGACTGCTAAGGCCCGAACTATACAATCTGTTGGAGCAACACCCTAGAGTGAAGCCTAGGTTGGACGGAACGTAGAAATGACCATCACTTTCAAACTGGTTGCAATTATTCCTGTTATATGATGGAAAAACTGTTGTATTTATATTGTATCTTATGCTTCTGGCGTTGACTTATTAGGCCATAACAATTCGATCTGGTGGAACAACGCCCTAGAGTGAGCCCTAGGTTGCCCGGACCGTAGAAATGACCATTACTTTCACACGGGTTGCAATTATTCGTTTTGTACAGTGGAAAAACTGTTCTATTTGTTTTGTATTTTATACTTCGGGCATTGATTTCTAAGGCCCTAACTGTTTGATCTGGTGGAGCAACGCCCTAGAGTGAAGCCCAGGTTGCCCGAAACGTAGAAATGTCCATAACTTTCACACCGGTAGCAATTATTCGTTTTATACGATGGAAAAACTGTTGTATTTATATTGTATTTTATGCTTCTGGCGTTGACTTCTAAGGCACTAACTTTTCGATCTGGTGGAGCAACGCAATAGAGTGAAGCCTAGGATGCCCGGAACGTAGAATTGGCCATCACTTTCAAACTGGTTGCAATTATTCCTGTTATATGATTGTAACACTGTTGTATTTTTTTTAGCATTTTATGGTTCGGGCGTTGACTACTTATGGCCTAACTATTCAATCTGTTGGAGCAACGCCCTAGGGTGAAGCCCAGGTTGCTCGGAAAGTAGAAATGACCATAGGTTTCATACTGGTTGCAATTATTCGTTTTATACGATGGAAAAACTGTTGTATTTATATTGTATTTTATGCTTCTGGCGTTGACTTCTAAGGCACTAACTATTCGATCTGGTGGAGCAACGCAATAGAGTGAAGCCTAGGTTGCCCTGAACGTAGAATTGGCCATCACTTTCAAACTGGTTGCAATTATTCCTGTTATATGATGGAAACACTGTTGTATTTTTATTGCATTTTATGCTTCGGGCGTTGACTTCTAAGGCCCCAACTATTCGATCTGGTGGAACAATGCCTCAGAGTTAAGTCTAGGATGCCCGAAACGCCGAAATGACCATTACTTTCACGCTTGTTGCAATTATTCCTGTTATATGATGAAAAGGCTGTTGTAGTTATATTGCATTTTATGCATCTGGCGTTGACTTCTACGGCACTAACTATTCGATCTGTTGGAGCAACGCCCTAGAGTGAAGCCTAGGTTGCCCGGAAAGGAGAAATGACCATCACTTTCAAACTGGTTGCAATTAATCCTGTTATACGATGGAAAATCAGTTATATTTTTATTGCATTTTATGCTTCTGGCGTTCACTTCTTAGGCCCTAACTATTCGATCTGGTGGAATAACGGCGTACGGTGAAGCCTAGGTTGCCCGGAACGTAGAAATGACCATCACTTTCAAACTGGTTGCAATTATTCCTGTTATATGATGGAAAACCTGTTATATTTATATTGTATTTTATGCTTCGGGCGCTGACTTCTAAGGCCCTAACTATTCAATCTGTTGGATCAACGCCCTAGAGTGAAGCCTAGGTTGCCCGGAAAGTAGAAATGAGAATAACTTTCACACTGGTTGCAATTATTCGTTTTATACGTAGGAAAAGCTGTTGCATCTTTATTGTATTTTATGCTTCTGTCGTTGACGTCTAAGACCGTAGCTATTAGATGTGGTGGAGCAACGCACTAGGGTGACGCCTAGGTTGCCCGTAACGTAGAAATGACCATAACTTTCAAACTGGTTGCAATTAATCCTTTTATACGATGGAAAGACTGATGCATTTTTATTGCATTTTATGCTTCGGGCGTTGACTTCTAAGGCCCTAACTATACAATCTGTTGGAGCAACGCCCTCTGCGTGAAGCCTAGGTTGCCCGGAACTTAGAAATGACCATAACTTTCACACTGATTGCTATTATTCGTTTTATACGATGGAAAAACTGTTATATTTATATTGTATTTTATGCTTCTGGCGGTGACTTCTTAGGCCCTAAGTGTTCAATATGGTGGAACAACGCCCTACCGTGAAGCCTACGTTGCCCGGAACGTAGAAATGATCATCACTTTCACACTGGTTGCAATTATTCCTGATATACGATGGAAAAACCCTTGTATATTTATTGTATTTTATGCTTCGGGCGTAGACTTCTATGGCCCTACCTATTCTATCTGGTGTATCAACGCCCTAGTGTGAAGCCTAGGTTGCTCGGAATGTAGAAATGACCATAACATTCACACTGGTTGAAATTATTCGTTTTATACGATGGAAAAACTGTTATATTTATATTGTATTTTATGCTTCTCCCGTTGATTTCATAGGACCTAACTATTCAATCTGGTGGAACAACGCCCTAGAGTGAGGCCTAGGATGCCCGGAACGTAGAAATGACCATAAATTTCACACGGGTTGCAATTATTCGTTTTATACGATGGAAAAGCTGTTGTATTTATACCGTATTTTATGCTTCTGGCGTTGACTTCTTATGCCCTAACTATTCCATCTGGTGGAACAACGCCCTAGGGTGAAGCCTAGGTTGCCCGGAACGTAGAAATGACCATAACTTTCACACCGGTAGCAATTATACGTTTTATACGATGGAAAAACTGTTGTATTTTTATTGCATTTTATGCTTCTGGCGTTGACTTCTAAGGCCCTAGTTATTCGATCTGGTGGAACACCGCCCTATGGTGAAGCCTAGGTAGACCGGAACGTAGAAATGACCATAACTTTCACACCGGTAGCAATTATTCGTTTTACACGATGGAAAAACTGTTCTATTTATTTTCTATTTTATGCATCGGGCGTTGACTTGTAAGGCCCTAACTATTCAATCTGTTGGAGCAACGCCCTAGGGTGAAGCCTAGGTTGCCCGGAAAGTACAAATGACATTAACCTTCACACTGGTTGCTATTATTCGTTCTATACGATGGAAAAACTGTTATATTTATATTGTATCTTATGCTTCTGGCGTTGACTTCTTAGGCCCTAACAATTCGATCTGGTGGAACAACGCCCTAGAGTGAAGCATAGGTTGCCACGAACGTACAAATGACCATCACTTTCACAAGGGTTGCAATTATTCCTGTTATATGATAGAGAGACTGTTGTATTTTTAATGTATTTTATGCTTCAGGCGTTGACTTCTGAGGCCGCAGCTATTCGATGTGGTGGAAGAACGCCACAGAGTGAAGCCTAGGTTGCCCGGAACGTAGAAATGACCATAACTTTCATACGGGTTGCAATTATTCGTTTTATACGTTGGAAAAACCGTTGTATTTATATTGTATATTATGGTTCTGCCGTTGACTTCTGAGGCACTAACTATTCGATCTGGTGGTGCAACGCCCTAGAGTGAAGCCTAGGTTGCCCGGAACGTAGAAATGACCATCACTTTCAAACTGGTTGCAATTATTCCTGTTATATGATGGAAAAACTGTTGTATTTATATTGTATTTTATGCTTCGGGCGTTGACTGCTAAGGCACTAACTATTCAATCTGTTGGATCAACGCCCTAGAGTGAAGCCTAGGTTGCTCGGAAAGTAGAAATGACCTCAACTTTCATACTGGTTGCAATTACTCGTTTTATACGGTTGAAAAACTGTTGTATTTATATTCTATTTTATGCTTCCGGCGTTGACTTCTTATGCCCTAACTATTCCATCTGATGGAACAACACCCTATGGTGAAGCCTAGGTTGCCCGGAACGTAGAAATGACCATAACTTTCACACCGGTAGCAATTATTCGTTTTATACGATGGAAAAGCTGTTCTACTTATTTTGTATTTTATGCTTCGGGCGTTGACTTCTAAGGCCCTAACTGTTCAACCTGTTGAAGCAACGCCCTAGGGAGAAGCCTAGGTTGCACGGAAAGTAGAAATGACCATAACTTTCACACTGGTTGCTATTATTCGTTCTATACGATGGAAAAACTGTTATATTTATATTGTATCTTATGCTTCTGGCGTTGACTTCTTAGGCCCTAACAATTCGATCTGGTGGAACAACGCCCTAGAGTGAAGCCTAGGTTGCCTGGAACGTAGAAATGACCATACCTTTCATACTGGTTGCAATTATTCGTTTTATACGATGGAAAAGCTGTTGTATTTATACCGTATTTTATGCTTCTGGCGTTGACTTCTAAGGTCCTAACTATTCGATCTGGTGGAGCAACGACCTAGAGTGAAGCCTAGGTTGCCCGGAACGTAGAAATGACCATCACTTTCTAACTGGTTGCAATTAATCCTTCTATACGATGGAAAAACTGTTGTAGTTATATTGTATTTTATGCTTCTGGCGTTGACTTCTAAGGCTCTAACTATTCGATATGGAGGAGCAACGCCCTAGAGTGAAGCCTAGGTTGCTCGGAAAGTAGAAATGACCTCAACTTTCATACTGGTTGCAATTACTCGTTTTATACGGTTGAAAAACTGTTGTAGTTATATTGTATTTTATGCTTCTGGCGTTGACTTTTAAGGCTCTAACTATTCGATATGGAGGAGCAACGCCCTAGAGTGAAGCCTACGTAGCCCGGAACGTAGAAATGACCATCACTTCCATACTGGTAGCTATTATTCGTTTTATACCATGGAAAAACTGTTGTGTTTATATTGTATTTTATGCTTCTGACGTTGACTTCTAAGGTCCTAACTATTCGATCTGGTGGAGCAACGCCCTAGAGTGAAGCCTAGGTTGCCCGGAACGTAGAAATGACCATCACTTTCAAACTGGTTGCAATTAATCCTTTTATACGATGGAAAAACTGTTGTATTTTTATTGCAGTTTATGCTTCGGGCATTAACTTCTAAGGCCCTAACTATTCAATCTGTAAGAGCAACACCCTAGGGTGTAGCCTAGGTTGCCCGTAAAGTAGAAATGACCCTAGCTTTCATACTGGTTGCAATTATTCGTTTTGTATGATGGAAAAACTGTTATATTTATATTGTATTTTATGCTTCTGGCGTTCACTTCTTAGGCCCTAACTATTCGATCTAGTGGAATAACGCCCTAGAGTGAAGCCTAGGTTGCCTGGAACGTACAAATGACCATCACTTTCACACGGGTTGCAATTATTCCTGTTATAGGACGGAAAGACTGTTGTATTTTTATTGTATTTTATGCTTCAGACATTGACTTCTGAGGCCGTTGCTATTCGATGTAGTGGAAGAACGCCATAGAGTGAAGCCTAGGTTGCCCGGAACGTAGAAATGACCATACCTTTCATACTGGTTGCAATTATTCGTTTTACACAATGGAAAAACTGTTCTATTTATTTTGTATTTTATGCATCGGGCGTTGACTTCTTAGGCCCTAACAATTCGTTCTGGTGTAACAACGCCCTAGAGTGAAGCCTAGCTTGCCTGGAACGTACAAATGACCATCACTTTCACACGGGTTGCAACTATTCCTGTTATAGGACGGAAAGACTGTTGTATTTTTATTGTATTTTATGCTTCAGACATTGACTTCTGAGGCCGTTGCTATTCGATGTAGTGGAAGAACGCCATAGAGTGAAGCCTAGGTTGCCCGGAACGTAGAAATGACCATACCTTTCATACTGGTTGCAATTATTCGTTTTATACGTTGGAAAAACTGTTGTATTTATATTGTATTTTATGCTTCGGGCGTTGACTGCTAAGGCCCGAACTATTCAATCTGTTGGAGCAACACCCTAGAGTGAAGCCTAGGTTGGACGGAACGTAGAAATGACCATCACTTTCAAACTGGTTGCAATTATTCCTGTTATATGATGGAAAAACTGTTGTATTTATATTGTATCTTATGCTTCTGGCGTTGACTTATTAGGCCATAACAATTCGATCTGGTGGAACAACGCCCTAGTGTGAAGCCTAGGTTGCCTGGAACGTACAAATGACCATCACTTTCATACGGGTTACAATTATTCCTGTTATAGGATGGAAAGACTGTTGTATTTTTATTGTATTTTATGCTTCAGGCGTTGACTTCTGAGGCCCTAGCTATTCGATGTGGTGGAAGAACGCCATAGAGTGAAGCCTGGGTTGCCCGGAACGTAGAAATGTCCATAACTTTCACACCGGTAGCAATTATTCGTTTTATACGATGGAAAAACTGTTGTATTTATATTGTATTTTATGCTTCTGGCGTTGACTTCTAAGGCACTAACTTTTCGATCTGGTGGAGCAACGCAATAGAGTGAAGCCTAGGATGCCCGGAACGTAGAATTGGCCATCACTTTCAAACTGGTTGCAATTATTCCTGTTATATGATTGTAACACTGTTGTATTTTTTTTTGCATTTTATGGTTCGGGCGTTGACTTCTTATGGCCTAACTATTCAATCTGTTGGAGCAACGCCCTAGGGTGAAGCCCAGGTTGCTCGGAAAGTAGAAATGACCATAGGTTTCATACTGGTTGCAATTATTCGTTTTATACGATGGAAAAACTGTTGTATTTATATTGTATTTTATGCTTCTGGCGTTGACTTCTAAGGCCCTAACTGTTTGATCTGGTGGAGCAACGGCCTAGGCGTGAAGCCTAGGTTGCCTGGAACGTAGAAATGACCATAACTTTCACACTGGTTGCTATTATTCGTTCTATACGATGGAAAAACTGTTATATTTATATTGTATTTTATGCTGCTGGCGTTCACTTCTTAGGCTCTAACTATTCGATCTGGTGGAACAACGCCCTGGGGTGAAGCCTAGGTTGCCGGAACGTAGAAATGATCATAACTTTCACACTGGTTGCTATTATTCGTTTTATACGATGGAAAAACTGTTCTATTTATTTTGTACTTTATGCTTCGGGCGTTGACTTCTAAGGAACTAACTGTTTGATCTGTTGGAGCAACGCCCTAGAGTGAAGCCTAGGTTGCCCGGAACGTAGAAATGACCATAACTTTCACACTGGATGCTATTATTCGTTCTATACGATGGAAAAACTGTTATATTTATATTGTATCTTATGCTTCTAGCGTTGACTTCTTAGGCCCTAACATTTCGATCTTGTGGAACAACGCCCTAGAGTGAAGCCTAGGTTGCCTCGAACGTACAAATGACCATCACTTTCACACGGGTTGCAATTATTCCTGTTATAGGATGGAAAGACTGTTGTATTTTTATTGTATTTTATGCTTCGGGCGTTGACTGCTAAGGCACTAACTATTCAATCTGTTGGATCAACGCCCTAGAGTGAAGCCTAGGTTGCTCGGAAAGTAGAAATGACCACAAGTTTCATACTGGTTGCAATTACTCGTTTTATACGGTTGAAAAACTGTTGTATTTATATTCTATTTTATGCTTCCGGCGTTGACTTCTTATGCCCTAACTATTCCATCTGGTGGAACAACACCCTATGGTGAAGCCTAGGTTGCCCGGAACGTAGAAATGACCATAACTTTCACACTGGTTGCAATTATTCGTTCTATACGATGGAAAAACTGTTATATTTATATTGTATCTTATGCTTCTGGCGTTGACTTCTTAGGCACTAACAATTCGATCTGGTGGAACAACGCCCTAGAGTGAAGCCTAGGTTGCCTGGAACATACAAATGACCATCACCTTCACACGGGTTGCAATTATTCCTGTTATAGGATGGAAAGACTGTTGTATTTTTATTGTATTTTATGCTTCAGGCGTTGACTTCTGAGGCCGTAGCTATTTGATGTGGGGGAAGAACGCCATAGAGTGAAGCCTAGGTGGCCCGGAACGTAGAAATGACCATAACTTTCATACTGGTTGCAATTACTCGTTTTATACGATAGAAAAACTGTTGTAGTTATATTGTATTTTATGCTTCTGGCGTTGACTTCTAATGCTCTAACTATTCGATCTGGAGGAGCAACGCCCTAGAGTGAAGCCTAGGTTGCCCGGAACGTAGAAATGACCATCACTTCCATACTGGTAGCAATTATTCGTTTTATACCATGGAAAAACTGTTGTGTTTATATTGTATTTTATTCTTCTGACGTTGACTTCTAAGGTCCTAACTATTATATCTGGTGGAGCAACGCCCTAGAGTGAAGCCTAGGTTGCCCGGAACGTAGAAATGACCATCACTTTCAAACTGGTTGCAATTAATCCTTTTATACGATGGAAAAACTGTTGTATTTTTATTGCATTTTATGCTTCGGGCATTAACTTCTAAGGCCCTAACTATTCAATCTGTAAGAGCAACGCCCTAGGGTCAGGCTAGGTTGCCCGAAAAGTAGAAATGACCCTAGCTTTCATACTGGTTGCAATTATTCGTTTTGTATGATGGAAAAACTGTTATATTTATATTGTATTTTATGCTTCTGGCGTTCACTTCTTAGGCCCGAACTATTCGATCTGGTGGAATAACGCCCTATGGTGAAGCCTAGGTTGACCGGAACGTAGAAATGACCATAACTTTCACACTGGTTGCTATTATTCGTTTTACACAATGGAAAAACTGTTCTATTTATTTTGTATTTTATGCATCGGGCGTTGACTTCTTAGGCCCTAACAATTCGATCTGGTGGAACAACGCCCTACAGTGAAGCATAGGTTGCCTGGAACGTACAAATGACCATCACTTTCACACGGGTTGCAATTATTCCTGTTATAGGACGGAAAGACTGTTGTATTTTTATTGTATTTTATGCTTCAGACATTGACTTCTGAGGCCGTTGCTATTCGATGTAGTGGAAGAACGCCATAGAGTGAAGCCTAGGTTGTCCGGAACGTAGAAATGACCATAACTTTCATACTGGCTGCAATTATTCGTTTTATACGTTGGAAAAACTGTTGTATTTATATTGTATTTTATGCTTCTGGCGTTGACTTCTAAGGCTCTAACTATTCGATCTGGAGGAGCAACGCCCTAGAGTGAAGCCTAGGTTGCCCGGAACATAGAAATGACCATCACTTTCAAACTGGTTGCAATTATTCCTGTTATATGATGGAAAAACTGTTGTAATTATATTGTATTTTATGCTTCGGGCGTTGACTGCTAAGGCCCGAACTATTCAATCTGTTGGAGCAACACCCTAGAGTGAAGCCTAGGTTGCCCGGAACGTAGAAATGACCATAACTTTCAAACTGGTTGCAATTATTCCTGTTATATGATGGAAAAACTGTTATATTTATATTGTATTTTATGCTTCGGGCGCTGACTTCTAAGGCCCTAGCTATTCAATCTGCTGGATCAACGCCCTAGAGTGAAGCCTACGTTGCCCGGAACTTAGAAATGACCATAACTTTCACACGGGTAGCAATTATTCGTTTTATACGATGGAAAAACTGTTGTATTTATATTGTATTTCATGCTTCTGACATTGACTTCTAAGGCCCTAGCTATTCGATCTGGTGGAGCAACGCCCTAGGGTGAAGCCTAGGTTGCCCGGAACGTAGAAATGACCATCACTTTCAAACTGGTTGCAATTAATCCTTTTATACGATGGAAAAACTGTTGTATTTATATTGTATTTTATGCTTCGGGCGTTGACTTCTTAGGCCGTAACTATTCGATCTGGTGCAGCAACGCCCTGGAGTGAAGCCTAGGTTGCGCGGAACGTAGAATTGGCCATCACTTTCAAACAGGTTGCAATTATTCCTATTATATGATGGAAAGACTGTTGTATTTTTATTGTATTTTATGCTTCCGGCGTTGACTTCTAAGGCCCTAACTATTCAATCTGTTGGAACAACGCCCTAGGGTGAAGCCTGGGTTGCCCGGACAGTAGAAATGACGTTAACTTTCATACTGGTTGCACTTAGTCGTTTTATACGATGGAAAAACTGTTGTATTTATATTGTATTTTATGCTTCTGGCGTTGACTTCTTAGGCCCTAACCATTCGATCTGGTGGAATAACGCCCTATGGTGAAGCCTAGGTTGACCGGAACGTAGAAATGACCATAACTTTCACACCGGTAGCAATTATTCGTTTTACACGATTAAAAACTGTTCTATTTATTTTGTATTTTATGCATCGGGCGTTGACTTCTAAGGCCCTAGCTATTCAATCTGTTGGATCAACGCCCTAGTGTGAAGCCTAGGTTGCCCGGAAAGTAGAATTGACGTTAACTTTCATACTGGTTGCAATAATTCGTTTCATACGATGGAAAAACTGTTGTATTTATATTGTATTTTATGCTTCTGGCGTTGACTTCTAAGGCACTAACTATTCCATCTGGTGGAGCAACGCCCTAGAGTGAAGCCTAAGTTGCCCGGAACGTAGCAATTACCATCACTTTCAAACTGGTTGCAAATATTCCTGTTATATGATTCAAAAAACTGTTGTATTTTTATTGCATTTTATGCTCCGGGCATTAACTTCTAAGGCCCTAACTATTCAATCTGTAAGAGCAACGCCCTAGGATGTAGCCTAGGTTGCCCGTAAAGTAGAAATGACCATAGCTTTCATACTGGTTGCAATTATTCGTTTTGTATGATGGAAAAACTGTTGTATTTATATTGTATTTTATGCATCTGGTGTTCACTTCTTAGGCCCTAACTATTCGATCTGGCGGAACAACGCCCTATGGTGAAGCCTAGGTTGACCGGGACGTAGAAATGATCATAACTTTCACACTGGTTGCTATTATTCGTTTTATACGATGGAAAAACTGTTCTATTTATTTTGTACTTTATGCTTCGGGCGTTGACTTCTAAGGAACTAACTGTTTGATCTGTTGGAGCAACGCCCTAGAGTGAAGCCTAGGTTGCCCGGAACGTAGAAATGACCATAACTTTCACACTGGATGCTATTATTCGTTCTATACGATGGAAAAACTGTTATATTTATATTGTATCTTATGCTTCTAGCGTTGACTTCTTAGGCCCTAACATTTCGATCTTGTGGAACAACGCCCTAGAGTGAAGCCTAGGTTGCCTCGAACGTACAAATGACCATCACTTTCACACGGGTTGCAATTATTCCTGTTATAGGATGGAAAGACTGTTGTATTTTTATTGTATTTTATGCTTCGGGCGTTGACTGCTAAGGCACTAACTATTCAATCTGTTGGATCAACGCCCTAGAGTGAAGCCTAGGTTGCTCGGAAAGTAGAAATGACCACAAGTTTCATACTGGTTGCAATTACTCGTTTTATACGGTTGAAAAACTGTTGTATTTATATTCTATTTTATGCTTCCGGCGTTGACTTCTTATGCCCTAACTATTCCATCTGGTGGAACAACACCCTATGGTGAAGCCTAGGTTGCCCGGAACGTAGAAATGACCATAACTTTCACACTGGTTGCAATTATTCGTTCTATACGATGGAAAAACTGTTATATTTATATTGTATCTTATGCTTCTGGCGTTGACTTCTTAGGCACTAACAATTCGATCTGGTGGAACAACGCCCTAGAGTGAAGCCTAGGTTGCCTGGAACATACAAATGACCATCACCTTCACACGGGTTGCAATTATTCCTGTTATAGGATGGAAAGACTGTTGTATTTTTATTGTATTTTATGCTTCAGGCGTTGACTTCTGAGGCCGTAGCTATTTGATGTGGGGGAAGAACGCCATAGAGTGAAGCCTAGGTGGCCCGGAACGTAGAAATGACCATAACTTTCATACTGGTTGCAATTACTCGTTTTATACGATAGAAAAACTGTTGTAGTTATATTGTATTTTATGCTTCTGGCGTTGACTTCTAATGCTCTAACTATTCGATCTGGAGGAGCAACGCCCTAGAGTGAAGCCTAGGTTGCCCGGAACGTAGAAATGACCATCACTTCCATACTGGTAGCAATTATTCGTTTTATACCATGGAAAAACTGTTGTGTTTATATTGTATTTTATTCTTCTGACGTTGACTTCTAAGGTCCTAACTATTATATCTGGTGGAGCAACGCCCTAGAGTGAAGCCTAGGTTGCCCGGAACGTAGAAATGACCATCACTTTCAAACTGGTTGCAATTAATCCTTTTATACGATGGAAAAACTGTTGTATTTTTATTGCATTTTATGCTTCGGGCATTAACTTCTAAGGCCCTAACTATTCAATCTGTAAGAGCAACGCCCTAGGGTCAGGCTAGGTTGCCCGAAAAGTAGAAATGACCCTAGCTTTCATACTGGTTGCAATTATTCGTTTTGTATGATGGAAAAACTGTTATATTTATATTGTATTTTATGCTTCTGGCGTTCACTTCTTAGGCCCGAACTATTCGATCTGGTGGAATAACGCCCTATGGTGAAGCCTAGGTTGACCGGAACGTAGAAATGACCATAACTTTCACACTGGTTGCTATTATTCGTTTTACACAATGGAAAAACTGTTCTATTTATTTTGTATTTTATGCATCGGGCGTTGACTTCTTAGGCCCTAACAATTCGATCTGGTGGAACAACGCCCTACAGTGAAGCATAGGTTGCCTGGAACGTACAAATGACCATCACTTTCACACGGGTTGCAATTATTCCTGTTATAGGACGGAAAGACTGTTGTATTTTTATTGTATTTTATGCTTCAGACATTGACTTCTGAGGCCGTTGCTATTCGATGTAGTGGAAGAACGCCATAGAGTGAAGCCTAGGTTGTCCGGAACGTAGAAATGACCATAACTTTCATACTGGCTGCAATTATTCGTTTTATACGTTGGAAAAACTGTTGTATTTATATTGTATTTTATGCTTCTGGCGTTGACTTCTAAGGCTCTAACTATTCGATCTGGAGGAGCAACGCCCTAGAGTGAAGCCTAGGTTGCCCGGAACATAGAAATGACCATCACTTTCAAACTGGTTGCAATTATTCCTGTTATATGATGGAAAAACTGTTGTAATTATATTGTATTTTATGCTTCGGGCGTTGACTGCTAAGGCCCGAACTATTCAATCTGTTGGAGCAACACCCTAGAGTGAAGCCTAGGTTGCCCGGAACGTAGAAATGACCATAACTTTCAAACTGGTTGCAATTATTCCTGTTATATGATGGAAAAACTGTTATATTTATATTGTATTTTATGCTTCGGGCGCTGACTTCTAAGGCCCTAGCTATTCAATCTGCTGGATCAACGCCCTAGAGTGAAGCCTACGTTGCCCGGAACTTAGAAATGACCATAACTTTCACACGGGTAGCAATTATTCGTTTTATACGATGGAAAAACTGTTGTATTTATATTGTATTTCATGCTTCTGACATTGACTTCTAAGGCCCTAGCTATTCGATCTGGTGGAGCAACGCCCTAGGGTGAAGCCTAGGTTGCCCGGAACGTAGAAATGACCATCACTTTCAAACTGGTTGCAATTAATCCTTTTATACGATGGAAAAACTGTTGTATTTATATTGTATTTTATGCTTCGGGCGTTGACTTCTTAGGCCGTAACTATTCGATCTGGTGCAGCAACGCCCTGGAGTGAAGCCTAGGTTGCGCGGAACGTAGAATTGGCCATCACTTTCAAACAGGTTGCAATTATTCCTATTATATGATGGAAAGACTGTTGTATTTTTATTGTATTTTATGCTTCCGGCGTTGACTTCTAAGGCCCTAACTATTCAATCTGTTGGAACAACGCCCTAGGGTGAAGCCTGGGTTGCCCGGACAGTAGAAATGACGTTAACTTTCATACTGGTTGCACTTAGTCGTTTTATACGATGGAAAAACTGTTGTATTTATATTGTATTTTATGCTTCTGGCGTTGACTTCTAAGGCACTAACTATTCGATCTGGTGGAGCATCGCCCTAGAGTGAAACCTAAGTTGCCCGGAACGTAGCAATTACCATCACTTTCAAACTGTTTGCAAATATTCCTATTATATGATGGAAAAACTGTTGTATTTTTATTGCATTTTATGCTTCGGGCATTAACTTCTAAGGCCCTAACTATTCAATCTGTAAGAGCAACGCCCAAATGTGTAGCCTAGGTTGCCCGTAAAGTAGAAATGACGCTAGCTTTCATACTGGTTGCAATTATTCGTTTTGTATGATGGAAAAACTGTTGTATTTATATTGTATTTTATGCTTCTGGCGTTCACTTCTTAGGCCCTAACCATTCGATCTGGTGGAATAACGCCCTATGGTGAAGCCTAGGTTGACCGGAACGTAGAAATGACCATAACTTTCACACCGGTAGCAATTATTCGTTTTACACGATTAAAAACTGTTCTATTTATTTTGTATTTTATGCATCGGGCGTTGACTTCTAAGGCCCTAGCTATTCAATCTGTTGGATCAACGCCCTAGTGTGAAGCCTAGGTTGCCCGGAAAGTAGAATTGACGTTAACTTTCATACTGGTTGCAATAATTCGTTTCATACGATGGAAAAACTGTTGTATTTATATTGTATTTTATGCTTCTGGCGTTGACTTCTAAGGCACTAACTATTCCATCTGGTGGAGCAACGCCCTAGAGTGAAGCCTAAGTTGCCCGGAACGTAGCAATTACCATCACTTTCAAACTGGTTGCAAATATTCCTGTTATATGATTCAAAAAACTGTTGTATTTTTATTGCATTTTATGCTCCGGGCATTAACTTCTAAGGCCCTAACTATTCAATCTGTAAGAGCAACGCCCTAGGATGTAGCCTAGGTTGCCCGTAAAGTAGAAATGACCATAGCTTTCATACTGGTTGCAATTATTCGTTTTGTATGATGGAAAAACTGTTGTATTTATATTGTATTTTATGCATCTGGTGTTCACTTCTTAGGCCCTAACTATTCGATCTGGCGGAACAACGCCCTATGGTGAAGCCTAGGTTGACCGGGACGTAGAAATGACCATAACTTTCACACCGGTAGCAATTATTCGTTTTACACGATGGAAAAACTGTTCTATTTATTTTGTATTTTATGCATCGGGCGTTGACTTCTAAGGTCCTAACTGTTTGATCTGGTGGAGCAACGGCCTAGGCGTGAAGCCTAGGTTGCCCGGAACGTAGAAATGACCATAACTTTCACACTGGTTGCTATTATTCGTTCTATACGATGGAAAAACTGTTATATTTATATTGTATCTTATGCTTCTGGCGTTGACTTCTTAGGCCCTAACAATTCGATCTGGTGGAACAAGGCCCCAGAGTGATGCCTAGGTTGCCCGGAACGTAGAAATGATCATAACTTTCATACTGGTTGCAATTATTCGTTTTATATGATGGAAGAACCGTTGTATTTATATTGTATTTTATGCTGCTGGCGTTCACTTCTTAGGCTCTAACTATTCGATCTGGTGGAACAACGCCCTGGGGTGAAGCCTAGGTTGCCGGAACGTAGAAATGATCATAACTTTCACACTGGTTGCTATTATTCGTTTTATACGATGGAAAAACTGTTCCATTTATTTTGTACTTTATGCTTCGGGCGTTGACTTCTAAGGAACTAACTGTTTGATCTGTTGGAGCAACACCCTAGAGTGAAGCCTATGTTGCCCGGAACGTAGAAATGACCATAACGTTCATACTGGTTGCAGTTATTCGTTTTATATGATGGAAGAACTGTTGTATTTATATTGTATTTTATGCTGCCGGCGTTCACTTCTTAGGCCCTAACAATTCGATCTGGTGGAAGAACGCCCTAGAGTGAAGCCTATTTTGCCTGGAACGTACGAATGACCATCACTTTCACACGGGTTGCAATTATTCCTGTTATAGGATGGAAAGACGGTTGTATTTTTATTGTATTTTATACTTCAGGCGTTGACTTCTGAGGCCGTAGCTATTCGATGTGGTGGAAGAACGCCATAGAGTGAAGCCTAGATTGCACGGAACGTAGAAATGACCATAAGTTTCATACTGGTTGCAATTATTCGTTTTATACGATGGAAAAACTGTTGTATTTATATTGTATTTTATGCTTCTGGCGTTCACTTCTTAGGCCCTAACTATTCGACCTGGTGGAACAACGGCCTAGGGTGAAGCCTAGGTTGCCCGGAACGTAGAAATGACCATAACTTTTACACTGGTAGCAATTGTTCGTTTTATACAATGGAAAAACTGTTCCATTTATTTTGTATTTTATGCTTCGGGCGTTGACTTCTAAGGTCCTACCTGTTTGATCTGGTGGAGCAACGCCCTAGAGTGAAGCCTAGGTTGCCCGGAACGTAGAAATGACCATAACTTTCACACTGGTTGCTATTATTCGTTTTATACGATGGAAAAACTTTTATATTTATATTGTATTTTATGCTTCTGGCGTTGACTTCTTAGGCCCTAACTATTCGATCTGGTGGAACAACGCCGTAGAGTGAAGCCTAGGTTGCCCGGAACGTAGAAATGACCATAACTTTCACACTGGTTCCTATTATTCGTTTTATACGATGGAAAAGCTGTTGTATTTATACCGTATTTTATGCTTCTGGCGTTGACTTCTAAGGCCCTAACTATTCCATCTGGAGGAACAACGACCTAGGGTGAAGCCTAGGTTGCCCGGAACGTAGAAATGACCATCACTTTCAATCTGGTTGCAATTAATCCTTTTATACGATGGAAAAACTGTTGCATTTTTATTGCATTTTATGCGTCGGGCGTTGACCTCTAAGGCCCTAACTATTCGATCTGGCGGAACAACGACCTGGGGTGAAGCCTAGGTTGCCCGGAACGTAGAAATGACCATAACTTTCACACAGGTTGCAATTATTCGTTTTGTACGATGGAAAAGCTGTTGTATTTATATCGTATTTTATGCTTCTGGCGTTGACTTCTTAGGCCGTAACTATTCGATCTCGTGGAGTAACACCCTGGAATGAAGCCTAGGTTGCGCGGAACGTAGAATTGGCCATCACTTTCAAACTGGTTGCAATAATTCCTGTTATATGATGGAAACACTGTTGTATTTTTATTGCATTTTATGCTTCGGGCGTTGACTTCTAAGACCCAAACTATTCAATCTGTTGGAGCAACGGCCTAGGGTGAAGCCTAGGTTGCGCGGAAAGTAGAAATGACCTTAAGTTTCATACTGGTTGCAATTATTCGTTTTATACAATGGAAAAACTGTTGTATTTATATTGTATTTTATGCTTCTGGCGTTGACTTCTAAGACCCTAGCTATTCGATCTAGTGGAGCAACGCCCTAGAGTGAAGCCTAGGTTGCCCGGAACGTAGAAATGACCATCACTTTCAAACTGGTTGAAATTATTCGTTTAATACGATGGAAAAGCTGTTGCATCTTCATTGTATTTTATGATTCTGGCGCTGACATCTAAGGTCCTCGATCTGGTGGAGCAACGCCCCAGAGTGAAGCCTAGGTTGCCCGGAACGTAGAAATGACCATCACTTTCACACTGGTTGAAATTATTCGTTTAATACGATGGAAAAGCTGTTGCATCTTCATTGTATTTTATGATTCTGGCGTTGACTTCTAAGGCCCTAACTATTCGATCTGGTGGAGCAACGCCCTAGAGTGAAGCCTAGGTTGCCCGGAACGTAGAAATGACCTTAAGTTTCATACTGGTTGCAATTATTCGTTTTATACAATGGAAAAACTGTTGTATTTATATTGTATTTTATGCTTCTGGCGTTGACATCTAAGGCCCTAACTATTCTATCTGGTGGATCAACGCCCTAGAGTGAAGCCTAGGTTGCCCGGAACGTAGAAATAACCATCACTTTCACACTGGTTGAAATTATTCGTTTAATACGATGGAAAAACTGTTCTATTTATTTTGTACTTTATGCTTCGGGCGTTGACTTCTAAGGAACTAACTGTTTGATCTGTTGGAGCAACGCCCTAGAGTGAAGCCTAGGTTGCCCGGAACGTAGAAATGACCATAACTTTCACACTGGATGCTATTATTCGTTCTATACGATGGAAAAACTGTTATATTTATATTGTATCTTATGCTTCTAGCGTTGACTTCTTAGGCCCTAACATTTCGATCTTGTGGAACAACGCCCTAGAGTGAAGCCTAGGTTGCCTCGAACGTACAAATGACCATCACTTTCACACGGGTTGCAATTATTCCTGTTATAGGATGGAAAGACTGTTGTATTTTTATTGTATTTTATGCTTCGGGCGTTGACTGCTAAGGCACTAACTATTCAATCTGTTGGATCAACGCCCTAGAGTGAAGCCTAGGTTGCTCGGAAAGTAGAAATGACCACAAGTTTCATACTGGTTGCAATTACTCGTTTTATACGGTTGAAAAACTGTTGTATTTATATTCTATTTTATGCTTCCGGCGTTGACTTCTTATGCCCTAACTATTCCATCTGGTGGAACAACACCCTATGGTGAAGCCTAGGTTGCCCGGAACGTAGAAATGACCATAACTTTCACACTGGTTGCAATTATTCGTTCTATACGATGGAAAAACTGTTATATTTATATTGTATCTTATGCTTCTGGCGTTGACTTCTTAGGCACTAACAATTCGATCTGGTGGAACAACGCCCTAGAGTGAAGCCTAGGTTGCCTGGAACATACAAATGACCATCACCTTCACACGGGTTGCAATTATTCCTGTTATAGGATGGAAAGACTGTTGTATTTTTATTGTATTTTATGCTTCAGGCGTTGACTTCTGAGGCCGTAGCTATTTGATGTGGGGGAAGAACGCCATAGAGTGAAGCCTAGGTGGCCCGGAACGTAGAAATGACCATAACTTTCATACTGGTTGCAATTACTCGTTTTATACGATAGAAAAACTGTTGTAGTTATATTGTATTTTATGCTTCTGGCGTTGACTTCTAATGCTCTAACTATTCGATCTGGAGGAGCAACGCCCTAGAGTGAAGCCTAGGTTGCCCGGAACGTAGAAATGACCATCACTTCCATACTGGTAGCAATTATTCGTTTTATACCATGGAAAAACTGTTGTGTTTATATTGTATTTTATTCTTCTGACGTTGACTTCTAAGGTCCTAACTATTATATCTGGTGGAGCAACGCCCTAGAGTGAAGCCTAGGTTGCCCGGAACGTAGAAATGACCATCACTTTCAAACTGGTTGCAATTAATCCTTTTATACGATGGAAAAACTGTTGTATTTTTATTGCATTTTATGCTTCGGGCATTAACTTCTAAGGCCCTAACTATTCAATCTGTAAGAGCAACGCCCTAGGGTCAGGCTAGGTTGCCCGAAAAGTAGAAATGACCCTAGCTTTCATACTGGTTGCAATTATTCGTTTTGTATGATGGAAAAACTGTTATATTTATATTGTATTTTATGCTTCTGGCGTTCACTTCTTAGGCCCGAACTATTCGATCTGGTGGAATAACGCCCTATGGTGAAGCCTAGGTTGACCGGAACGTAGAAATGACCATAACTTTCACACTGGTTGCTATTATTCGTTTTACACAATGGAAAAACTGTTCTATTTATTTTGTATTTTATGCATCGGGCGTTGACTTCTTAGGCCCTAACAATTCGATCTGGTGGAACAACGCCCTACAGTGAAGCATAGGTTGCCTGGAACGTACAAATGACCATCACTTTCACACGGGTTGCAATTATTCCTGTTATAGGACGGAAAGACTGTTGTATTTTTATTGTATTTTATGCTTCAGACATTGACTTCTGAGGCCGTTGCTATTCGATGTAGTGGAAGAACGCCATAGAGTGAAGCCTAGGTTGTCCGGAACGTAGAAATGACCATAACTTTCATACTGGCTGCAATTATTCGTTTTATACGTTGGAAAAACTGTTGTATTTATATTGTATTTTATGCTTCTGGCGTTGACTTCTAAGGCTCTAACTATTCGATCTGGAGGAGCAACGCCCTAGAGTGAAGCCTAGGTTGCCCGGAACATAGAAATGACCATCACTTTCAAACTGGTTGCAATTATTCCTGTTATATGATGGAAAAACTGTTGTAATTATATTGTATTTTATGCTTCGGGCGTTGACTGCTAAGGCCCGAACTATTCAATCTGTTGGAGCAACACCCTAGAGTGAAGCCTAGGTTGCCCGGAACGTAGAAATGACCATAACTTTCAAACTGGTTGCAATTATTCCTGTTATATGATGGAAAAACTGTTATATTTATATTGTATTTTATGCTTCGGGCGCTGACTTCTAAGGCCCTAGCTATTCAATCTGCTGGATCAACGCCCTAGAGTGAAGCCTACGTTGCCCGGAACTTAGAAATGACCATAACTTTCACACGGGTAGCAATTATTCGTTTTATACGATGGAAAAACTGTTGTATTTATATTGTATTTCATGCTTCTGACATTGACTTCTAAGGCCCTAGCTATTCGATCTGGTGGAGCAACGCCCTAGGGTGAAGCCTAGGTTGCCCGGAACGTAGAAATGACCATCACTTTCAAACTGGTTGCAATTAATCCTTTTATACGATGGAAAAACTGTTGTATTTATATTGTATTTTATGCTTCGGGCGTTGACTTCTTAGGCCGTAACTATTCGATCTGGTGCAGCAACGCCCTGGAGTGAAGCCTAGGTTGCGCGGAACGTAGAATTGGCCATCACTTTCAAACAGGTTGCAATTATTCCTATTATATGATGGAAAGACTGTTGTATTTTTATTGTATTTTATGCTTCCGGCGTTGACTTCTAAGGCCCTAACTATTCAATCTGTTGGAACAACGCCCTAGGGTGAAGCCTGGGTTGCCCGGACAGTAGAAATGACGTTAACTTTCATACTGGTTGCACTTAGTCGTTTTATACGATGGAAAAACTGTTGTATTTATATTGTATTTTATGCTTCTGGCGTTGACTTCTAAGGCACTAACTATTCGATCTGGTGGAGCATCGCCCTAGAGTGAAACCTAAGTTGCCCGGAACGTAGCAATTACCATCACTTTCAAACTGTTTGCAAATATTCCTATTATATGATGGAAAAACTGTTGTATTTTTATTGCATTTTATGCTTCGGGCATTAACTTCTAAGGCCCTAACTATTCAATCTGTAAGAGCAACGCCCAAATGTGTAGCCTAGGTTGCCCGTAAAGTAGAAATGACGCTAGCTTTCATACTGGTTGCAATTATTCGTTTTGTATGATGGAAAAACTGTTGTATTTATATTGTATTTTATGCTTCTGGCGTTCACTTCTTAGGCCCTAACCATTCGATCTGGTGGAATAACGCCCTATGGTGAAGCCTAGGTTGACCGGAACGTAGAAATGACCATAACTTTCACACCGGTAGCAATTATTCGTTTTACACGATTAAAAACTGTTCTATTTATTTTGTATTTTATGCATCGGGCGTTGACTTCTAAGGCCCTAGCTATTCAATCTGTTGGATCAACGCCCTAGTGTGAAGCCTAGGTTGCCCGGAAAGTAGAATTGACGTTAACTTTCATACTGGTTGCAATAATTCGTTTCATACGATGGAAAAACTGTTGTATTTATATTGTATTTTATGCTTCTGGCGTTGACTTCTAAGGCACTAACTATTCCATCTGGTGGAGCAACGCCCTAGAGTGAAGCCTAAGTTGCCCGGAACGTAGCAATTACCATCACTTTCAAACTGGTTGCAAATATTCCTGTTATATGATTCAAAAAACTGTTGTATTTTTATTGCATTTTATGCTCCGGGCATTAACTTCTAAGGCCCTAACTATTCAATCTGTAAGAGCAACGCCCTAGGATGTAGCCTAGGTTGCCCGTAAAGTAGAAATGACCATAGCTTTCATACTGGTTGCAATTATTCGTTTTGTATGATGGAAAAACTGTTGTATTTATATTGTATTTTATGCATCTGGTGTTCACTTCTTAGGCCCTAACTATTCGATCTGGCGGAACAACGCCCTATGGTGAAGCCTAGGTTGACCGGGACGTAGAAATGACCATAACTTTCACACCGGTAGCAATTATTCGTTTTACACGATGGAAAAACTGTTCTATTTATTTTGTATTTTATGCATCGGGCGTTGACTTCTAAGGTCCTAACTGTTTGATCTGGTGGAGCAACGGCCTAGGCGTGAAGCCTAGGTTGCCCGGAACGTAGAAATGACCATAACTTTCACACTGGTTGCTATTATTCGTTCTATACGATGGAAAAACTGTTATATTTATATTGTATCTTATGCTTCTGGCGTTGACTTCTTAGGCCCTAACAATTCGATCTGGTGGAACAAGGCCCCAGAGTGATGCCTAGGTTGCCCGGAACGTAGAAATGATCATAACTTTCATACTGGTTGCAATTATTCGTTTTATATGATGGAAGAACCGTTGTATTTATATTGTATTTTATGCTGCTGGCGTTCACTTCTTAGGCTCTAACTATTCGATCTGGTGGAACAACGCCCTGGGGTGAAGCCTAGGTTGCCGGAACGTAGAAATGATCATAACTTTCACACTGGTTGCTATTATTCGTTTTATACGATGGAAAAACTGTTCCATTTATTTTGTACTTTATGCTTCGGGCGTTGACTTCTAAGGAACTAACTGTTTGATCTGTTGGAGCAACACCCTAGAGTGAAGCCTATGTTGCCCGGAACGTAGAAATGACCATAACGTTCATACTGGTTGCAGTTATTCGTTTTATATGATGGAAGAACTGTTGTATTTATATTGTATTTTATGCTGCCGGCGTTCACTTCTTAGGCCCTAACAATTCGATCTGGTGGAAGAACGCCCTAGAGTGAAGCCTATTTTGCCTGGAACGTACGAATGACCATCACTTTCACACGGGTTGCAATTATTCCTGTTATAGGATGGAAAGACGGTTGTATTTTTATTGTATTTTATACTTCAGGCGTTGACTTCTGAGGCCGTAGCTATTCGATGTGGTGGAAGAACGCCATAGAGTGAAGCCTAGATTGCACGGAACGTAGAAATGACCATAAGTTTCATACTGGTTGCAATTATTCGTTTTATACGATGGAAAAACTGTTGTATTTATATTGTATTTTATGCTTCTGGCGTTCACTTCTTAGGCCCTAACTATTCGACCTGGTGGAACAACGGCCTAGGGTGAAGCCTAGGTTGCCCGGAACGTAGAAATGACCATAACTTTTACACTGGTAGCAATTGTTCGTTTTATACAATGGAAAAACTGTTCCATTTATTTTGTATTTTATGCTTCGGGCGTTGACTTCTAAGGTCCTACCTGTTTGATCTGGTGGAGCAACGCCCTAGAGTGAAGCCTAGGTTGCCCGGAACGTAGAAATGACCATAACTTTCACACTGGTTGCTATTATTCGTTTTATACGATGGAAAAACTTTTATATTTATATTGTATTTTATGCTTCTGGCGTTGACTTCTTAGGCCCTAACTATTCGATCTGGTGGAACAACGCCGTAGAGTGAAGCCTAGGTTGCCCGGAACGTAGAAATGACCATAACTTTCACACTGGTTCCTATTATTCGTTTTATACGATGGAAAAGCTGTTGTATTTATACCGTATTTTATGCTTCTGGCGTTGACTTCTAAGGCCCTAACTATTCCATCTGGAGGAACAACGACCTAGGGTGAAGCCTAGGTTGCCCGGAACGTAGAAATGACCATCACTTTCAATCTGGTTGCAATTAATCCTTTTATACGATGGAAAAACTGTTGCATTTTTATTGCATTTTATGCGTCGGGCGTTGACCTCTAAGGCCCTAACTATTCGATCTGGCGGAACAACGACCTGGGGTGAAGCCTAGGTTGCCCGGAACGTAGAAATGACCATAACTTTCACACAGGTTGCAATTATTCGTTTTGTACGATGGAAAAGCTGTTGTATTTATATCGTATTTTATGCTTCTGGCGTTGACTTCTTAGGCCGTAACTATTCGATCTCGTGGAGTAACACCCTGGAATGAAGCCTAGGTTGCGCGGAACGTAGAATTGGCCATCACTTTCAAACTGGTTGCAATAATTCCTGTTATATGATGGAAACACTGTTGTATTTTTATTGCATTTTATGCTTCGGGCGTTGACTTCTAAGACCCAAACTATTCAATCTGTTGGAGCAACGGCCTAGGGTGAAGCCTAGGTTGCGCGGAAAGTAGAAATGACCTTAAGTTTCATACTGGTTGCAATTATTCGTTTTATACAATGGAAAAACTGTTGTATTTATATTGTATTTTATGCTTCTGGCGTTGACTTCTAAGACCCTAGCTATTCGATCTAGTGGAGCAACGCCCTAGAGTGAAGCCTAGGTTGCCCGGAACGTAGAAATGACCATCACTTTCAAACTGGTTGAAATTATTCGTTTAATACGATGGAAAAGCTGTTGCATCTTCATTGTATTTTATGATTCTGGCGCTGACATCTAAGGTCCTCGATCTGGTGGAGCAACGCCCCAGAGTGAAGCCTAGGTTGCCCGGAACGTAGAAATGACCATCACTTTCACACTGGTTGAAATTATTCGTTTAATACGATGGAAAAGCTGTTGCATCTTCATTGTATTTTATGATTCTGGCGTTGACTTCTAAGGCCCTAACTATTCGATCTGGTGGAGCAACGCCCTAGAGTGAAGCCTAGGTTGCCCGGAACGTAGAAATGACCTTAAGTTTCATACTGGTTGCAATTATTCGTTTTATACAATGGAAAAACTGTTGTATTTATATTGTATTTTATGCTTCTGGCGTTGACATCTAAGGCCCTAACTATTCTATCTGGTGGATCAACGCCCTAGAGTGAAGCCTAGGTTGCCCGGAACGTAGAAATAACCATCACTTTCACACTGGTTGAAATTATTCGTTTAATACGATGGAAAAGCTGGTGCATCTTCATTGTATTTTATGATTCTGGCGCTGACTTCTAAGGTCCTCCATCTGGTGGAGCAACGCCCTAGAGTGAAGCCTAGGTTGCCCGGAACGTAGAAAAGACCATCACTTTCAAACTGGTTGCAACTAAACCTTTTATACGATGGAAAAACTGTTGTATTTTTATTGCATTTTATGCTTCGGGCATTGACTTCTAAGGCCCTAACTATTCAATCTGTTGGAGCAACGCCCTAGGGTGTAGCCTAGGTTGCCCGGAAAGTAGAAATGACCATAACTTCCACACTGGTAGCATTTATTCGTTTTATACAATGGAAAAACCGTTCTATTTATTTTGTATTTTATGCTTCGGGCGTTGACTTCTAAGGCCGTAACTATTCGATCTGGTGGAGCAACGCCCTGGAGTGAAACCTAGGTTGCCCGGAACGTAGAAATGACCACTACTATCACACTGGTTGATTATTATTCCTGCTACACGATGGAAAAGCTGTTGTATTTTTATTGCATTTTATGCTTCTGGCGTTCACTTCTTAGGCCCTAACTATTCGATCTGGTGGAACAACGGCCTAGGGTGAAGCCTAGGTAGCCCGGTACGTAGAAATGACCATAACTTTCACATTGGTTACAATTATTTGTTTTATACGATGGAAAAGCTGTTGTATTTATATCGTATTTTATGCTTCTGGCGTTGACTTCTTAGGCCCTAACTATTCCATCTGGTGGAACAACGCCCTAGGGTAAAGCCCAGGTTGCGCGGAACGTAGAAATGACCATAACTTTCACACTGGTAGCAATTATTAATTTTATACGATGGAAAAACTGTTTTATTTATTTTGTATTTTATGCTTCGGGCGTTGACTTCTAAGGCCCTAACTGTTCGATCTGGTAGAGCAACGCCCTAGAGTGAAGCCTAGGTTGCCCGGTACGTAGAAATGACCATAACATTCACACTGGTAGCAATTATTCGTTTTATACGATGGAAAAACTGTTTTATTTATTTTGTATTTTATGCTTCGGGCGTTGACTTCTAAGGCCCTAACTATTCCATCTGGTGGAGCAACGCCCTAGAGTGCAGCCTAGGTTGCCTGGAACGTAGAAATGACCATCACTTTCACACGGGTTGCAATTATTCCTGTTATAGGATGGAAAGGCTGTTGCATTTTTATTGTATTTTATACTTCAGGCGTTGACTTCTGAGGCCGTAGCTATTCGGTGAGGTGGAAGAACGCCATACAGTGAAGCCTAGGTTGCCCGGAACGTACAAATGACTATAACTTTTACACTGGTAGCAATTATTCGTTTTATACGATGGAAAAGCTGTTATATTTATATTGTATTTTAAGCTTCTGGCGTTGACTTCTGAGGCCGTTGCTATTCGATGTGGCGGAAGAACGCCATAGAGTGAAGCCTAGGTAGCCCGGAACGTAGAAAGGACCATAACTTTTACACTGGTAGCAATTATTCGTTTTATACAATGGAAAAACTGTTCTATTTATTTTGTATTTAATGCTTCGGGCGTTGACTTCTAAGGCCCTAACTGTTTGATCTGTTGGAGCAACGCCCTAGAGTGAAGCCTAGGTTGCCTGGAACGTAGAAATGACCATCCCTTTCACACGGGTTGCTATCATTCGTTTTATATGATGGAAAAACTGGTGTATTTATATTGTATTTTATGCTTCTGGCCTTCACTTCTTAGGCCCTAACTATTCGATCTGGTGGAACAACGGCCTAGGGTGAAGCCTAGGTTGCCCGGAACGTAGAAATGACCATCACTTTCACACTGGTTGCAATTATTCGTTTTATACGATGGAAAAACTGTTGCATCTTTATCGTATTTTATGCTTCTGGCGTTGACTTCTTAGGCCGTAACTATTCGACCTGGTGGAGCAACGCCCTGGATTGAAACCTAGTTTGCCCGGAACGTAGAAATGACCACTACTATCACACTGGATGCAAATTATTCCTGCTATACGATGGAAAAACTGTTCTATTTATTTTGTATTTAATGCTTCGGGCGCTGACTTCTAAGGCCCTAACTGTTTGATCTGGTGGAGCAACGCCCTAGAGTGAAGCCTAGGTTGCCCGGAACGTAGAAATGATCATAACTTTCACACTGGTTGCTATTATTCGTTTTATACGATGGAGAAACTGTTACATTTATATTGTATTTTATGCTTCTGGCGTTGACTGCTTAGGCCCTAACTATTCGATCTTGTGGAACAACGCCCTGGAGTGAAGCCTAGGTTGCCTGGAACGTAGAAATGACCATCACTTTCACACGGGTTGCAATGATTCCTGTTATAGGATGGAAATACTGTTGTATTTTTATTGTATTTTATACTTCAGGCGTTGACTTCTGCGGCCGTAGCTATTCGATGCGGTGGAAGAACGCCATACAGTGAAGCCTAGGTTGCCCGGAATGTAGAAATGACCATAAGTGTCATACTTGTTGCAATTATTCGTTTTATACGAAGGAAAAACTGTTGTATTTATATTGTATTTTATGCTTCTGGCGTTCACTTCTTAGGTCCTAACTATTCGATCTGGTGGTACAACGCCCTAGGGTGAAGCCTAGGTTGCCCAGAACGTAGAAATGACCATAACTTTTACACTGGTAGCATTTATTCGTTTTATACAATGGAAAAACCGTTCTATTTATTTTGTATTTTATGCTCCGGGCGTTGACTTCTAAGGCCGTAACTATTCGATCTGGTGGAGCAACGCCCTGGAGTGAAACCTAGCTTGCCCGGAGCGTAGAAATGACCACTACTATCATACTGGTTGATTATTATTCCTGCTACACGATGGAAAAGCTGTTGCATTTTTATTGCATTTTATGCTTCTGGCGTTCACTTCTTAGGCCCTAACTATTCGATCTGGTGGAACAACGGCCTAGGGTGAAGCCTAGGTCGCCCGGAACGTAGAAATGACCATAACTCTCACACTGGTTGCTATCATTCGTTTTATACGATGGAAGAACTGTTATATTTATATTGTATTTTATGCTTCTGGCGTTGACTTCTTAGGCCCTAACTGTTCGATCTGGTAGAGCAACGCCCTAGAGTGAAGCCTAGGTTGCCCGGTACGTAGAAATGACCATAACATTCACACTGGTAGCAATTATTCGTTTTATACGATGGAAAAACTGTTTTATTTATTTTGTATTTTATGCTTCGGGCGTTGACTTCTAAGGCCCTAACTATTCCATCTGGTGGAGCAACGCCCTAGAGTGCAGCCTAGGTTGCCTGGACCGTAGAAGTGACCATCACTTTCACACGGGTTGCAATTATACCTGTTATAGGATGGAAAGGCTGTTGCATTTTTATTGTATTTTATACTTCAGGCGTTGACTTCTGAGGCCGTAGCTATTCGGTGAGGTGGAAGAACGCCATACAGTGAAGCCTAGGTTGCCCGGAACGTACAAATGACTATAACTTTTACACTGGTAGCAATTATTCGTTTTATACGATGGAAAAGCTGTTATATTTATATTGTATTTTATGCTTCTGGCGTTGACTTCTGAGGCCGTTGCTATCCGATGTGGTGGAAGAACGCCATAGAGTGAAGCCTAGGTTGCCCGGAACGTAGAATTGGCCATCACTTTCAAACTGGTTGCAATTATTCCTGTTATATGATGGTAACACTGTTGTATTTTTTTTGTATTTTATGGTTCGGGCGTTGACTTCTACGGCCCTAACTATTGAACCTATTGGAGCAACGCCCTAGGGTGAAGCCTAGGTTGCTCGGAAAGTAGAAATGACCATAAGTTTCATACTGGTTGCAAATATTCGTTTTATACAATGGAAAAACTGTTGTATTTATATTGTATTTTATGCGTCTGGCGTTGACTTCTAAGGCCCTGGCTATTCGATCTAGTGGAGCAACGCCCTAGAGTGAAGCCTAGGTTGCCCGGAAAGGAGAAATGACCATCACTTTCAAACTGGTTGCAATTAATCCTGTTATATGGTGGAAGAACTGTTGTATTTTTATTGCATTTTATGCTTCTGGCGTTGACTTCTTAGCCCCTAACTATTCGATCTGGTGGAACAACGGCCTAGGGTGAAGCCTAGGTTGCCCGGAACGTAGAAATGACCATAACTTTACACTGGTAGCAATTATTCGTTTTATACAATGGAAAAACTGTTTTATTTATTTTGTATTTAATGCTTCGGGCGTTGGCTTCTAAGGCCCTAACTGTTTGATCTGGTGGAGCAACGCCCTAGAGTGAAGCCTAGGTTGCGCGGAAAGTAGAAATGACAATAACTTTCACACTGGGTGCAATTATTCGTTTTATACGATGGAAAAGCTGTTGCATCTTTATTGTATTTTATGCTTCTGTTGTTGACGTCTAAGGCCGTAGCTATTAGATGTGGTGGAGCAACGCACTAGAGTGACGCCTAGGTTGCCCGGAACGTGGAATGACCATTACTTTCGCAATGTTTGCAATTATTCATTTTATACGATGGAAAAACTGTTGTACTTATATTGTATTTTATGCTTCTGGCGTTGACTTATTAGGCCCTAACAATTCGATCTGGTGGAGCAACGCCCTAGAGTGATGCCTAGGTTGCCCGGAACGTAGAAACGACCATCACTTTCAAACTGGTTGCAATTAATCCTTTTATACGATGGAAAAAATGTTGTATTTATATTGTATTTTATGCTTCTGGCGTCGACTTCTGAGGCACTAACTATTCGATCTGGTGGAGCAACGCAATAGAGTGAAGCCTAGGTTGCCCGGAACGTAGAATTGGCCATCACTTTCAAACTGGTTGCAATTATTCCTGTTATATGATGGTAACACTGTTGTATTTTTTTTGCATTTCATGGTTCGGGCGTTGACTTCTACGACCCTAACTATTCAATCTGTTGGAGCAACGCCCTAGGGTGAAGCCTAGGTTGCTCGGAAAGTAGAAATGACCATAAGTTTCATACTGGTTGCAATTATTCGTTTTATACGATGGAAAAACTGTTGTATTTTTACTTTATTTTATGCTTCTGGCGTTGACTTCTAAGACACTAACTATTCGATCTGGTGGAGCAACGCCCTAGGGTGTAGCCTAGGTTGCCCGTAAAGTAGAAATGACCATAGCTTTCACACCGGTAGCAATTATTCGTTTTACACGATGGATAAACTGTTGTATTTATTTTGTATTTTATACATCGGGCGTTGACTTCTAAGACCCTAACTATTCAATCTGTTGGAGCAACGCCCGACGGTGAAGCCTAGGTTGCCCGGAAAGTAGAAATGACGTTAACTTTCATACTGGTTGCAATTATTCGTTTTATATGATGGAAGAACTGTTGTATTTATATTGTATTTTATGCTGCTGGCGTTCACTTCTTAGGCCCTAACTATTCGACCTGGTGGAACAACGCCCTGGGGTGGAGCCTAGGTTGCCCGGATCGTAGAAATGGAAATAACTTTCACACCGGTAGGAATTATTCGTTTTATACGATGGAAGAACAGTTCGATTTATTTTGTATTTTATGCTTCGGCCGTTGGCTTCTAAAGCCATAACTATTCGATCTGTTGGAGCAACGCCCTAGGGTGAAGCCGAGGTTGCCCGGAAAGTAGAAATGACCATAACTTTCATACTGGTTGCAATTATTCGTTTTATACGATGGAAAAACTGTTGTATTTATATTTTATTTTATGCTTCGGGCGTGACTTCTAAGGCCCTAAATATTCAATCTGTTGGATCAACACCCTAGGGTTAAGCCTAGGTTGCTCGGAATGTAGAGATGACCATAAGTCTCATACTGGTTGCAATTATTCGTTTTATACGATGGAAGAACTGTTGTATTTATATCGTATTTTATGCTTCGGGCGTTGACTTCTTAGGCCCTAACACTTCGTTCTGGTGGAGCAACGCCCTACAGTGAAGCCTAGGTTGCCCGGAACGTAGATATGACCTTAACCTTCACACAGGTTGCAATTATTCGTTTTATACGGTGTAACGGCTGTTGTATTTATATTGTATTTTATGCCTCTGGCGTTGGCTTCTAAGGCCGTAGCTATTAGATGTGGTGGAGCAACGCCCTAGAGTGACGCCTAGGGTGCTCGGAACGTAGAAATGACCATAACTTTCACACCGGTAGCAATTATTCGTTTTACACGATTAAAAACTGTTCTATTTATTTTGTATTTTATGCATCGGGCGTTGACTTCTAAGGCCCTAGCTATTCAATCTCTTGGATCAACGCCCTAGTGTGAAGCCTAGGTTGCCCGGAAAGTAGAATTGACGCTAACTTTCATACTGGTTGCAATAATTCGTTTTATACGATGGAAAAACTGTTCCATTTATTTTGTACTTTATGCTTCGGGCGTTGACTTCTAAGGCCCTAACTGTTCGATCTGGTAGAGCAACGCCCTAGAGTGAAGCCTAGGTTGCCCGGTACGTAGAAATGACCATAACATTCACACTGGTAGCAATTATTCGTTTTATACGATGGAAAAACTGTTTTATTTATTTTGTATTTTATGCTTCGGGCGTTGACTTCTAAGGCCCTAACTATTCCATCTGGTGGAGCAACGCCCTAGAGTGCAGCCTAGGTTACCTGGAACGTAGAAATGACCATCACTTTCACACGGGTTGCAATTATTCCTGTTATAGGATGGAAAGGCTGTTGCATTTTTATTGTATTTTATACTTCAGGCGTTGACTTCTGAGGCCGTAGCTATTCGGTGAGGTGGAAGAACGCCATACAGTGAAGCCTAGGTTGCCCGGAACGTACAAATGACTATAACTTTTACACTGGTAGCAATTATTCGTTTTATACGATGGAAAAGCTGTTATATTTATATTGTATTTTAAGCTTCTGGCGTTGACTTCTGAGGCCGTTGCTATTCGATGTGGCGGAAGAACGCCATAGAGTGAAGCCTAGGTAGCCCGGAACGTAGAAACGACCATCACTTTCAAACTGGTTGCAATTAATCCTTTTATACGATGGAAAAAATGTTGTATTTATATTGTATTTTATGCTTCTGGCGTCGACTTCTGAGGCACTAACTATTCGATCTGGTGGAGCAACGCAATAGAGTGAAGCCTAGGTTGCCCGGAACGTAGAATTGGCCATCACTTTCAAACTGGTTGCAATTATTCCTGTTATATGATGGTAACACTGTTGTATTTTTTTTGCATTTCATGGTTCGGGCGTTGACTTCTACGACCCTAACTATTCAATCTGTTGGAGCAACGCCCTAGGGTGAAGCCTAGGTTGCTCGGAAAGTAGAAATGACCATGAGTTTCATACTGGTTGCAATTATTCGTTTTATACGATGGAAAAACTGTTGTATTTTTACTTTATTTTATGCTTCTGGCGTTGACTTCTAAGACACTAACTATTCGATCTGGTGGAGCAACGCCCTAGGGTGTAGCCTAGGTTGCCCGTAAAGTAGAAATGACCATAGCTTTCACACCGGTAGCAATTATTCGTTTTACACGATGGATAAACTGTTGTATTTATTTTGTATTTTATACATCGGGCGTTGACTTCTAAGACCCTAACTATTCAATCTGTTGGAGCAACGCCCGACGGTGAAGCCTAGGTTGCCCGGAAAGTAGAAATGACGTTAACTTTCATACTGGTTGCAATTATTCGTTTTATATGATGGAAGAACTGTTGTATTTATATTGTATTTTATGCTGCTGGCGTTCACTTCTTAGGCCCTAACTATTCGACCTGGTGGAACAACGCCCTGGGGTGGAGCCTAGGTTGCCCGGATCGTAGAAATGGAAATAACTTTCACACCGGTAGGAATTATTCGTTTTATACGATGGAAGAACAGTTCGATTTATTTTGTATTTTATGCTTCGGCCGTTGGCTTCTAAAGCCATAACTATTCGATCTGTTGGAGCAACGCCCTAGGGTGAAGCCGAGGTTGCCCGGAAAGTAGAAATGACCATAACTTTCATACTGGTTGCAATTATTCGTTTTATACGATGGAAAAACTGTTGTATTTATATTTTATTTTATGCTTCGGGCGTGACTTCTAAGGCCCTAAATATTCAATCTGTTGGATCAACACCCTAGGGTTAAGCCTAGGTTGCTCGGAATGTAGAGATGACCATAAGTCTCATACTGGTTGCAATTATTCGTTTTATACGATGGAAGAACTGTTGTATTTATATCGTATTTTATGCTTCGGGCGTTGACTTCTTAGGCCCTAACACTTCGTTCTGGTGGAGCAACGCCCTACAGTGAAGCCTAGGTTGCCCGGAACGTAGATATGACCTTAACCTTCACACAGGTTGCAATTATTCGTTTTATACGGTGTAACGGCTGTTGTATTTATATTGTATTTTATGCCTCTGGCGTTGGCTTCTAAGGCCGTAGCTATTAGATGTGGTGGAGCAACGCCCTAGAGTGACGCCTAGGGTGCTCGGAACGTAGAAATGACCATTACTTTCACACTGGTTGCAATTATTCGTTTTATACGATGGAAAAGCTGTTGTATTTATATCGTATTTTATGTTTCTGGCGTTGACTTCTTAGGCCGTAACTATTCGATCTGGTGGAGCAACGCCTTGGTGTGAAGCCTAGGTTGCGCGGAACGTATAATTGGCCATCACTTTCAAACTGGGTGCAATTATTCCTGTTATATGATGGAAACACTGTTGTATTTTTATTGCATTTTATGCTTCGGGCGTTGACTTCTAAGGCCCTAACTATTCTATCTGTTGGAGCAACGGCCTAGGGTGAAGCCTAGGTTGCTTGAAAAGTAGAAATGACCATAAGTTTCATACTGGTTGCAAATATTCGTTTTATACAATGGAAAAACTGTTGTATTTATATTGTATTTTATGCGTCTGGCGTTGACTTCTAAGGCCCTAGCTATTCGATCTAGTGGAGCAACGCCCTAGAGTGAAGCCTAGGTTGCCCGGAAAGGAGAAATGACCATCACTTTCAAACTGGTTGCAATTAATCCTGTTATATGATGGAAAAACTGTTGTATTTTTATTGCATTTTATGCTTCTGGCGTTGACTTCTTAGCCCCTAACTATTCGATCTGGTGGAACAACGGCCTAGGGTGAAGCCTAGGTTGCCCGGAACGTAGAAATGACCATAACTTTACACTGGTAGCAATTATTCGTTTTATACAATGGAAAAACTGTTCTATTTATTTTGTATTTAATGCTTCGGGCGTTGGCTTCTAAGGCCCTAACTGTTTGATCTGGTGGAGCAACGCCCTAGAGTGAAGCCTAGGTTGCGCGGAAAGTAGAAATGACAATAACTTTCACACTGGGTGCAATTATTCGTTTTATACGATGGAAAAGCTGTTGCATCTTTATTGTATTTTATGCTTCTGTCGTTGACGTCTAAGGCCGTAGCTATTAGATGTGGTGGAGCAACGCACTAGAGTGACGCCTAAGTTGCCCGGAACGTGGAATGACCATTACTTTCGCAATGTTTGCAATTATTCATTTTATACGATGGAAAAACTGTTGTACTTATATTGTATTTTATGCTTCTGGCGTTGACTTCTTAGGCCCTAACAATTCGATCTGGTGGAGCAACGCCCTAGAGTGATGCCTAGGTTGCCCGGAACGTAGAAACGACCATCACTTTCAAACTGGTTGCAATTAATCCTTTTATACGATGGAAAAAATGTTGTATTTATATTGTATTTTATGCTTCTGGCGTTGACTTCTGAGGCACTAACTATTCGATCTGGTGGAGCAACGCAATAGAGTGAAGCCTAGGTTGCCCGGAACGTAGAATTGGCCATCACTTTCAAACTGGTTGCAATTATTCCTGTTATATGATGGTAACACTGTTGTATTTTTTTTGCATTTCATGGTTCGGGCGTTGACTTCTACGACCCTAACTATTCAATCTGTTGGAGCAACGACCTAGGGTGAAGCCTAGGTTGCCCGTAAAGTAGAAATGACCATAGCTTTCACACCGGTAGCAATTATTCGTTTTACACGATGGATAAACTGTTGTATTTATTTTGTATTTTATGCATCGGGCGTTGACTTCTAAGACCCTAACTATTCAATCTGTTGGAGCAACGCCCGACGGTGAAGCCTAGGTTGCCCGGAAAGTAGAAATGACGTTAACTTTCATACTGGTTGCAATTATTCGTTTTATATGATGGAAGAACTGTTGTATTTATATTGTATTTTATGCTGCTGGCGTTCACTTCTTAGGCCCTAACTATTCGACCTGGTGGAGCAACGCAATAGAGTGAAGCCTAGGTTGCCCGGAACGTAGAATTGGCCATCACTTTCAAACTGGTTGCAATTATTCCTGTTAGATGATGGTAACACTGTTGTATTTTTTTTGCATTTTATGCTTCTGGCGGTGACTTCTTAGGCCCTAACTATTCGATCTGGTGAAGCAATGCCTCAGAGTTAAGTCTAGGATGCCCGAAACGCCGACATGATCATTACTTTCACGCTTGTTGAAATTATTCCTGTTATACGATGAAAAGGCTGTTGTATTTGTGTTGTATTATATGCTTCAGGCGTAGGCTTCTAAGGCCGTAGCTATTCGATATGTTGGAGCACCGCCCTAGAGTGAAGCCTAGGATGCTCGGAACGTAGAAATGACCACTACTTTCACACTGTTTGCAATTATTCATTTAATACGATGGAAAAGCTGTTGCATTTGTATTGTATTTTATGCTTCGGGCGTTGACTTCTTAGGCCCTAACACTTCGATCTGGTGGAGCAACGCCCTACAGTGAAGCCTAGGTTGCCCGGAACGTAGATATGACCATAACCTTCACACAGGTTGCAATTATTCGTTTTATACGGTGTAACGGCTGTTGTATTTATATTGCATTTTATGCCTCTGGCGCTGGCTTTTAAGGCTGTAGCTATTAGATGTCGTGGAGCAACGCCCTAGAGTGACGCCTCGGGTGCTCGGAACGTAGAAATGACCATTACTTTCACACTGGTTGCAATTATTCGTTTTATACGATGGAAAAGCTATTGTATTTATATTGTATTTTAAGCTTCTGGCGTCGACTTCTAATTCACTAACTATTCGATCTGGTGGAGCAACGCAATAGAGTGAAGCCTAGGTTGCCCGGAACGTAGAATTGGCCATCACTTTCGAACTGGTAGCAATTATTCCTGTTATATGATGGTAACACTGTTGTATTTTTTTTGCATTTTATGGTTCGGGCGTTGACTTCTACGGCCCTAACTATTGAACCTGTTGGAGCAACGCCCTAGGGTGAAGCCTAGGTTGCTCGGAAAGTAGAAATGACCATAAGTTTCATACGGGTTGCAATTATTTGTTTTATACGAGGGAAAAACTGTTGTATTTATATTGTATTTTAAGCTTCTGGCGTCGACTTCTAAGGCACTATCTATTCGATCTGGTGGAGCAACGCAATAGAGTGTAGCCTAGGTTGCCCGGAACGTAGAATTGGCCATGGCTTTCAAACTGGTTGCAATTATTCCTGTTATATGATTGTAACACTGTTGTATTTTTTTTGCATTTTATGGTTCGGGCGTTGACTTCTACGGCCCTAACTATTGAACCTGTTGGAGCAACGCCCTAGGGTGAAGCCTAGGTTGCTCGGAAAGTAGAAATGACCATAAGTTTCATACTGGTTGCAATTATTTGTTTTATACGATGGAAAAACTGTTGTATTTATATTGTATTTTATGCTTCTGGCGTTGACTTCTTAGGCCCTAACTATTCGATCTGGTGGAGCAATGCCTCAGAGTTAAGTCTAGGATGCCCGAAACGCCGAAATGATCATTACTTTCACGCTTGTTGAAATTATTCCTGTTATACGATGAAAAGGCTGTTGTATTTATATTGTATTTTATGCTTGAGGCGTAGGCTTCTAAGGCCGTAGCTATTCGATATGGTGGAGCTCCGCCCTAGAGTGAAGCCTAGGATGCTCGGAACGTAGAAATGACCACTACTTTCACACTGTTTGCAATTATTCATTTAATACGATGGAAAAGCTGTTGTATTTATATCGTATTTTATGCGTCGGGCGTTGACTTCTTAGGCCCTAACACTTCGATCTGGTGGAGCAACGCCCTACAGTGAAGCCTAGGTTGCCCGTAACGTAGATATGACCATAACCTTCACACAGGTTGCAATTATTCGTTTAATACGGTGTAACGGCTGTTGTATTTATATTGTATTTTATGCCTCTGGCGTTGGCTTCTAAGGCCGTAGCTATTAGATGTGGTGGAGCAACGCCCTAGAGTGACGCCTAGGGTGCTCGGAACGTAGAAATGACCATTACTTTCACACTGTTTGCAATTATTCATTTAATACGATGGAAAAGCTGTTGTATTTATATCGTATTTTATGCTTCGGGCGTTCACTTCTTAGGCCCTAACTATTCGATCTGGTGGAACAACGCCCTGGGGTGAAGCCTAGGTTGCCCGAACGTAGAAATGACCATAACTTTCACACTGGTTGCTATTACTCGTTTTATACGATGGAAAAACTGTTCAATTTATATTGTATTTTGTGCTTCTGGCGTTGACTTTTAATGCACTAACTATTCGATCTGGCGGAGCAATGCCCTAGAGTGAAGCCGCGGTTTCCCGGAACGTAGAAATGGCCATCACTTTCAAACTGGTTGCAATTATTCCTGTTATATGATGGAAAAACTGTTGTATTTATATTGTATTTTATGCTTCGGGCGTTGACTGCGAAGGCCCTAACTATTCAATCTGTTTGATCAACGTCCTAGAGTGAAGCCTAGGTTGCTCGGAATGTAGAAATGACCATAACATTCACACTGGTTGAAATTATTCCTGTTATATGATGGAAAAACTGTTGTATTTTTAATGCATTTTATGCTTCGGGCATTGACTTCTAAGGCCCTAACTAATCAATCTGTTGGAGCAACGCCCTAGAGTGAAGCCTAGGTTACGCGGAACGTAGAAATGACCAGTACTTTCACACTGTTTGCAGTTACTCCTGTTATACGATGGAAAAACTGTTGCATCATTATTGAATTTTATGCTTCTGGCGTTGACTTCTAAGGCCCTAACTATTCGATCTGGTGGAGCAACGCCCTAGAGTGAAGCCCAGGTTGCCCGGAACGTAGAAATGTCCATCACTTTCAACTGGTCGAAATTATTCGTTTTATACGATGGAAAAACTGTTATATTTAAATTGTATTTTATGCTTCTGGCGATGATTTCTTAGGCCCTAACTATTCAATCTGGTGGAACAACTCCCTAGAGTGAGGCCTAGGTTGCCCGGAACGTAGAAATGACCATCACTTCCATACTGGTAGCAATCATTCGTTTTATACGATGGAAAAACTGTTGTATTTATATTGTATTTTATGCTTCTGGCGTTGACTTCTAAGGCACAAACTATTCGATCTGGTGGAGCAATGCCCTAGAGTGAAGCCTAGGTTGCCCGGAACGTAGAAATGACCATCACTTTCAAACTGGTTGCAATTAATCCTTTTATACGATGGAAAAACTGTTGTATTTTTATTGCAATTTTATGCTTCTTGCGTTGACTTCTGAGGCCGCAGCTATTCGATGTGGTGGAAGAACGCCATAGAGTGAAGCCTAGGTTGCCCGGAACGTAGAAATGGCCATAACTTTCATACTGGTGTCAATCATTCGTTTTATATGATGGAAGAACTGTTGTATTTTTATTGTATTTTATGCTTCAGGCGTTGACTTCTGAGGCCGTAGCTATTCCATGTGGTGGAAGAACGCCATAGAGTGAAGCCTAGGTTGCCCGGAACGTAGAAATGACCATAACTTTCACACTGGTTGCTATTATTCGTTTTATACGATGGAAAAACTGTTCTATTTATTTTGTATTTTATGCTTCGGGCGTTGACTTCTAAGGCCCTAACTATTCAATCTGTTGGAGCAACGCCCTAGGGTGAAGCCTAGGTTGCCCGGAAAGTAGAAATGACAATAACTTTCATACTTGTTGCAATTATTCGTTTTATACGATGGAAAAACTGTTGTATTTTTATTGTATTTTATGCTTCAGGGGTTGACTTCTGAGGCCGTAGCTATTCCATGTGGTGGAAGAACGCCATAGAGTGAAGCCTAGGTTGCCCGGAACGTAGAAATGACCATCACTTTCACACTGGTTGCAATTACTCCTGTTATACGATGGAAAAGCTCTTGTATATTTAATGTATTTTATGTTTCGGGTGTTGACTTCTATGGCCCTACCTATTCGATCTGGTGGAGCAACGCCCTACAGTCAAGCCTAGGTTGCCCGGAACGTAGAAATGACCATTACTTTCACAATGTTTCCAATTATTCATTTTATACGATGGAAAAACTGTTGTACTTATATTGTATTTTATTCTTATGGCGCTGAATTCTAAGTCCCTAGCTCTGCGATCTGGTGGAGCAACGCCCTAGAGTGAGGCCTAGGTTGCCCGGAACGTAGAAATGACCATAACTTTCACACTGGTAGCAATTAATCCTTTTATACGATGGAAAAACTGTTGTATTTTTATTGCAATTTTATGCTTCTTGCGTTGACTTCTGAGGCCGCAGCTATTCGATGTGGTGGAAGAACGCCATAGAGTGAAGCCTAGGTTGCCCGGAACGTAGAAATGGCCATAACTTTCATACTGGTGTCAATCATTCGTTTTATATGATGGAAGAACTGTTGTATTTTTATTGTATTTTACGCTTCAGGCGTTGACTTCTGAGGCCGTAGCTATTCCATGTGGTGGAAGAACGCCATAGAGTGAAGCCTAGGTTGCCCGGAACGTAGAAATGACCATAACTTTCACACTGGTTGCTATTATTCGTTTTATACGATGGAAAAACTGTTCTATTTATTTTGTATTTTATGCTTCGGGCGTTGACTTCTAAGGCCCTAACTATTCAATCTGTTGGAGCAACGCCCTAGGGTGAAGCCTAGGTTGCCCGGAAAGTAGAAATGACAATAACTTTCATACTTGTTGCAATTATTCGTTTTATACGATGGAAAAACTGTTGTATTTTTATTGTATTTTATGCTTCAGGCGTTGACTTCTGAGGCCGTAGCTATTCCATGTGGTGGAAGAACGCCATAGAGTGAAGCCTAGGTTGCCCGGAACGTAGAAATGACCATCACTTTCACACTGGTTGCAATTACTCCTGTTATACGATGGAAAAGCTCTTGTATATTTAATGTATTTTATGTTTCGGGTGTTGACTTCTATGGCCCTACCTATTCGATCTGGTGGAGCAACGCCCTACAGTCAAGCCTAGGTTGCCCGGAACGTAGAAATGACCATTACTTTCACAATGTTTCCAATTATTCATTTTATACGATGGAAAAACTGTTGTACTTATATTGTATTTTATTCTTATGGCGCTGAATTCTAAGTCCCTAGCTCTGCGATCTGGTGGAGCAACGCCCTAGAGTGAAACCTAGGTTGCCCGGAACGTAGAAATTACCATAACTTTCACACTCGTAGGAATTATTCGTTTTATACGATGGAACAACTGTTCTATTTATTTTGTATTTCATGCTTCGGGCGTTGACTGCTAAGGCCCTAACTATTCAATCTGTTGGAACAACGCCCTAGGGTGAAGCATAGGTTGCCCGGAAAGTAGAAATGACCATAACTTTCACACTGGTTGCTATTATTCGTTCTATACGATGGAACATCTGTTATATTTATATTGTATCTTATGCTTCTGGCGTTGACTTCTTAGGCCCTAACAATTCGATCTGGTGGAACAACGCCCTAGAATGAAGCCTAGGTTGCCTGGTACGTACAAATGACCATCACTTTCACACGGGTTGCAATGATTCCTGTTATAGGATGGAAAGACTGTTGTATTTTTATTGTATTTTATGCTTCAGGCGTTGACTTCTAAAGTCCTAACTATTCAATCTGTTGGAGCAACGCCCTAGGGTGAAGCCTAGGTTGCCCGGAAAGTGGAAAAGACAATAACCTTCACACTGGTTGCAATTATTCGTTTTATACAATGGAAAAGCTGTTGCACCTTTATTGTATTTTATGCTTCTGTCGTTGACACCTAAGGCCGTAGCTATTCGATGTGGTGGACCAACGCCCTAGAGTGACGCCTAGGTTGCCTGGAACGTAGAAATGACCATTACTTTCACAATGTTTCCAATTATTCATTTTATACGATGGAAAAACTGTTGTACCTATATTGTATTTTATTCTTATGGCGTTGAATTCTAATACCCTAGCTATGCGATCTGGTGGAGCAACGCCCTAGAGTGAAACCTAGGTTGCCCGGAACGTAGAAATTACCATAACTTCCACACTGATAACAATTATTCGTTTTATACGATGGAACAACTGTTCTATTTATTTTGTAATTCGTGCTTCGGGCGTTGACTTCTATGGCCCTAACTATTCAATCTGTTGGAACAACGACCTAGCGTGAGGCCTAGGTAGCCTGGAACGTAGAAATGACCATCACTTCCATACTGGTAGCAATTAATCCTTTTATACGATGGAAAAACTGTTGTATTTTTATTGCATTTTATGCTTACGGCGTTGACTTCTAAGGCCCTAACTATTCAATCTGTTGGAGCAACGCCCTAGGGTGAAGCCTAGGTTGCCCGGAACGTAGAAATGACGTTAACTTTCATACTGGTTGCAATTACTCGTTTTATACGATTGAAAAGCTGTTATATTTATATAGTATTTTATGCTTCTGGCTTTGCCTTCTTAGGCCCTAGCTGTTCGATCTGGTGGAACAACGCCCTAGAGTGAAGCCTAGGTTGCCCGGAACGTAGAAATGGCCATCACTTCCATACTGGTAGCAATTAATCCTTTTATACGATGGAAAAACTGTTGTATTTTTATTGCATTTTATGCTTCCGGCGTTGACTTCTAAGGCCCTAACTATTCAATCTGTTGGAGCAACGCCCTAGGGTGAAGCCTAGGTTGCCCGGAACGTAGAAATGACGTTAACTTTCATACTGGTTGCAATTTCTCGTTTTATACGATTGAAAAGCTGTTATATTTATATAGTATTTTATGCTTCTGGCTTTGCCTTCTTAGGCCCTAGCTGTTCGATCTGGTGGAACAACGCCCTAGAGTGAAGCCTAGGTATCCCGGAACGTAGAAATGAACATAACTTTCACACTGGTCGCTATTATTCGTTCTATACGATGGAAAAACTGTAACATTTATATCGTATCTTATGCTTCTGGCGTTGACTTCTTTGGCCCTAACAATTCGATCTTGTGGAACAACGCCCTGGGGTGAAGCCTAGGGTGCCCGGAACGTAGAAATGACCATAACTTTCACACTGGTTGCTATTATTCGTTTTATACGATGGAAAAACTGTTGTATTTATATCGTATTTTATGCTTCTGGCGTTGACTTCTTAGGCCGTAACTATTCGATCTGGTGGAACAACGACGCAGAGTGAAGCCTAGGTTGCCCGGAACGTAGAAATGACCATTACTTTCACACTGTTTGCAATTATTCGTTTTATACGATGGAAAAACTGTTGCATCTTTATCGTATTTCATGCTTCTGGCGTTGACTTCTTAGGCCGTAACTATCCGATCTGGTGGAGCAACGCCCTGGAGTGAAACCTGAGTTGCCCGGAACGTAGAAATGACCACTACTATCACACTGGTTGCAAATTATTCCTGCTATACGATGGAAAAACTGTTGTATTTTTATTGCATTTTATGCTTCTGGCGTTCACTGCTTGGGCCCTAACTATTCGATCTGGTGGAACAACGCCCTAGGGTGAAGCCTCGGTTGCCCGGAACGTAGAAATGACCATAGCTTTTACACTCGTAGCAATTATTCGCTTTATACAATGGAAAAACCGTTCTATTTATTTTGGATTTTATGCTTCCGGCGTTGACTACTCAGGCCCTAACTATTCATTCTGTTGGAGCAACGCACAAGGGTGAAGCCTAGGTTGCCCGGAAAGAAGAAATGACGTTAACTTTCATACTGGTTGCAATTATTCGTTTTATACGATGGAAAAACTGTTGTATTTATATTGTATTTTATGCTTCTGGCGTTGACGTCTAATGCCCTAACTATTCAATCTGTTGGAGCAACGCCCTAGGGTGTAGCCTAGGTTGCCCGGAAAGAAGAAATGACCCCAACATTCATACTGGTTGCAATTACTCGTTTTATATGATGGAAAAACTGTTGTATTTATATTGTATTTTATGCTTCTGGCGTTCACTTCTTAGGCCCTAACTATTCGATCTGGCGGAGCAACGCCCTAGAGTGAAGCCTAGGTTGCTCGGAATGTAGAAATGACCATAACTTTCATACTGGTTGCAATTATTCGTTTTATATGTTGGAAGAACTGTTGTATTTATATTGTATTTTATGCTGCTGGCGTTCACTTCTTAGGCCCTAACTATTCGATCTGGTGGAACAACGCCCTGGGGTGAAGCCTAGGTTGCCCGAACGTAGAAATGACCATAACTTTCACACTGGTTGCTATTATTCGTTTTATACGATGGAAAAACTGTTCAATTTATATTGTATTTTGTGCTTCTGGCGTTGACTTTTAATGCACTAACTATTCGATCTGGCGGAGCAATGCCCTAGAGTGAAGCCGCGGTTTCCCGGAACGTAGAAATGACCATCACTTTCAAACTGGTTGCAATTATTCCTGTTATATGATGGAAAAACTGTTGTATTTATATTGTATTTTATGCTTCGGGCGTTGACTGCGAAGGCCCTAACTATTCAATCTGTTTGATCAACGTCCTAGAGCGAAGCCTAGGTTGCTCGGAATGTAGAAATGACCATAACATTCACACTGGTTGAAATTATTCGTTTAATACGGTGGAAAAGCTGTTGCATCTTTATTGTATTTTATGACTCTGGCGTTGACTTCTAAGGCCCTAACTATTCGATCTGGCGGAGCAACGCCCTAGAGTGAAGCAGAGGTTTCCCGGAACGTAGAAATGACCATCCCTTTCAAACTGGTTGCAATTATTCCTGTTATATGCTGGAAAAACTGTTGTATTTTTAATGCATGTTATGCTTCGGGCATTGACTTCTAAGGCCCTAACTAATCAATCTGTTGGAGCAACGCCCTAGAGTGAAGCCTAGGTTACCCGGAACGTAGAAATGACCAGTACTTTCACACTGTTTGCAGTTACTCCTGTTATACGATGGAAAAACTGTTGCATCATTATTGAATTTTATGCTTCTGGCGTTGACTTCTAAGGCCCTAACTATTCGATCTGGTGGAGCAACGCCCTAGAGTGAAGCCCAGGTTGCCCGGAACGTAGAAATGGCCATCACTTTCAACTGGTTGAAATTATTCGTTTTATACGATGGAAAAACTGTTATATTTAAATTGTATTTTATGCTTCTGGCGATGATTTCTTAGGCCCTAACTATTCAATCTGGTGGAACAACTCCCTAGAGTGAGGCCTAGGTTGCCCGGAACGTAGAAATGACCATCACTTCCATACTGGTAGCAATCATTCGTTTTATACGATGGAAAAACTGTTGTATTTATATTGTATTTTATGCTTCTGGCGTTGACTTCTAAGGCACAAACTATTCGATCTGGTGGAGCAATGCCCTAGAGTGAAGCCTAGGTTGCCCGGAACGTAGAAATGACCATCACTTTCAAACTGGTTGCAATTAATCCTTTTATACGATGGAAAAACTGTTGTATTTTTATTGCAATTTTATGCTTCTTGCGTTGACTTCTGAGGCCGCAGCTATTCGATGTGGTGGAAGAACGCCATAGAGTGAAGCCTAGGTTGCCCGGAACGTAGAAATGGCCATAACTTTCATACTGGTGTCAATCATTCGTTTTATATGATGGAAGAACTGTTGTATTTTTATTGTATTTTATGCTTCAGGCGTTGACTTCTGAGGCCGTAGCTATTCCATGTGGTGGAAGAACGCCATAGAGTGAAGCCTAGGTTGCCCGGAACGTAGAAATGACCATAACTTTCACACTGGTTGCTATTATTCGTTTTATACGATGGAAAAACTGTTCTATTTATTTTGTATTTTATGCTTCGGGCGTTGACTTCTAAGGCCCTAACTATTCAATCTCTTGGAGCAACGCCCTAGGGTGAAGCCTAGGTTGCCCGGAAAGTAGAAATGACAATAACTTTCATACTTGTTGCAATTATTCGTTTTATACGATGGAAAAACTGTTGTATTTTTATTGTATTTTATGCTTCAGGCGTTGACTTCTGAGGCCGTAGCTATTCCATGTGGTGGAAGAACGCCATAGAGTGAAGCCTAGGTTGCCCGGAACGTAGAAATGACCATTACTTTCACAATGTTTCCAATTATTCATTTTATACGATGGAAAAACTGTTGTACTTATATTGTATTTTATTCTTATGGCGCTGAATTCTAAGTCCCTAGCTCTGCGATCTGGTGGAGCAACGCCCTAGAGTGAAACCTAGGTTGCCCGGAACGTAGAAATTACCATAACTTTCACACTCGTAGGAATTATTCGTTTTATACGATGGAACAACTGTTCTATTTATTTTGTATTTCATGCTTCGGGCGTTGACTGCTAAGGCCCTAACTATTCAATCTGTTGGAACAACGCCCTAGGGTGAAGCATAGGTTGCCCGGAAAGTAGAAATGACCATAACTTTCACACTGGTTGCTATTATTCGTTCTATACGATGGAACAACTGTTATATTTATATTGTATCTTATGCTTCTGGCGTTGACTTCTTAGGCCCTAACAATTCGATCTGGTGGAACAACGCCCTAGAATGAAGCCTAGGTTGCCTGGTACGTACAAATGACCATCACTTTCACAGGGGTTGCAGTTATTCCTGTTATAGGATGGAAGGACTGTTGTATTTTTATTGTATTTTATGCTTCAGGCGTTGACTTCTGTGGCCGCAGCTATTCGATGTGGTGGAAGAACGCCATAGAGTGAAGCCGAGGTTGCCCGGAACGTAGAAATGACCATCACTTTCAAACTGGTTGCAATTATTCCGGTTATATGATGGAAAAACTGTTGTATTTTTATTGCATTTTATGCTTCGGGCATTGACTTCTAAAGCCCTAACCATTCAATCTGTTCGAGCAACGCCCTAGGGTGTAGCCTAGGTTGCCCGGAAAATAGAAATGATCACAACTTTCATACTGGTTGCAATTACTCGTATTATATGATTGAAAAACTGTTTTATTTATATTGTATTTTATGCTTCTGGCGTTCACTTCTTAGGCCCTAACTAGTCGATCTGGTGGAACAGCGACCTGGGGTGATGCCTAGGTTGCCCGGAACGTAGAAATGACAATAACTTTCACACTGGTTACTATTATTCGTTTTATACGATGGAAAAACTGTTATATTTATATTGTATCTTATGCTTCTGGCGTTGCCTTCTTAGGCCCTGACTGTTCGATCTGGTGCAACAACGCCCTAGAGTGAAGCCTAGGTTACCCGGAACGTAGAAATGACCAGTACTTTCACACTGGTTGCTATTATTCGTTCTATACGATGGAAAAAAAGATATATTTTTATTGTATCTTATGCTTCTGGCGTTGACTTCTTAGGCCCTAACAATTCGGTCTGGTGGAACAACGCCCTAAAGTGAAGCCTAGGTTGCCTGGAACGTACAAATGACCAACACTTTCACACGGGTTGCAATGATTCCTGTTATAGGATGGAAAGACTGTTGTATTTTTATTGTATTTTATGCTTCAGGCGTTGACTTCTAAAGTCCTAACTATTCAATCTGTTGGAGCAACGCCCTAGGGTGAAGCCTAGGTTGCCCGGAAAGTGGAAAAGACAATAACCTTCACACTGGTTGCAATTATTCGTTTTATACAATGGAAAAGCTGTTGCATCTTTATTGTATTTTATGCTTCTGTCGTTGACATCTAAGGCCGTAGCTATTCGATGTGGTGGACCAACGCCCTAGAGTGACGCCTAGGTTGCCTGGAACGTAGAAATGACCATTACTTTCACAATGTTTCCAATTATTCATTTTATACGATGGAAAAACTGTTGTACCTATATTGTATTTTATTCTTATGGCGTTGAATTCTAATACCCTATCTATGCGATCTGGTGGAGCAACGCCCTAGAGTGAAACCTAGGTTGCCCGGAACGTAGAAATTACCATAACTTCCACACTGATAACAATTATTCGTTTTATACGATGGAACAACTGTTCTATTTATTTTGTAATTCGTGCTTCGGGCGTTGACTTCTATGGCCCTAACTATTCAATCTGTTGGAACAACGACCTAGCGTGAGGCCTAGGTAGCCTGGAACGTAGAAATGACCATCACTTCCATACTGGTAGCAATTAATCCTTTTATACGATGGAAAAACTGTTGTATTTTTATTGCATTTTATGCTTACGGCGTTGACTTCTAAGGCCCTAACTATTCAATCTGTTGGAGCAACGCCCTAGGGTGAAGCCTAGGTTGCCCGGAACGTAGAAATGACGTTAACTTTCATACTGGTTGCAATTACTCGTTTTATACGATTGAAAAGCTGTTATATTTATATAGTATTTTATGCTTCTGGCTTTGCCTTCTTAGGCCCTAGCTGTTCGATCTGGTGGAACAACGCCCTAGAGTGAAGCCTAGGTTGCCCGGAACGTAGAAATGACCATAACTTTCACACTGGTTGCTATTATTCGTTTTATACGATTGAAAAGCTGTTATATTTATATAGTATTTTATGCTTCTGGCTTTGCCTTCTTAGGCCCTAGCTGTTCGATCTGGTGGAACAACGCCCTAGAGTGAAGCCTAGGTTGCCCGGAACGTAGAAATGACCATAACTTTCACACTGGTTGCTATTATTCGTTTTATACGATGGAAAAACTGTTCTATTTATTTTGTATTTTATGCTTCGGGCGTTGACTTCTAAGGCACAGACTATTCCATCTGGTGGATCAACGCCCTAGGGTGAAGCCTAGGTTGACCGGAACGTAGAAATGGAAATAACTTTCACACCGGTAGCAATTATTCGTTTTATATGATGGAAGAACTGTTGTATTTATAATGCATTTTATGCTGCTGGCGATCACTTCTTAGGCCCTAACTATTCGATCTGGTGGAACAACGCACTGGGGTGAAGCCTAGGTTGCCCGGAGCGTAGAAATGACCATAACTTTGACACTGGTTGCTATTATTCGTTTTATACGATGGAAAAACTGTTCTATTTATTTTGTATTTTATGCTTCGGGCGTTGACTTCTAAGGCCCTAACTGTTTGATCTGGTGGAGCAACGCCCTAGAGGGAAGCCTAGGTTGCCAGGAACGTAGAAGTGACCATTACTTTCACACGGGATGCTATTATTCGTTCTACACGATGGAAATACTGTTCTATTTATTTTGTATTTCATGCTTCTGGCGTTGACTTCTTAGGCCGTAACTATCCGATCTGGTGGAGCAACGCCCTGGAGTGAAACCTGGGTTGCCCGGAACGTAGAAATGACCACTACTATCACACTGGTTGCAAATTATTCCTGCTATACGATGGAAAAACTGTTGTATTTTTATTGCATTTTATGCTTCTGGCGTTCACTGCTTGGGCCCTAACTATTCGATCTGGTGGAACAACGCCCTAGGGTGAAGCCTCGGTTGCCCGGAACGTAGAAATGACCATAGCTTTTACACTCGTAGCAATTATTCGCTTTATACAATGGAAAAACCGTTCTATTTATTTTGGATTTTATGCTTCCGGCGTTGACTACTCAGGCCCTAACTATTCATTCTGTTGGAGCAACGCACAAGGGTGAAGCCTAGGTTGCCCGGAAAGAAGAAATGACGTTAACTTTCATACTGGTTGCAATTATTCGTTTTATACGATGGAAAAACTGTTGTATTTATATTGTATTTTATGCTTCTGGCGTTGACGTCTAATGCCCTAACTATTCAATCTGTTGGAGCAACGCCCTAGGGTGTAGCCTAGGTTGCCCGGAAAGAAGAAATGACCCCAACATTCATACTGGTTGCAATTACTCGTTTTATATGATGGAAAAACTGTTGTATTTATATTGTATTTTATGCTTCTGGCGTTCACTTCTTAGGCCCTAACTATTCGATCTGGCGGAGCAACGCCCTAGAGTGAAGCCTAGGTTGCTCGGAATGTAGAAATGACCATAACTTTCATACTGGTTGCAATTATTCGTTTTATATGTTGGAAGAACTGTTGTATTTATATTGTATTTTATGCTGCTGGCGTTCACTTCTTAGGCCCTAACTATTCGATCTGGTGGAACAACGCCCTGGGGTGAAGCCTAGGTTGCCCGAACGTAGAAATGACCATAACTTTCACACTGGTTGCTATTATTCGTTTTATACGATGGAAAAACTGTTCAATTTATATTGTATTTTGTGCTTCTGGCGTTGACTTTTAATGCACTAACTATTCGATCTGGCGGAGCAATGCCCTAGAGTGAAGCCGCGGTTTCCCGGAACGTAGAAATGACCATCACTTTCAAACTGGTTGCAGTTACTCCTGTTATACGATGGAAAAACTGTTGCATCATTATTTAATTTTATGCTTCTGGCGTTGACTTCTAAGGCCCTAACTATTCGATCTGGTGGAGCAACGCCCTAGAGTGAAGCCCAGGTTGCCCGGAACGTAGAAATGGCCATCACTTTCAACTGGTTGAAATTATTCGTTTTATACGATGGAAAAACTGTTATATTTAAATTGTATTTTATGCTTCTGGCGATGATTTCTTAGGCCCTAACTATTCAATCTGGTGGAACAACTCCCTAGAGTGAGGCCTAGGTAGCCCGGAACGTAGAAATGACCATCACTTCCATACTGGTAGCAATCATTCGTTTTATACGATGGAAAAACTGTTGTATTTATATTGTATTTTATGCTTCTGGCGTTGACTTCTAAGGCACAAACTATTCGATCTGGTGGAGCAATGCCCTAGAGTGAAGCCTAGGTTGCCCGGAACGTAGAAATGACCATCACTTTCAAACTGGTTGCAATTAATCCTTTTATACGATGGAAAAACTGTTGTATTTTTATTGCAATTTTATGCTTCTTGCGTTGACTTCTGAGGCCGCAGCTATTCGATGTGGTGGAAGAACGCCATAGAGTGAAGCCTAGGTTGCCCGGAACGTAGAAATGGCCATAACTTTCATACTGGTGTCAATCATTCGTTTTATATGATGGAAGAACTGTTGTATTTTTATTGTATTTTATGCTTCAGGCGTTGACTTCTGAGGCCGTAGCTATTCCATGTGGTGGAAGAACGCCATAGAGTGAAGCCTAGGTTGCCCGGAACGTAGAAATGACCATAACTTTCACACTGGTTGCTATTATTCGTTTTATACGATGGAAAAACTGTTCTATTTATTTTGTATTTTATGCTTCGGGCGTTGACTTCTAAGGCCCTAACTATTCAATCTGTTGGAGCAACGCCCTAGGGTGAAGCCTAGGTTGCCCGGAAAGTAGAAATGACAGTAACTTTCATACTTGTTGCAATTATTCGTTTTATACGATGGAAAAACTGTTGTATTTTTATTGTATTTTATGCTTCAGGCGTTGACTTCTGAGGCCGTAGCTATTCCATGTGGTGGAAGAACGCCATAGAGTGAAGCCTAGGTTGCCCGGAACGTAGAAATGACCATTACTTTCACAATGTTTCCAATTATTCATTTTATACGATGGAAAAACTGTTGTACTTATATTGTATTTTATTCTTATGGCGCTGAATTCTAAGTCCCTAGCTCTGCGATCTGGTGGAGCAACGCCCTAGAGTGAAACCTAGGTTGCCCGGAACGTAGAAATTACCATAACTTTCACACTCGTAGGAATTATTCGTTTTATACGATGGAACAACTGTTCTATTTATTTTGTATTTCATGCTTCGGGCGTTGACTGCTAAGGCCCTAACTATTCAATCTGTTGGAACAACGCCCTAGGGTGAAGCATAGGTTGCCCGGAGAGTAGAAATGACCATAACTTTCACACTGGTTGCTATTATTCGTTCTATACGATGGAACAACTGTTATATTTATATTGTATCTTATGCTTCTGGCGTTGACTTCTTAGGCCCTAACAATTCGATCTGGTGGAACAACGCCCTAGAATGAAGCCTAGGTTGCCTGGTACGTACAAATGACCATCACTTTCACAGGGGTTGCAGTTATTCCTGTTATAGGATGGAAGGACTGTTGTATTTTTATTGTATTTTATGCTTCAGGCGTTGACTTCTGTGGCCGCAGCTATTCGATGTGGTGGAAGAACGCCATAGAGTGAAGCCGAGGTTGCCCGGAACGTAGAAATGACCATCACTTTCAAACTGGTTGCAATTATTCCGGTTATATGATGGAAAAACTGTTGTATTTTTATTGCATTTTATGCTTCGGGCATTGACTTCTAAAGCCCTAACCATTCAATCTGTTCGAGCAACGCCCTAGGGTGTAGCCTAGGTTGCCCGGAAAATAGAAATGATCACAACTTTCATACTGGTTGCAATTACTCGTATTATATGATTGAAAAACTGTTTTATTTATATTGTATTTTATGCTTCTGGCGTTCACTTCTTAGGCCCTAACTAGTCGATCTGGTGGAACAGCGACCTGGGGTGATGCCTAGGTTGCCCGGAACGTAGAAATGACAATAACTTTCACACTGGTTACTATTATTCGTTTTATACGATGGAAAAACTGTTATATTTATATTGTATCTTATGCTTCTGGCGTTGCCTTCTTAGGCCCTGACTGTTCGATCTGGTGCAACAACGCCCTAGAGTGAAGCCTAGGTTACCCGGAACGTAGAAATGACCAGTACTTTCACACTGGTTGCTATTATTCGTTCTATACGATGGAAAAAAAGATATATTTTTATTGTATCTTATGCTTCTGGCGTTGACTTCTTAGGCCCTAACAATTCGGTCTGGTGGAACAACGCCCTAAAGTGAAGCCTAGGTTGCCTGGAACGTACAAATGACCAACACTTTCACACGGGTTGCAATGATTCCTGTTATAGGATGGAAAGACTGTTGTATTTTTATTGTATTTTATGCTTCAGGCGTTGACTTCTAAAGTCCTAACTATTCAATCTGTTGGAGCAACGCCCTAGGGTGAAGCCTAGGTTGCCCGGAAAGTGGAAAAGACAATAACCTTCACACTGGTTGCAATTATTCGTTTTATACAATGGAAAAGCTGTTGCATCTTTATTGTATTTTATGCTTCTGTCGTTGACATCTAAGGCCGTAGCTATTCGATGTGGTGGACCAACGCCCTAGAGTGACGCCTAGGTTGCCTGGAACGTAGAAATGACCATTACTTTCACAATGTTTCCAATTATTCATTTTATACGATGGAAAAACTGTTGTACCTATATTGTATTTTATTCTTATGGCGTTGAATTCTAATACCCTATCTATGCGATCTGGTGGAGCAACGCCCTAGAGTGAAACCTAGGTTGCCCGGAACGTAGAAATTACCATAACTTCCACACTGATAACAATTATTCGTTTTATACGATGGAACAACTGTTCTATTTATTTTGTAATTCGTGCTTCGGGCGTTGACTTCTATGGCCCTAACTATTCAATCTGTTGGAACAACGACCTAGCGTGAGGCCTAGGTAGCCTGGAACGTAGAAATGACCATCACTTCCATACTGGTAGCAATTAATCCTTTTATACGATGGAAAAACTGTTGTATTTTTATTGCATTTTATGCTTACGGCGTTGACTTCTAAGGCCCTAACTATTCAATCTGTTGGAGCAACGCCCTAGGGTGAAGCCTAGGTTGCCCGGAACGTAGAAATGACGTTAACTTTCATACTGGTTGCAATTACTCGTTTTATACGATTGAAAAGCTGTTATATTTATATAGTATTTTATGCTTCTGGCTTTGCCTTCTTAGGCCCTAGCTGTTCGATCTGGTGGAACAACGCCCTAGAGTGAAGCCTAGGTTGCCCGGAACGTAGAAATGACCATAACTTTCACACTGGTTGCTATTATTCGTTTTATACGATTGAAAAGCTGTTATATTTATATAGTATTTTATGCTTCTGGCTTTGCCTTCTTAGGCCCTAGCTGTTCGATCTGGTGGAACAACGCCCTAGAGTGAAGCCTAGGTTGCCCGGAACGTAGAAATGACCATAACTTTCACACTGGTTGCTATTATTCGTTTTATACGATGGAAAAACTGTTCTATTTATTTTGTATTTTATGCTTCGGGCGTTGACTTCTAAGGCCCTAACTATTCAATCTGTTGGAGCAACGCCCTAGGGTGAAGCCTAGGTTGCCCGGAAAGTAGAAATGACAATAACTTTCATACTTGTTGCAATTATTCGTTTTATACGATGGAAAAACTGTTATATTTAAATTGTATTTTATGCTTCTGGCGATGATTTCTTAGGCCCTAACTATTCAAACTGGTGGAACAACACCCTAGAGTGAGGCCTAGGTTGCCCGGAACGTAGAAATGACCATCACTTCCATACTGGTAGCAATCATTCGTTTTATACGATGGAAAAACTGTTGTATTTATATTGTATTTTATGCTTCTGGCGTTGACTTCTAAGGCACAAACTATTCGATCTGGTGGAACAATGCCCTAGAGTGAAGCGTAGGTTGCCCGGAACGTAGAAATGACCATCACTTACAAACTGGTTGCAATTAATCCTTTTATACGATGGAAAAACTGTTGTATTTTTATTGCATTTTATGCTTCCGGCGTTGACTTCTAAGGCCCTAACTATTCAATCTGTTCGAGCAACGCCCTAGGGTGAAGCCTAGGTTGCCCGGAACGTAGAAATGACGTTAACTTTCATACTGGTTGCAATTTCTCGTTTTATACGATTGAAAAGCTGTTATATTTATATAGTATTTTATGCTTCTGGCTTTGCCTTCTTAGGCCCTAGCTGTTCGATCTGGTGGAACAACGCCCTAGAGTGAAGCCTAGGTTTCCCGGAACGTAGAAATGAACATAACTTTCACACTGGTCGCTATTATTCGTTCTATACGATGGAAAAACTGTTACATTTATATCGTATCTTATGCTTCTGGCGTTGACTTCTTTGGCCCTAACAATTCGATCTTGTGGAACAACGCCCTGGGGTGAAGCCTAGGTTGCCCGGAACGTAGAAATGACCATAACTTTCACACTGGTTGCTATTATTCGTTTTATACGATGGAAAAACTGTTGTATTTATATTGTATTTTATGCTTCTGGCGTTGACTTCTAAGGCACAGACTATTCCATCTGGTGGATCAACGCCCTAGGGTGAAGCCTAGGTTGACCGGAACGTAGAAATGGAAATAACTTTCACACCGGTAGCAATTATTCGTTTTATATGATGGAAGAACTGTTGTATTTATAATGCATTTTATGCTGCTGGCGATCACTTCTTAGGCCCTAACTATTCGATCTGGTGGAACAACGCACTGGGGTGAAGCCTAGGTTGCCCGGAGCGTAGAAATGACCATAACTTTGACACTGGTTGCTATTATTCGTTTTATACGATGGAAAAACTGTTCTATTTATTTTGTATTTTATGCTTCGGGCGTTGACTTCTAAGGCCCTAACTGTTTGATCTGGTGGAGCAACGCCCTAGAGGGAAGCCTAGGTTGCCAGGAACGTAGAAGTGACCATTACTTTCACACGGGATGCTATTATTCGTTCTACACGATGGAAATACTGTTATATTTATTTTGTATCTTATGCTTCTGGCGTTAACTTCTTAGGCTCTAACAATTCGATCTGTTGGAACAACGCCCTAGAGTGAAGCCTAGGATGCCTGGGACGTACAAATGACCATCACTTTCACACGGGTTGCAATTATTCCTGTTATAGGATGGAAAGACTGTTGTATTTTTATTGTATTTTATGCTTCAGGCGTTGACTTCTGAGGCCGTAGCTATTCGATGTGGTGGAAGAACGCCATAGAGTGAAGCCTAGGTTGCCCGGAACGTAGAAATGACCATCCCTTTCAAACTGGTTGCAATTATTCCGGTTATAGGATGGAAAAACTGTTGCATTTTTATTGCATTTTATGCTTCGGGCATTGATTTCTAAGGCCCTAACTATTCGATCTGGTGGAACAACGCCCTAGGGTGAAGCCTAGGTTGCCCGGAACGTAGAAATGACCATAACTTTTACACTGGTAGCAATTATTCGTTTTATACGATGGAAAAACTGTTCTATTTATTTTGTATTTTATGCTTCGGGCGTTGACTTCTAAGGCCCTAACTGTTTGATCTGGTGGAGCAACGCCCTAGAGTGAAGCCTAGGTTGCCAGGAACGTAGAAGTGACCATAACTTTCACACTGGATGCTATTATTCGTTCTATACGATGGAAAAACTGTTATATTTATATTGTACCTCATGCTTCTGGAGTTGACTTCTTAGGCCCTAACAATTCGATCTGGTGGAACAACGCCCTAGAGCGAAGCCTAGGTTGCCTGGAACGTACAAATGACCATCACTTTCACACGGGTTGCAATTATTCCTGTTATAGGATGGAAGGACTGTTGTATTTTTATTGTATTTTATGCTTCAGGCGTTGACTTCTGAGGCCGCAGCTATTCGATGTGGTGGAAGAACGCCATAGAGTGAAGCCTAGGTTGCTCGGAACGTAGAAATGACCACCACTTTCAAACTGGTTGCAATTATTCCTGTTTTATGATGGAAAAACTGTTGTATTTTTATTGCATTTTATGCTTCGGGCATTGACTTCTAAGGTCCTAACTACTCAATCTGTTGGAGCAACGCCCTAGGGTGAAGCCTAGGTTGCCCGGAAAGTAGAAATGACAATAACTTTCGCACTGGTTGCAATTATTCGTTTTATACGATGGAAAAGCTGTTGCATCTTTATTGTATTTTATGCTTCTGTCGTTGACGTCTAAGGCCCTAGCTATTAGATGTGATAGAGCAACGCACTAGAGTGACACCTAGGTTGCCTGGAACGCAGAAATGACCATTACTTTCGCAATGTTTGCAATTGTCCATTTGATACGATGGGAAAACTGTTGTACTTATATTGTATTTTATGCTTCTGGCGTTGACTTCTTATGCCACAACTATTCCATCTGGTGGAACAACGCCCTAGGGTGAAGCCTAGGTGGACCGGAACGTAGAAATGGAAATAACTTTCACACCGGTAGCAATTATTCGTTTTATACGATGGAAAAACAGTTCTATTTATTTTGTATGTCATGCTCCTGGCGTTGACTTCTTAGGCCCTAACAATTCGATCTGGTGGAACAACGCCCTAGAGTGAAGCCTAGGTTGCCTGGAACGTACAAATGACCATCACTTTCACACGGGTTGCAATTATTCCGGGTATACGATGGAAAAACTGTTGTATTTTTATTGCATTTTATGCTTCGGGCATTGACTTCTAAGGCCCTAACTATTCAATCTGTATGAACAACGCCCTAGGGTGTAGCCTAGGGTGCCCGGAAAGTAGAAATGACCACAACTTTCATACTGGTTGCAATTACTCGTTTTATATGATGGAAAAACTGTTGTATTTATATTGTATTTTATGCTTCAGGCGTTGACTTCTGAGGCAGCAGCTATTCGATGTGGTGGAAGAACGCCATAGAGTGAAGCCTAGGTTGCTCGGAACGTAGAAATGACCATAACTTTCATACTGGTTGCAATCATTCGTTTTATATGATGGAAGAACTGTTGTATTTATATTGCATTTTATGCTGCTGGCGTTCACTTCGTAGGCCCTAACTATTCGATCTGGTGGAAGAACGCCCTGGGGTGAAGCCTAGGTTGCCCGGAGCGTAGAAATGACCATAACTTTGACACTGGTTGCTATTATTCGTTTTATACGATGGAAAAACTGTTCTATTTATTTTGTATTTTATGCTTCGGGCGTTGACTTCTAAGGCCCTAACTGTTTGATCTGGTGGAGCAACGCCCTAGAGGGAAGCCTAGGTTGCCAGGAACGTAGAAGTGACCATTAGTTTCACACTGGATGCTATCATTCGTTCTATACGATGGAAATACTGTTATATTTATTTTGTATCTTATGCTTCTGGCGTTAACTTCTTAGGCCCTAACAATTCGATCTGTTGGAACAACGCCCTAGAGTGAAGCCTAGGATGCCTGGAACGTACAAATCACCATCACTTTCACACGGGTTGCAATTATTCCTGTTATAGGATGGAAAGACTGTTGTATTTTTATTGTATTTTATGCTTCAGGCGTTGACTTCTGAGGCCGTAGCTATTCGATGTGGTGGAAGAACGCCATAGAGTGAAGCCTAGGTTGCCCGGAACGTAGAAATGACCATCCCTTTCAAACTGGTTGCAATTATTCCGGTTATAGGATGGAAAAACTGTTGTATTTTTATTGCATTTTATGCTTCGGGCATTGACTTCTAAGGCCCTAACTATTCGATCTGGTGGAAAAACGCCCTAGGGTGAAGCCTAGGTTGCCCGGAACGTAGAAATGACCATAACTTTTACACTGGTAGCAATTATCCGTTTTATACGATGGAAAAACTGTTCTATTTATTTTGTATTTTATGCTTCGGGCGTTGACTTCTAAGGACCTAACTGTTTGATCTGGTGGAGCAACGCCCTAGAGTGAAGCCTAGGTTGCCAGGAACGTAGAAGTGACCATAACTTTCACACTGGATGCTATTATTCGTTCTATACGATGGAAAAACTGTTATATTTATATTGTACCTCATGCTTCTGGAGTTGACTTCTTAGGCCCTAACAATTCGATCTGGTGGAACAATGCCCTAGAGCGAAGCCTAGGTTGCCTGGAACGTACAAATGACCATCACTTTCACACGGGTTGCAATTATTCCTGTTATAGGATGGAAGGACTGTTGTATTTTTATTGTATTTTATGCTTCAGGCGTTGACTTCTGAGGCCGCAGCTATTCGATGTGGTGGAAGAACGCCATAGAGTGAAGCCTAGGTTGCTCGGAACGTAGAAATGACCATAACATTCATACTGGTTGCAATCATTCGTTTTATATGATGGAAGAACTGTTGCATTTATATTGCATTTTATGCTGCTGGCGATCACTTCTTAGGCCCTAACTATTCGATCTGGAGGAGCAACACCCTACAGTCAAGCCTAGGTTGCCCGGAACGTAGAAATGACCATAACATTCACACCCGTTGCAATTATTCATGCTATACGATGGAAAAAGTGATACATTTTTATTGTATTTTATGCTTCTAGCGTTGACTTCTAAGGCGGTAGCTATTAGATGTGGTGGAGTAACGCCCTAGAGTGACGCCTAGGTTGCCTGGAACGTAGAAATGACCATTACTTTCACAATGTTTCCAATTATTCATTTTATACGATGGAAAAATTGTTGTACTTATATTGTGTTTTATTCTTATGGCGTTGAATTCTAAGTCCCTAGCTATGCGGTCTGGTGGAGGAACGCCATAGAGTGAAACCAAGGTTGCCCGGAACGTAGAAATTACCATAACTTTCATAGTGGTTGCATTTATTCGTTTAATATGATGGAATAACTGTTGTATTTATATTGTATTTTATGCTGCTGGCGTTCATTTCTTAGGCCCTAACTATTCGATCTGGTGGAACAACGACCTGGGGTGAAGCCTGGGTTGCCCGGAACGTAGAAATGACCATAACTTTCACACTGGTTGCAGTTATTCGTTTTATACGATGGAAAAGCTGTTGTATATATTTCGTATTTTATGCTTCTGGCGTTGACTTCTTAGGCCGTAACTATTCGATGTGGTGGAGCAACGCCCTAGGGTGAAGCCTAGGTTGCTCGGAAAGTAGAAATGACCATAACTTTCACACTGGTCCAAATTATTCGTTTTATACGATGGAAAAGCTGTTCTATTTATTTTGTATTTTATGCTTCGGGCGTTGAGTTCTATGGCCCTACCTATTCGATCTGGTGGAGTAACACCCTACAGTCAAGCCTAGGTTGCCCGGAACGTAGAAATGAAAATAACATTCACACCGGTTGCAATTATTCATGCTATACGATGGAAAAACTGTTGCATTTTTATTGTATTTTATGCTTCTAGCGTTGACTTCTAATGCCGTAGCTATTCGATGTGGTGTAACAACGCCCTAGAGTGAAGCCTAGGTTGTCCGGAACGTAGAAATGACCATTACTTTCACACTGTTTGCAATTATTCATTTTATACGATGGAAAAGCTGTTGTATTTATATTGTATTTACTGCTTCTGGCGTTGACTTCTAAGGCCGTAGCTATAAGCTGTGGTGGAGCAACGCCCTACAGTGACGCCTAGGTTGCCCGGAACGTAGAAAATACCATTAATTTCACAATGTTTGCAATTATTCATTTTATACAATGGAAAAACTGTTGTACTTATATTGTATTTTACTCTTCTGGCGTTGAATTCCAAGTCCCTAGCTATTCGATCTGGTGGAGCAACGCCCTAGAGTGAAACCTCGGCTGCTCGGAATGTAGAAATGACCATAACTTTCACACTGGTTGCAATTATTCGTTTTATACGATGGAAAAGCTGTTGTATTTATTTCGTATTTTATGCTTCTGGCGTTGACTTGTTAGGCCGTAACTATTCAATCTGTTGGAGCAACGCCCTAGGGTGAAGCCTAGGTTGCGCGGAAAGTAGAAATGACAATAACTTTCACACTGGGTGCAATTATTCGTTTAATACGATGGAAAAGCTGTTGCATCTTTATTGTATTTTCTGCTTCTGTCGTTGACGTCTAAGGCCGTAGCTATTAGATGTGGTGCAGCAACGCACTAGAGTGACGCCTAGGTTGCCCGGAACGTGGAATGACCATTACTTTCGCAATGTTTGCAATTATTCATTTTATACGATGGAAAAACTGTTGTACTTATATTGTATTTTATGCTTCTGGCGTTGATTCCTAAGGCCCTAACTATTCGATCTGGTGGAGCAACGCCCTAGAGTGACGTCTAGGTTACCCGGAACGTAGAAATGACCATTACTTTCACACTGTTTGCAATTATTCATTTTATACGATGGAAAAGCTGTTGTATTTATATTGTATTTAATGCTTCTGGCGCTGACTTCTAAGGCCGCAGCTATTAGCTGTGGTGGAGCAACGCCCTACAGTGACGCCTAGGTTGCCCGGAACGTAGAAAATACCATTAATTTCACAATGTTTGCAATTATTCATTTTATACAATTGAAAAGCTGTTGTACTTATATTGTATTTTACTCTTCTGGCGTTGAATTCCAAGTCCCTAGCTATTCGATCTGGTGGAGCAACGCCGTAGAGTGAAACCTAGGTTGCTCGGAATGTAGAAATGACCATAACTTTCACACTGGTCCCAATTATTCGTTTTATACGATGGAAAAGCTGTTGTATTTTGTATCGTATTTTATGATTCGGCGTTGACTTCTAAGGCCCTAACTAAACGATCTGGTGGAGCAACGCCCTAGAGTGAAGCCTAGGTTGCCCGGAACGTAGAAATCACCAGAACTTTCACACTGGTTGCTATTATTCGTTTTATACGATGGAAAAACTGTTATATTTGTATTGTATTTTGTGCTTCAGGCGTTCACTTCTCAGGCCGTTGCTATTCGATGTGGTGGAAGAACGCCATAGAGTGAAGCCTAGGTTGCCCGGAACGTAGAAATGACCATAACTTTCATATTGGTTGCAGTTATTCGTTTTATATGATGGAAGAACTGTTGTATTTATATTGTATTTTATGCAGCTGGCGTTCACTTCTTAGGGCCTAACTATTCGATCTGGTGGAACAACTTCCTAGAGTGAGGCCTAGGTTGCCCGGAACGTAGAAACGACCATCACTTCCATACTGGTAGCAATTATTCGTTTTATACGATGGAAAAACTGTGGTATTTATATTGTATTTTATGCTTCTGGCGTTGACTTCTAAGGCCCTAATTGTTCAATCTGTTGGAGCAACGCCCTAGGCTGAAGCCTAGGTTGCCCGGAAAGTTGAAATGACATTAACTTTCATACTGGTTGCAATTATTCGTTTTATATGATGGAAAAACTGTTGTATTTATATTGTATTTTATGCGTCTGGCGTTGACTTCTAAGGCACTAACTATTCGATCTGGTGGAGCAACGCACTAGAGTGAAGCCGAGATTGCCCGGAACGTAGAAATGACCATCACTTTCAAGCTGGTTGCAATTATTCCTGTTATATGATGGAAAAACTGTTGTATTTTTATTGCATTTTGTGCTTCGGGCATTGACTTCTAAGGCCCTAATTATTCAATCTGTTGGAGCAACGAACTAGGGTGTAGCCTAGGTTGCCAGGAACGTAGAAATGACCATAGCTTCCATACTGGTAGCAATCATTCGTTTTATACGATGAAAAAACTGTTGTATTTATATTGTATTTTATGCTTCTGGCGTTGACTTCTAAGGCACAAACTATTCGATCTGGTGGAGCAATGCCCTAGAGTGAAGCCTAGGTTGCCCGTAAAGTAGAAATGACCATAGCTTTCACACTGTTTGCAATTATTCATTTTATACGATGGAAAAGCTGTTGTATTTATATTGTATTTTATGCTTCTGGCGTTGACTTCTAAGGCCGTAGCTATTAGCTGTGGTGGAGCCACGCCCTACAGTCACGCCTAGGTTGCCCGGAACGTAGAAATGACAATTACTTACACACTGTTTGCAATTATTCATTTTATACGATGGAAAAGCTGTTGTATTTATATTGTATTTTATGCTTCGGGCGTTGACTGCTAAGGCCCTAACTATTCAATCTGTTGGATCAACGCCCTAGAGTGAAGCCTAGGTTGCTCGGAATGTAGAAGTGACCATAACATTCACACTGGTTGAAATTATTCGTTTAATACGATGGAAAAGCTGTTGCATCTTCATTGTATTTTATGATTCTGGCGTTGACTTCTAAGGCCCTAACTATTCGATCTGGTGGAGCAACGCCCTAGAGTGAAGCCTAGGTTGCCCGTAACGTAGAAATGACCATAACTTTCACACTGGTTGCTATTATTCGTTCTATACGATGGAAAAACTGTTATATTTATATTGTATCTTATGCTTCTGGCGTTGACCTCTTAGGCCCTAACAATTCGATCTGGTGGTACAACGCCATAGAGTGATGCCTGGGTTGCCTGGAACGTACAAATGACCATCACTTTCACACGGGTTGCAATTATTCCTGTTATAGGATGGAAAGACTGTTATATTTGTATTGTATTTTATGCTTCAGGCGTTGACTTCTCAGGCCGTTGCTATTCGATGTGGTGGAAGAACGCCATAGAGTGAAGCCTAGGTTGCCCGGAACGTAGAAATGACCATAGCTTTCATATTGGTTGCAGTTATTCGTTTTATATGATGGAAGAACTGTTGTATTTATATTGTATTTTATGCAGCTGGCGTTCACTTCTTAGGGCCTAACTATTCGATCTGGTGGAACAACGTCCTAGAGTGAGGCCTAGGTTGCCCGGAACGTAGAAACGACCATCACTTCCATACTGGTAGCAATTTTTCGTTTTATACGATGGAAAAACTGTTCTATTTATTTTGTATTTAATGCTTCGGGCATTGACTTCTAAGGTCCTAACTGTATGATCTGGTGGAGCAACGCCCTGGAGTGAAGCCTAGGTTGCCCGGAAAGGAGAAATGACCATCACGTTCAAACTGGTTGCAATTAATCCTTTTATACGATGGAAAAGCTGTTGTATTTATATCGTATTTTCTGCTTCTGGCGTTTACTTCTAAGGACCTAACTATTCGATCTGGTGGAGCAAAGCCCTAGAGTGAAGCCTAGGTTGCTCGGAATATGGAAATGACCATAACTTTCACACTGGTTGCAATTATTCGTTTTATACGATGGAAACGCTGTTGTATTTATATTGTATTTAATGCCTCTGGCGTTGACTTCTAAGGCCGTAGCTATTAGATGTGGTGGAGCAACGCCCTAGAGTGACGCCTAGGGTGCTCGGAACGTAGAAATGATGATTACTTTCACACTGGTTGCAATTATACGTTTTATACGATGGAAAAGCTGTTGTATTTATATCGTATTTTATGCTTCTGGCGTTGACTTCTTAGGCCGTAACTATTCGGTCTGGTGGAGCAACGCCCTAGAGTGAAGCCTAGGTTGCCCTGAACGGAGAATTGGCCATCACTTTCAAACTGGTTGCACTTATTCCTGTTATATGATGGAAACACTGTTTTATTTTTTTTGCATTTTATGGTTCGGGCGTTCACTTCTAAGCTCCTAACTATTCAATGTGTTGGAGCAACGCCCTAGGGTGAAGCCTAGCTTGCTCGGAAAGTAGAAATGACCATAAGTTTCATACTGGTTGCAATTAGTCGTTTTATACGATGGAAACACTGTTGTATTTTTATTGCATTTTATGCTTCGGGCGTTGACTTCTAAGGCCCTAACTATTCAATCTGTTGGAGCAACGCCCTAGGGTGAAGCCTAGGTTGCCCGGAACGTACAAATGACCATAACTTTTACACTGGTAGCAATTATTCGTTTTATACAATGGAAAAGCTGTTATATTTATATTGTATTTTATGCTTCTGGCGTTGACTTCTGAGGCCATTGCTATTCTATGTGGTGGAAGAACGCCATAGAGTGAAGCCTAGGTAGCCCGAAACGTAGAAATGTCCATATCTTTCACTGTTTGCAATTATTCATTTTATACGGTGGAAACACTGTTGCATCTTCATCGTATTTTATGCTTCTGGCGTTCACTTCTTAGGCACTAGCTATTCGATCTGGTGGAACAACGCCCTATGGTGAAGCCTAGGTTGACCGGAACGTAGAAATGACCATAACTTTCACACTGGTAGCAATTATTCGTTTTACACGATGGAAAAACTGTTCTATTTATTTTGTATTTTATGCATCGGGCGTTGACTTCTAAGGCCCTAACTATTCAAGCTGTTGGAGCAACGCCCGAGGGTGAAGCCTAAGTTGCCCGGAAAGTAGAAATGACGTTAACTTTCACACTGGTTGCTATTATTCGTTCTATACGATGGAAAAACTGTTATATTTATATTGTATCTTATGCTTCTGGCGTTGACTTCTTAGGCCCTAACAATACGATCTGGTGGAAAAACGACCTAGAGTGAGGCCTAGGTTGCCCGGAACATAGAACTGACAATAACTTTTACACTGGTAGCAATTATTCGTTTTATACAATGGAAAAACTGTTCTATTTATTTTGTATTTTATGCTTCGGGCGTTGACTTCTAAGGCCCTAGCTGTTTGATCTGGCGGAGCAACGCCCTAGAGTGAAGCCTAGGTTGCCGGAACGTTGAAGTGACCATAACTTTCACACTGGTTGCTATTATTCGCTTTATACGATTGAAAAACTGTTATATTTATATTGTATTTTATGTTTCTGGCGTTGCCTTCTTAGGCCCTAACTGTTCGATCTGGTGGAACAACGCCCTAGAGTGATGCCTAGGTTACACGGAACGTAGAAATGACCAGTATTTTCACACTATTTGCAGTTACTCCTGTTATACGATGGAAAAACTGTTGCATCTTTATTGAATTTTATGCTTCTGGCGTTGACGTCTAAGGCCCTAACTATTCTATCTGGTGGATCAACGCCCTAGAGTGAAGCCTTGGTTGCTCGGAATGTAAAAATGACCATAACATTCACACTGGTTGTAATTATTCGTTTTATGCGATGGGAAAACTGTTATATTTATATTGTATTTTATGCTTCTGGCGTTGATTTCTTAGGCCCTAACTATTCAATCTGTTGGAGCAACGCCATAGGGTGAAGCCTAGGTTGCTCGGAAAGTAGAAACGACCATAAGTTTCATACTGGTTGCAAATATTCGTTTTATACGATGGAAAAACTGTTGTATTTATATAGTATTTTATGCTTCTGGCGTTGACTTCTAAACCACTAACTATTCGATCTGGTGGAACAACGCCCTAGGGTAAAGCCCAGATTGCGCTGAACGTAGAAATGACCATAACTTTCACACTGGTAGCAATTTTTCGTTTTATACGATGGAAAAACTGTTCTATTTATTTTGTATTTAATGCTTCGGGCGTTGACTTCTAAGGTCCTAACTGTATGATCTGGTGGAGCAACGCCCTGGAGTGAAGCCTAGGTTGCCCGGAAAGGAGAAATGACCATCACGTTCAAACTGGTTGCAATTAATCCTTTTATACGATGGAAAAGCTGTTGTATTTATATCGTATTTTCTGCTTCTGGCGTTTACTTCTAAGGACCTAACTATTCGATCTGGTGGAGCAAAGCCCTAGAGTGAAGCCTAGGTTGCTCGGAATATGGAAATGACCATAACTTTCACACTGGTTGCAATTATTCGTTTTATACGATGGAAACGCTGTTGTATTTATATTGTATTTAATGCCTCTGGCGTTGACTTCTAAGGCTGTAGCTATTAGATGTGGTGGAGCAACGCCCTAGAGTGACGCCTAGGGTGCTCGGAACGTAGAAATGATGATTACTTTCACACTGGTTGCAATTATACGTTTTATACGATGGAAAAGCTGTTGTATTTATATCGTATTTTATGCTTCTGGCGTTGACTTCTTAGGCCGTAACTATTCCGTTTGGTGGAGCAACGCCCTGGTGTGAAACCTAGGTTGCCCGGAACGTAGAATTGGCCATCACTTTCAAACTGGATGCAATTATTCCTGTTATATGATGGAAACACTGTTGTATTTTTTTTGCATTTTATGGTTCGGGCGTTGACTTCTAAGGCCCTAACTATTCAATCTGTTGGAGCAACGCCCTAGGGTCAAGCCTAGGTTGCTCGGAGAGTAGAAATGACCATAAGTTTCATACTGGTTGCAATTATTCGTTTTATACGATGGAAAAGCTGTTGTATTTATATCGTGTTTTATGCTTCTGGCGTTGACTTCTTAGGCCGTAACTATTCGGTCTGGTGGAGCAACGCCCTAGAGTGAAGCCTAGGTTGCCCTGAACGGAGAATTGGCCATCACTTTCAAACTGGTTGCACTTATTCCTGTTATATGATGGAAACACTGTTTTATTTTTTTTGCATTTTATGGTTCGGGCGTTCACTTCTAAGCTCCTAACTATTCAATGTGTTGGAGCAACGCCCTAGGGTGAAGCCTAGCTTGCTCGGAAAGTAGAAATGACCATAAGTTTCATACTGGTTGCAATTAGTCGTTTTATACGATGGAAACACTGTTGTATTTTTATTGCATTTTATGCTTCGGGCGTTGACTTCTAAGGCCCTAACTATTCAATCTGTTGGAGCAACGCCCTAGGGTGAAGCCTAGGTTGCCCGGAACGTACAAATGACCATAACTTTTACACTGGTAGCAATTATTCGTTTTATACAATGGAAAAGCTGTTATATTTATATTGTATTTTATGCTTCTGGCGTTGACTTCTGAGGCCATTGCTATTCTATGTGGTGGAAGAACGCCAGAGAGTGAAGCCTAGGTAGCCCGAAACGTAGAAATGTCCATATCTTTCACTGTTTGCAATTATTCATTTTATACGGTGGAAAAACTGTTGCATCTTCATCGTATTTTATGCTTCTGGCGTTGACTTCTAAGGCACTAACTATTCGATCTGGTGGAGCAATGCCCTAGAGTGAAGCCTAGGTTGCCCGGAACGTAGAAATGACCATGACTTTCAAACTGGTTGCAATTATTAATGTTATATGATGGAAACACTGTTGTATTTTTATTGCATTTTATGCTTCGGGCGTTGACTTCTAAGGCCCTAACTATTCAATCTGTTGGAGCAACGCCCTAGGGTTGAAGCCTAGGTTTCTCGGAAAGTAGAAATGACCATAAGTTTCATACTGGCTGCAATTATTCGTTTTATACGATTGAAAGACTGTTGTATTTTTATTGTATTTTATGCTTCTGGCGTTGACTTCTAAGGCACTAACTATTCGATCTGGTGGAGCAACGCCCTAGGGTGTAGCCTAGGTTGCCCGTAAAGTAGAAATGACCAGAGCTTTCATACTGGTTGCATTTATTCGTTTTATATGATGGAAAGACTGTTATATTTATATTGTATTTTATGCTTCTGGCGTTCACTTCTTAGGCACTAGCTATTCGATCTGGTGGAACAACGCCCTATGGTGAAGCCTAGGTTGACCGGAACGTAGAAATGACCATAACTTTCACACTGGTAGCAATTATTCGTTTTACACGATGGAAAAACTGTTCTATTTATTTTGTATTTTATGCATCGGGCGTTGACTTCTAAGGCCCTAACTATTCAAGCTGTTGGAGCAACGCCCGAGGGTGAAGCCTAGGTTGCCCGGAAAGTAGAAATGACGTTAACTTTCACACTGGTTGCTATTATTCGTTCTATACGATGGAAAAACTGTTATATTTATATTGTATCTTATGCTTCTGGCGTTGACTTCTTAGGCCCTAACAATACGATCTGGTGGAAAAACGACCTAGAGTGAGGCCTAGGTTGCCCGGAACATAGAACTGACAATAACTTTTACACTGGTAGCAATTATTCGTTTTATACAATGGAAAAACTGTTCTATTTATTTTGTATTTTATGCTTCGGGCGTTGACTTCTAAGGCCCTAGCTGTTTGATCTGGCGGAGCAACGCCCTAGAGTGAAGCCTAGGTTGCACGGAACGTAGAAATGACCATAACTTTCACACTGGTTGCTATTATTCGTTCTATACGGTGGAAAAACTGTTGTATTTATATTGTATTTTAAGCTTTTGGCGTTGACTTCTAAGGCACTAACTATTCGATCTGGTGGAGCAACGCCCTAGAGTGAAGCCTAGGTTGCACGGAACGTAGAAATGACCATAACTTTCACACTGGTTGCTATTATTCGTTCTATACGGTGGAAAAACTGTTGTATTTATATTGTATTTTAAGCTTCTGGCGTTGACTTCTAAGGCACTAACTATTCGATCTGGTGGAGCAACGCCCTAGAGTGAAGCCTAGGTTGCTCGGAATGTAAAAATGACCATAACATTAACACTGGTTGTAATTATTCGTTTTATACGATGGGAAAACTGTTATATTTATATTGTATAGTATGCTTCTGGCGTTGATTTCTTAGGCCCTAACTATTCAATCAGGTGGAACAACACCCTAGAGTGAGGCCTAGGTTGCCCGGAACGTAGAAATGAGCATAACTTTCACACTGGTAGCAATTATTCGTTTTATACAATGGAAAGACTGTTGTGTTTATTTTGCATTTTATGCTTCGGGCGTTGACTTCTAAGGCCCTAACTGTTTGATCTGGTGGAGCAACGCCCTAGAGTGAAGCCTAGGTTGCCCGGAACGTAGAAATGACCATAACTTTCACACTGGTTGCTATTATTCGTTCTATCGGATGGAAAAACTGTTGTATTTATATTGTATTTTAAGCTGCTGGCGTTGACTTCTAAGGCACTAACTATTCGATCTGTTGGAGCAACGCCCTAGGGTGAAGCCTAGGTTGCTCGGAAAGTAGAAATGACCACAACTTTCATACTGGTTGCAATTACTCGTTTTATATGATGTAAAAACTGTTGTATTTATATTGTATTTTATGCTCCTGGAGTTCACTTCTTAGGACCTAACTATTCGATCTGGTGGAACAACGCCCTAGGGTGAAGCCTAGGTTGACCGGAACGTAGAAATGACCATAACTTTCACACTGGTAGCAATTATTCGTTTTACACGATGGAAAAACTGTTCTATTTATTTTGTATTTTATGCATCGGGCGTTGACTTCTAAGGCCCTAACTATTCAAGCTGTTGGAGCAACGCCCGAGGGTGAAGCCGAGGTTGCCCGGAAAGTAGAAATGACGTTAACTTTCACACTGGTTGCTATTATTCGTTCTATACGATGGAAAAACTGTTATATTTATATTGTATCTTATGCTTCGGGCGTTGACTTCTTAGGCCCTAACAATACGATCTGGTGGAAAAACGACCTAGAGTGAGGCCTAGGTTGCCCGGAACATAGAACTGACAATAACTTTTACACTGGTAGCAATTATTCGTTTTATACAATGGAAAAACTGTTCTATTTATTTTGTATTTTATGCTTCGGGCGTTGACTTCTAAGGCCCTAGCTGTTTGATCTGGCGGAGCAACGCCCTAGAGTGAAGCCTAGTTTGCCCGGAACGTAGAAATGACAATAACTTTCACACTGGTTGCTATTATTCGTTCTATACGGTGGAAAAACTGTTGCATTTATATTGTATTTTAAGCTTCTGGCGTTGACTTCTAAGGCACTAACTATTCGATCTGGTGGAGCAACGCCCTAGAGTGAAGCCTAGGTTGCTCGGAATGTAAAAATGACCATAACATTAACACTGGTTGTAATTATTCGTTTTATACGACGGGAAAACTGTTATATTTATATTGTATAGTATGCTTCTGGCGTTGATTTCTTAGGCCCTAACTATTCAATCAGGTGGAACGACACCCTAGAGTGAGGCCTAGGTTGCCCGGAACGTAGAAATGAGCATAACTTTCACACTGGTAGCAATTATTCGTTTTATACAATGGAAAGACTGTTGTGTTTATTTTGCATTTTATGCTTCGGGCGTTGACTTCTAAGGCCCTAACTGTTTGATCTGGTGGAGCAACGCCCTAGAGTGAAGCCTAGGTTGCTCGGAAAGTAGAAATGACCACAACTTTCATACTGGTTGCAATTACTCGTTTTATATGATGTAAAAACTGTTGTATTTATATTGTATTTTATGCTCCTGGAGTTCACTTCTTAGGACCTAACTATTCGATCTGGTGGAACAACGCCCTAGAGTGAAGCCTAGGTTGCCTGGAACGTACAAATGACCATCACTTTCACAAGGGTGGCAATTATTCCTGTTATAGGATGGAAAGACTGTTGTATTTCTATTGTATTTTATGCTTCAGGCGTTGACTTCTGAGGCCGCAGCTATTCGATGTGGCGGAAGAACGCCATAGAGTAAAGCCTAGGTTGCCCGGAACGTAGAAATGACCATCACTTTCATACTGGTTGCAATTATTCGTTTTATATGATGGAAGAACTGTTGTATTTATATTGTATTTTATGCTGCTGGCGTTCACTTCTTAGGCACTAACTATTCGATCTGGTGGAACAACGCCCTGGGGTGAAGCCTAGGTTGCCGGAACGTTGAAGTGACCATAACTTTCACACTGGTTGCTATTATTCGCTTTATACGATTGAAAAACTGTTATATTTATATTGTATTTTATGTTTCTGGCGTTGCCTTCTTAGGCCCTAACTGTTCGATCTGGTGGAACAACGCCCTAGAGTGATGCCTAGGTTACACGGAACGTAGAAATGGCCAGTATTTTCACACTATTTGCAGTTACTCCTGTTATACGATGGAAAAACTGTTGCATCTTTATTGAATTTTATGCTTCTGGCGTTGACGTCTAAGGCCCTAACTATTCTGTCTGGTGGATCAACGCCCTAGAGTGAAGCCTTGGTTGCTCGGAATGTAAAAATGACCATAACATTCACACTGGTTGTAATTATTCGTTTTATGCGATGGGAAAACTGTTATATTTATATTGTATTTTATGCTTCTGGCGTTGATTTCTTAGGCCCTAACTATTCAATCTGTTGGAGCAACGCCATAGGGTGAAGCCTAGGTTGCTCGGAAAGTAGAAACGACCATAAGTTTCATACTGGTTGCAAATATTCGTTTTATACGATGGAAAAACTGTTGTATTTATATAGTATTTTATGCTTCTGGCGTTGACTTCTAAACCACTAACTATTCGATCTGGTGAAACAACGCCCTAGGGTAAAGCCCAGATTGCGCTGAACGTAGAAATGACCATAACTTTCACACTGGTAGCAATTTTTCGTTTTATACGATGGAAAAACTGTTCTATTTATTTTGTATTTAATGCTTCGGGCGTTGACTTCTAAGGTCCTAACTGTATGATCTGGTGGAGCAACGCCCTGGAGTGAAGCCTAGGTTGCCCGGAAAGGAGAAATGACCATCACGTTCAAACTGGTTGCAATTAATCCTTTTATACGATGGAAAAGCTGTTGTATTTATATCGTATTTTCTGCTTCTGGCGTTTACTTCTAAGGACCTAACTATTCGATCTGGTGGAGCAAAGCCCTAGAGTGAAGCCTAGGTTGCTCGGAATATGGAAATGACCATAACTTTCACACTGGTTGCAATTATTCGTTTTATACGATGGAAACGCTGTTGTATTTATATTGTATTTAATGCCTCTGGCGTTGACTTCTAAGGCCGTAGCTATTAGATGTGGTGGAGCAACGCCCTAGAGTGACGCCTAGGGTGCTCGGAACGTAGAAATGATGATTACTTTCACAGTGGTTGCTATTATACGTTTTATACGATGGAAAAGCTGTTGTATTTATATCGTATTTTATGCTTCTGGCGTTGACTTCTTAGGCCGTAACTATTCCGTTTGGTGGAGCAACGCCCTGGTGTGAAACCTAGGTTGCCCGGAACGTAGAATTGGCCATCACCTTCAAACTGGATGCAATTATTCCTGTTATATGATGGAAACACTGTTGTATTTTTTTTGCATTTTATGGTTCGGGCGTTGACTTCTAAGGCCCTAACTATTCAATCTGTTGGAGCAACGCCCTAGGGTCAAGCCTAGGTTGCTCGGAGAGTAGAAATGACCATAAGTTTCATACTGGTTGCAATTATTCGTTTTATACGATGGAAAAGCTGTTGTATTTATATCGTGTTTTATGCTTCTGGCGTTGACTTCTTAGGCCGTAACTATTCGGTCTGGTGGAGCAACGCCCTAGAGTGAAGCCTAGGTTGCCCTGAACGGAGAATTGGCCATCACTTTCAAACTGGTTGCACTTATTCCTGTTATATGATGGAAACACTGTTTTATTTTTTTTGCATTTTATGGTTCGGGCGTTCACTTCTAAGCTCCAAACTATTCAATGTGTTGGAGCAACGCCCTAGGGTGAAGCCTAGCTTGCTCGGAAAGTAGAAATGACCATAAGTTTCATACTGGTTGCAATTATTCGTTTTATACGATTGAAAGACTGTTGTATTTTTATTGTATTTTATGCTTCTGGCGTTGACTTCTAAGGCACTAACTATTCGATCTGGTGGAGCAACGCCCTAGGGTGTAGCCTAGGTTGCCCGTAAAGTAGAAATGACCAGAGCTTTCATACTGGTTGCATTTATTCGTTTTATATGATGGAAAGACTGTTATATTTATATTGTATTTTATGCTTCTGGCGTTCACTTCTTAGGCACTAGCTATTCGATCTGGTGGAACAACACCCTAGAGTGAGGCCTAGGTTGCCCGGAACGTAGAAATGAGCATAACTTTCACACTGGTAGCAATTATTCGTTTTATACAATGGAAAGACTGTTGTGTTTATTTTGCATTTTATGCTTCGGGCGTTGACTTCTAAGGCCCTAACTGTTTGATCTGGTGGAGCAACGCCCTAGAGTGAAGCCTAGGTTGCCCGGAACGTAGAAATGACCATAACTTTCACACTGGTTGCTATTATTCGTTCTATCGGATGGAAAGACTGTTGTATTTATATTGTATTTTAAGCTTCTGGCGTTGACTTCTAAGGCACTAACTATTCGATCTGTTGGAGCAACGCCCTAGGGTGAAGCCTAGGTTGCTCGGAAAGTAGAAATGACCACAACTTTCATACTGGTTGCAATTACTCGTTTTATATGATGTAAAAACTGTTGTATTTATATTGTATTTTATGCTCCTGGAGTTCACTTCTTAGGACCTAACTATTCGATCTGGTGGAACAACGCCCTAGGGTGAAGCCTAGGCTGCCCGGAACGTAGAAATGACCATAACTTTTACACTGGTAGCAATTATTCGTTTTATACAATGGAAAAACTGTTCTATTTATTTTGTATTTTATGCTTCGGGCGTTGACTTCTACGGCCCTAACTGTTTGATCTGGTGGAGCAACGCCCTAGAGTGAAGCCTAGGTTGCGCGGAACGTAGAAATGACCATAACTTTCACACTGGTTGCTATTATTCGTTCTATACGATGGAAAAACTGTTATATTTATATTGTACCTTATGCTTCTGGCGTTGACTTCTTAGGCCCTAACAATTCGATCTCGTGGAACAACGCCCTAGAGTGAAGCCTAGGTTGCCTGGAACGTACAAATGACCATCACCTTCACAAGGGTGGCAATTATTCCTGTTATAGGATGGAAAGACTGTTGTATTTCTATTGTATTTTATGCTTCAGGCGTTGACTTCTGAGGCCGCAGCTATTCGATGTGGCGGAAGAACGCCATAGAGTGAAGCCTAGGTTGCCCGGAACGTAGAAATGACCATCACTTTCATACTGGTTGCAATTATTCGTTTTATATGATGGAAGAACTGTTGTATTTATATTGTATTTTATGCTGCTGGCGTTCACTTCTTAGGCACTAACTATTCGATCTGGTGGAACAACGCCCTGGGGTGAAGCCTAGGTTGCCGGAACGTAGAAATGACCATAACTTTCGCACTGGTTGCTATTATTCGTTCTATACGATGGAAAAACTGTTATATTTATATTGTACCTTATGCTTCTGGCGTTGACTTCTTAGGCCCTAACAATTCGATCTGGTGGAACAACGCCCTAGAGTGAAGCCTAGGTTGCCTGGAACGTACAAATGACCATCACATTCACAAGGGTGGCAATTATTCCTGTTATAGGATGGAAAGACTGTTGTATTTCTATTGTATTTTATGCTTCAGGCGTTGACTTCGGAGGCCGCAGCTATTCGATGTGGCGGAAGAACGCCATAGAGTAAAGCCTAGGTTGCCCGGAACGTAGAAATGACCATCACTTTCATACTGGTTGCAATTATTCGTTTTATATGATGGAAGAACTGTTGTATTTATATTGTATTTTATGCTGCTGGCGTTCACTTCTTAGGCACTAACTATTCGATCTGGTGGAACAACGCCCTGGGGTGAAGCCTAGGTTGCCGGAACGTAGAAATGACCATAACTTTCGCACTGGTTGCTATTATTCGTTCTATACGATGGAAAAACTGTTATATTTATATTGTACCTCATGCTTCTGGCGTTGACTTCATAGGCCCTAACAATTCGATCTGGTGGAACAACGCCCTAGAGTGAAGCCTAGGTTGCCTGGAACGTACAAATGACCATCACATTCACAAGGGTGGCAATTATTCCTGTTATAGGATGGAAAGACTGTTGTATTTCTATTGTATTTTATGCTTCAGGCGTTGACTTCTGAGGCCGCAGCTATTCGATGTGGCGGAAGAACGCCATAGAGTGAAGCCTAGGTTGCCCGGAACGTAGAAATGACCATCACTTTCATACTGGTTGCAATTATTCGTTTTATATGATGGAAGAACTGTTGTATTTATATTGTATTTTATGCTGCTGGCGTTCACTTCTTAGGCACTAACTATTCGATCTGGTGGAACAACGCCCTGGGGTGAAGCCTAGCTTGCTCGGAAAGTAGAAATGACCATAATTTTCATACTGGTTGCAATTAGTCGTTTTATACGATGGAAACACTGTTGTATTTTTATTGCATTTTATGCTTCGGGCGTTGACTTCTAAGGCCCTAACTATTCAATCTGTTGGAGCAACGCCCTAGGGTGAAGCCTAGGTTGCCCGGAACGTACAAATGACCATAACTTTTACACTGGTAGCAATTATTCGTTTTATACAATGGAAAAGCTGTTATATTTATATTGTATTTTATGCTTCTGGCGTTGACTTCTGAGGCCATTGCTATTCTATGTGGTGGAAGAACGCCATAGAGTGAAGCCTAGGTAGCCCGAAACGTAGAAATGTCCATATCTTTCACTGTTTTCAATTATTCATTTTATACGGTGGAAAAGCTGTTGCATCTTCATCGTATTTTATGCTTCTGGCGTTGACTTCTAAGGCACTAACTATTCGATCTGGTGGAGCAATGCCCTAGAGTGAAGCCTAGGTTGCCCCGAACGTAGAATTGGCCATCACTTTCAAACTGGTCGAAATTATTCCTGTTATATGATGGAAACACTGTTGTATTTTTTTTGCATTTTGTGGTTCGGGCGTAGACTTATAAGGCCCTAACTATTCAATCTGTTGGAGCAACGCCCTAGGGTGAAGCCTAGGTTGCTCGGAAAGTAGAAATGACCATAAGTTTCATACTGGTTGCAATTATTCGTTTTACGGGATGGAAAGCTGTTGTATTTATATTGTATTTTATGCTTCTGGCTTTGACTTCTAAGGCACTAACTATTCGATCTGGTGGAGCAACGCCCTAGAGTGAAGCCTAGGTTGCCCGGAAAGGAGAAATGACCATCACCTTCAAACTGGTTGCATTTAATCCTGTTATACGATGGAAAAACTGTTGTATTTTTATTGCATTTTATGCTTTTGGCGTTCACTTCTTAGGCCCTAACTATTCGATCTGGTGGAACAACGGCCTAGGGTGAAGCCTAGCTTGCCCGGAACGTAGAAATGACCATTACTTTCACACTGTTTGCAATTATTCCTTTTATACGATTGAAAAGCTGTTGTATTTATATCGTATTTTATGCTTCTGGCGTTTACTTCTAAGGACCTAACTATTCGATCTGGTGGAGCAACGCCCTAGAATGAATCCTAGGTTGCTCGGAATGTAGAAATGACCATCACTTTCAAACTGGTTGCAATTATTCCTGTTATATGATGGAAACACTGTTGTATTATTTTTGCATTTTATGCTTCGGGCGTTGACTTCTAAGGCCCTAACTATTGAATCTGTTGGAGCAACGCCCTAGGGTCAAGCCTAGGTTGCTCGGAAAGTAGAAATGACCATAAGTTTCATACTGGTTGCAATTATTCGTTTTATACGATGGAAAAGCTGTTGTATTTGTATCGTGTTTTATGCTTCTGGCGTTGACTTCTTAGGCCGTAGCTATTCGGTCTGGTGGAGCAACGCCCTGGATTGAAACCTAGGTTGCCCGGAACGTAGAATTGGCCATCACTTTCAAACTGGTTGCAATTATACCTGATATATGATGGAAACACTGTTGTATTTTTTTTGCATTTTATGGTTCGGGCGTTGACTTCTAAGGCCCTAACTATTCAATCTGTTGGAGCAACGCCCTAGGGTGAAGCCTAGGTTGCCCGGAACGTACAAATGACCATAACTTTTACACTGGTAGCAATTATTCGTTTTATACGATGGAAAAGCTGTTGTATTTATATCGTATTTTATGCTTCTGGCGTTGACTTCTTAGGCCGTAACTATTCCGTTTGGTGGAGCAACGCCCTGGTGTGAAACCTAGGTTGCCCGGAACGTAGAATTGGCCATCACTTTCAAACTGGTTGCAATTATTCCTGTTATATGATGGAAACACTGTTGTATTTTTTTTGCATTTTATGGTTCGGGCGTTGACTTCTAAGGCCCTAACTATTCAATCTGTTGGAGCAAGGCCCTAGGGTGAAGCGTAGGTTGCTCGGAAAGTAGAAATGACCATAAGTTTCATACTGGTTGCAATTATTCGTTTAATACGATGGAAAAACTGTTGTATTTATATTGTATTTTATGCTTCTAGCGTTGACTTCTAAGGCACTATCTATTCGATCTGGTGGAGCAACGCCCTAGAGAGAAGCCTAGGTTGCCCGGGACGTAGAATTGGCCATCACTTTCAAACTGGTTGCAATTATTCCTGTTATATGAGGGAAACTCTGTTGTATTTTTTTTGCATTTTATGGTTCGGGCGTTGACTTCTAAGGCCCTAACTATTCAATCCGTTGGTGCAACGCCCTAGGGTGAAGCCTAGGTTGCTCGGAAAGTAGAAATGACTATAAGTTTCATACTGGTTGCAATTATTTGTTTCATACGATGGAAAAACTACTGTATTTATATTGTATTATATGCTTCTGGCGTTGACTTCTAAGGCACTAACTATTCGATCTGGTGGAGCAACGCCCTAGAGTGAAGCCTAGGTTGCCCGGAACGTAGAATTGGCCATCACTTTCAAACTGGTCGCAATTATTCCTGTTATATGATGGAAACACTGTTGTATTTTTTTTGCATTTTATGGTTCGTGCGTAGACTTCTAAGGCCCGAACTATTCAATCTGTTGGAGCAACGCCCTAGGGTGAAGCCTAGGTTGCTCGGAAAGTAGAAACGACCATAAGTTTCATACTGGTTGCAATTATTCGTTTTATACGATGGAAAAACTGTTGTATTTATATTGTATTTTATGCTTCTGTCGTTGACTTCTAAGGCACTAACTATTCGATCTGGTGGAGCAAGGGCCTAGAGTGAAGCCTAGGTTGCCCGGATCGTAGAATTGGCCATCACTTTCAAACTGGTCGAAATTATTCCTGCTATATGATGGAAACACTGTTGTATTTTTTTTGCATTTTATGGTTCGGGCGTAGACTTCTAAGGCCCTAACTATTCAATCTGTTGGAGCTACGCCCTAGGGTGAAGCCTAGGTTACTCGGAAAGTAGAAATGACCATAGGTTTCATACTGGTTGCAATTATTCGATTTATACCATGGAAAACTGTTGTATTTATATTGTATTTTATGCTTCTGGCGTTGACCTCTTAGGCCGTAACTATTCGATCTGGTGGAGCAACGCCCTGGAGGGAAACCTAGGTGGCACGGAACGTTGAAATGACCACTAGTATCACACTGGTTGCAAATTATTCCTGCTATACGATGGAAAAACTGTTGTGTTTTTATTGCATTTCATGCTTCTGGCGTTCACTTCTTAGGCCCTAGCTATTCGATCTGGTGGAACAACGGCCTAGGGTGAAGCCTAGGTTGCCCGGAACGTAGAAATGACCATCACTTTCACACGGGTTGCAATTATTCCTGTTATAGAATGGAAATACTGTTGTATTTTTATTGTATTTTATACTTCAGGCGTTGACTTCTGAGGCCGTAGCTGTTCGATGTGGTGGAAGAACGCCATACAGTGAAGCCTAGGTTGCCCGGAACGTAGAAATGACCATTACTTTCACACTGTTTGCAATTATTCCTTTTATACGATGGAAAAGCTGTTGTATTTATATCGTGTTTTATGCTCCTGGCGTTGACTTCTAAGGACCTAACTATTCGATCTGGTGGAGCAACGCCCTAGAGTGAAGCCTAGGTTGCTCGGAATGTAGAAATGACCATAACTTTCACACTGATTGCAATAATTCGTTTTATGCGGTGGAAAAACTGTTGCATCTTTATCGTATTTTATGCTTCTGGCGTTGACTTCTTAGGCCGTAACTATTCGATCTGGTGGAGCAACGCCCTGGAGTGAAACCTGGGTTGCCCGGAACGTAGAAATGACCACTACTATCACACTGGTTGCAAATTATTCCTGCTATACAATGGAAAAACTGTTGTACTTTTATTGCATTTTATTCTTCTGGCGTTCACTTCTTAGGCCCTAACTATTCGATATGGTGGAACAACGGCCTAGGGTGAAGCCTAGCTTGCCCGGAACGTAGAAATGACCATTACTTTCACACTGTTTGCAATTATTCCTTTTATACGATTGAAAAGCTGTTGTATTTATATCGTATTTTTAGCTTCTGGCGTTGACTTCTTAGGCCCTAACTATTCCATCTGGTGGAACAACGCCCTAGAGAGAAGCCTAGGTTGCCCGGAACGTAGAATTGGCCATCACTTTCAAACTGGTTGCAATTATTCCTGTTATATTATGGAAACACTGTTGTATTTTTTTTGCATTTTATGGTTCGGTCGTTCACGTCTAAGGTCCTAACTATTGAATCTGTTGGAGCAACGCCCTAGGGTGAAGCCTAGCGTGCTCGGAATGTAGAAATGACCATAAGTTTCATACTGGTTGCAATTATTCGTTTTATACGATGGCAACACTGGTGTATTTTTATTGCATTTTATGCTTCGGGCGTTGACTTCTAAGGCCCTAACTATTCAGTCTGTTGGAGCAACGTCCTAGGGTGAAGCCTAGGTTGCTCGGAAAGTAGAAATGACCATCAGCTTCACACTGGTTGCAAATATTCGTTTTATACGATGCAAACGCTGTTGTATTTATATCGTATTTTATGCTTCTGGCGTTTACTTCTGAGGACCTAACTATTCGATCTGGTGGAGCAACGCCCTAGTGTGAATCCTAGGTTGCTCGGAATGTAGAAATGACCATAACTTTCACACTGATTGCAATTATTCGTTTTATACGATGCAAACGCTGTTGTATTTATATCGTGTTTTATGCTTCTGGCGTTTACTTCTAAGGACCTAACTATTCGATCTGGTGCAGCAACGCCCTAGAGTGAATCGTAGATTGCTCGGAATGTAGAACTGACCATAACTTTCACACTGGTTGCAATTATTCGTTTTATATGATGGAAACGCTGTTGTATTTATATTGTACTTTATGCCTCTGGCGTTGACTTCTAAGGCCGTAGCTATTAGATGAGGTGGAGCAACGCCCTAGAGTGACGCCTAGGGTGCTCGGAACGTAGAAATGACCATTACTTTCACACTGGTTGCAATTTGTCGTTTTATACGATGGAAAAGCTGTTGTATTTATACCGTATTTTATGCTTCTGGCGTTGACTTCTTAGGCCGTAACTATTCGGTCTGTTGGAGCAACGACCTGGAGTGAAACCTAGGTTGCCCGGAACGTAGAATTGGCCATCACATTCAAACTGGTTGCAATTATTCCTGTTATATGATGGAAACACTGTTGTATTTTGATTGCATTTTATGCTTCGGGCGTTGACTTCTAAGGCCCTAACTATTCAATCTGTTGGAGCAACGCCCTAGGGTGAAGCCTAGCTTGCTCGGAAAGTAGAAATGACCATAAGTTTCATACTGGTTGCAATTATTCGTTTTATACGACGGAAAAGCTGTTGTATTTATATCGTATTTTATTCTTCTGGCATTGACTTCTTAGGCCGTAACTATTCGGTCTGGTGGAGCAACGCCCTGGAGTGAAACCTAGGTTGCCCGGAACGTAGAATTGGCCATCACTTTCAAACTGGTTGCAATTATTCCAGATATATGATGAAAGCACTTTTGTTTTTTTTTGCATTTTATGTTTCGGGCGTTTACTTCTGAGGACCTAACTATTCGATCTGGTGCAGCAACGCCAGAGAGTGAATCCTATGTTGCTCGGAATGTAGAACTGACCATAACTTTCACACTGGTTGCAATTATTCGTTTTATACGATGGAAACGCTGTTGTATTTATATTGTATTTTATGCTTCTGGCATTGACTTCTAAGGCACTAACTATTCGATCTGGTGGAGCAACGCCCTAGAGTGAAGCCTGGGTTGCCCGGGACGTAGAATTGGCCATGACTTTCAAACTGGTTGCAATTATTCCTGTTATATTATGGAAACACTGTTGTATTTTTATTGCATTTTATGCTTCGGGCGTTGACTTCTAAGGCCCTAACTATTCAATCTGTTGGAGCAACGCCCTAGGGTGAAGGCTAGCTTGCTCGGAAAGTAGAAATGACCATAAGTTTCATACTGGTTGCAATTATTCGTTTTATACGATGGAAACACTGTTGTATTTTTATTGCATTTTATGCTTCGGGCGTTGACTTCTAAGGCCCTAACTATTCAATCTGTTGGTGCAACGCCCTTGGGTGAAGCCTAGGTTGCTCGGAAAGTAGAAATGACCATCAGTTTCATACTGGTTGCAATTATTCGTTTTATACGATGGAAAAACTGTTGTATTTATAGTGTATTTTATGCTTCTGGCGTTGACTTCTAAGGCCCTAGCTATTCGATCTAGTGGAGCAACGCCCTAGAGTGAAGCCTAGGTTGCCCGGAAAGGAGAAATGACCATCACCTTCAAACTGGTTGCATTTAATCCTGTTATACGATGGAAACGCTGTTGTATTTATATCGTATTTTATGCTTCTGGCGTTGACTTCTCAGGCCCTAACTATTCGATCTGGTGGAACAACGGCCTAGGGTGAAGCCTAGCTTGCCCGGAACGTAGAAATGACCATTACTTTCACACTGTTTGCAATTATTCCTTTTATACGATTGAAAAGCTGTTGTATTTATATCGTATTTTATGCTTCTGGCGTTTACTTCTAAGGACCTAACTATTCGATCTGGTGGAGCAACGCCCTAGAATGAATCCTAGGTTGCTCGGAATGTAGAAATGACCATCACTTTCAAACTGGTTGCAATTATTCCTGTTATATGATGGAAACACTGTTGTATTATTTTTGCATTTTATGCTTCGGGCGTTGACTTCTAAGGCCCTAACTATTGAATCTGTTGGAGCAACGCCCTAGGGTCAAGCCTAGGTTGCTCGGAAAGTAGAAATGACCATAAGTTTCATACTGGTTGCAATTATTCGTTTTATACGATGGAAAAGCTGTTGTATTTATATCGTATTTTATGCTTCTGGTGTTGACTTCTTAGGCCGTAACTATGAGGTCTGGTGGAGCAACGCCCTGGAGTGAAACCTAGGTTGCCCGGAACGTAGAATTGGCCATCAATTTCAAACTGGTTGCAATTATACCTGTTATATAATGGAAACACTGCTGTATTTTTTTTGCATTTTATGGTTCGGGCGTTGACTTCTAAGGCCCTAACTATTCAATCTGTTGGAGCAACGACCTAGGGTGAAGCCTAGGTTGCTCGGAAAGTGGAAATGTCCATAAGTTTCATACTGGTTGCAATTATTCGTTTTATACGATGGAAAAACTGTTGTATTTATATTGTATTTTATGCTTCTGGCGTTGACTTCTAAGGCACTAACTATTCGATCTGGTGGAGCGACGCAATAGAGTGATGCCTAGGTTGCCTGGAACGTAGAATTGGCCATCACTTTCAAACTGGTTTGCAATTATACCTGTTATATGATGGATACACTGTTGTACTTTTATTGTACTTTATGCCTCTGGCGTTGACTTCTAAGGCCGTAGCTATTAGATGAGGTGGAGCAACGCCCTAGAGTGACGCCTAGGGTGCTCGGAACGTAGAAATGACCATTACTTTCACACTGGTTGCAATTTGTCGTTTTATACGATGGAAAAGCTGTTGTATTTATACCGTATTTTATGCTTCTGGCGTTGACTTCTTAGGCCGTAACTATTCGGTCTGTTGGAGCAACGACCTGGAGTGAAACCTAGGTTGCCCGGAACGTAGAATTGGCCATCACATTCAAACTGGTTGCAATTATTCCTGTTATATGATGGAAACACTGTTGTATTTTGATTGCATTTTATGCTTCGGGCGTTGACTTCTAAGGCCCTAACTATTCAATCTGTTGGAGCAACGCCCTAGGGTGAAGCCTAGCTTGCTCGGAAAGTAGAAATGACCATAAGTTTCATACTGGTTGCAATTATTCGTTTTATACGACGGAAAAGCTGTTGTATTTATATCGTATTTTATTCTTCTTGCATTGACTTCTTAGGCCGTAACTATTCGGTCTGGTGGAGCAACGCCCTGGAGTGAAACCTAGGTTGCCCGGAACGTAGAATTGGCCATCACTTTCAAACTGGTTGCAATTATTCCAGATATATGATGAAAGCACTTTTGTTTTTTTTTGCATTTTATGTTTCGGGCGTTTACTTCTGAGGACCTAACTATTCGATCTGGTGCAGCAACGCCAGAGAGTGAATCCTATGTTGCTCGGAATGTAGAACTGACCATAACTTTCACACTGGTTGCAATTATTCGTTTTATACGATGGAAACGCTGTTGTATTTATATTGTATTTTATGCTTCTGGCGTTCACTTCTTAGGCCCTAACTATTCGATCTGGTGGAACAACGGCCTAGAGTGAAGCCTAGGTTGCCCGGAACGTAGAAATGACCATAACTTTCACACTGGTTGCTATCATTCGTTTTATATGATGGATAAACTGTTGTATTTATATTGTATTTTATGCTTCCGGCGTTCACTTCTTAGGCCCTAACTATTCGATCTGGTGGAACAACGCCCTAGGGTGAAGCCTAGGTTGCCCGAAACGTAGAAATGACCATAACTTTTACACTGGTAGCAATTATTCGTTTTATACAATGGAAAAACTGTTCTATTTATTTTGCATTTTATGCTTCGGGCGTTGACTTCTAAGGCCCTAACTGATTGATCTGGAGGAGCAACGCCCTAGTGTGAAGCCTAGGCTGCCCGGAACGTAGAAAAGACCATAACTTTTACACTGGTAGCAATTATTCGTTTTATACAATGGAAAAACCGTTCTATTTATTTTGTATTTTATGCTTCAGGCGTTGACTTCTAAGGCCCTAACTGTTTGATCTGGTGGAGCAACGCCCTAGATTGAAGCCTAGGTTGCCGGGAACGTAGAAATGACCATAACTTTCACACTGTTTGCAATTATTCATTTTATACGATGGAAAAGCTGTTGTATTAATATCGTATTTTATGCTTCTGGCGCTGACTTCTTAGGCCCTAACTATTCCATTTGATGGAACAACGCCCTAGGGTGAAGCCTAGATTGCCCGGAACGTTGAAATGACCATAACTTTCACTCTGGTTGCTAATATTCGTTTTATACGATGGAAAAACTGTTCTATTTATATTGTATTTTATTGTTATGGCGTTGAATTCTAAGTCCCTAGCTATTCGATGGAGCAACGCCCTAGAGTGAAACCTAGGTTACCCGGAACGTACAAATGACCAGTACTTTCACACTGTTTGCGGTTATTCCTGTTATACGATGGTAAAACTGTTGCATCTTTATTGTATTTTATGCTTCTGGCGTTGACTTCCGAGGCCCTAACTATTCGATCAGGTGGAGCAACGCCCTAGAGTGAAGCCTAGGTTGCTCGAAATGTAGAAATGACCATAACTTTCACACTGGTTGCAATTATTCATTTTATACGATGGAAAAACTGTTGGACTTATATTGTATTTTATTCTTATGGCGTTGAATTCTAAGTCCCTAGCTATTCGATCTGGTGGAGCAACGCCCTAGAGTGAAACCTAGGTTACCCGGAACGTAGAAATGACCAGTACATTCATACTGTTTGCAGTTATTCCTGTTATACGATGGAAAAACTTTTGCATCTTTATTGTATTCTATGCTTCTGGCGTTGACTTCTTAGGCCCTAACTATTTGATCTGGTGTAGCACCGCCCTAGAGTGAAGCCTAGGTCGCCCGGAAGGTAGAAATGACCATTAATTTCACACTGGTAGCAATTATTCGTTTTATACGATGGAAAAACTGTTTCATTTATTTTGTATTTTAGGCCACGGGCGTTGAGTTCTAAGGCCCTAACTATTCGATCTGGTGGAGCAACGCCCTAGAGTGAAGTGTAGGTTGCGCGGAACGTAGAAATGACCATAACTTTCACACTGGTAGCAATTATTCGTTTTATACGATGGAAAAACTGTTTTACTTATTTTGTATTTTATGCTTCGGGCGTTGACTTCTAAGGACCTAACTATTCCATCTGGCGGAGCAACGCCCTAGAGTGAAGCCTAGGTTGCGCGGAACGTAGAAATGACCATAACTTTCACACTGGTTGCTATCATTCGTTTTATATGATGGAAAAACTGTTGTATTTATATTGCATTTTATGCTTCTGGCGCTCACTTCTTAGGCCGTAACTATTCGATCTGGTGGAACAACGGCCTAGGGTGAAGCCTAGGTTGCCCGGAACGTAGAAGTGACCATAACTTCCACACTGGTTGCTATCATTCGTTTTATATGATGGAAAAACTGTTGTATTTATATTGTATTTTATGCTTCCGGCGTTGACTTCTAAGGCCCTAACTATTCGATCTGGTGGAGCAACACCCTAGAGTGAAGCCTAGGTTGCCCGGTACGTAGAAATGACCATCACCTTCACACTGGTTGCAATTATTCGTTTTATATGATGGAAAAACTGTTGTATTTATATCGTATTTTATGCTTCTGGCGTTCACTTCTTAGGCCCTAACTATTCGATCTGGTGGAACAACGCCCTAGGGTGAAGCCTAGGTTGCCCGGAACGTAGAAATGATCATAACTTTTACACTGCTAGCATTTATTCGTTTTATACAATGGAAAAACTGTTCTATTTATTTTGCATTTTATGCTTCGGGCGTTGACCTCTAAGGCCCTAACTGATTGATCTGGAGGAGCAACGCCCTAGAGTGAAGCCTAGATTGCCCGGAACGTTGAAATGACCATAACTTTCACACTGGTTGCTAATATTCGTTTGATACGATGGAAAAACTGTTATATTTATTTTGTATTTTATACTTATGGCGTTGAATTCTAAGTCCCTAGCTATTTGATCTGGTGGAGCAACGCCCTAGAGTGAAACCTAGGTTACCCGGAACGTAGAAATGACCATCACTTTCACACTAGTTGCAATTATTCCTGTTATACGATGGAAAAACTCTCGTATATTTATCGTATTTTATTCTTCGGGCGTTGACTTCTATGGCCCTACCTATTCGATCTGGTGGAGCAACACCGTACAGTGAAGCCTAGTTTGTCCGGAACGTAGATATGACCATAACCTTCACACAGGTTGCAATTATTCGTTTTATACGATTGAAAAGCTGTGGCTTCTTTATTGTATTTTATTCATCTGGGGCTGACTTCTAAGGCCGTAGCTATTACATGTGGTGGAGCAACGCCCTAGAGTGACGCCTAGGTTGCCCGGAACGTAGAAATGACCATAACTTTCACACTGTTTGCAATTATTAATTTATTCGATGCCAAAGCTCTTGTATTTATATTGTATTTTATGCTTCTGGCATTGACTTCTTAGGACCCTACTATTCGATCTAGAGGAGCAATGCATCAGAGTTAAGTCTAGGATGCCCGAAACGCCGAAATGATCATTACTTTCACCCTTATTGCAATTATTCCTGTAATACGATGAAAAGGCTGTTGTATTTTTATTGTATCTTATGCTCCTGGCGTTGTCTTCTAAGGCCCTAACTATTCGATCTGGTGGAGCAACACCCTGGAGTGAAGCCTAGGTTGCCCGGAACGTCGACATGACCAGAACTTTCACACTGGTAGCAATTATTCGTTTTATACAATGGAAAACCTGTTCGATTTATTTTGAATTTTATGTTTCGGGCGTTGACTTCTAAGGCCCTAACTGTTTGATCTGGTGGACGAACGCCCTAGAATGAAGCCTAGGTTGCCCGGGACGTAGAAATGACCATATCTTTCACACTGTTTGCAATTATTAATTTATTCGATGCCAAAGCTGTTGTATTTATATTGTATTTTATGCTTCTGGCATTGACTTCTTAGGCACCAACTATTCGATCTGGAGGAGCAATGCATCAGAGTTAAGTCTAGGATGCCCGAAACGCCGAAATGGTCATTACTTTCACGCTTATTGCAATTATTCCTGTAATGCGATGAAAAGACTGTTGCATTTTTGTTGTATCTTATGCTCCTGGCGTTGACTTCTAAGGCCCTAACTATTCGATCTGGTGGAGCAACACCCTGGAGTGAAGCCTAGGTTGCCCGGAACGTCGAAATGACCAGAACTCTGACACTGGTTGCAATTAATCGTTTTATACGATGTAAAAGCTGTTGTATTTATATCGTATTTTATGCTTCTGGCGTTGACTTCTTAGGCCCTAACTATTCGACCTGGTGGAGCAACGCCCTAGAGTGAAACCTAGGTTGCCCGGAACGTAGAAATCACCATTACATTCACACTGGTTGCAATTATTCCTCTTATACGATGGAAAAACTGTCGTATTTTTATTGTATTCTATGCTTGTGACGTTTCATTCTAAGTCGCGAGCTATTTGATCTGGTGGAGCAACGACCTAGAGTGAAGCCTAGGCTGCCCGGAACGTAGAAATGACCATTACTTTCACACTGGTTGCAACTATTCGTTTTATACGATGCATAAGCTGTTGTATTTATATCGTATTTTATGCTTCGGGCGTTGACTTCTGAGGCCCTAACTATTCGATCTGGTGGAGCAACGGCCTAGACTGAAGCCTAGGTTGCCCGGAACATAGAAATGACCATAACTTTCACACTGGTTGCTATCTTTCGTTTTATACGATGGAAAGGCTGTTATATTTATATTGTATTTTATACTTCTGGCGTTGACTTCTTAGGCCCTAACTGTTCGATCTGGTGGAACAACGCCCTAGGGTGAAGCCCAGGTTGCCGGGAAAGTAGAAATGACCATAACTTTCACACTGGTTGCAATTATTCGTTTTATACGATGGAAAAGCTGTGGCTTCTTTATTGTATGTTATTCATCTGGGGCTGACTTCTAAGGCCGTAGCTATTAGATGTGGTGGAGCAACGCCCTAGAGTGACGCCTAGGTTGCCCGGAACGTAGAAATGACCATAACTTTCACACCGGTAGCAACTATTCGTTTTATACGATGGAAAAACTGTTCTACTTATTTTGTGTTTTATGCTTCGGGCGTTGACTTCTGAGGCCCTAACTATTCAATCTGTTGGTGCAACGCCCTAGGGTGAAGACTAGGTTGCCCGGAACGTAGAAATGACCATCACTTTCAAACTGGTTGCAATTAATCCTGTTATACGGTGGAAAAACTGTTGTAATTTTATTACCTTTTATGCTTCGGGCGTTGACTTCTATGGGCCTAACTATTCAATCTGTTGGAGCAACGCCCTAGGGTGAAGCCTAGGTTGCCCGGAAGGTAGAAATGACGTTAGCTTTCATATTGGTTGCAATTATTCGTTTTATACGATGGAAAAACTGTTGTATTTATATTGTATTTTATGCTTCCGGCGTTGACTTCTAAGGCCCTAACTATTCGATCTGGTGGAGCAACACCCTAGAGTGAAGCCTAGGTTGCCCGGTACGTAGAAATGACCATCACCTTCACACTGGTTGCAATTATTCGTTTTATATGATGGAAAAACTGTTGTATTTATATCGTATTTTATGCTTCTGGCGTTCACTTCTTAGGCCCAAACTATTCGATCTGGTGGAACAACGCCCTAGGGTGAAGCCTAGGTTGCCCGGAACGTAGAAATGATCATAACTTTTACACTGCTAGCATTTATTCGTTTTATACAATGGAAAAACTGTTCTATTTATTTTGCATTTTATGCTTCCGGCGTTGACCTCTAAGGCCCTAACTGATTGATCTGGAGGCGCAACGCCCTAGAGTGAAGCCTAGATTGCCCGGAACGTTGAAATGACCATAACTTTCACACTGGTTGCTAATATTCGTTTTATACGATGGAAAAACTGTTATATTTATTTTGTATTTTATACTTATGGCGTTGAATTCTAAGTCCCTAGCTATTTGATCTGGTGGAGCAACGCCCTAGAGTGAAACCTAGGTTACCCGGAACGTAGAAATGACCAGTACTTTCACACTCTTTGCAGTTATTCCTGTTATACGATGGAAAAACTGTTGCATCTTTATTGTATTTTATTCTTCTGGCGTTGACTTCTGAGGCCCTAACTATTCGATCAGGTGGAGCAACGCCCCAGAGTGAAACCTAGGTTGCTCGAAATGTAGAAATGACCATAACTTTCACACTGGTTGCAATTATTCATTTTATACGATGAAAATACTGTTGTACTTATATTGTATTTTATTCTTATGGCGTTGAATTCTAAGTCTCTAGCTATTCGATATGGTGGAGCAACGCCCTGGAGTGAAACCTAGGTTTCCGGGAACGTAGAAATGACCAGTACTTTCATACTGTTTGCAGTTATTCCTGTTATACGATGGAAAAACTTTTGCATCTATATTGTATTTTATGCTTCAGGCGTTGACTTCTAAGGCCCTAGCTATTCGATTTGGTGGAGCAACGCCCTAGAGTGGGGCCTAGGTTGCCCGGTACGTAGATATGCCCATTACTTTCACACTGTTTGCAAATATACATTATATACGATGGAAAATCTGTTGTATTTATGTTGCATTTTATGCTTCTGGCGTTGACTTCTTAGGCCCTAACTATTTGATCCGGTGGAGCAACGCCCTAGAGCGAAGCCTAGGTTGCCCGGTACGTAGAAATGACCATCACTTTCATACTGGTTGCAATTATTCGTTTTATATGATGGAAAAACTGTTGTATTAATATCGTATTTTATGCTTCGGGCGTTGACTTCTTAGGCCCTAACATTTCGTTCTGGTGGAGCAACGCCCTACAGTGAAGCCTAGGTTGCCCGGAACGTAGATATGACCATAACCTTCACACAGGTTGCAATTATTCGTTTTATACTGTGTAAAGGCTGTTGTGTTTATTTTGTATTTTATTTTTCTGGTGTTGACTTCTAAGGCCCTAACTATTCGATCTGGAGGAACAACGCCGTAGAGTGAAGCCTAGGTTGCCCGGAACGTAGAAATGACCATTACTTTCACACTGTTTGCAATTATTCCTTTTATACGATGGAAGAGCTGTTGTATTTATATCGTATTTTATGCTCCTGGCGTTGACTTCTAAGGACCTAACTATTCGATCTGGTGGAGCAACGCCCCAGAGTGAAGCCTAGGTTGCCGGAAACGTAGAAATGACCATTACTTTCACAATGTTTGCAATTATTCATTTTATACGATGGAAAAGCTGTTGTACTTATATTGTATTTTATCCATCTGGCGTTGACTTCTAAGGCCGTAGCTATTAGATATGGTGGAGCGTCGCCCTAGAGTGACGCCTACGGTGCTCGGAACGTAGAAATGACCATTACTTTCACACTGCTTGCAATTATTCATTTTATACGATGGAAAAGCTGTTCTATTTATTTTGTATTTTATGCTTCTGGCGTTGACTTCTAAGGCATTAACTATTCGGTCTGGTGGAGCAACGCCCCAGAGTGAAGCCTAGGTTGCCCGGAACGTAGAATTGTCCATCACTTTCAAACTGGTTGCAATTATTCCTGTTATATGATGGAAACATTGTTGTATTTTTTTGCATTATATGGTTCGGGCGTTGGCTTCTAGGGCCCAAACTATTCAATCTGTTGGAGCAACGCCCTAGGGTGAAGCCTAGGATGCTCGGAAAGTAGAAATGACCATAAGCTTCATACTGGTTGCAAGTTTTCGTTTTATACGATGGAAAAACTGTTGTATTTATATTGTATTTTATGCTTCTGGCGTTGACTTCTAAGGCACTAACTATTCGATCTGGTGGAGCAACGCCCTAGAGTGAAGCCTAGGTTGCCGGAACTTAGAAATGACCATTACTTTCACATTGGTTGCTATTATTCGTTTTATACGATGGAAAAACTGTTATACTTATATTGTATTTTATGCTTCTGGCGTTGACTTCTTAGGCCCTAACTATTCGATCTGGTGGAACAACGCCCTAGAGTGAAGCCTAGGTTGCCCGGAACGTAGGACATACCATTACATTCACACTGGCTGCAATTACTCCTGTTATACGATGGAAAAACCGTTGTACTTTTATTGTATTTTATGCTTCTGGCGTTTAATTCTAAGTCCCTAGCTATTCGATCTGGTGGAGCAACACCCTACAGTGAAGCCTAGGTTGCCCGGAACGTATATATAACCATAACCTACACACAGGTTGCAATTATTCGTTTTATACGATGGAAAGACTGTTCGACTTATTTTGTAGTTTATGTTTCTGGCGCTGACTTCTACGGCCCTAACTCTTCGATCTGGTTTAGCAACGGCCTGGAGTGAGGCCTAGGTTGCCCGGAGCGTAGGACATACATTTACCTTCACACTGGTTGCAATTATTCCTGTTATACGTAGGAAAAACTGTTGTATTTATATCGTATTTTATGCTTCAAGCGTATACTCCTGAGGTCCTAGCTACTCGAGCTGGTGGAGCAACGTCCTAGAGTGAAACCTAGGTTGCCCGGAACGTAGAAATAACCATTACTTTCACACTGGCTGCAATTATTCCTGTTATACAATGGAAAAACTGTTTTATTTTTATTGTATTTTGTGCTTCTGGCGTTTAATTCTAAGTCCCTAGCTATTCGATATGGTGGAGCAATGCCCTAGAGTGAAGCCTAGGTTGCCCGCAACGTAGAAATGACCATTACATTCACACTGGTTGCAATTATTCATTTTATACGATGGAAAAGCTGTTGTATTTATATTGTACTTTATGCTTCTGGCGTTGACTTCTAAGGCCGTAGCTATTAGATGTGGAGGAGCAACGTCCTAGAGTGACGGCTAGGTTGCCGGGAACGTAGAAATGACCATTACTTTCACAATGGTTGCAATCATTCATTTTATACGATGGAAAAACTGTTGTACTTATATTGTATTTTATCCATCTGGCGTTGAATTCTATGTCCCTAGCTGTTAGATCTGGTGGGGCAACGCCCTAGAGTGAAACCTCGGTTACCGGGAACGTAGAAATGACCATTACTTTCACACTGTTTGCAATTATCCATTTTATACGATGGAAAAGCTCTTCTATTTATTTTGTATTTTATGCTTCGGGCGTTGACTTCTAAGCCCCTAACTATTCGGCCTGGTGGGGCAACGCACTAGAGTGAAGCCTAGGTTGCCTGGAACAGAGAAATAACCATAACTTTCACACTGGTTGCTATTATTCGTTTTATACGATGGATATTATTTTATATTTATATTGTATTTTATGCTTCTGGCGTTGACTTCTAAGGCCGTAGCTATTAGCTGTGGTGGAGCAACGCCCTACAGTGAAGCCTAGGTTGCCCGGAACGTGGATATGACCATAACCTTCACACAGGTTGCAATTATTCGTTTTATACGGTGTAAAGGCTGTTGTGTTTATTTTGTATTTTATTTTTCTGGTGTTGACTTCGAAGGCCCTAACAATTCGATCTGGAGGAACAACGCCGTAGAGTGAAGCCTAGGTTGCCCGGAACGTAGAAATGACCATTACTTTCACACTGCTTGCAATTATTCCTTTTATACGATGGAAGAGCTGTTGTATTTAGAGCGTATTTTATACTCCTGGCGTTGACTTCTAAGGACCTAACTATTCGATCTGGTGGAGCAACGCCCCAGAGTGAAGCCTAGGTTGCCGGAAACGTAGAAATGACCATTACTTTCACAATGTTTGCAATTATTCATTTTATACGATGGAAAAGCTGTTGTACTTATATTGTATTTTATCCATCTGGCGTTGACTTCTAAGGCCGTAGCTATTAGATGTGGTGGAGCATCGCCCTAGAGTGACGCCTACGGTGCTCGGAACGTAGAAATGACCATTACTTTCACACTGCTTGCAATTATTCATTTTATACGATGGAAAAGCTGTTCTATTTATTTTGTATTTTATGCTTCGGGCGTTGACTTCTAAGCCCCTAACTATTCGATCTGGTGGTGCAACGCACTAGAGTGAAGCCTAGGTTGCCTGGAACGGAGAAATAACCATAACTTTCACACTGGTTGCTATTATTCGTTTTTTACGATGGAAAACCTGTTATATTTATATTGTTTTTTATGCTTCTGGCGTTGACTTCTAAGGCCCTAACTATTCGATCTGGTGGAGCAACGCCCTAGAGTGAAACCTAGGTTGCCCGGTACGTAGAAGTGACCATCACTTTCAAACTGGTTGCAATTACTCCTTTTATACGATGGAAAAGCTGTTGTATTTATATCGTACCTTATGCTTCTGGCGTTGACTTCTAAGGCCCTAACTATTCAATCTGTTGGAGCAACGCCCTAGGGTGAAGCCTAGGTTGCTCGGAAAGTAGAAATGACCATAAGTTTCATACTGGTTGCAATTACTCGTTTTATACGATGGAAAAACTGTTGTATTTATATTGTATTTTATGCTTCTGGCGCTGACTTCTAAGGCATTAACTATTCGGTCTGGTGGAGCAACGCCCTAGAGTGAAGCTTAGGTTGCCCGGAACGTAGAATTGTCCATCACTTTCAAACTGGTTGCAATTATTCCTGTTATATGATGGAAACATTGTTGTATTTTGATTGCATTATATGGTTCGGGCGAAGGCTTCTAGGGCCCTAACTATTCAATCTGTTGGAGCAACGCCCTAGGGTGAAGCCTAGGATGCTCGGAAAGTAGAAATGACCATAAGCTTCATACTGGTTGCAAGTATTCGTGTTATACGATGGAAAAACTGTTGTATTTATATTGTATTTTATGCTTCTGGCGTTGACTTCTAAGGCACTAACTATCGATCTGGTGGAGCAACGCCCTAGAGTGAAGCCTAGGTTGCCCGGAACGTAGAATTGGCCAACACTTTCAAACTGGTTGCAATTATTCCTGTTATATGATGGAAACACTGTTTTATTTTTATTGCATTTTATGCTTCGGGCGTTGACTTCTAAGGCCCTAACTATTCAATCTGTTAAAGCAACGCCCTAGGGTGAAGCCTAGGTTGCTCGGAAAGTAGAAATGACCATAAGTTTCATACAGGTTGCAATTATTCGTCTTATACGATGGAAAAACTCTTGTATATTTATTGTATTTTATGCTTCTGGCGTTGACTTCTAAGGCACTAACTATTCGATCTGGTGGAGCAACGCCCTACAGTGAAGCCTAGGTTGCCGGAACTTAGAAATGACCACTACTTTCACATTGGTTGCTATTATTCGTTTTATACGATGGAAAAACTGTTATACTTATATTGTTTTTTATGCTTCGGGCGTTGACTTCTTAGGCCCTAACATTTCGATCTGGTGGAGCAACGCTCTACAGTGAAGCCTATGTTGCCCGGAACGTAGATATGGCCATAACCTTCACACAGGTTGCAATTACTCGTTTTATACGGTGTAAAGGCTGTTGTGTTTATTTTGTATTTTACTATTCTGGTGTTGACTTCTTAGGCCCTAACTATTCGATCTGGTGGAACAACGCCGTAGAGTGAAGCCCAGGTTGCCCGGAACGTAGAAATGACCATTACTTTCACACTGATTGCAATTATTCCTTTTATACGATGGAAAAGCTGTTCTATTTATATCGTATTTTAAGCTTCTGGCGTTGACTTCTAAGGACCTAACTATTCGATCTGGTGGAGCAACGCCCTAGAGTGAAGCCTAGGTTGCTCGAAATGTAGAAATGACCATAACTTTCACACTGGTTGCAATTATTCGTTTTATACGTTGGAAAAGCTGTTGTATTTATATCGTATTTTATGCTTCTGGCGCTGACTTCTTAGGCCCTAACTATTCCATCTGATGGAACAACGCCCTAGGGTGAAGCCTAGGTTGCCCGGAACGTAGAAATGACCATAACTTTTACACTGCTAGCATTTATTCGTTTTATACAATGGAAAAACTGTTCTATTTATTTTGCATTTTATGCTTCGGGCGTTGACTTCTAAGGCCCTAACTGATTGATCTGGAGGAGCAACGCCCTAGAGTGAAGCCTAGATTGCCCGGAACGTTGAAATGACCATAACTTTCACACTGGTTGCTAATATTCGTTTTATACGACGGAAAAACTGTTATATTTATATTGTGTTTTATACTTATGGCGTTGAATTCTAAGTCCCTAGCTATTTGATCTGGTGGAGCAACGCCCTAGAGTGAAACCTAGGTTACCCGGACCGCAGAAATGACCAGTACTTTCACACTCTTTGCAGTTATTCCTGTTATACGATGGAAAAACTGTTGCATCTTTATTGTATTTTATTCTTCTGGCGTTGACTTCTAAGGCCCTAACTATTCGATCAGGTGGAGCAACGCCCCAGAGTGAAACCTAGGTTGCTCGAAATGTAGAAGTGACCATAACTTTCACACTGGTTGCAATTATTCATTTTATACGATGGAAATACTGTTGTACTTATATTGTATTTTATTCTTATGGCGTTGAATTCTAAGCCCCTAACTATTCGATCTGGTGGTGCAACGCACTAGAGTGAAGCCTAGGTTGCCTGGAACGGAGTAATAACCATAACTTTCACACTGGTTGCTATTATTCGTTTTTTACGATGGAAAACCTGTTATATTTATATTGTATTTTATGCTTCTGGCGTTGACTTCTAAGCCCCCAACTATTCGATCTGGTGGAGCAACGCCCTAGAGTGAAGCCTAGGTTGCCCGGAACTTAGAGATGACCATTACTTTCACATTGGTGGCTATTATTCGTTTTATACGATGGAAAAACTGTTATACTTATATTGTATTTTATGCTTCTGGCGTTGACTTCTTAGGCCCTAACAATTCGATCTGGTGGAACAACGCCCTAGAGTGAAGCCTAAGTTGCCCGGAACGTAGGACATACCATTACCTTTACACTGGTTGCAATTATTCCTGTTATACGATGAAAAAGCTGTTGCATCTTTATTGTACTTTATGCTTCTGGCGTTGACTTCTAAGGCCCTAACTATTCGATCTGGTGGAACAACGCCGTAGGGTGTAGCCTATGTTGCCCGGAACGTAGAAATGACCATAACTTTCACACCGGTAGCAATTATTCGTTTTACACGATGGAAAAACTGTTCTATTTATTTTGTATGTTATGCTTCGGGCAATGATTTCTAAGGCCCTAACTATTCAATCTGTAGGAGCAACGCCCTAGGGTGTAGCCTAGGTAGCACGTAAAGTAGAAATGACCATAGCTTTCATACTGGTTGCAATTGTTCGTTTTATACGATGGAAGAACTGTTATATTTATATTGTATTTTATGCTTCTGGCGTTGACTTCTTAGGCCCTACCTATTCGATCTGGTGGAACGATGCCCTAGAGTGAAGCCTAGGTTGCCCGGAACGTAGAAATGACTATAACTTTCACACTGGTTGCTATTATTCGTTCTATACGATGGAAAAACTGTTATATTTATATTGTATCTTATGCTTCAGGCGTTGACTTCTTTGGCCCTAACAATTCGATCTGGTGGAACAACGCCCTAGGGTGTAGCCTAGGTTGCCCGGAAAGTAGAAATGACCATAACTTTTACACTGTTAGCAATTTTTCGTTTTATACAATGGAAAAACTGTTCTATTAATTTTGTATTTTATGCTTCGGGCGTTGACTTCTAAGGCCCTAACTGTTTGATCTGGTGGAGCAACGCCCTAGAGTGAAGCCTAGGTTGCCCGGAAAGTAGAAATGACCACAACTTTCATACTGGTTGCAATTACTCGTTTTATATGATGGAAAAACTGTTGTATTTATATTGTACTTTATGCTTCTGGCGTTCACTTCTTAGGCCCTAACTATTCGATCTGGTGGAGCAACGCCCTAGAGTGAAGCCGAGGTTGCGCGGAACGTAGAAATGACCATCACTTTCAAACTGGTTGGAATTATTCCTGTTATATGATGGAAAAACTGTTGTATTTTTATTGCATTTTGTGCTTCGGGCATTGACTTCTAAGGCCCTAACTATTCTATCTGGTGTATCAACGCCCTAGAGTGAAGCCTAGGTTGCTCGGAATGTAAAAATGACCATAACATTCACACTGGTTGAAATTATTCGTTTTATACGATGGAAAACCAGTTATATTTAAATTGTATTTTATGCTTCTGGCGTTGACTTCTAAGGCCCTAACTATTCTATCTGGTGTATCAACGCCCTATAGTGGAGCCTAGGTTGCTCGGAATGTAAAAATGACCATAACATTCACACTGGTTGAAATTATTCGTTTTATACGATGGAAAAACTGTTATATTTAAATTGTATTTTATGCTTCTGGCGTTGATTTCTTAGGCCCTAGCTATTCAATCTGGTGGAACAACACCCTAGAGTGAGGCCTAGGTTGCCCGGAACGTAGAAATGACCATCACTTCCATACTGGTAGCAATCATTCGTTTTATACGATGGAAAAACTGTTGTATTTATATTGTATTTTATGCTTCTGGCGTTGACTTCTAAGGCACAAGCTATTCGATCTGGTCGAGCAATGCCCTGGAGTGAAACCTATGTTGCCCGGAACGTAGAAATGACCATCACTTTCAAACTGGTTGCAATTATTCCTGTTATATGATGGAAAAACTGTTGTATTTTTATTGCATTTTACGCTTCGGGCATTGACTTCTAAGGTCCTAACTATTCAATCTGTTGGAGCAACGCCCTGGGGTGAAGCCTAGGTTGCGCGGGAAGTAGAAATGACCATAACTTTCACACTGGTCGCTATTATTCGTTTTATACGATGGAGAAACTGTTATATTTATATTGTATTTTATGCTTCTGGCGTTGCCTTCTTAGGCCCTAGCTGTTCGATCTGGTGGAACAACGCCCTAGAGAGAAGCCTAGGTTGCCCGGAACGTAGAAATGACCATATCTTTCACACTGGTTGCTATTATTCGTTCGATACGATGGAAAAACTGTTATATCTATATTGTATCTGATGCTTCTGGCGTTGACTTCTTAGGCCCTAACAATTCGATCTGGTGGAACGGCGCCGTAGAGTGAAGCCTAGGTTGCCTGGAACGTACAAATGACCATCACTTTCACACGGGTGCAATTATTCCTGTTATAGGGTGGAAAGACTGTTGTATTCTTATTGTATTTTATGCTTCAGGCGTTGACTTCTGAGGCCGTAGCTATTTGATGTGGTGGAAGAACGCCATAGAGTGAAGCCTAGGTTGCCCGGAACGTAGAAATGACCATAACTTTCACACTGGTTGCTATTATTCGTTTTATACGATGGAAAAACTGTTATATTTATATTGTATTTTATGCTTCTGGCGTTGCCATCTTAGGCCCTAACTATTCAATCTTGTGGAACAACGCCCTAGAGTGAAGCCTAGATTACACGGAACGTAGAAATGACCAGTACTTTCACACTGTTTGCAATTATTCATTTTATACGATGGAAAAGCTGTTGTATTGATATTGTATTTTATGCTTCTGGCGTTGACTTCTAAGGCCGTAGCTATTAGCTGTGGTGGAGCAACGCCCTACAGTGACGCCTAGGTTGCCCGGAACGTAGCAATGACCATTAATTTCACAATGTTTGCAATTATTCATTTTATACAATGGAAAAACGGTTGTACCTATATTGTGTTTTATTCTTCTGGCGTTGAGTTCCAAGTCCCTAGGTATTCGATCTGGTGGAGCAACGCCCTAGAGTGAAACCTAGGTTGCTCGGACTGTAGAAATGTCTTTAACTTACACACTGGTCCCAATTATTCGTTTTATACGATGGAAAAGCTGTTGTATTTTGTATCGTATTTTATGCTTCGGGCGTTTACTTCTAAGGCCCTCACTATTCGATCTGGTGGTGCAACGCCCTAGAGTGAAACCTAGGTTGCCCGGAACGTAGAAATAACCACTACTTTCATACTTGTTGCAATTATTCGTTTTATACGATGGAAAAACAGTTGTATTTATGTTGTTTTTTATGCTTCTGGCGTTGACTTCTAAGGCCCTAACTATTCAATCTGTTGGAGCAACGCCCTAGCGTGTAGCCTAGGTTGCCCGGAAAGTAGAAATGTCCACAACTTTCATACTGGTTGCAATTACTCGTTTTATATGATGGAAAAACTGTTATATTTATATTGTACTTTATGCTTCTGGCGTTCACTTCTTAGGCCCTAACTATTCGATCTGGTGGAGCAACGCCCTAGAGTGAAGCCGAGGTTGCCCGGAACGTAGAAATGACCATCACTTTCAAACTGGTTGGAATTATTCCTGTTATATGATGGAAAAACTGTTGTATTTTTATTGTATTTTGTGCTTCGGGCATTGACTTCTAAGGCCCTAACTATTCTATCTGGTGTATCAACGCCCTAGAGTGATGCCTAGGTTGTTCGGAATGTAAAAATGACTATAACATTCACACTGGTTGAAATTATTCGATTTATACGATGGAAAAACTGTTATATTTAAATTGTATTTTATGCTTCTGGCGTTGACCTCTAAGGCCCTAACTATTCTATCTGGTGTATCAACGCCCTATAGTGAAGCCTAGGTTGCTCGGAATGTAAAAATGACCATAACATTCACACTGGTTGAAATTATTCGTTTTATACGATGGAAAAACTATTACATTTAAATTGTATTTTATGCTTCTGGCGTTGATTTCTTAGGCCCTAACTATTCAATCAGGTGGAACAACACCCTAGAGTGAGGCCTAGGTTGCCCGGAACGTAGAAATGACCATCACTTCCATACTGGTAGCTATCATTCGTTTTATACGATGGAAAAAGTGTTGTATTTGTATTGTATTTTATGCTTCTGGCGTTGACTTCTAAGGCACATACTATTCGATCTGGTCGAGCAATGCCCTAGAGTGAAACCTATGTTGCCCGGAACGTAGAAATGACCACAACTTTCATACTGGTTGCAATTACTCGTTTTATATGATGGAAAAACTGTTGTATTTATACTGTATTTAATGCTTCTGGCGTTCACTTCTTAGGCCCTAACTATTCGATCTGGTGGAACAACGCCCTAGGGTGAAGCCTAGGTTGCTCGGAAAGTAGAAATGACCACAACTTTCATACTGGTTGCAATTACTCGTTTTATATGATGTAAAAACTGTTGTATTTATATTGTATTTTATGCTCCTGGAGTTCACTTCTTAGGACCTAACTATTCGATCTGGTGGAACAACGCCCTAGGGTGAAGCCTAGGCTGCCCGGAACGTAGAAATGACCATAACTTTTACACTGGTAGCAATTATTCGTTTTATACAATGGAAAAACTGTTCTATTTATTTTGTATTTTATGCTTCGGGCGTTGACTTCTACGGCCCTAACTGTTTGATCTGGTGGAGCAACGCCCTAGAGTGAAGCCTAGGTTGCGCGGAACGTAGAAATGACCATAACTTTCACACTGGTTGCTATTATTCGTTCTATACGATGGAAAAACTGTTATATTTATATTGTACCTTATGCTTCTGGCGTTGACTTCTTAGGCCCTAACAATTCGATCTCGTGGAACAACGCCCTAGAGTGAAGCCTAGGTTGCCTGGAACGTACAAATGACCATCACTTTCACACGGGTGCAATTATTCCTGTTATAGGGTGGAAAGACTGTTGTATTCTTATTGTATTTTATGCTTCAGGCGTTGACTTCTGAGGCCGTAGCTATTTGATGTGGTGGAAGAACGCCATAGAGTGAAGCCTAGGTTGCCCGGAACGTAGAAATGACCATAACTTTCACACTGGTTGCTATTATTCGTTTTATACGATGGAAAAACTGTTATATTTATATTGTATTTTATGCTTCTGGCGTTGCCATCTTAGGCCCTAACTATTCAATCTTGTGGAACAACGCCCTAGAGTGAAGCCTAGATTACACGGAACGTAGAAATGACCAGTACTTTCACACTGTTTGCAATTATTCATTTTATACGATGGAAAAGCTGTTGTATTGATATTGTATTTTATGCTTCTGGCGTTGACTTCTAAGGCCGTAGCTATTAGCTGTGGTGGAGCAACGCCCTACAGTGACGCCTAGGTTGCCCGGAACGTAGCAATGACCATTAATTTCACAATGTTTGCAATTATTCATTTTATACAATGGAAAAACGGTTGTACCTATATTGTGTTTTATTCTTCTGGCGTTGAGTTCCAAGTCCCTAGGTATTCGATCTGGTGGAGCAACGCCCTAGAGTGAAACCTAGGTTGCTCGGACTGTAGAAATGTCTTTAACTTACACACTGGTCCCAATTATTCGTTTTATACGATGGAAAAGCTGTTGTATTTTGTATCGTATTTTATGCTTCGGGCGTTTACTTCTAAGGCCCTCACTATTCGATCTGGTGGTGCAACGCCCTAGAGTGAAACCTAGGTTGCCCGGAACGTAGAAATAACCACTACTTTCATACTTGTTGCAATTATTCGTTTTATACGATGGAAAAACTGTTGTATTTATGTTGTTTTTTATGCTTCTGGCGTTGACTTCTAAGGCCCTAACTATTCAATCTGTTGGAGCAACGCCCTAGCGTGTAGCCTAGGTTGCCCGGAAAGTAGAAATGTCCACAACTTTCATACTGGTTGCAATTACTCGTTTTATATGATGGAAAAACTGTTATATTTATATTGTACTTTATGCTTCTGGCGTTCACTTCTTAGGCCCTAACTATTCGATCTGGTGGAGCAACGCCCTAGAGTGAAGCCGAGGTTGCCCGGAACGTAGAAATGACCATCACTTTCAAACTGGTTGGAATTATTCCTGTTATATGATGGAAAAACTGTTGTATTTTTATTGTATTTTGTGCTTCGGGCATTGACTTCTAAGGCCCTAACTATTCTATCTGGTGTATCAACGCCCTAGAGTGATGCCTAGGTTGTTCGGAATGTAAAAATGACTATAACATTCACACTGGTTGAAATTATTCGATTTATACGATGGAAAAACTGTTATATTTAAATTGTATTTTATGCTTCTGGCGTTGACCTCTAAGGCCCTAACTATTCTATCTGGTGTATCAACGCCCTATAGTGAAGCCTAGGTTGCTCGGAATGTAAAAATGACCATAACATTCACACTGGTTGAAATTATTCGTTTTATACGATGGAAAAACTATTACATTTAAATTGTATTTTATGCTTCTGGCGTTGATTTCTTAGGCCCTAACTATTCAATCAGGTGGAACAACACCCTAGAGTGAGGCCTAGGTTGCCCGGAACGTAGAAATGACCATCACTTCCATACTGGTAGCTATCATTCGTTTTATACGATGGAAAAAGTGTTGTATTTGTATTGTATTTTATGCTTCTGGCGTTGACTTCTAAGGCACATACTATTCGATCTGGTCGAGCAATGCCCTAGAGTGAAACCTATGTTGCCCGGAACGTAGAAATGACCACAACTTTCATACTGGTTGCAATTACTCGTTTTATATGATGGAAAAACTGTTGTATTTATACTGTATTTAATGCTTCTGGCGTTCACTTCTTAGGCCCTAACTATTCGATCTGGTGGAACAACGCCCTAGGGTGAAGCCTAGGTTGCCCGGAACGTAGAACTGACCATAACTTTTAGACTGGTAGCAATTATTCGTTTTATACAATGGAAAAACTGTTGTACTTATTTTGTATTTTATGCTTCGGGCGTTGACTTCTAAGGCCCTAACTGTTTGATCTGGTGGAGCAACGCCCTAGAGTAAAGCCTAGGATGCCCGGAACGTAGAAATGACCATAACTTTCACACTTGTTGCTATTATTCGTTCTATACGATGGAAAAACTCTTATATTTATATTGTATCTTATGCTTCTGACGTTGACTTCTTAGGCCCTAACAATTCGATATGGTGGAACAACGCTCTAGAGTGAAGCCTAGGTTGCCTGGAACGTACAAATGACCATCACTTTCACACGGGTTGCAATTATTCCTGTTATAGGATGGAAAGACTGTTGTATTTTTATTGTATTTTATGCTTCAGGCGTTGACTTCTGAGGCCGCAGCTATTCGATGTGGTGGAAGAACGCCATAGAGTGAAGCGTAGGTTGCCCGGAACGTAGAAATGACCATAACTTTCATACTGGTTGCAATTATTCGTTTTATATGATGGAAGAACTGTTGTATTTATATTGTATTTTATGCTGCTGGCGTTCACTTCTTAGGCCCTAACTATTCGATCTGGTGGAGCAACGCCCTAGAGTGAAGCCTATGTTGCCCGGAACGTAGAAATGATAATCACTTTCAAACTGGTTGCAATTATTCCGGTTATATGGTGGAAAAACTGTTGTATTTTTATTGCATTTTATGCTTCGGGCATTGACTTCTAAGGCCGTAACTATTCTATCTGTTGGAGCAACGCCCTAGGGTGTAGTCTAGGTTGCCCGGAAAGTAGAAATGACCACAACTTTCGTACTGGTTGCAATTACTCGTTTTATATGATGGAAAAACTGTTGTATTTATATTGTATCTTATGCTTCTGACGTTGACTTCTTAGGCCCTAACAATTCCATCTGGTGGAACAACGCCCTAGAGTGAAGCCTAGGTTGCCTGGAACGTACAAATGACCATCACTTTCACACGGGTTGCAATTATTCCTGTTACAGGATGGAAAGACTGTTGTATTTTTATTGTATTTTATGCTTCAGGCGTTGACTTCTGAGGCCGCAGCTATTCGATGTGGTGGAAGAACGCCATAGAGTGAATCGTAGGTTGCCCGGAACGTAGAAATGACCATAACTTTCATACTGGTTGCAATTATTCGTTTTATATGATGGAAGAACTGTTGTATTTATATTGTATTTTATGCTGCTGGCGTTCACTTCTTAGGCCCTAACTATTCGATCTGGTGGAGCAACGCCCTAGAGTGAAGCCTAGGTTGCCCGGAACGTAGAAATGACAATCACTTTCAAACTGGTTGCAATTATTCCGGTTATATGGTGGAAAAACTGTTGTATTTTTATTGCATTTTATGCTTCGGGCATTGACTTCTAAGGCCGTAACTATTCAATCTGTTGGAGCAACGCCCTAGGGTGTAGCCTAGGTTGCCCGGAAAGTAGAAATGACCACAACTTTCATACTGGTTGCAATTACTCGTTTTATATGATGGAAAAACTGTTGTATTTATATTGTATTTTATGCTTCTGGCGTTCACTTCTTAGGCCCTAACTATTCTATCTGGTGTATCAACGCCCTATAGTGAAGCGTAGGTTGCCCGGAACGTAGAAATGACCATAACTTTCATACTGGTTGCAATTATTCGTTTTATATGATGGAAGAACTGTTGTATTTATATTGTATTTTATGCTGCTGGCGTTCACTTCTTAGGCCCTAACTATTCGATCTGGTGGAGCAACGCCCTAGAGTGAAGCCTAGGTTGCCCGGAACGTAGAAATGATAATCACTTTCAAACTGGTTGCAATTATTCCGGTTATATGGTGGAAAAACTGTTGTATTTTTATTGCATTTTATGCTTCGGGCATTGACTTCTAAGGCCGTAACTATTCTATCTGTTGGAGCAACGCCCTAGGGTGTAGTCTAGGTTGCCCGGAAAGTAGAAATGACCACAACTTTCATACTGGTTGCAATTACTCGTTTTATATGATGGAAAAACTGTTGTATTTATATTGTATCTTATGCTTCTGACGTTGACTTCTTAGGCCCTAACAATTCGATCTGGTGGAACAACGCCCTAGAGTGAAGCCTAGGTTGCCTGGAACGTACAAATGACCATCACTTTCACACGGGTTGCAATTATTCCTGTTACAGGATGGAAAGACTGTTGTATTTTTATTGTATTTTATGCTTCAGGCGTTGACTTCTGAGGCCGCAGCTATTCGATGTGGTGGAAGAACGCCATAGAGTGAATCGTAGGTTGCCCGGAACGTAGAAATGACCATAACTTTCATACTGGTTGCAATTATTCGTTTTATATGATGGAAGAACTGTTGTATTTATATTGTATTTTATGCTGCTGGCGTTCACTTCTTAGGCCCTAACTATTCGATCTGGTGGAGCAACGCCCTAGAGTGAAGCCTAGGTTGCCCGGGACGTAGAAATGACAATCACTTTCAAACTGGTTGCAATTATTCCGGTTATATGGTGGAAAAACTGTTGTATTTTTATTGCATTTTATGCTTCGGGCATTGACTTCTAAGGCCGTAACTATTCAATCTGTTGGAGCAACGCCCTAGGGTGTAGCCTAGGTTGCCCGGAAAGTAGAAATGACCACAACTTTCATACTGGTTGCAATTACTCGTTTTATATGATGGAAAAACTGTTGTATTTATATTGTATTTTATGCTTCTGGCGTTCACTTCTTAGGCCCTAACTATTCGATCTTGTGGAACAACGCCCTAGGGTGAAGCCTAGGTTGCCCGGAACGTAGAAATGGCCATAACTTTCATACTGCTTGCAATTATTCGTTTTATACGATGGAAAAACTGTTGTACTTATATTGTATTTTATACTTCGGGCGTTGACTTCTAAGGCCCTAACTATTCAATCTGTTGGATCAACGCCCTAGAGTGAAGCCAAGGTTGCTCGGAATGTAGAAACGACCATAACATTCACACTGGTTGAAATTATTCGTTTTATACGATGGAAAAGCTGTTGTATTTTGTATCGTATTTTATGCTTCGGGCGTTTACTTCTAAGGCCCTCACTATTCGATCTGGTGGTGCAACGCCCTAGAGTGAAACCTAGGTTGCCCGGAACGTAGAAATAACCACTACTTTCATACTTGTTGCAATTATTCGTTTTATACGATGGAAAAACTGTTGTATTTATGTTGTTTTTTATGCTTCTGGCGTTGACTTCTAAGGCCCTAACTATTCAATCTGTTGGAGCAACGCCCTAGCGTGTAGCCTAGGTTGCCCGGAAAGTAGAAATGTCCACAACTTTCATACTGGTTGCAATTACTCGTTTTATATGATGGAAAAACTGTTATATTTATATTGTACTTTATGCTTCTGGCGTTCACTTCTTAGGCCCTAACTATTCGATCTGGTGGAGCAACGCCCTAGAGTGAAGCCGAGGTTGCCCGGAACGTAGAAATGACCATCACTTTCAAACTGGTTGGAATTATTCCTGTTATATGATGGAAAAACTGTTGTATTTTTATTGCATTTTGTGCTTCGGGCATTGACTTCTAAGGCCCTAACTATTCTATCTGGTGTATCAACGCCCTAGAGTGATGCCTAGGTTGTTCGGAATGTAAAAATGACTATAACATTCACACTGGTTGAAATTATTCGATTTATACGATGGAAAAACTGTTATATTTAAATTGTATTTTATGCTTCTGGCGTTGACCTCTAAGGCCCTAACTATTCTATCTGGTGTATCAACGCCCTATAGTGAAGCCTAGGTTGCTCGGAATGTAAAAATGACCATAACATTCACACTGGTTGAAATTATTCGTTTTATACGATGGAAAAACTATTACATTTAAATTGTATTTTATGCTTCTGGCGTTGATTTCTTAGGCCCTAACTATTCAATCAGGTGGAACAACACCCTAGAGTGACGCCTAGGTTGCCCGGAACGTAGAAATGACCATCACTTCCATACTGGTAGCTATCATTCGTTTTATACGATGGAAAAAGTGTTGTATTTGTATTGTATTTTATGCTTCTGGCGTTGACTTCTAAGGCACATACTATTCGATCTGGTCGAGCAATGCCCTAGAGTGAAACCTATGTTGCCCGGAACGTAGAAATGACCACAACTTTCATACTGGTTGCAATTACTCGTTTTATATGATGGAAAAACTGTTGTCTTTATACTGTATTTAATGCTTCTGGCGTTCACTTCTTAGGCCCTAACTATTCGATCTGGTGGAACAACGCCCTAGGGTGAAGCCTAGGTTGCCCGGAACGTAGAAATGACCATAACTTTTAGACTGGTAGCAATTATTCGTTTTATGCAATGGAAAAACTGTTGTACTTATTTTGTATTTTATGCTTCGGGCGTTGACTTCTAAGGCCCTAACTGTTTGATCTGGTGGAGCAACGCCCTAGAGTAAAGCCTAGGATGCCCGGAACGTAGAAATGACCATAACTTTCACACTTGTTGCTATTATTCGTTCTATACGATGGAAAAACTGTTATATTTATATTGTATCTTATGCTTCTGACGTTGACTTCTTAGGCCCTAACAATTCGATATGGTGGAACAACGCTCTAGAGTGAAGCCTAGGTTGCCTGGAACGTACAAATGACCATCACTTTCACACGGGTTGCAATTATTCCTGTTATAGGATGGAAAGACTGTTGTATTTTTATTGTATTTTATGCTTCAGGCGTTGACTTCTGAGGCCGCAGCTATTCGATGTGGTGGAAGAACGCCATAGAGTGAAGCGTAGGTTGCCCGGAACGTAGAAATGACCATAACTTTCATACTGGTTGCAATTATTCGTTTTATATGATGGAAGAACTGTTGTATTTATATTGTATTTTATGCTGCTGGCGTTCACTTCTTAGGCCCTAACTATTCGATCTGGTGGAGCAACGCCCTAGAGTGAAGCCTAGGTTGCCCGGAACGTAGAAATGACAATCACTTTCAAACTGGTTGCAATTATTCCGGTTATATGGTGGAAAAACTGTTGTATTTTTATTGCATTTTATGCTTCGGGCATTGACTTCTAAGGCCGTAACTATTCTATCTGTTGGAGCAACGCCCTAGGGTGTAGTCTAGGTTGCCCGGAAAGTAGAAATGACCACAACTTTCATACTGGTTGCAATTACTCGTTTTATATGATGGAAAAACTGTTGTATTTATATTGTATCTTATGCTTCTGACGTTGACTTCTTAGGCCCTAACAATTCGATCTGGTGGAACAACGCCCTAGAGTGAAGCCTAGGTTGCCTGGAACGTACAAATGACCATCACTTTCACACGGGTTGCAATTATTCCTGTTACAGGATGGAAAGACTGTTGTATTTTTATTGTATTTTATGCTTCAGGCGTTGACTTCTGAGGCCGCAGCTATTCGATGTGGTGGAAGAACGCCATAGAGTGAATCGTAGGTTGCCCGGAACGTAGAAATGACCATAACTTTCATACTGGTTGCAATTATTCGTTTTATATGATGGAAGAACTGTTGTATTTATATTGTATTTTATGCTGCTGGCGTTCACTTCTTAGGCCCTAACTATTCGATCTGGTGGAGCAACGCCCTAGAGTGAAGCCTAGGTTGCCCGGAACGTAGAAATGACAATCACTTTCAAACTGGTTGCAATTATTCCGGTTATATGGTGGAAAAACTGTTGTATTTTTATTGCATTTTATGCTTCGGGCATTGACTTCTAAGGCCGTAACTATTCAATCTGTTGGAGCAACGCCCTAGGGTGTAGCCTAGGTTGCCCGGAAAGTAGAAATGACCACAACTTTCATACTGGTTGCAATTACTCGTTTTATATGATGGAAAAACTGTTGTATTTATATTGTATTTTATGCTTCTGGCGTTCACTTCTTAGGCCCTAACTATTCGATCTTGTGGAACAACGCCCTAGGGTGAAGCCTAGGTTGCCCGGAACGTAGAAATGGCCATAACTTTCATACTGCTTGCAATTATTCGTTTTATACGATGGAAAAACTGTTGTACTTATATTGTATTTTATACTTCGGGCGTTGACTTCTAAGGCCCTAACTATTCAATCTGTTGGATCAACGCCCTAGAGTGAAGCCAAGGTTGCTCGCAATGTAGAAACGACCATAACATTCACACTGGTTGAAATTATTCGTTTTATACGATGGAAAAGCTGTTGTATTTATATTGTATTTTATGCTGCTGGCGTTCACTTCTTAGGCCCTAACTATTCGATCTGGTGGAACAACGCCCTGGGGTGAAGCCTAGGTTGCCGGGAACGTAGAAATGACCATAACTTTCACACTGGTCACTATTATTCGTTTTATACGATGGAGAAACTGTTATATTTATATTGTATTTTATGCTTCTGGCGTTGCCTTCTTAGGCCCTAGCTGTTCGATCTGGTGGAACAACGCCCTAGAGAGAAGCCTAGGTTGCCCGGAACGTAGAAATGACCATATCTTTCACACTGGTTGCTATTATTCGTTCTATACGATGGAAAAACTGTTATATTTATATTGTATCTGATGCTTCTGGCGTTGACTTCTTAGGCCCTAACAATTCGATCTGGTGGAACGACGCCCTAGAGTGAAGCCTAGGTTGCCTCGAACGTACAAATGACCATCACTTTCACACGGGTTGCAATTATTCCTGTTATAGGATGGAAAGACTGTTGTATTCTTATTGTATTTTATGCTTCAGGCGTTGACTTCTGAGGCCGTAGCTATTTGATGTGGTGGAAGAACGCCATAGAGTGAAGCCTAGGTTGCCCGGAACGTAGAAATGACCATAACTTTCATACTGGTTGCAATTATTCGCTTTATATGATGGAAGAACTGTTGTAATTATATTGTATTTTATGCTGCTGGCGTTCACTTCTTAGGCCCTAACTATTGGATCTGGAGGAACAACGCCCTGTGGTGAAGCCTAGGTTGCCCGGAACGTAGAAATGACCATAGCTTTCACACTGGTTGCTATTATTCGTTTTATACGATGGAAAAACTGTTCTATTTATTTTGTATTTTATGCTTCGGGCGTTGACTTCTAAGGCCCTAACTGTTTGATCTGGTGGAGCAACGCCCTAGAGTAAAGCCTTGGTTGCCCGGAACGTAGAAATGACCATAACTTTCACACTGGTTGCTATTATTCGTTCTATACGATGGAAAAACTGTTATATTTATATCGTATCTTGTGCTTCTGGCGTTGACTTCTTAGGCCCTAACAATTGGATCTGGTGGAACAACGCCCTAGAGTGAAGCCTAGGTTGCCTGGAACGTACAAATGACCATCACTTTCACACGGGTTGCAATTATTCCTGTTATAGGATGGAAAGACTGTTGTATTCTTATTGTATTTTATGCTTCAGGCGTTGACTTCTGAGGCCGTAGCTATTTGATGTGGTAGAAGAACGCCATAGAGTGAAGCCTAGGTTGCCCGGAACGTAGAAATGACCATAACTTTCATACTGGTTGCAATTATTTGCTTTATATGATGGAAGAACTGTTGTATTTATATTGTATTTTATGCTGCTGGCGTTGCCATCTTAGGCCCTAACTATTCGATATGGTGGAACAACGACCTAGAGTGAAGCCTAGATTACACGGAACGTAGAAAGGACCAGTACTTTCACACTGTTTGCAATTATTCATTTTATACGATGGAAAAGCTGTTGTATTGATATTGTATTTTATGCTTCTGGCGTTGACTTCTAAGGCCGTAGCTATTAGCTGTGGTGGAGCAACGCCCTACAGTGACGCCTAGGTTGCCCGGAACGTAGAAATGACCATTAATTTCACAATGTTTGCAATCATTCATTTTATACAGTGGAAGAACGGTTGTACCTATATTGTGTTTTATTCTTCTGGCGTTGAATTCCAAGTCCCTAGGTATTCGATCTGGTGGAGCAACGCCCTAGAGTGAAACCTAGGTTGCTCGGAATGTAGAAATGACTTTAACTTTCACACTGGTCCCAATTACTCGTTTTATACGATGGAAAAGCTGTTGTATTTTGTATCGTATTTTATGCTTCGGGCGTTTACTTCTAAGGCCCTCACTATTCCATCTGGTGGAGCAACGCCCTAGAGTGAAACCTAGGTTGCCCGGAACGTAGAAACAACCACAACTTTCATGCTTGTTGCAATAATTCGTTTTATACGATGGAAAAACTGTTGTATTTATGTTGTTTTTTATGCTTCTGGCGTTGACTTCTAAGGACCTAACTATTCAATCTGTTGGAGCAACGCCCTAGCGTGTAGCCTAGGTTGCCCGGAAAGTAGAAATGACCACAACTTTCATACTGGTTGCAATTACTCGTTTTATATGATGGAAAAACTGTTGTATTTATATTGTATTTTATGCTTCTGGCGTTCACTTCTTAGGCCCTAACTATTCGATCTGGTGGAGCAACGCCTTAGAGTGAAGCCGAGGTTGCCCGGAACGTAGAAATGACCATCACTTTCAAACTGGTTGGAATTATTCCTGTTATATGATGGAAAAACTGTTGTATTTTTATTGCATTTTGTGCTTCGGGCATTGACTTCTAAGGCCCTAACTAATCTATCTGGTGTATCAACGCCCTAGAGTGAAGCCTAGGTTGCTCGGAATGTAAAAATGACCATAACATTCACACTGGTTGAAATTATTCGTTTTATACGATGGAAAAACAGTTATATTTAAATTGTATTTTATGCTTCTGGCGTTGATTTCTTAGGCCCTAACTATTCAATCTGGTGGAACAACGCCCTAAAGTAAAGCCTAGGATGCCCGGAACGTAGAAATGACCATAACTTTCACACTTGTTGCTATTATTCGTTTTATACGATGGAAAAACTGTTGTATTTATATTGTATTTTATGCTTGTGGCGTTGACTTTTAAGGCACAAGCTATTCGATCTTGTCGAGCAATGCCCTGGAGTGAAACCTATGTTGCCCGGAACGTAGAAATGACCATCACTTTCAAACTGGTTGCAATTATTCCTGTTATATGATGGAAAAACTGTTGTATTTTTATTGCATTTTACGCTTCGGGCATTGACTTCTAAGGTCCTAACTATTCAATCTGTTGGAGCAACGCCCTGGGGTGAAGCCTAGGTTGCGCGGGAAGTAGAAATGACAATAACTTTCACACTGGTTGCAATTATTCGTTTTATACGATGGAAAAGCTGTTGCATCTTTATTGTATTTTATGCTTCTGTCGTTGGCGTCTAGGGCCGTAGCTATTAGATGTGGTGGAGCAACGCACTAGAGTGACGCCTAGGTTGCCCGGAACATGGAATGACCATTACTTTCGCAATGTTTGCAATTATTCATTTTATACGATGGAAAAACTGTTGTACTTATATTGCATTTTATGCTTCTGGCGTTGGCTTCTAATGCCCTAACTATTCCATCTGGTGGAACAACGCCCTAGGGTGAAGCCTAGGTTGCCCGGAACGTAGAAATGACGATAACTTTTAGACTGGTAGCTATTATTCGTTTTATACAATGGAAAAACTGTTCTATTTATTTTGTATTTTATGCTTCGGGCGTTGACTTCTAAGGCCCTATCTGTTTGATCTGGTGGAGCAACGCCCTAGAGTAAAGCCTGGGATGCCCGGAACGTTGAAATGACCATAACTTTCACACTGGTTGCTATTATTCGTTCTATACGATGGAAAAGCTGTTATTTTTATATTGTATCTTATGCTTCTGACGTTGACTTCTTAGGCCCTAACAATTCGATCTGGTGGAACAACGCCCTAGAGTGAAGCCTAGGTTGCCTGGAACGTACAAATGACCATCACTTTCACACGGGTTGCAATTATTCCTGTTATAGGATGGAAAGACTGTTGTATTTTTATTGTATTTTATGCTTCAGGCGTTGACTTCTGAGGCCGCAGCTATTCGATGTGGTGGAAGAACGCCATAGAGTGAAGCGTAGGTTGCCCGGAACGTAGAAATGACCATAACTTTCATACTGGTTGCAATTATTCGTTTTATATGATGGAAGAACTGTTGTATTTATATTGTATTTTATGCTGCTGGCGTTCACTTCTTAGGCCCTAACTATTCGATCTGGTGGAGCAACGCCCTAGAGTGAAGCCTAGGTTGCCCGGAACGTAGAAATGACAATCACTTTCAAACTGGTTGCAATTATTCCGGTTATATGGTGGAAAAACTGTTGTATTTTTATTGCATTTTATGCTTCGGGCATTGACTTCTAAGGCCCTAACTATTCAATCTGTTGGATCAACGCCCTAGAGTGAAGCCAAGGTTGCTCGGAATGTAGAAACGACCATAACATTCACACAGGTTGAAATTATTCGTTTTATACGATGGAAAAGCTGTTGTATTTATATTGTATTTTATGCTTCTGGCGTTCACTTCTTAGGCCCTAACTATTCGATCTGGTGGAACAACGCCCTAGGGTGAAGCCTAGGTTGCCCGGAACGTAGAAATCACCATAACTTTTACACTGGTTGCAATTATTCGTTTTATACAATGGAAAAACTGTTATACTTATATTGTTTTTTATGCTTCGGGCGTTGACTTCTTAGGCCCTAACATTTCGATCTGGTGGAGCAACGCTCT